>NC_084684.1:4857105-5506878 GCF_028389875.1 Rhea pennata | reverse complement strand
CCAAGCTCCTTCTTGCTCAGCACCAGGGCCAGCGAGAGGAGAGGAGATTCCTGCTACGTTGCTCCTACCCTAGCACACCACATTTCCCTGCCACAATCTGCCTGAGCCCATAGCATCACGTGTGTTCCTGCTGGGCCCAGAAATCCTCAGCTTTCAGGATTATATAACCCAACAAGCTAATTAAAAATGAGGAGGTTTATTTTGGACCTGGACAGGGTGACAAGACAAAAATATAACCCATAACAGGCCCATGCCCCTTTGAAGAATTGCCAAGGCTATTTTTTACCTAGATACATCACGAAGAATTGGAGAGAGAGAGGAAAAAAAAAACACACACAGAACTATATTTAGAATTTAATCAGTGGCAGGGCTTGTAACACTTCTTAGAGAGGAGACTGATGGAAATATTTCAGGAGTGTGGCAAGGGGGAAGGAAGAGGAAGGAAAAAAAGAGAGAAGAAAAAGAAAATCAAGGACAAAAATAGCCCTGGTAATGACCTTACATGGAAGGAATAGTGCTCAAGGGTGTGAAGGGGAATTTTTGTTGTTTTGAAATTCAATAATTAAATATTTCATTGCCACTCTCCCACCCTCTTCTGGTCCCTAAAGCCAAGCACTAAGCCCTGGTGGTAATGAGAGTAGTGCTTTCCTCTACCTATGTCAAGTATTTAGTTACCCCAACTGCTGGGAGAGAAAGGGAGCCATCTCCTTGGTGGTGCTGGGAAGTCCACCTTCAATCAAGTTCTCTCCACCTCGGTTGGTTAAAAGATCCTCATAAAAAAAGAGGGAGAGTAGGAAAAAAAAAAAAGAAGGACAATTCCTTTTCAAGTTAACTGGAATATTCACTTCAGCACTGCAGATTTGAACTTCATTCTTTTGGTGTCAAAAAAGCTAGGAAGCAGCACAGTGCTAGAAACAAGTTGCAGTCCAGTTGGATGGGTGGAGGATATTGCCAGGTAGAAAAAGTCCCTCTGGCCCAGCAGACTGCCCCCACACAGATGGAGGACAGCCTCTGTCATCCTATGGACTCCAGACAGCGGTCCGACTCTTATTCAGCTCTCCACTCCTGTACAGGAAGGCAGATTTCTTGTTTAACATCTGTTAGCACAACTGCTAGAAAGGAAAAGCTTTTTGCTACACAACTGCTCTGGAGTGGGCTATTGTCAGCTGGAAATTTAAGTGAAGAATTTCTGTAAAGTACTCAGGAGATTAGCAGGCTGCTAAACAGAGTCATGACACAGTCCACATTTACTAGATATATCAATAACTGTAGGTTGGTAATGGGAGTCATTTCCAAACATCATCATCTTAAGGTCACAATAGGTTCTTGCTCAGCTGGAGAGAAAAAAGAAAAAGAAAGGATATAGCTGCATGAAAGGCTTTCGTGCATCCACCAGCACAGATACCTTCTACTTCAGATATTACAGAATGTGACAGCCAGGCATGGAGACTGCCTGGGTTGCCAAAGGAAATTGAGGAATCTGTCTCAGCATGACAGTGGAGGTTATTGCCAAACGTCCTGTAAACCTGCAGAGCAACACCATCTCTGTGCATGAGATGGACTATGTAGAGGTGCACACGGAGGCTGCCTGCATTTGGTACGTGTGTTTGTTGCTGCTGCAGTTGGTGCCTTTTCTCCTAGGCTAGGAAGCAGTCCCCCCCCCACACACACACACTTTCATTTTTCCTTGAGAAGATCAAGAAACACTAGCCACAGCAAGCAGAGTCTGGGAATCACCCCAGCCATTTTACCGCAAAGGAAACCTTAGGCAGATACTTGCTAAGAGATAGCTCTTCATGTGATAACATAATCAGGACAGTTGCAGTCATCACCAGCCCAGCTAGAAAACCCAGCTCACCCTTTCCTCCACCACTACTACTTCCAATGTGCCAAAGCTGCAACAAATAAGATAAACTTAATCACTCCTTGCCATGACAGGCTTCCCGGCCCCAAGCCCTTGCAGGAGAGACTGTAGGGAACACTGCTGTGATTCACCCTAAGCACACGTGCTCCTGTCAGCATCCAACGCACTGGACTTTGGCTGAGGATACAGCACAGGCACCTGCAGCAAGACTACCTGACAGATGCTTCAGCTGCAGCTGGATCACAGCAACAGCCTCTCCATTCTACGTGTGACCTGCACAGGATATCTGTGACCGCCATAGCGTCTACAACAGGAGTAGCAGCAGCAGCAGCTCAGGAAAAAACAGGAGGAGATGCTGAAATGCACATCTCTTCCATATGTCCTTCAGCTGCTGCAAGATCTTTGCAGAGCACCACTGATACAAGCAGCACTGTGAGCTATTTGCAGAGAAAGCACATATACGGGAAGTGCCCAGTTCCTGATTTCCAATATGGTTTAACACGAAGAATTTCCTTCTTCCCTTTAGACTCACGCAGGAAGCCTGCAAACAGACCAGCCCTGTAATCTGATTAGGCCTCATCCTACATACATTTCCTGGAATACACAATTGGTCTGCAGGAGCCACTTTCCATCCCTCCCCACCACCCATCTCAAGAGGTAGCAAGTGCAGCCCTGGTCAGGACTCTGCTTTCAATCAAGGAGGTGAAAAAGCAACTGAATAAGCCAATTTTTACTGCAGGAAAGGACTTACTGACGCTTAAAGACCTACAACCTTAATAGCACCACCCCAAAGAGGGGTGTAAAGATTTTTAGATTGCAGATAGGTATTAGCTCTGTTACTCCCTCAGGGCAAGGATGAAACCCAAATGCCAGAATTTGTGAAATAAGTTTTTAGTGAGCCACGTAGAAGTCAAAGGGTATTTGCACCGCATGAGAGGGAGTGTAAGCAACACGGCACCATGGAGGTAAGTGATGGGTACTAAACCAGTGAAACAGCTGGAAACAGAGAGGAACTCTCAGCTCTGGGCATTTTCTCTCCCCTTTTCCCCACAGGATCCTCTTCAAGAGGGTTCAGGCTGAAGGCTTGTTCACAGTGTGGCAAAGATGATCAGCACCAGGGATGACAGAGCCTTGTGGCTAGTCCCAACTGTCTTCAAATCAAGGAGAAAGTTAAAGCCTCCATTAGAGAACGTATGAGTGCAGGGTTTGCTTTGCTGAGCAGAGAGGGGAAGGCCAGTGCCCATCATCTTGCAAATCAATCAGCAGCTCCAGCCAGGCTGATACATTAGATACACTAGACAGTGCCACTAGCACCACCACAGAAACCCTGAGCTCTGTTCCCCTTTCATGGGAGCAGCCAGCCTCCCGGCCACTGAGCCACAAAGACTTCTGCTGGGCCAAAACCGCAGGGTCCCATCGCATGCCTGGGTCAGCAGAGGGAAGTTCTGAGCCACTCGGAGGGTAACGCTCCAACACGGGATAGCACTTGCTGCCGGGGCAGCTCAGGGCAGCCTTTGCTTTGCCTGTTGGCTTGCTGACAGGCTCAGTCCCGCAGAGACTGAGGCGGTCAGGGCCTCCATCAGCCTGGGCCACCTGCTGCCCTACAGCTTAGTGCAGAGCAAGACCTGTGTGTGAACACCTGGGAGACACCAGCTGGTCACCACTGCTAAGTTGGCTGCTTCGCTAGAGCACTAAGCACCAATTCATTCAGGCTCCTAAAAAGAACCATCTCCTAGAAACTTGTTCAGTTTAAATCTTGCTGGAAGAAGTGAGCAGCTCCAGTACTGCCCAGCCACAAAGAAAACACCCTCCATATTAGTTTGGCAGTATGAACTGGAAGACTAACTTCCTCTTCGGTGTGCTTTGAGTTAAACTCTGGTGCAGATGGTGAGGAATTCTCCTTGGCAGCCTGCAGAAGAGATACAGCTACAGAGAGAAAGGTGTTCCAGGGCCAAGTGCACTTCACTTCTCTCAGGACTGTAGCAAGAGCAGCTCACTCAGCCTTGGGGGAAACCGTAGGATCTTGGTAGGTCACTAAGGGCCTGATCCAAAAACTTCTCCTAGACAAGGGTAGTTTTCCCCTGACTTTGAGCCAGGCCATTAACTACTCTTAATCCCTCACTGAAAGAGGAGAGAGAATTCTATATTTACACATTTCATGACCTACAGTAATGGATAAACCCTATCTGGAAGTAAACGGTAGATTAGGGGGCTTGTAATTAAAGTGTTCTCATCCTCATTTACTAAAGTCTAGTGAAAAAAATGTCTGCTACATGTGCAAACACAGCATTTCCCACCTCGCACCTGTCCATGCAGAGTGCATATAGACAGGCTTAACATACACTTGCAAGTTCCCCTGCGCAGAAGCCTTTGAGGTCAACTGAAGCATCTCTGTGCTATCAAGAGAATTCTCCTGTGCTACTGCTGACAGAGCATGTGCACAAAGACCTTCATATAGCCTAGCTAGAGACAAAAAACAGCAAAAATCTGAGCAGAGATTGAGCCACGACAGCAGCAAAGCAGGGAAGCAAAAGGTCTCAGCTGCCTTGCTGGGAAGGTCTTGCAAGGCCTGCTTAGGCGAGGAAGCTAGGGGGTAAATCCAAACTGCTGCGGCAGCTTGCCTCCAGCTGCCCAGACTGACCTTAAGTGCTGGAGTTGAGCTCTTCAGCTCCAAGTGCTGAAGTACTGCCTGATGAGAGGGAAACAAGTTTACCCTGCTAGGCGTCTGCTCTGAGACCAGCACTTAAGAGAGACAGCCATGGACCTGAGCACTCCCCCACCAGTGAGATACGCCCTGTCATTCTGGTTCCTGCCCTCACTGCCCACAAAGAGTTGTTAAGAAAGATCCAAGAAGCCAGAACATTGGCTCATTTTTGCTTCCCAGACCAGAAGTTACCACCTTCCCCCACTGCCATCCCAGCTGCCAAAGTAAGCAGCTATTGCAAATACGTAAGGTTAATATTTACATTCAGATTCAGTGCAGGAAGCATGCATTTTTTGCACTGGTAAAGGGAGTGGGAAAACTGGGACTAAAGGCTACTCAGGTGATCAGGGACTAGCATCATACTCCTGCCACTGCAGCAGATGGTCAAGGTTGGACAGCAAACAAGGTTTCTGGATACAGCTGAAGGCATGGCCTCCGCAAGTGTGGTAAACACACCGTACCACTGTGGAGAAAGCACGTGCAGGACCCAGGCCAACCCTGACTTATCAGCCATTCCAGAGCAGCCACGGCTTCCTTCTCTGGTGGTTGCAGCAACTCTGCTTATGCTAGTAACTACAGGTGGCTTGAGACCTCAAAGGGAACCACTCACAATGCAGTAGTAGTAGTTTAGGTAAGCAGTAAATTAGATTTTTAAAAGGTTTATCTGAACGCACGGAAAAAGTTGTCAAAGACGTGCACTCCAGCTCTAGATTTTGTGTACCATTCAATAGTTGTCAAGCCTGCTACAGAAATTGAAGCATTTCACCAAAAATGCCAATCCCTTCCAAGACCATTAGCCTGGCCATCTACTGGCCCCTAAATTGGAAAACTTGGTCTGTTCAGTCTCATTAGTTTTGTTTTAGGGATGGTTTCACCTTTATGGTGCCATTAAGCTGCCTTTCAGACTACCTGTGTAACTCTCCAGGTCAGGAAGTGTGCAAAACCAGCTCAGACACTAGAAGCAGCAAGGCAGCATCTCTCCAGACCACTTGGAGTATAGGGAGATTAGTAGCCAAAGAGGCTTTTGTACAATCATTGCTGCTGGCTAACACACACAGACTCATTACAGCCCTGGAGCTGATGTGCAGTTTTAGCACTACCATGGCCTCAGAGCCAAGAAGGAAGGCTTCTCCCTCCTGCATGCACAGGCAGGAAAGAAGAGTAACCTTCTACTGCGCACTGGGAGCTACTTAGCCAGAGGCAGCAGTACTCGAAACACCCGAAGGACAGCACAAAGAGCAGCAAAGCCAAGGGCTCCATAACTGGCCACACAAAGGCATCAGTTCAGTGACTGCCTCAGTCAGCACTCACCTCTGCAAAGCCAGAGCAACCCCTACTTTGGGGACAATCAGACTCTAGAAACTCATATTTACTCATTTCCTCCAGACTTTTCCATCCTTCTAGTCATATCATCCCAGGAAGCTTGACTGTAAAGAAAAAGCTTGCCCTGAGGACAAGAGTAATGCACAAGCCAGCCATATACCAAATGCTCCAGACACTGTGCAACTCCTTTCTAGGAAGGAAACACAGGGCTTTGGGGGTCTGCAAGCAACATGTAAGCAATGGGGATGTGAGGTTCATCCATCTCCGTCACAGTAAAAGACCTCTAATCCACCCAAGTGGACATAAGAACAGAAGCAGAGGAGGGGCAGTAGTTATTTTTAGATTCTCAAGCTCTTAGCTGTTGCAGAAAAGCTGTGATTTCTCTGTCCTTGCATTCATGACCTCCAAACCTCTTCTAAAGTTCAGGGGTCACATGCCAGTGAAACTAAGAGAGAGAAAGAAATGGTTGTTCTTTCATCAAGCTTTTCTAATAGGTAATACAATCAGGCCCTAGCAGGAGTTCGGAGTTCAGTATTTTCAACAGCTTTGTAGTTTAGGCTGATGGCAATTAGCTTGTTTTCTTTCTACAGCAGGGCTTGATCCTCCCTTGTGTCACACGTGCACACACCCACACTGACATGCCTCCACTGCTCGCCAGGGCAGCCCCAGCACTCACCGCTGTAGCCTTTCAGAGGGCCACAAGCAGTGTGACCAGCATCCGTCAGTTCCCGGTACCTCTCCCCAGGGCGCAGCAGGGCCGCAAGGAGAGCTTTAGCAAATGCTGATCGCATGCCCAGAAAGAGTGCTATTTCCCCTTTCCTGTGCCTTCCTTGAAAATAATGGGGCACACAGGTATTTTCCCAGAGTATTGCTGTTCCTCTTGGGTAGGGAGTCCCCCTTCTCCTCCCCCCCAAATCACCTCCCAGCCCCTCAACAGATACACTCCAGGGCAGAGAGGAGTAGAGAGAGGACAGAGTGCTCAACAACCTATTTCAGCATTGCTGTGCCCAGTGCTCATACAAGCCTGTGCTTCCCATGAGCATCTATTAGAGGGCATCAGCTGTTAAGCGTTATCTGCTTACCCAAACAGCTCCCAAATGCAATATTGAGTTACACGGCCGAGGAAGATGGGTGAGAGGAAAAAAAAAAACAAAAACAAAAACAAACAAAGCCCCAGCCCCTGTGCAATTAGACATGCCACTCTTTCACTATAGGCTTGTTGTTCACCCTACCTGCTCCTGAAGCCACTGCCTTGATTCAGACGTCCATACTACCTTGCTCCAGCTCCTTGGTGAGGTTGGAGCTACTAAGAAGTTGCTTCACCACAGAACCCACTGATTCACTGCACCTCCTTTCAGTGCAGCAGGCCGACTATGCACTGGCTTTCAGCAGCTCCACACCACCAGCTTTTGTAAGCCAGTCCATAAGCCTATTAAAGCTAAAGCACTCTTAATTCCAAGGGCTCCCATGCAAGCCTGAATGACATGCAAGAAAGGCAGAGGTGCAATACTGAGAGTATGCAAGGGATGTACTGCCTTGCGCTTCAGTCAGGCCTTGCAGTGCCCAGTCCTCGAGACAGACTGTCTGAGCCTCTCAGTACCGCCAGCACAGGTCACAGTCTCGGTAGGTCCACTTGGACTGAACCAGGACACATCGAGCCAGAGAAAGAACAGTCCCTACTTGCCAGGGATCAGGAAGAAGAGAAGGGTATCCCACAAACCTGGTAAGTAACTTGTGTGTCACTAGGCAAGAGAGGAAAGGCTGGGGCCAAGCCATTCTTGCCGCAACACGGGAACTGAACAGTGTAAAGAATGAGGAGCAGCAAACCCAGCACCCGAGTGGAAAGAATAGGGGGACAACTGATGCTGGAAGCAATCGGCCCTCAGTGCGGAGGCCAGTCCACACTGCTCTGACCCCTTCTCAGCAGCAGCATTACTAGCTAGCCAGGTTTTTCAGAACTCCTGCAATGGCTGAGCTGGCAGTAGCATTACAACCATTTTGCTCTCTCTAGCAGTCTGCTGCCCTGAGTAACTGCCCTGCAGGGTGGAGTTAGCAAGGTATAGACAGTGTAGACAAATATTAACTTGCCTGTAGGCACAGGGAGCACAACTAGAACTGGGAATGAAATGCAGGGGCTCCGAGATCCAGCCCACTCCATCACCTGTCAGAGTTTTTCATAACTTAACAAAGCACTGCCTAGATGTACACTTCTGCTGAATGTTTTGAATCATAGAAGAGATGCTGAGCTGTGTTACATGGACGTCCATAGGAGGGACAACCAGTGCTGGATAGTAAAATCTTCCCATTAAAAGAGACACACATGCCCCCCAAAAAACAAACTAATCAAGACCCTGAATCATGGTGTTGCAGGAATCTGCATGAGCAGAACCTGGAGTTACTACCCATTCAGGTAACAGTTGCGGAAGCCCCACTCTTGACCTATGTTTGTTGCTGTACCAACACTGAACAAACAGTTTCTGTCCTGTAATCGATCCTGTTTCTCAGCTTAAAATGACCACGAACTGTTCCCCAGCATAATACTCCTCGGAGTTCTTCAAAATACATTTAGCTTTTAATAACTACAAAAGCTTTTCTCAGATCACCTTAAGGCTGACTCTGTCAAAGGACAGACAAGACGAGCCTAACCCCCAAATGAGCCATTAAAAAACCTCTGTGCTGTAGCAGAGAGCACCTGTACCCTGGTGCTCTGAACTGTCTTAGTAAACAAGCACTGCAAGACGCAATTCCTTGGATAGTTATTTACCTGCTTTGAAGCTGCAGCAGAGGAGGAACTGAGAAGGGGAGATGCCCCCAAGGCACACAGGCTCCTGCCGCCAGGAAGAAGGGTCTGAAACTCTGAAACAGCTTCTCTGGAAGAAGTTGGCAGGGAGGGGCACACTAAAATGTCTTATTTTAAGTTCACAACCCCCAAAGATAGTCGAGGGAGTTTTAAAGAATGGCCCCACTTTGGGGTCCTCTGTTTAGCAGTTCTAGCACATTGCAGAAGCGATTACAGACCCTAGTAATACAAGATGCTGTAAGACAACAGCCTTCTCCTGCAGGTACAGAAAGCTCGGCAAAGAGGACAAGCGGTTCCTCCACGAACCAGCAAACAGGACCAGGGTCAAGGCCGGAAAAGGGCTTACAGCAGGTACCTGACGGGTTGAAGGTACAGACTTCAGCTTCAGCACACGCACTTAACACCCGAGCCCTGCTTGCACGGCACATCGAGCAGCGCTTCCCTGGCGGCACAGCCGGCGCCGCCGCGCGGAAAGCGCCGGCCGAGCCCCTCGCGCGCAGGGGCACGCGCAGCCCCGCGCCGTTGGCGGCCCGCTGCGCGGCTCCAGCCGCCCCCGCCGGTCTGACCGGCCCCGGCCCCGGCCCCGGCCCCGCCGAGGCGGGACGGCCGGTTCGGGGAAGAGGAGAGGGTCGAGCGCGGCGCCGGAGGAGGAGGCAGCGCTCAGCCCTTACCTGCGGGAGGTCATAGCCGGGCTGGGCCGGGCCGGGCCGGGCCGAGCCGAGCCGAGCCGAGCCGAGCCGAGCCGTGCCGTGCCGTGCCGTGCCGTGCCGAGCCGAGCCGAGCCGAGCCGGGCGCGCAGCGGCAGCGACAGCGGCCCCGCGCCGAGTGCCGCCGCCCCCCGCGCGCGCCCCGCCCCCGCAGCTGGGCGCCGCGGCCACGTGCCGCCGGGGAAACCCCTCCCTGTGACGCGAGGGAATCCCCGCCCCCCCGCGCCCCCCCCGCCGCGGGGTGCCGGAGCTCGGGGCACTTGCTGAGCGGCAGCGGCCGGCCTGCTTCCCAAGCATCGGTTCCCGCGGCAGGCCCGCCTGCCGCGGGAAG
The DNA here is from genome assembly GCF_028389875.1 of Rhea pennata. Classification (NCBI taxonomy): domain Eukaryota; kingdom Metazoa; phylum Chordata; class Aves; order Rheiformes; family Rheidae; genus Rhea; species Rhea pennata. The sequence goes on along the minus strand of NC_084684.1, from coordinate 5,497,149 downwards.
GCAGTCCCAGCGCTGGCGCCTGCTCCCCAAACACGAATTAACTGCTGCCAGCCGCTCTCGTGCCGCTGGCAGGCAGCGCTCCCGCCCGGCCCGCTGCAGCTCTCGTCGCTGCCGCCGCTGCCCGCCGGCCGAGCGGCCCGCGTGCGCCGATGCGCAGAGCCCTGCTGCCGGGGCGCGGGCCGGGAAGGAGCCCTAGCGCTCCCGCTCCCCTCTGCCCTCCCTCCGCCGGCACCCTTTAACCAAGAGGTCAGCAGCGCCGTTTGGCTGCTCCCCAGCTCCGTTCTCTCTCATCAGGCATAGCTGCCAAGTGTGGAAGTGAACATGAGGTTTGCTTCTTTTAAACAAAATGCAGCACAAAATGACTGCATGTAAGAACAAACATCTAAATTACCTAATTAGCTGTGGCTGGAGGCTGTTGGTTTGGGCTTGTGTGGCATATACCACAATAATTCAGTCCACCCTGACGGCAGTGCAGACAATTTCCTCCTGGATAATGAGTAAGGAGCGAAGCTGCCGCCATGCCAGGCCCCTTCCAGGCTGGGAGCAGAGACCCATCAGCCCTGCCAGTTCAAACACATGCACCGTGGGCGGGCATGGCGGTGAGCACAAGTAAGCAATATACACTATCTACCCCGTCACAGCCGGTGCGTAAGGTTAGACTGCAGCCTGCCCCGCTCCCCTGCTCCCCAGAGCCATGCCTAGCACGCTATCCACGCTGGGGGTGACGGTACACTCGGTCCTCCAGCCGGGCAGCTCCGCCATACAGTTTCTTGACAGCATGTGAGATTTCACACCCGCAGCAGATTTCAGACAGCAGTACCTAGATACTACTGAAGGCCTAGATTTTGCTGTTGAATTCACAAAGATCTGGCCATACCAACAGTCATGCTGCTTATAGAGCCAAGCAGGTCTCCAGAAAAGATGCTGAGCACCCTGAGTCAGGCAAGTCCCAGCCCCATTTGCCATTACCCCTAAATACCCCCAGCTCAGGCGCTGCCATGGGACCAGGAAGGTACAGTGTCTCCAGAGTGGGTTCCCTGCTCTCATCCCAACATCTAAGACAGGAAGAGACGTTGACACCAAGATCTTCCATGGGGTAAGCTGGGGTCAAGTGCACTGCATTTTTTTATACAAAGAGGCTGTATTTTTGTTTTGCTATATCTGAGATGTAAATTCAGAAGCCTTTGACAGACTCATGTCAAATATATGTTGCTCACATAAAAAAGAGAATTTAACCCAGAGAAATGTCCTGAATCTGGCACCTTTCATGAACTCTGGGTGAGAAAGCAAAGCCAGCTGTCCAAGAGAGAGAAAAAGCCAGGACACAGCCAGTTAGCACCTTCTCCACCCTGCCCCAGCCACTGCCTACACACAGTGGCAAAAATAGTAGTTTTATAACTATAATAAGACTCAGCGAATTCCACGTCTATTTGGGGAATACCCAGAGAGCTGGCAGCAGGAGCGAGCTCATTTCTCAGCGAGGAGGATCGGAGAGCTGCATAGCTTTCCTGCATGCCATTGGATTGCTCACGGGACAACAAGACCAGAGAAGCCAAACAGCCACCCTGATAGCAGTGACCCCGCTGCTCTCCTTCCTTCTTTCCCCCGCTGTCCTGGCTTCTAGTTACCGGCACCTTCTTTCACTGCACTCCGACTTCATTGTGAGAGACCAAGCTATGACTTCTCCATGTGCCTCTCTTGTGGGGCTGGTGGGAAGAAGACTCTTTCTCGGGAGCAATGCATATGGTTGGAGAGGGACCACTGCCCAGCATCCTGGTTAAAAATAGATCAAAAGGAAACCTCTGGAACAGAGCTCCCCCTTTCTTATAAGGCACTTGCTCCCAGCCTGTGGCGGCCTATGGCAGCACTGGCTCTGCTGTGTGCCCAGGCATGAGGGAGCAGTCAGGCTCTTATATACCTGGCATAGCTGGCCCAGAGAGCAGGAGGAAGCGGGTTTTGCACCCTGCTCAGGTGCTGTGGAATCTGGCATTTCTGCCCCAGTCCTGAGGCATTTATTTCCTGCTGCAGGCAGAGGACAACATATATTTAGCTCTAATCTGTATGTTCTTCTGGGATTTGCTATAAGGGAAGTGCAGAAGCAGCTGCAGAAGCAGCTGGAAATGCCATGTGCAAATAGCCAGGGCAAGGCAGGCAGCATGGCACGGAGGAACAGTGAGAACACTCCTAGGGAAGTACATTTGTCTTGCAGTTACAGAGCATATGCTTAAACTGAGAAATCCCCAGGAGACAGACCAGAATGGCCCCAGTAGGAACAGGCCTGATCCACCACCAAAATGCAGCCACGACCAGAGGGGGAGAGGAAGCAGGCACACAGGTCAGGAGAAGCAGGAGAAAGCTCCATAGGAGCTTTCCTGTTCTTGCTGATTTCTGGATTAAGAGACTAGATTCTGCAGTGACTGTTTTGGAAGATGCTGGGGAAGCCCATGGAACAAAGATCCAGATGTCTTTAACATTTGCAGTAAGGACAGCTACAAAGGTCCCTTTTCAGTGGTGTCATCCAGAGGAGCCACCAGAGCTACTCAGAGTCATTTAAAATTTATTCCTGTACTGTTCATTGATATAAGCACAGATATACACATGCATTCTTTCATTTGCAGTCTAGAAAGGGACAGCTGAGTACCGCCAGCACATGACCACTTCACACAGATCACCAGTAAATGGTGCTGGGGAAAGCAGAGGAGGGGACTGGGATTCTAGTCTGACAGATAGGAAATCCCCCAGGTGCACTTTGGCCAGACACTAGTCCTATCCCCCAAGTCTGCATAGGGCCGGGAGGTTATTTGCTGACAAACAGCTGAGACCCTTGTGTTACATCCACCTGGGAGATGGCAGCTCTGGGAGCCCAACCCCTACTGCTGGTGCTCAGCTTTGGGCAGAGGTTTGCACCCGTAGCAACGTCCACCCCTAGCATCACTCAAGCATTCATTCAAGTTATCTCTCTGCAAGCACCGCAGCCCCTTTCTCTCCAGACAATCACGCCTCTCCAGCCAGCGGCACGGAGGCGTACTGCCGAGCGGCGCAGCGGCTCCTTATCCTGCTCTGGCAGGCGGGACAGCGGAGCACGGGAAGTGGAAGTGAATAGCCGGAGGCACCAGCTGAGTCAGCAGCAGAGCAGGGAGTAAAACCCGCGGCTACTGCTCCCAGCCGCGCACGCTGATAGGCAAGGTCAAGCGGCCACTGCTGAGAAGTCCAGCTCTGTCAACAGCCATTACCTCAGGCACCAGGGGAGAGAGAATTGGGCTACAAATCACACACAGCTGGGATTTAATCTGCCACGGTTCTCCAAAGACCAGCTCCCACCAGGCTGCTTAGCGGGAGCACCATCAAGAGAAAGCAGGGCGACTGAAGTCTCTCACTTCACAGCACCTAGCTGAGCACCCAGAAAACGGACATTTGTAAAAGGTATACAGAAGGGCAAAACCCCATGCAGCAGGTCTGTGAGGTGACCTTTCGCACTGATGCCAAGATCATCAAAGCAACCTGCCCACTTTACTCCTCTTCCCTCAGCTCTCCATAAACTTCCCCACCCTCCTGCTGAAGCCTCAGCTCAGTGGTTTAAAAGAAAGCTGCAGTGAACTGCTTTTAAATCCAAACTGAAGGTCCATGGCATGGGAGAGGCTCACAACAGGCTGTCTGGGTTAGCAGTACCCACAGACTGTGGATGCCAGAGCAAGCTGAGGATGCCAAGACCCTCCAACCCCAGCTGCCCTCCTCTCTGTGAAGGTATTGTCCGATTTCCTTTACTCCGAGAAAGTAAAGCCTGCCTTGGCAGGCAGGCTTGATCTGCACACGCTGCACTCCTGCACTGAGCAGGCTGCTCTCAAAGCAAGAGCTGCCAGAAAGCATAGCCAGGCCATTCCCCTGAGTCATGCTTGATGCCTGCCCAAGCACGCCCCCAGCATTGCTCCTCTTCTTTCCTTCCTCCTTCCCCTCACATTGGGTTTTTCCAGCCTATAATAAAAATTAAAAAATAAAAAAAGCAGTTGTCAACTTTTCATTCTGGCCAAGAAAAGGATAGCTCTTCTACCACTTTGCAGCAACCTGGCAAAAAGCCTGTGAAAGAGGTACTGACTTTACAAGTCTTTGCCTGCTGTGGTATAATAAGGACATTGTCAAGAAAACCCTGCACCAGGAGGCTGATCTTGAGCAACACATGGGCCCAGTGGCAAGTTGTGCAACCCCTGAAGCTGCTCGAACACTGGCCTCATTGTTTCCCATTGCGAGTCTTCGGCGTCTCATTGTCCATTGAAAAGCCGGTTCCTACTGAGCTGGTGCAGACGTGCAGACACTACTCAAATGTGCATCAGTACTGGATATCAAAATGACTTGCTTTGCTGAATTAGATGCCTCCCAAATGACAGGACACCCACATTCGTTTCTCACTCCATGCCACTTGAATGAGCTCTTGACTGAAAGAAAAAAAAATCTCCACCTGCCACCTCGCTTTCATGCAGAAAGATGAAGCCACAAGAATTGGAGAATCAGGGCTCTGGCCAGCTGGAAAAGCCCCATTAGGAAGAACTGTTCAAGGCGAGAACCTTAATGCTGGTGTATATCACCTCCCAGTTGTGTCTGTCTGTCTGTCCATGGCTCCTCAGCTTGCAGAGGGTAAAACCCATCATAAGCTGCTGCCGTCTGAGAAGCAGGCCACACAAGCATCACTTCGGTCTCGCTGGCCTGGTGCGATGGCAACACAGGGCAGGGTGCAAAGCCTGTGCCTCATTTGAATATGCAAGCTAAGAAAAGCTGATAAAAGCACACACAAGAAGGAAGGAAAGGCTAATGGATACTTGAATAGGTGAAACAATTCAGAGTGAGATCAGAAGGGCACAGAAGAGGGGAAGTACAGGCACAGAAAAGCCTTCCTTCTACAGCTAGGATTGAAATGACCATCATAAGGAGAACGACTTTAGAAGATACAGCAGGTACCTGCACAAGTCACTCCAGTTCAAAGGGAGATAGAAAGGAAGAAATCAGTTTGACCTCACACAGTGTCTATCCAAGATACATAGACTAGGGAGCTAGTATGAGGCAGGCAGTAGGACAAAGAATGAAAAAAAAATAGGTCCCTTTAAAACATATTTAATAGTTTTCAAACTTTATTTCATGGTGATTGACAAAAGACACAAGTTAGTAATGGTTATAACATGCTGCTCCTCTACTGTGCATTGCCCTTCAGAATTCATACAGCAGTTTACAATGGTCATTAATTTACCCTATAAATGAAGCCACATGAACAATTTTTTTAAAAAAAAAAAACCCAGAAAAAAACAAACCTCAGTATCTTTTTTGTACATATGCGTTATAAATGCTATTAAAAATAAAACCGAAGTTAAGTGCACGGCCCCTAGGGAGCACTGCTGAATCTGACCTTGGTTCAAGTTGCTTGACAAGGACACAATGTCCTGTTTTAAGGCAGTTCCAAGCCCCACCAAAAGAAGACAGAGTTTTTTTTGTTTGTTTTTTTTTTTTTGCAGTGACCTTGGCTTCGTTTCAGTGACACTCTAGAAAATTAGCAGCTTCCTCTGTGCATGCCTCTCTCCCTCCGGCGTCTTCAAACCCCAATCTCAGCTAATGCGGTTGTGTTGTCCACTAGAACCAACGTTTCCAAAACACAAAGCAAGAGCCTCACACTTCCCTCCCGTCCTACCCCATCCTGCAGTCCTAGTTAGCCCACGGCTACCTCTACCTTGTGATCAGAATACAGCAGTCCATCTGCTTCACAACACAGTCACGGTACTCTCTACTAGGAACCACAATATATATACAGTAGTCACCTAAAATGTGGTATTGCCATACACACACCCATACATACACACACACGCAAATACTGGAGTCTCCCGTTCATTTCACAGCGGCCACAACCCTCCACGAGCTATTTAACCACTGGATTTTTAGGATGACAACTTATCACAGATTTCTGCAGGAGGCAGCTGATAGGGCAGGTCTTGCTTGTTAGTGCAGGAAACAATGGTTGCTTGAGAAGCATGAAGGTTTCTTCAAGCTGGATCAGGAAAAGAAAAATCTAGAGAGGCAGGGAAAAGAAGAAATGCGCTGGCAAGGACCATCAACAATCCTTGATCCCAAACCACCACCCTGCCCGAGGGAACAGGCAACTGCAAATTCAAAACAGAGTCTTGTGAGGCTTCCAACACACCTATTTCAATGTCCTTCATGTGACTTTTATGACTTTACAAATGGAAACCATGAGGCTTTACCCTTTATTTCAAAAAGAGAAGGAAAGAAAAAGAAACCCAGGTGGTTTCAACGAATGTTGTTCCCCTTCATTACATCTGTGTTCAGAGGTCACCCTGAGAAAAGCAATTTGACTTTTCATTGCTCAAAATTCAGTGCTGAGAAACAATTTTTGAGGGAAGAAAATACTAGAAGTAGTATTAAAAAATTTGTGGGAAAACTGCAAAGTGATGGCACCCTGCACATTAAGTAACACTTGATACCTAGCAGGATATTTCAAATTAATTCTGCATGCTCTATAAACCAGGTTTTACTCAAAGCAATGCCAGCTGCCTGCTCAGTGTGGGAACGGGGCACAGTATGATACACAGCATCAATAAGATCTTCCTAGGAGAAGGAACCTGAATGCAGTGGGTCATTCCTTTTCATGGCTGCCATTCTTTTCAACTGTTTCATGTTTTTTTTCCTCCTGCTTAGAGGAGATTCATTTGTTTGCATGTAAATGTGTGCTGGTTAACAGGCACTCGCAAACACACACACCTTCACTCACAAACACACACTGGCTTTGTAGCTGGCAAACTAGTATTTGCTTTCAAGATTTGCATGGAGGAACAAAACAGTTTAAAAACCTCCTCTCAGACACTACTGCCTTTATAGCTGACTCAAGGTCCATTCCTGTTTCCACTGAAGCTATTGCTGGTGCGCTGGCAGTAACTAGAAGATCTTTGATCGTGGCTTGGAAGCCTCTGCATTGCACTGGGCATTGCAAAAGCATGAATTCAAAAGTAAAACTCCAGTTACCCTTTCCAGCACAGGCTCTAATACCAGGTCTACAGAGATTCTCAGGCTGGCCAGCTGCAGCTGTTGTCACGGTAGAGCGAGGGCAGGTCATGCTAGAAGGCCGGAAAACAGACATGGGTCAGGGAAGGACATGTCCAACAGATTTTTGAAAGTGTAAAGGGACACAATCCTGTGCCCTCACAGGCCTGTTTGACTGCAAGTTCTCACTGGTGCATGGGACAGCAACATTTGGTACACAGAAGCTCTTGGAAAGAGCAGCCAGGGCAAGCAGGCGTTTGGGACATGTCTAGACAAAAACAAAGCCTGGAAATACGGTTTCACAGCTGCTTCTGCACATGTCCAAGAGGAGCAGAAGGAGAGCCAATAGAGAAAAGTCCCCCTAGAGCACCTCTCAGTACAGCAAACAGTCATAAGACAACGAAGAGCAATGCTTTGCTGCTTGCTCAGAGCAAATCTTGGTCTCTCTTCCAGTGCATGGCATCCCTGATTTTAACAGAGCATAAAGAAGAAAAGCAGCTGAGATCCTTACACACATAAATTATAGCAGGAGGAAGTGGGGAGGAGGGAAATAGGGTGAACACATACACAGCCAGGAGGAGGCTTGGTAGAGCGAGGCCTCAAAGCGATCTGGTAATTCCCACTTCTTTCAGACGGCTACTTCCCTGCTCAGCCAGCACTGAAGAAGGGGCTTTGGGACCAGGCCTGAGACGGGTAAGCAGTGAATCCACAAAGGCCACAGGTCTTGCCAGCGCCATAATCCTTTCTTTTCCCTTGAGGGCGTGAACAACAACCCAAAAACACAAGTAAAGAGGGGAAAAAAAAAAAACAAAACCAAAAAAAGCTTCAAGTATGGATGAGATTTACAGTGCAGATGCAATGGGGAAGTTCTTCTGTCACTTCTTGGAGACTTGGTTCAGGGTTTGTTCTTTGTTGCTCCTGTTTGATTAGAGTCTGACTGACCTGGATATACTGCAACCGAACAAATAACCCAAAAGAAAAGGTGTTTCCTCCCCGCCCTTATCCCTTCCCCCCCAAAATATAAAAAGCAATAAGTTTACAAAAATAGAAAATAATTACAGCAATAGGCAGGAGGGAGGGAAGGAAAAGGAAGGGTCCCTGTGGGTCTATTTGGCTGAGCAGTGTAATATCGTGGGGTTGTTTAAAGCGTCCTCCACCAGATGCAGTTCTTGGCGGTCGACAACGACGTCCCTTATGCAGCCGACAAAGCCAGTGCTGTAGGCCTTGGGCAGCTTGTGAGCCACACTGAGCTTCTCCATTCCCCCTGCAAGAGACAGCGCAGAAATGTCAAGCGGAAGGACAAGGGACACGCAGCTGGCGGCCCAGCGCCTCAGCATGCTGCCCCAGACACCGACACACTCCTACGCACTGCATACGGTGCAGGTGCTGCTGGGGATGGCCCTCCCGAACAACGGGGAAAAAGGCTTTCCTGGCCAACATTTAGCTTTTTTATGAGATAAATGCCAGTTCAAGACAATGCCTGTAGCATTCCTGAAGACCTTTAAAGTCTTTTTCATTTTGAAACACTGATCCAACTTAAAAGATTTCATTTCCCCTTAGAGATTTGTTCTAAATTAAAAAAAAAATTATTCAAGTTACCAAAATGTTAAGTAGGGCTCATTTCAGGCCCTAAAATTGTGAAATGTTGATTGAAAACACAACATTTCAATGAGCCAATGGGGAAGCTGAGCAAAAACTTCTAATGGAAAAATTTTGCTTTCCAACTAACTTCTAGATTGATTTTAGAACCAGAAATGGCTTCTGGAACATTGTCATACCAGAGACAAGGTTACATTTTGAGTATGAAATCTTCGTAAGTCAGGTCAGACCTGAAAACTACAAGCTTAGACTGTGAAGATATGAACAGATGCTTCCAAGAAGTGTGAACAGAATCTGATTCACAGTTTCTTCATTACATATTATCACAATTTCCAAAAAGGACTTTTACTATCCTCTGAGCTCAGATTAGTACTAGTTATATCTTAAGACAGCAACTTTTACTTAAGCACCATTACACTTGTGGGTTTCTCACTGATTTGAGTAGTTACGAGTCAAATCTAGCCTCTTATCTGCATTGATGAGAGTCCTGTCATAGGTGGCATGAGATTAGATGCAGTGGGCTAAATTGTCTGTCTGTGGGATCAGAAGATATACATCAGCATTAATGAAACTGGACTTGGCTGCATATATGGGAGGTTCTGACATCTGTGCTTATTCTATGCAAATAACAACATTTAAAATCTGGTTATTTACATATTTCCAAACAGAAGCATCCTTCTGTCAATACAGCCATTTTATCATTGGGAACCTGAGTTCCCAAAGCAAATAATATTTGGGAAGCTCCTGAATTAATGAAGGCTCCCACATGGGAAGGAATCTGGTGGGCAGGAGGACTCCTAGTCTGAAGAGGGAAAGAGTGGTCCAGACCACCGGCAGCAGGGAATCCAGAGCTGTGGGCCACTTCGCTGCTTTCTGAACAGGACATGGTGAGAGGCAGGACTGCCATTTGGTAAGGCCAGCCCTTCTTCCCCAGATGTCACCAGCAACCTGCCTTGGTAGGCAGGGAATGAGCAGGGTATTTTTAGGAGCAGATACCAAAGGGGTTGTACGAGAAGAGCGTGGTTCAGCAACAAAGTGACCTTGAGAGTGAACAGCAGGGAGTTTCCTCCCAACTATAGCATCTCCTTGCCAATACCTTCCAACACCTCTACTTCATACACCAAATCTAGACAGAAGCCAGCTATAATCTCCAAATAAGGCATTTTTGACTCTGTTGAAAAGGTATTTTCCTGTAGTTAACAGCATCTTCCACAGAACACAGAAATAGACCAAAACTGAACTTGTCAAAGCCACCTGGGAGGCAAAGATGTCCTATGAAAATAAGTAAGGGAGCATCCAAGTCCCAGCTATGGCTCTGAGCATCATTCAGGGATGCACAGAGGAGATTCACTCTTTCCACAACCAACTTACCCAGCCACAGGGCCCCATCTGTATCTAGCTGTGTTGCACCAAGTGGAGAAAAACCAGTAACTGGTGCTTCATTGCCAACTTGAAGGGAACCATCTCTCTGTAGCCTGTCTCAGGAAAGAGGGAAGAAGAAAGACAGACCATTAGCAACCTCAGCTGAAAAACTCAGAGCTGCCCTCTACTTTATGTTAAATCCAGACACTAGGCACTATTAGCCTTGCTCCATCTGGACAGGAAATAGGAGCAGGGCTCTCCTTGAGCACTACACTCCTGGCCGCCTCCTTGAGGCCATATAGTGTGGAGTGGTCTCCTCTTGGAGAAGTGCGACTCAGTCAGCAGCGAGTGCTCCCCTCTGGCTTTCCCCTGGGGACTCATGTAGCTCCACCACTAACCCTCCTAACAGCCACATTTTCCTCCCACTCCCTTCCAACCCATCAGCAGAAATCCTTGGCATGCCAGCCATATGATCTGCTCACCACTCCCATCCCCTCAATAAAAATAAAAGCTACCCAAGCACAGGGACAGCTTAGACCCAACATGAACAGAATGTCAAACCCTCAGCCAGCTAAAATAAAAGGCATGGACCTTTCACATCTCCTTGAGCTTGTGCCTTTGACACTTCCTAGAATTTAGGGTAGGCCTGTCACAACATGCATCCTTCCAATGCAGCATTGCCCACATGCCTTTCCTCTAATATTATCCAAGAGGAGGAATGACCCTTGGGGATCAAAGGGCATGGAGCCAAGGCCATGACTCAGGTTCCCAAGACTTCACCCTGCTTCACAGCTTGCCCAACCCAGAGCTGTCCCAGCTGTCCCAGTTCTGCTCTCCCTTGTTGCAAGCCTCCACACCTGTACGCTTTGATATGAATCCATTGGTTGGTGTTGACTGGGACTGTGGATCGCAGGACAACTGGCTTGGAGCCAAGGTCATAGGTCATTTGTACAAAGCCATCCACTATAGCAAGGGCGATGTAGTCTGATCGCTCCAGCCCCTTCCCGCTCCACAGGATTAGCCCCTGGGTAGCTTCCGTTTTGATGCTTAGTTCGAAGTGGTTCGACTGCAAGGCCTTTTCACTGTAAGAGGAGATGGGAGCAGGGGAGAACACAGACCAGAGTTAAAAACACAGCTATAAAAGCAATAGGCAGCCAATCAGTCCCTCAGGGCAGGCTTGTCTGCTCCCAGCAAAGTAGCTCACCTGATGTAGGATAACCTTATCTAATCTTTGGCATCACACTAAGCATGGGGCACCAGGCCCTATCTGCTGTACTCAAGGAGTTACAGACCTTAGCAATATCCCAGGCCTTCTCAGGAAGCCTGGTGCATGGGTGGGATGCACTGAACTAGACAACAGTATCACAGAAATGCAGTGAGAAGGACCCTCAGCAGGTCTCTAATGCAGGTCCCACCAAGATCAGAACTATTCCCAGCACTAGACAGGGCAACCATCACTCTGTCCAGATGAGCTTGGGAATCCCCAAGGATGGCATCTCCCTGGTGACCTCTGCAGGGGCTGCAGTCCTCCTGGGGATGAATATTTTCCCAATATTCAACTTGAAACTCAGAAGACGCGGCTTAGGGCTACTGCCCTGTACTTTTGCCCTCCTTGGAGCACAAGGTTCAGATCTGCCAAACTCTGCAAGCTCTAACGGCAGTCCTGGTTTTGTCTCCTCACACGTAGGCACTGAAGGAAGACGTGTGTTATGTGGGCTGGTGCATGATGCCAGGCCGGCACCGATTCTGCCAGGGAGGGGGCTTTCCCACAGAACTGCCTTTGATCTGGGAGAGGTCAGCACAGAGGGGCTCTGTTGGCCAGATCTGCAGGGCTGCAGGCAGCAGCTGAGCCAGGATCGGCTCCATTTCACCGTCCTGCTGGCAGGCGCCCGAGGCGCAGGCAGAGCCGGGGTCTTGGGGCCCGTGGCTTCCCATGCTGCTGCCATGCATCGATCAGCCTCAGAGCCCTCTGCTCTGCTATTGCAGCTGCCTCGCCGACCGGACCACAGCCCAGTGGGAACCCTGCGGCTGGGGAAATGTGGGGTGGCGAGCATCCTCTGTGGTGTTGAGGGGATGGAGACTGTCGTGAGAGGCGGCAAGGCCTTTTCCTCCCAGATGCGCGAGTTTTTTCAAAGGGAGGAAAGGAGGACAGACAGGATTTACCCCACTTTGGCAATCCCATCTTTGCTCAGTCCCTCCTGGAGCAGTGAAAAGGCTCCTGGCCATGAGCCATGTGGATCTGCCATCCACTCTCCTGGGATGCTCTGGAGCACATTACTGACACAAATGCACACATAGATCAGACAACACAGGCAACACAAAACTTTTTATTCCCAAGGGACACCACATTCAAAATGCTGGACAAGGGCTCAATGTGAGGCCTGCTGTACTGTTAAGGTAACTCAGTCTCTCCCCTCACCCATGGCTGTTTGCTGTCTAGGTTTCCCAGGAGGAAGGGACAGAACTGGAACTGTGGCTGTCCCCTAGCTGGAGGGACAGGGCTCCCTTCATGTTTGCTCTCATTATCTACAGAGCTGTATCCCTTAGAAATAAAAAGCCAAAGGTATGGACAAACAGAACACGCACAGAGACAAGAGACACGCTGAGGCAGCAACAGCAGAGCGTGAAAGACAAGAGCAGAAGGCCTGGCACAGACTCACCTGAGCTCCATGAGAGAGTCCAGTGGGTCAGGACTTAGATGCAGGAAGAGAGGGGAGCATGCGATAAGCACAGGACAGAGGAGGACATCCTTCCTTCCCACCCCACTCAGAGGCAGGAACAGCCTTGCCCAAGGGAGATGGCTCCTTACCCTATACAAGCTCCAGGCTGAGAAACCTGCCTGGCAGGAGCAGGAAGCCCAGTCTCCCACTGTCCTTGGGGCTGAGTTTCCTCGAGCCAGGAAAACAAGTCTGCAAGGTGTTCTTTAGCCAGGGTTGGCACAATACTGTCAGTCAGAGAGTGAATATAGCCCTGTCCTTGCTGCCCCAAGCAGTGATACGGGGACTCTGCAATGCTTTCTGGGTCAGCAGTACAAGTGTTCTTGCTAATATCCTGTGCTACCTGCTGGGATGTGTACCCAGCAAAGAGCCTGGGATGAGACAGAGGGGTACACTGCTGGGAGAAGGGAGCTTTTGGTCCCCCGCCCTGCAAAAGCATTATTTAATGGGCAGATCTGCATGCAGACCTTGCTATCCGTACAGCAGAATGGGCTCCCATCTCGGCAGAGAAGTGAAAGGCCACGCAAGACCTCTCTGAGTCAGCTTGGGGCACTCAAGCAGCAGGGTGTGCGTTGGGGAAGGGGAAACCCAGGACTACAGCTGTCTCGCTGGCACTGCCTGTAAGTGTCAGGGGCTACAGGCCCAGCATTGCAATCAGCTCCAATTATATGTTTATGTGTATGTTAAAAAAAAAATGTATGGGCATGTCACAGCCAGTAGGGTCCAAAAGCAACTGGTGTGTTAGTCCTGCCCAGGGCACACCCCTGACGTTTGTCTAGGGGCAGGAAGAAAATGCTTTTTATGGGCAATCTGATGGACCCTTTAGCCCCAGCAGGGCTACTGAGGGCTGCTGCCAAATCCCAGCAGAAGGATTTGGGGAGAAATGTTATGCTCCTTTGCAGGACAGGGCATGCATAGTGAAATGGCACTGGCTGGCTCAGGCTGGGGAGGGGGCTACAAATGGTGACTTCCCCGTTTACAGAGCACTGGGAGAGGCAGGATACAAAGGTAGCAGCTTTCTGCTCACCTGCAGAGATGCACGGCTCATGCCTGTGCAAAGGGACAGCTGGGCACTCTGTGCCACGTGGCAGAGTTGTGCAGGCAGTTACAAGCCTCTGGCTGCTGTAGGGTACTCTCTAGTTTGGTTCCTAGGAGGCCCTTTCCAAAAAACCAGAGCAACTCAGAACATTGGAAACTGTTGTGAACATGCAGCTGCTCAGCTCTGCAGCTCTCTAGCTGTTGACATGCATGCATGCAACGTTCAGCTTCCAGAGTCTCTGTGTGACCCCAGCTTGCAGGAAATGAAGTGAAATGGGGATGTGGCAGGCAGGTATCACTCAAACTCCCTCCCCTCAAGAGGGGAACACAGTCACTCAAACCACTGCTGTTCTCAAACTGTCCACTCCTGCCCCTCAGCCAGACAGACAGATAGCAAACAGACAGATGTCAAGGTCACTCTTGAGGAAGAAGCCCTTCTCCCCACTTGCTTGCCTTAGCCCTCTCTCAGTCCCCTGGTCACACTACAGGTTGTGAAGGGTTGCCTAGGCCATGCATCCCTTATCATACATGGAAATCGGAATTCCTAATTGGAAGGCTTATCTAGGTGCTAAGGCAGCAACACCACATTCACACTGGAACAAATGGGACAGGATCAGCATCCCTTATTTCAATACCTAACGCCTTTTCTGCTGATGGAAGTGAGATGTCATGGGAACTTTCTTCCTCTTCGCTCATCACTTAAAGTAAGGGTAAATTGCAGCGTGCTGCTGGGGCGACGTCTGACTGTAGCAAAGCTAGGCAGCATGGCTTGTGCTGACCTTGTCTGAGCTAGGGCCCCTCTACAACCACCAGAGCTGCGATCAGCAACAGCGTGTCCTCCCTGCACTAAATGGGAATGCTGCCCACGGCAGACCCTTGGGAGCATCCCCATATCCCCCTCCCCCTCCACGCTTTTCTGTGTGTGGGCTGGAGGCTGGGGCAGCAATGGGAAGCACGTGGTGAAGGGCAGGTGGCTGCAGGAAAGAGATGGGCAGCATGGAGCACTGTACTTACGCAGGGATCTCATTAGTCAGGTGGCTTGAAAACAAAGAAACAAGGACGTTGAGAAGAGACAGACAGACAAGACAGCTCCACAGAGATGCTCACCTCAGGGGAGAGACACAGGCAGACTGTTAGTGCTGCGTGGAGGGGGGAATCAGAGCACTGAAGAGGGAGGTGGACAGCATATCATCTGATACTCTGTCCTAGTGCTGTGGAGCTGGGACTTAGCCACACAGTCTGTAGGAGCAGAATGCTGAGGAGGGATTCTGAGCTGGACCACCTTTGAGTCTCCTGCAGGAGAAGGCTTGGAGGAATATCCAGCACAGAGGCTGAAGAGGATTCTTGAGGCTGTCAGTAGCTGTGCACTAGGCTCCACAGATCTTGAGAGAGAAGCCCCCAGGTGACAAGTATGGCCACAGAGGCCACAGTATCCAAACACTTACTCCCAGCCCAAGGAGCCGGGTCAAGCAGATGCTAGAGAACGCTAACTTGGTCTTTTGGCAGTGATGGCCATTCCCCAATCACAGACCTGACCCTTGTTGCACAAACAGCCAGAGAGACAAAGAAGTTGGTGGACAGGCATGGCATGAATTAAACCGCAGGTAGAGCTACCATTCCCCTCAGCACAGCTCACCCAGCCCCAAACCCATTCCTGAACATGAGGGCAAAGAAAGACACCAGAAGCAGGGCGCAGGCCACATTAACCATCTTAGTGAGGTGCACTGAGTCAGCTTTAGCTCACTCCCAAAATAAATTACGCCAACTCATAAGGCAGCCCACACATTGCAGAATGAGAACGTCCAGACCTGAGGTTGGCCAGGCATGGTCATTGTGGGGAAACCCCTGTGGAGAACAAGGCAGCCGTGGCTGTAAGGACTGCGGGTGAGGCCTCGCTGCCCCCGTTCTGCCTGCCCCTCTCCGAACGCCACACTTGGAAACTCTGACATCTATCCCTCACTCCTGCTAACAGCCTAACTCCGTGTTTGACCCTGGTTCAGCTCAGCAGCCAAGTTACCTCTTTGTCACAGCATTGTGGTACTCCATATATGTCCTACCATCAAAAGCAATGGCCTCTGCATCTCCAGCTGCCTTCTCAATGATCACTGGAAGTGGGAAGAAGAAGAGCTGTCAGGCAACACAGAACAGCCTGTCCTTCCTTGGAGACTATGAAATAAAACCCTTTGCTTCTAGCTTTTGTAAGAGGACAAGGAGTACCCAAATCTGCCACCCCTTAGGACATGTCAGCACAGTACTGCTCAGAGCCAGCCCCTGCAAAGGTTCACTGTCACCTTTGAAGCCAGTGAGCTTGGGCCAGCTCTCTGTTTTGCAGCCAGCTGACCAAGAATTTGCAGCCTTGTTGTTTTCCTGGCAAAAATCAGATGAGGAACCCAGGTTTGGTGAGGGCCCTAGTATTAAACTCAGGGAGGTAACCAAAAAAGAAACCCTGAATGAGTGACAGTTGTGCACTACAGCAGATTCAGGGTGAATCTGCTGCAAAAGCAAACCATGTCTCTCTGCCCCAGGATGCTTAAAATGAGCATAGCAGCATGAAACAGAGTCAGAGAGCACAGAGGAGGAGATGGCTGGGCTGGGTGATCTATCTGTGAGCAGCAGCATTTGCCTTGCTACATGCAGCATAATGCCTGGATTTCTGCGAAACGGCATGGCCCTGACTTCATGGCTGCAGGACAGCGCCAGTCTGGAAATACCACAGCACGTTCCTCCTGAGTCCCTCCCACCAGCCACAACAAGGACAAGACCTCAGGCTTGGCCTGAAAGGTGCTGTCATGCTGCCACCCACTAATCGTTGAAGTAGTTTCATTGCAAGATCTGGTTAGCAGGTGAGGGTCCCGGTCCAGCCCTACCCTGGCAGTCTCACCTTTCTCACAGTGAGCCCCGGAGAAACCCCTCTGGCAGGCACACTCGTAGCTCTCTAGCCGGGGACTGCAAGTACCTCCATTCTGGCAGGGATTTGGTTTCTGGGTGCAGGGATGGGCTCGGAAGGAGGAGACCGCAATGGCACTGCGGATGTTCTCTTCCTTCAGGATAGACACTCCCTTGATGGAGATCTGGCAGGTGCAAGGAAGAGCAAGCATGACAGTTGGCCTTCACCACCTTATCTCTCTGCAGTGCAGACACCAGAGCCCATAGGAGGGAGATAGGATGTAGTACATCCCTACCTATCCTTCCACCACCCACCGCTGCTGCCCTTCACTGGGCTGTGCCCCACTATGCACAGGGACCCGAGTGCCAGAGGACAGCCCACTCCCAGGCTCCCAGATCCCAGTTCTCCTCCAACAATGCCTATGCAGGTGGCACATCTCCTGGTCAGACACCTGCACCAAGTTGTCCATCAGGGCCTTACCCTCTGCACAGCCCCATCCAAGCTAGTGGAGATAGCTGCAGCTCGAGCCAGCTTACTGAAGTCAGGGGCTCCCCCCACATAAAAAGGCTCCTTCAGGTTCAGGAAGGTGTGAGGCACCTGAGGAGGAGAGAGGAGAAGGTGAGAGGAGACAAGGTAAAAAGTCATTCCTAAAGTGCAGCAAAGATGCAAAGGGCATTTGGCCCAGCTCTGCAGGGACTAAAAGAGGCTGTGACCAGGGAAGTACTTCAGGGAGAGCAGGGACCCATGCACAAGTGCCAGCCAGGTTGGTAGGAAAGAAAACAACACTTATCTCTACACAACCCCACTCTTTGCCTTCCTCGCTCAAGGTGATGGTCTGTATCCCTGGGCAGAGCTGGTATGGGGGACTGCTAGGCCACCTCTGCTAGGGCCCAAGCAAGGGAGGCCTGTAGCTACACAAGCAGCAGAGAAAGCATCCCAGAGGCCAAGACACAGCCTCTGCCCTAGGTCCCAGAGCAAGGGAGCACACCAGACTAGCTGTGCACCAGGGCAGGTAGGATGTGGGAAGGCAATCTGGTCTCTGCATCCCTCTCAGGGACCAAGTACCCCCTCCCTACTCCTCCTCAGCCTGATCTGCTCCTACCCTCTGCTGGCTACTCTGACCCTTGGCAGCACCTATCACTTCCTTGCTGCCCACCTGTCTCCTCCTTTGTCCCCTGCCAGGGATCTACAGGGAGCCACCTCGAAACAGCACTGATGAGATGAGCCACAACTGACCCCTGGGAGCAAATAAGCTCCACATATCCAGCACCAAACCAGGCTGCAAAGGGAGCTGGGAGAAAGGGGTCTCCAAAGAACTTCCTTATGCTGAACTGTAAGATCTTACCTGTCATTGGTAATCCTGTGAATTTAATTTTAGGGAGATGCTATTCTGATGTCTGTAGGAACAAAGGCATCTGGTGTTGTGTGCCCCCTCCCCGCCCTGCCAAACCACCAGCTAAATAAATATTTGCTTTAGTCTTGCTTGTGCTAGTGTTTAAACCCAAACTCATACCAGAAGGATTCAGCTTCAATCACCTGGATGCTACAGTTGCCCTACAGCAAATGGCTAAAGAAGGTTCTCCTGTAGCTCATATGGCTGTGATTTTGGAAGAGGAAGAACCCATCCTTGCAAAGATCCCCTCTTTGATGTCCTCCTGCAGCCCCAGCTACGCAGCACAGAAAGTTACAGGTGAATCTTCAGCCACACAATTCACTGGGCACACAACAGGAGTGATGTCCCTTCCCGTGTACCTGGGCTGGACCCAGAGGCACAGCAGCAAGGTAAAGATGCAATTATATGAATCACTAACTAATGCTTTGTGGAGTTAACACAAGAAACATGACCAGATTAATTGAAATGCTTCTGGAACAATATGTAATAATCAGCTAAAAAGTGATGAAGGAACAGGAAATAAGCATCTCTAATCTATAGAGATCCTAGAGCTGCTTGGTCAGATGAGAAGGGGAATAGGTGAAACACTGAGATCTGAATGGAAAACAGACAAAAAAGAACAATATGCCAATGGCAGATGAGATGGAGGTGCAATGGGTCATACTTATCTTTACCTTGCGGGATTTCTGGGATCCAGACAGCAGAAGAGGGAAAAATACAAATGAAAATGAAAATCAGAGAGAGAGAGAGAGAGAGGAAATCAGTGGGTAATACTGTAACATGCAGAGCTGCAAGAACATGGGCTGCAATAAGTGCCCAGTTGCCAGTGAGGGAGAGCAGGAGATGCAGAAGGCAACAGAAGGGGACACTGTCACCCTGCTAGCCAGGAGTAACCTTAATTTGGAAAGAAGTTTGAAAAGAGGAAAGTGAGGGGAAGGCAGAAAGCCCGTCTTTTGCAGGCATGCCATATGGTCTGGATATGAAAGGTCCAGGGCTTGATCCAGACATCATCAATCCAGCTGCCTGGCTGCAGGGGCTGGTAGGGAAAGAGAGGAGCAAAACTCCAACTGAAGCTTTGAATGGGCTGCCTTAAGTGAGAAGCCACACTGTGCATGGGCACTGAGCAGCCAGGTGTCATGACCACCAGGGTCACAGAGGGGCCTCCTGATACAGCCCACCTCACTGTGACTTTGCCACTGTGCCAGCATTCATCAGGAGAAGAGAAGGCACCACATGGATGTGCCTGTCACCATGGCACCAAAGGAAGATTATAGCCTTCATACTCAGGCTGTGGCAAAAGGAGGCATAAGGTCAATAGCACAGTCACACTGAGTAGATGAGGAGCATCAGTGTCACTTCCTGCTCCTACGTTTCTAGGTGGATTTTAGGTTTGAATTCAACAGCAATTGGGTTTTTCTCTGCATTCTCAGCTTCTCTGCTGGAAAGGTGGATGGAAGGAAGGCCAGTGGCCCTACCATGAAACCCCAGGGAACCATCTGTGTCTGTGCAGAAACAGAAGTGCGGAGGTGAGAGGGCACGGACAGAAGCCAGAGGGGTAAGTTGCTAGTTTGGACACAGAGCAAAGAAGGCACTAACGTATTCAGCAGCAATGGTGCAAATGGGTTTTTGCTACTCAGTGACTTCTTCCTGGCCTAGCTCTTTACATCGAGAAAGGCTTCTGAGACCCACATCAAGGGCACTGGCTGAAAACAACATAGGCCCAACAGAGTGGCAACAAGGGCAGCAACTTCCCTCGACTACAAGGGGTGCCCTGTGTACCGCCCCAGTACAGGGACAGTCAAGGACCAGCAGAAGGGAGGGAGGGGGGGTGTTCCCATGTGCAAGCATGCAAGGGGGGGCCTCAACCAAACACAACCCTGAAACTGAGGCCCAAGAAATCAAGGGACCTGTCTTTTGCACAGAAGCTGCAACTTTGTGTGTGATGGAAGGACAAGTGGCAAGGAGGAGTTGGAGAAAGGTGCATTACTGCTGTCCTACAGCACCAGGGCCAGGGCCCAGAGCAGCTAAGAGAAGCAGCCTGGCTCTGTCCTGCAGCATCCTTTTCTCCTTAGGTCTTGCCCACTCCTCCTCCACCCTCAAAGCCTTACACCACAAGGAATAAAAGCCTATAGGACTGGGAACTGCTCAGTTTATTTCACACATGACAGGAGCGGAGTCTGAAACCTGCATAGCTCTGATTGGCTCTTTCAGGCCTACCAACTTACCGGTGACTCTCCCATCACCCTCTCACTGTTGTTGATCCTCATTACCCCTTTGCGCCCATTCCTCTCCAGCAAAACACTTATCCAAGTGTTGAGGGGAACTGGCTCTTTGCTCCTGGTGGCGAGAAGGAAGGAGAAGACACATTTGAGAGTTCTGCCATGACCACCTACAAACACAATGCCAGAAACCTCTCTTGACCAGCTCAGAATCTGTCCAAACCCCTGCAGCTTGACCAACTTGGGTTGCGCCAGCTCACAGCTTCACAGAGAAAGCACAGCATTAGCCTGCAAAACACAGAGCCTGGGGAACAGGCTCAGCTTGGCTCTGCTCCATGGAGGGCCAACAGGCCAAGAGCCACAGCTGCTAGCAGCAAAGGCAAGTGTGAAACCTACTCTCCTCCTTACACTTTTCTGGAGAGGGAGCACAAATCCAGCGCTGGATTCTGAAAGCAATCACTGCCTCTTTCCTGCCTCTGTCACCACTATCCCAGCTACTCAGCACTGCTTCCCAGCCCCCCAAGCTCACCCCTACCTGAGCACAGCTGCCCCTTTGCCCAAGTCGTATCTGTACTCCAGGTAGCCATCATGTAAGGCCAGGGAGACAAAGTCCCCTTTGCCGTCCGTCTTCTGCCCATTGTAGAAGATCATGCCGCTGGGGTTCTTGGCCAGGAACACAACTTCCATGGACATTTTGTCCCTGAGGAAAGATGAATTACTGATATGCTCCAAACAAGCTGCCCATATGCTCTCTTCCTCCACCCCTGCATGAAGGGCCCCCCAGAAGACCTCTGCCTACCAGAGACTACAGACACAGCAGAAAGATGTCACCCTTGTAATTCAGTGGGAAGAACTGTCAGGCAAGAGGTATATCTGCTATGTTCAGGATGTCTCTCTATAGCACTTATTTATCCAGCACATCACTACATAAAGCACCTTGGACATATCACTGCCCTAAGCTGGTGGTGGGATTTCTGGGAATCCTCATCTCTCTGGACAAAGCTTCCAGCAGACTAAAGGGGAGATTGCTACATAAAGGCAGCATATTACAGCCTAGACTCAAAGGACAAGGTCTCTAACCCTCATCAGCCATGCAGGGAATGCTCATGCCTGCACCTCTCCCGCTCCCTGGCACTTACTGCAGGTCAGGCACAAAGGTCTGCAGCCCATTCAGCTCCACGTAGGAGAAGCCGTTGAACTCTGGGAGGAAGGGGATGCTGTGGTCCTGCTCTGTCACTGGGCATAAATGGGGGAAATGGTGAAGAGGAGGCAGAGCACCTTCAGCCAGCACCCAAGCCCACAGCCTGCAAGGTCTCCTGGCCATGCAGAGCTGGGGAAGACACCCACCTTGCTCACAGAAGTCTCCTTCCCGCCCCATGGGACAGGCACACAAGGCACCTCCCTCTGGCAGCACCAAACAGGTGGCAGAGACGTGGCAGGGTGTAGGGTCGCAGGGATTCCTCTCATCAGCACATGTTGGGCCTGCAGCAGAAAAGACAGTGCATCAGGTTAGCATCTTAAACATCTATCAGGCACGAGTTGACCAGAGACAACTCTGTCCTGGGGCATGCACAGGATGGGATGCCTTTGGATGGCCCTGCCAGCCGCCTTCTCCTGTCCCAGGTTTGGTTCGGGTGCCCCATGAAGTACCCCCTGAATAGACCCCTCAAAGAGCAGATGACATCCTTGCCAGACTGTGCTTTGTGCTTCTCTAAAAAACTTTTTTTTTTTTTTTTTTTCCATGAGAACAGGCAGATAACAGCCCTGGGTCCTGGTCCCTGTCTTATCCTTGTAGGAATATAGCTTATGGCCTGAATTTATTGTCTGTCTTCACTGGCTGTGGCTTCTTTCTACACATCTCCCTCTAAACCACTGTTGACACCCCCACACCACATCCTCCCTCACTGCAGCTCACAATGGGAGCCAAAGGCTCTGGGATCCCTTGGGGCTGGCCAGTGGGACCAGGTCCCCCAGCAATGCTCCGCCTGCAGCCCCCTCCCCGTACCGGTGTAGGTGTAGAGACACTCGCAGTGGAACATCTCTGCCTCCTTGACATGACAGATGCCACCATGGTGGCAGGGGTTGGGGTGACAGGGGTCGTTGCCACACTCGCCCACCCCGCTGCCATACAGCACATCACTGCCTTTCTCCCGCAGGTCGTACATCTGGTTGTTCACGTCCAGGAGGCGGATGCAGCCCTTCAGGCCGGTCGTAGCTGCGGTACGATCTGCCACCCTGAGGAGACAAAGGACAAGGTGGGTGGAAGAACACGTGCGGGCAAAAGGCAGAAGCCTTCCGACCGTCCGGGTCAGGCCGTGCTCCCCAGCAGGGAGTCACAGGCACGCCAGGCCCAGAGAGGCCCCCGTTCCCCACCAGCCCTTGCAGCCACCACCGGCAGCCCGCTGAGCAGGCGGAGGGCTGCAACCCACCACCGGCGCTCTGTCCGCAGCGGCACCCGGGGCGGCGGTCCAGCGCCCGCTACTCACACAGCCGTTTGGTCTTCTGGCACACCTCCGATGAACAGGTCTGTGTCGAGGTTGAGCCCATCGGTGCCCGTCGGGCTCTCCCCATTGACATGGGGCTCCCCGTCGACAGACAACATGCCACTGCGGCGGTTCCGGTTCACCACTAACTGGTGCCACTTGCCAGGCTCGACGCGAACCCTGCTGGTGACGACGCCTGTGCCGGAGCCAGTGTTAAACCTGGAGCAGAGGATGGGTGGCCCGTGTCAGTGCCGCCATGCGGTAAGGCCACCTGCGCCCCAGCACGAGGGCTGCTGCGTCCCGGTGGGAAGCCGGGAGCGCGCAGGAGCCACCCTACCCTGCCTCTGGAGCAGGCTGCCCCCACAGTGCACAGCCTTCCCTTCCGGGGGGGACAGGACTGGTTTCCTAAGAGCCTGCAGTCTTGCAGTGTCCAGAGGTCGTCCCTCCACCTCACCTCATTTTGAATCTGTGCCTTCTGGCTTTTGAAACTGAAATAATCATTTCAGCTCAGATCTCTGGGGCTTTTCTTGCTTTTTTTTCCCCTTGCATTTCTTTTCCCAGTGCAAATACAGGATCAGAAAGAAGACCTCTCACTCGCTAAGAAAAATCAACCTCCCATAATTAAGTTTTTGAAAATTCAAGCTGAAATGAGTGAATCAATTTTGTTGAAAAGGAAGTGCCTGTGGAAGTGCCACAGGAAACAAGTTCAGCATTCCTATTACTTTGGAAAAGCAGCTCCTATTCTTGTCCCTTTGATCCTGTTGTTTCTTACCCTTCTACGGGTTCTGCACCCATCATCCCCCCTCCCCACTCCTCAGTGTTTTAAGCCCTGGAGGGACCCTTCTGGCAAGACACCCACCTGAGCTCCACAAAGCCACCGACCAGCGCCAGCGAGATGAAGTCTTTGCCACGGTTCTGCCCGTTGTAGAGCAGCAGCCCACTTTGCTCTGCAGCCCTGAACTCCATGGCAATGCGCACAGTGTGGTACGCCTTCATCATCTTGAAGGCTAAGTAGGACTTGCCACCGAAGCTGGGGATGAAGTATCTGATAGCTGTGAGAGCCAGAGGCGGGAGAGAAAGAAAGAGCAAGTGAAGTAGAGGGAGGGACAAGAGAACAGAGAGAGGATAAAAGCCCTGACATCTGTCTGTGAGCACTTTCCTACCAATGCGAGCAAAGAGAGCTCTTGAAACAGCAGAAAGAAACTCTCTCTTTTCTGGGTCCATGCTCCTGTGCAGCTATCCCTTGTCACAGCCTCCCAGCCACCCATATTTGTAGCAATCAACACTCATTATGATAAGACGTCCCCAGCCTTTAGAGATGTCAGTGGTAGAGTTCCCTTCAGTCGTGTCACAGTCAGCTCCTCCCAGGTAAGCACTTACAGGACTGGCAGCTGCAGTCCTCCCTGTTGGTCCTTTCCACATACAGCTGTTACATTCCCATATTTCTGCAGAGCTCGGCAGCACATGCAGTTCCTCAGCTTCCTTGATCCTTAGCCCATTTTTCTTTCTCCTTTCAGAGTCCCATATGGCAGATCTACATTCATCATCCCATGCTTTTATTTATTGCAGCTAAGACTTTCAAAGAGATTTGGAAGGCCAGTCCTTTTTAAAATTAACAGGACTGGACTGCTGCATCCAGTGGGCAGCTTTGAACACTTGAGCTTATAGCTTTAGGGACAAAGGCTTTTTAGGAATAAGCACTCACAACCATCAAGAGCCCCCTGCATGACACCAAATTGCCACTGTGAGCTGACAGTAAATAACAGCAGCTCTAGTTCAATGTGCAGCCAGTCTGCAGCTGTTTGCTAAGCAGCTCTGAGCATTGGGGAATACTGCCTGAATTACCAGCTCACACACTCTTGTGTTTGAGAACACAGTTAGCAACCATCTCAGTGTCAGACTAACCAGCACTCACTGGCTTCAGGGATTGAAGAGTAGCACAATATCACTAGCTGAGCTGAAAAAGCAGAAGCTCATGATCCCCATGCTTCAGGGCACTGGTATATCAGAAGTGTGGCCAGGAAGAAATTGCTCCTGGCACCTTCTTACTGTGCAGCCCTGCAGCACATGCCTCTTGCAATATACTGTGCATGTACAACCTGTTCTTGACAGAGGCAAGCAAGCAGGTTAGACAGATCCCTGCAGTGCCTCCTGCCTGATGTGTGTACATCAGTTATGGGGCTGGGTTTGCAGATGCCCCAAGCCTCTCCAATCTCCATACAGGCAGTGCTGTCTCCTGGAGTATGCACAGGCACAGGAAGGGCTATACTGGGTGAAGCCCAGTCCTTTATCGCTGGCTGAGCTTAACAGTAGATACTTAGAGAAAACACACCAAAAGAAAGGCAACTATACAGTACCACTTCCCCAACTATATCCTCCCAGCTTCCTAGGCTGAAGCCTGTATCTTGGAACTAAAGGCTCAAACAGACACATTTCCCTGACCTTGCAACCCTCACATTTGGTCCTCCCCATCCTACGGCTATAAGCTCCCGCTGCTGATGCCCAGCAGCACCGCTGCTGTGGTAAATCAGAAGTCACATACATTTCTCACAGACAGCTCCCCCTTTGCCTGCTGGGCAGCTGCAGGTGAACTCCTTCCCATCATCCTCACAGGTGCCACCATGCAGGCAGGGGTGAGAGTCGCAGGGCCGTGATGGCTTCTTCGTGACAGGGGGCTGGCGTGTGGGCTTTCGCCGGGTGGTGGCTGGGAGGGTGAAGGTGGGTCTCTTGGTGCTCACAGGTCCTGCCATCTTGGTGCTGGGCCTGCCCACAGCATCTGGTCGCAGAATGTGGTCTGTGGTGGCAAGAGCAGCTGTGGTGTACCTCCGTGTTGTCGTGGGTCCCATAGTAGTGGCTGTGGTTGTGGTCATGGTGGTGGTGAAGAGCCTGGGGATCCAGTCTGAAGCACAGAAAAATAGAGGTAGAGACTGGTACTTTGCAATCCTCACTGGAAGCAAGGGAAACAACCCAGGCTTTTGGGGTGAGATGGCAGCAGAGAGGCCTGGATGCATGGAGATCTCAGGCTACTGCACGCACAAAGGCAAAAGAGCCCTCTCCCCACGCACTCTCAGTGCCCCAGAGCTCCCACTGCAAGGCTAGGCTTATGTCTCCAGCAGCCACCTGTAGCATCCTACTGCTACTGTCTTTCCACCCTGGTGTGGGAGTTAATATGCTCCCAGTCAGAGCTGCATGCCATGTTCAGGTATGGTCATGCTCCTCTCCTCCTTGGAGGATGAAGGTTCAGTTTAATCATGATGAGCTCCCATTGGTTGAACTGGCCACTTCATTCTGCTATCACAGAACAGAGTCAACGAGGGCCTGTTTTACACTGCTGTGGGTGCTGTCACATCACCACTGGGCAGTGCTGCCTCTTTCCGCGTGCTGCTGAGGAAGAGTCGGGCAGTACTACCCCTCATTGCAGCCTTCCTCAGCTGAGAACATGTTTGGGCATTTGAAACATCCTCTGAGCCCTGGGTCTGGAAGGCAGGAGTGCTACGAAGCACTTAATTTGTTACTGCTCAAGATTAAAAGCCCTGGTGAGACACAAAGAGCCAGCCTGCGTCTTTGAAAGCCTGAGCTAAGAGAGGGGAAGTGACCACAAACAGACAGGGGGGCTCACCAAAATCCATGAATTTGACATGCTCCTGCTGTGGCTTCTTCACCAGGATGGTCTTCTTCTTGGAAGCTTTGATCTGCTTTAGCAGGGCCTCCTGGACATCAGCTGCGGTGTAGGAAGTGGCTGCTCAAAGCCAGGAGGAGAAAGAGAAAAGACAAGCATGAAGATGCAATCTCACCTAGCAGTTTTTCTTTCATGACCTCCTCATGACGTATCTGAATCACTCCTTTCCCTAGAAAAACATTTCCAGCCTTCCAGGCACCAGTTTAGGGTGCACTTCCTCCCAGCTTTTCTCACAGCATCTGCTGCTTTTGCTCAATGAAAGACATATCCTTGGCAATTTTTAATAAGGCTTTTTCATGCTCCCTTGTTTCTCATACAGTAAGCACCACTGCCTGCTCCTTCCTCAGACAAATGGTGATGGCAGGGTGAATTGACACAGACAGGGACAGTGAAGGTCTTACCTGGGTCAAAGTGGGACTCCACAATGACACGGACAGCGCTGCTTTGCCCCAGGTCTCGAACACGGATGCTTTTGAAATCCTTCTTAATGTCAGAATTCCGGAAAAGCTCATCTAGCTAATTGGTCAGAGGTGAAGGAGAAAAGGTAAACAAACTGATCAACAAGGAGATCCTAGGGCATGGATTTAGGTTAAAAATCTTGGGTCTCAGTGAGTCTCCTTGATTTCACCTCACTGGAGCCTGCATCCAAACCTCTGTAAATTACCCCATCGGCATGTGCAAAGAACTGGTCTTTTTGTGCGGGGTGATGGATAGATATCTGAAATCAAGGGTAGGAAGATGATTCAGAGGTAGTGTGGGGAAGGTGAGCTATCCCCATTAAACCCATGGAGAAGAGGGGCACAGAGCCAGGACAGAGACACTTTGTAGTTCACATATAGTTTTTCAATTGTGTGTCATCTAAGTCTTACTGATATTTTCTAAATCTGCATAAACCCACTTAGGTACTTTGGAAAATCCCACCATGCACTACTGTGCACCTTTAAGCACCTGAATGCCTTTTAAAACCTGGCTCTCAGATATTGCAGGATTTGCCTGAAATCACACAAAGAAGATGGTGACCATGCAAGACCTTCAACAGTGCTTTAACACCTCGGTGAGCTATCTGGCCAGCCTTGTATTGGACTGGCACCCACCACAGCTAGAGACCACAACTTCCTCCCCTCAGCTCCAGGGCAAAGATAGAAAAAAAGTAAATAAGTGAGTAACAATCCCCCCTATATATTTGGGCATAATGATATTGTGGGGGTAAAAGATCACATTGAATTCAATGGCATTTGTACATAGGGGTTGCACAGCAACAACAGGTTTCTGCAGCACAGAGCTGTGGCAGGAACTTTCAGTCCAGCTGCAGACATCTTCTAGGACACATTGCCTGTGCCATGCCTTCATTTCCTTCAACCCTGGGAAAACAGCTCTTCCCTGCCTTCTCAGAGGGAAGAATGGATGAACCAGTGAATGAGGCTTTCTGTGTGTATTTGGATCCTCAGATGGAAGTCACTACTGTTTTGGGAAACATTACTATTATAACACAGAACTGCACAAACTATATGCTCCATATGCCAGGCGCACATCTGCTTATATGACTGTATTGAGGGCTTGCCAGCTTTGAAGTGCGGATTGGAACCAGCTCTAAATACGCCGAATTTCTTGCAAAGATGCTTCCTATTTGCTGTGCAACGCTGCAGGCTACAGTACAATGTTTCTATCCTGCCCAGTGCTTTATTGGCCCACCCATAAGAACACATTGCTATGCAAAGTCCATCTCCTCCCAGAGCTAGCAATGTGAGGTGGGGGAGAGAGGAGGTGCGTGCCTCTTTAAAGGTGGAAGATCGGATTTACACAAGCCGCTTTCCATGCTGTGCAGCTGAACTGCAGGGACAAAGGAACTTAGGACAGATTTTTGTTTAAGGGCTTTTCCCAGAGATAAGGATGCTCAAGGAAATCCACAGCATTAAGGCAAAACCTCTTGTCTGAACAGCCCTATCACCAAGATCAATCAAAAAGGAATGAGGAGTTTTTCAGCCAGTACATAATGAAGGATGGAACTCAGTGACACAGGATGTGATAGAAGCTGAAAATACACTTAAATACAAAAGAGATCAGACAAATTCACAGAGGACACCTGTTGGCCAGAACTGGCCCATCACCTCCTTACGCTCTTAAGTTCCCACTCTCTGTAAGTGCTGGCTCTGGCACTAAGTCACATTCTCTTCTAATTTTTGTAGTAGCCCATCTCAAAAAAATGCAGCATGGAGCAATTCTCCTCCAAGGCACTCAAAGCATTTTGCAGATAGGTCTCTCTGCTCTCATTTGACAGATAACAATGACAGACCATAGTCTTCCTCAAAGTCATCAAGTATGCAAAGCCAAAGAAGGAGAAGACCCAAAGTGGTTTCCATGCTCAGGACAAGAGCGCCTCTGTAATTACAGAGGGTGGTATTGGCACAGGGTACTGCAACATGCATCCAGGTAGTGTTGTTCAGAAAGCAAACAGCATGTGGTCCCAGCGGGGTGGCTGGAGCAGTGTGCAGCATGCACGTTGATATCCTACAGAGTGCTGGCACCTCTGAGGCTGAGTAGACATGCACAGATGAGTGTGTCACAGGCTGGCTCCACATGGGAGCACAGACAACCCTGCTTATTAGTAGCAGCTCAGAGAATGCCTGCTCCCTCGAGAAGCAGAGGGCCATATTTTTGGAGGTGAACATTTGGGTTTTAGGCATCTGGTCATCACAGTGTATATAGAGGTGTGCAGAGTTTTATTTTCTTTAGCTAAGGTCAGAAGTGCCCTAGCCATACTCCAGATGTAATGCAAAGGACTCACCGCACTCTCAATGCTCCTGGCCGTCTCCCCGAAGAGCTCAGACTTGGGGTCAGCCATCTCAGGCGTGTAGAATAGCTCCTGGCCTTCCACCTCCTCCAAGATGAGGACTCCTTGGAAGACTTTAGTAGCTATGGAAAGAGGGTAAACAAGATAAACTTCTTTATTTGGTTTGTGGGGAATGGGCAGGTGTGTGGCTGCACGCAAGGAGCGTTCAAGTCCCTGGGGAAAGGGTGATGGTAGTGCGTGGGTAGTGCCAGTGTTGGGGTTAGTCTGTATGGGTCTGGAAGAGTGCAATGGAGGATTAGTATCTTAGGGTGCTGGAGCAGATGACAAAGACCAGGCTGGAGATGGCAGCTTTTACCATACGGTTTCCTCTGAGCTCCGGCCCGGAGAGCAGCCCCCCTGCACCGCTGAGTAACAAGAGAAAGACATTAGCCAGAGCAGCACATAATCAATACGGCAGGATCAGATATGTGTATGTAAACGCAGCGCAGAGGAGGGCAAAAAGGTGGATGTCAGGAAAGGAGAAGACTCGTCCTGACAGAGGGAAGCAGAGGCCCTGCGGACAGGCTGTGGTCAGCCTTGTAAAACCAAACTGAAACTGCAACAGAAACCCCAGGTGTGGTTCTCTTCCAAGGTAGCTACAGGAGTGCAGAGGCAGCCATAGAAAGAACCTGGCTGTGGGTAACTGTACGGGAAGGTCTTAACAGGTACCCTTTGGTGGGTTAAAAGGAGAACCAGAGGAAAAGCGACATTCTGCTGGAAACACCAGGGACAGTCAGAAGGACCTCAGTGAGCAGTGAGGAGATACCTGGGAGGTGGCCCGAAGGCAACAATTTAGAGGCTGAGGAGGCTGTGTGCACAGGGTACCCATTATTCCGCACTGAGCTCAGGTGGCTCTGCAACTCCTCAACACAGTGTGAAAGGGAGTGTGAGTGGGAAAGACGAATGCCACCCAAATCAAGAGAGCAGTGCACATTCCTTGGATCCAGTGCGTAAGTTAAAAGACAATTCCCCAGGAATTCCAGCAGGAACGGTGGGGCTACAGCCCCTCTCACCACCTATCCTGGCCTTAAGCTGGCCCTGGTAAGTCCAGCTCTCTCTACAGCCACTGCAACAGCTCTACATCTATTACATCACTGTAATAGATGAAAATGAGAATCGAGGCAGTTCCCTCTTTTCTCCCAGCACCAGCCCTGAGATCTGCATAAGCCTAGGCAAAAAACTGTTCCAAGTTTGAAGGCTGTAATAGCTAAGGTAGAGGGTGACTCAGACACAGGAAACTGCAGAGTGCTCCAGCTCCTCATGTGAACAGCAGCACTTGCCCAAACCCTGTGGCTGGCTCTTGGGGGCCGGGGCAGGTTAGCACAACCTCTCCTAGTCGCCGTGGCTCCAGCACATCCATATGAAACCTCCTGCACTGCCATCCCAGCTCCCAGGCTGGACACAGGAACAGGGCTTACTGCCAACTAGATGAGAGCGCTTGTTTCCCTGCTGGGCTGCTCCTAGCAGCATCTTTCATTCCACTGTGCCCTGCAAGAGTTCAGCCTTACTCCTGACCACTGAAATGGAGCCCAGGGCCCAGCCCCAAGGACAAACTCACCAGGACAGTTGCTTCCTTCTGTATCAGCAGCTGCAGTCTTGCCATCAGAGCAACATCCAAGTGGAGTGTTGTAACATGTAGCCCTCTCGATGGCTGGGGTGGACGTTACCTGGCTTTCTTCCACCTCTTCTTCCCCTGCAGCGCATTAAGAAGAGCATTTACCAACAGACCACCCGCATGTTAGAGAACTGGGCTGAAAAAGAGCTTCATGTCTACCTGCAGGCTAACCCATACCACATCTCTCTATAGGCCTACCAAGTCTGAGCAGGGCACACTCACCAGCAGAACCTGCCCCACTAGATTCTTGGTCTCCACTGATGCCCATCTCTTGGTCTCCACTGCCTTCTGCACTGCCTGATTCAACATACATAGGCTGGGTGGTGGTTAGGACCACTGGAGCAGAAGAGAGGGGCCGAATGGTGGTCTTATGCACACCATGGGTCATCCACGGTGTAGTGGCTGGTCTGGCAGTAGTCATTCGTCTTGTTGTGGGGTGACCTCTTCCAGTAGGCCTGGCTTCCAACAGCAGGGAGCTGGTAGTCACCTCAATGGGCTCAGGAACCCGGGTAGTGAGACGGAGCGGGGGAGGAAGAATCAACTTGTCCAGGGGTAGTGTGGGCAGTGGTCTGGGCGGTGTGGTGTGGCTTGCATGAGTGATGGTCTCTGAAAGGAGTGGCAAGACAGGGTAGTTAAAGAAGAGAGGCTGGAAAAAAACGGCTGTAACACTGGCAAGCATGGTGCAAAGCCTCAAGTATCAGCCCTGGGCAGTGCATTAGCTGTGCCATGAAGGGTCATGGCACAATGAGGAACTGCAGAGGGAGGTAGCCAGACTCGGTGGCCAGTGTTAGGCCAGGAGAGCTGGCACTCTCAGCAGTGAGAGCAGCCAACACTCACCATGGCACTGCCCCACATGCTTCACTGTGATGACCTGTCCCTGTCGGCATGCAATGGTCTTCAGCTGGCACTGGTCCCCATAGGTGACACCATCAGAGCCACACACCTGCAAGGGCAGAGGGGAAATGGAGAAGGGTATATGCTACTCCTCTGCCCTCCTCCAAGCCCTGGACAAAATAAATCCATTTCTAAATGCTGGGGCAGGGGCAGAGACTTTGCAGGGGTCTTTCTGAGGCAAGGAGAATGCAGGCTGCAGAGAAGGATCTGAGGGCAGACTGCAGAAGCCCAGGAGC
The DNA here is from genome assembly GCF_028389875.1 of Rhea pennata. Taxonomy (NCBI): domain Eukaryota; kingdom Metazoa; phylum Chordata; class Aves; order Rheiformes; family Rheidae; genus Rhea; species Rhea pennata. The sequence continues at coordinate 5,465,162 of NC_084684.1, read as the reverse complement.
AGATCAGCTCAGAGGGGTTGGTAGGTGCTAAATGAGGAATTGAGAGAGCCCCTGCACTGCTGGGAGATATCCACAACCCACACAACACCCTTTGCCATGCGTCAAAGACAATGGCCCTACTTGCCTGCCTGCTTCTTGCAGGAAGGAAGGAACATCAACATCTTGTGTTGCCTGCACCAGCCTGACACAACTGAGCTAGCTGCACGTTCCCACACTTGCAGCTCAGCCCCCCACAGCAGCCTGCCTTGCAAACCTTGGTCATGTTGGCCTCCGAGCAGAGCGGCGATGGGCACTCGCAGTGGGCAAAGCCATTGACTTCCACGCATGAGGCCCCAAACTCACAGCTCATTTCCTCGCAGGATTTTGGGGCTGATGGGTCTGGGGTAAGGAAAGAAGGGGAAAAGATAATAAAGCAGACACCAGTTGTTAAAAAAAAAACATATCTCCCTCAGCAGGGGTTTAGTTTTCCAAAGGACCCTGCAGAGCAGCTCAGACTGATAGACGTGCCAGACTTTCACCAGAGGAGCAGCCCCTTGTGCTCTGTGCGAGTACACAGACACCAGGAATACAGCTAGGAATGCAGGTCAAGACCTCTTTACCCTGAAGCACAAGCAGGTAGGATGAGAGAGATGCATTTCTCTCAGGGGCCTGCAAGTTGCCCCCCCCAGTGGTACCCAGGCACTCACTTCCCACACAATCCCTCTGGCAAACGGCTCCCTTACCTTTTTCACAGCCAGTCATGCCCAGCTTGCTGCCATTGGGGCACTGGTTGCATTTCATGCCAGTAATACCAGTCTTGCAAGAGCACAGTCCAGTCATCTGTTCACAGTCATCGCGCACTGAGCCCACCGGGTCGCAGTTACAGGCTGAGCAAGAAGAATAAGAAAAGAGACTATTTTGCTGGTTGCTGTGTGTGGAGACAACAACAGACTCACTTAGATCCTCCAGCAGGTCAGGAGAAGAGCGAGGAGGATGATCCAGGGAAGGACCATAATGCTGACTACCGCTCTACTCTCACTAACCCCAAAACAGCTGCAGGAACCCTGCTGCCTCTTGCTACACTCTAACCACAGTCCTATAGTGTGTGATCCCCTGCCAGCTCCACACACCCTCATTCCCACCAACACTAAGGATTTATGCAGCTCTAGCAGTAACATTTACCCATACCAGAAGACCCTTCCTCTGCTCTCTGGCACAGGATACAGGAGCTGGATGGCAGAAGGGATACTGGCCACAGGTGCCTGTTTGGCTTGAAGTCAGATGATTTTACCTACTGACACTTGTGACTGCATTTAGACCTAGACCCTATTCTGATTTAAAGACTGCACACAAGACAGAATTAAGTACAGACTTGGGAAGCCATTTCAGCAGTGTGATGCCTCTGCTGTTACAAAACTGACAACCTATTTCTAGTTTAAGCTTTCTAGCACTGATCTCCATCTACTGAATCCTGATGTGCAAGTGTTTAGATAAGCACTCCCTCCCAGAGCCAGGAAAGGAACCCATGAGTCTTGCCTCCTTGTCTTCTCTGAAGCACAAAACATCCTTGCTGTCCTTTAACTGCACAGTTGTGTCTCCAGCTGGAGCTTGCTACCTTTGAGCAGGGCACTCGGATTCCGTCCCTTTGCCAGGGGCTTAAGCCATGTGGGAGCCTGAGACATATCCATCACTTGGCAGAGAGCTATCTGTAATTTCAGTGAAAGATGGGCAGTATCATACTCCGCTGTTTGCAGCCCCCTCTCAATAACTCATCTTTCTCCTGGCTGCTGCTCTGGCCTCTCTTCCTACACGCCCTTAATGATTTTCTTGCTTATGTCTCTAATGGAGCTTGAAATGAACTGGGCTTTTCTTCTGTTACTTCCTTGTTTGCACATGGCTATTCCTGGCAAGACCAGCATCAAAACGCTGCCTTGTTCCTTCCACTTCCAACCTACCCCTTCGCACCCATTTGCCCTGCCACATGCAGGCACCATGGGGGGACACCAAGGTAACTTGCAACAGGACTGAGCTAAGGGTTCATTTTTTTGAATACTACAGTAGTCCCGCAGGGACCTGAGCCCCATGGAGCAGACCAGGGAGATGTGCAGCCCAGGAATTAGGCAGGCCAGAGGGATGCCAGCCCCCAGCCCCTGCCTGCACTCACGCGTGCAGCCGCTCCTGCTGTCGGTGACGATGCCGCGGAAGTTCCAGAAGCCGGGCTCACATCGGTCACACTTCAGGCCCCCCACGCCTGGCTTGCAGGAGCACTGTCCCGTGGTGGGGTCACAGGCCCCCCCGTAGGAGCCATAGGGGTTACACTGGCAGGTGCCTGCAAGTCAGATAGAGAGTGTGTGAGACTGAGCCCTGACCATAAAGGAGGAAATGCGCTGTGGGCTGCATCAGAGAGCAGCAGGACCACCGAGCCACTGGACTTGTTTGTCTGGAGCAGGAATCTGTTCTCTGTCAGGCAGAAGAGTATCAGATAACTGCTCTCAGCACCTCTCATCTGCCCCAGCTACAAGAGAGGACAACCCTCAAGCATTTGCCCATTAGCTTTGCCAGCATCCGAAACTCCTGTCTCATTACCATTATAGAGAGAGTGTTATTAGAAATTTATTATTAATTTGTTAACTTGCTACATGACAGAACGAAATGATCCAGAGCAAGACAGAGAGACTCCCTCTTTATCCATATGGAGCGGCAGCAAGGGGAGGTGAAACAGAGCTGGAGAGAAAGGGAGACCTCTGGAACAGCAAGCGAAGTTTGCATGTACACATCCTCAGACTGCTAGTGGCAAGGAAATGGCATGTCCCGAGTAGACAACAACGCATAAATTTGCACCAGGGGCTTGGCTCTGCCAGGAAAGTGGTCTTCTTTGTTTGCTCCTATGTTTGCTGCCAACACAGCAGCACAGGTGGGACAGACACTGGTGGGATATTGGATCCCACAGCGAGAGAGTCATTTGGGAAGACGTCTCTGTGGATTAGAGGGCAGAGGAGAGAGAATTCAGACACACACAGGAACACTAGTATGAACCACCATTGGCAGGGCAAAGCTGAAAGCTGTCTCCTTGCTAGTACCATTCCAGCCTGCAAGGAGAGAGGCATCACTAGTAGAAAGCAGAGGAGCATCACTAGGGGATACAGAAAGTGAAGAGTGTGCACACATCTTCATGTACACATACTGTTAGTCTGGAGCCTGAAGCACAGTTAAAGGAGAAACTACAGGTTTTCTCAGACTGGAAGGTAACCAGCCTTGCTGAAGAATGGGGAGGGTCCACCTTCCTCTATCTCCTTTAGGATGGGACCCCTAGTCCTCCCTTGACCTGATCTCTCCTGACATCCACCTGCCTTAGAGGTGCCCTATGGTCCCAGACAGGGAACACAATATATACTTACTTGGACACCCAGCTGACCCCACTCCGAGCGCCAAAGTCATGTTGTCTGGACAGCATCCATAGATGGTCTGGCTGCAGTGCACAACTGGGAGAGGTGGTGAGGTTGTGGCAAGGGCTGTAGTGGAATGCAGAGGCACAGGTTACATTTGGCAGGCAGAATGTCTCAGAGCAGTATTGCCAATGTATGCACCAAGAAGCCAGCAGCTTTCCTGCAAAACCACATGGTCCCTGCAGAGACCTACCCCTAGCCACAGACAGCACAGGGCATGAAATAGGAAACGAGTCTGCGGCTGGGACCAACAAGCCAACATGGACACTGCTGTGTCCTTAGTGAGTATTTCCTCACTTAGCCTCAGTGGAAGAGCATGTGTTACTGCAGGACACTTGCCTGGCTGGTGCCGCACAGAGCTTTTTATGCCTGCAGGTGTGGCTACCTCAGGGGGACTCACCGCGGCAAGCTCCCTGGCTAATGACATAGAGATCCTGGTGTTTTTCACACCTTGTCTTCTTCAGCTCACATTCATTGGTGTAGGTCAATCCATCAGAGCCACACACCTGCCAGAACACGGAGGGAAGTTGCTCAGGAAGGCCATTGGGTGTCCTCTCCAGCCCCAGGAGTCGAGTGCAAAGGCCACCAGAGTGACGAGGAGCAAGCTCAGAAGTGCCCAGGGTACTTACCGGGTTGCGTGGCACTGCCAGGCAGGTGAAGTCACACACACAGCGGTCATCCTCTGCGTCCTCATCCCACCAACCCCCGTATTGCCGGCAGCGGTCCTGCTCGCACTCACTGCCATCACCAGAGCCAGAGCCCCCTGAACCACACTCTGGAGCAAAGGAAGAACATAGTGAGAAAGGGCTCACATCCTCTTAGGCAGAGCTGGATGAAAGCACAGGGGACAGGGCCAGCGTCCTCTTCCTAACATGAGAACACATCCTGGAATGGAGAAGCAGCCCACAGCTGCATAGGTATGCCAAAGTCACACCTGGACTTGGTGTCTTCAGCAAAGGCAAGCCCAGAAGCACAGGTCCATATATATCAGGATGCTTATGACTGGACCTCTGAGAAAATCCCTCTCCCTCAGAGAAAGCAGACTTTTTCACCACTGCTTTGAGGTTGCAATGAGCCCAAATGATGAAAATGGCTTTAGGATGCTTTAGGAGGGATAGTCAGGGAATACATGTCCCCTCTATGAGACAAACCTTGCGACAAGCAGCATCAGGGAAAAGACACTGGGCATCTTTAACAGAGTTTAGGCAGGTCTCACTGTCAACCTGGCTCTTTTCAACAGCTCTTAGCCCCCCTGCTCTGCTTCCTGTCCCAGGGTACGACAGGGTATGAAGCAAGCACCTTTCTCTACAAGCCTAGCCAAGCAGAGATCCGCTACTATTTTCCCCTCGCCCTCAGTACTGGGTTAATAGTGGCTGCAGATCAGGCCCTAAAGCAGTTCTGGGGCAGAGGGAAGTAAAGAGGCTGCCAGGCACCCTGCCACAGTGACTGCTCCATCTCTTCCAGCCTAGGACCTGTGAAGTGTGAAATTAAAGCAGTGATAAATCTCCTTGCCCAGTAGATTAGGTAGTGTCATCTTTCACAATGGCTGGAAAGAAAGCCAAAGAAAGGAGGGAGGGAGGTGGTGGGGGTGACAGAGTACAGAAAGCCAGACACAAGGGAAGGAGTGATCTGTTAGAAGGGGACCGGCTGTGTTAGGGATGCTCAGGGAGCTCTGCCTGGGGCACTAGGCCAACAGCCCCAAGCAATGGGACTTACATCACGGTTAGACACATCAAAGCAGAGATGAGAAGGGCCCCACTATGTGCAAATCTCAGAGTTGCCTCCCCAGTTCCCCTGCCCATCATATCCGCACTGCAAAAGGGAGAGCAAAAGCCTACCATCCTCACAAGGCCCTGTCCTGGCGACCTCAATGTTCTTCTTCTGCTGGCAGGAGGCTACTTGTAGTTCACACTGGTTGTCATAGGTGAGGCCATCACTCCCGCACACCTGGGCAAAGGGCTGCCTCTCGCAGTGTGGGCATACGCACTGCCCTCCCAGGCACTTGCTGCCAAAGGAGCAGACAGTGTTGCCACAGGACTCTGTGGGACAAGAGGAAGAACCACAGTGAGATGTTGTGCCTTGCATCTAATTGCCTATTGCTGAAGAGCTGGGGACCATGCCAGAGAGAAGTCCTCCTTCCCTGGACCTGTTTGTTATTACTTAAGCCCCACAAAGACTCTACAAGGGACATACAAGAGTCCTGAGCATGTCTGATTCCCATCAGTACCCACTGGGTATTGTGTTCAGCACCTTCTTACAGGACACCAATAAGAAATCCCATTTTCTCTCGTGATGTATCATAATTCCAGCCTCCTGCTTGCAGCGCTGCAGCAGCAGTGGGAGTCACCTGATACACTTGTTAATTTTTCTCTCTAAAATGTAGAGAAGATCTCCATGCCCAGCTCAGCCCTGGAACACCAAATCTAGCTGGACATGTTTTGTACAGTTCAAAGTATTGCTTTTATTCATGTGTCATTTGTTCTAATGAAGAACCTGGGCAAGGCTTTTAATTCATTAAGAAATTAGCACAGACAGTTCTCTGTGCTTGGAAGGGCGGAGGGAACCCATGAGCAGACAGAAATTAACCCCAGGGGACAGAGAGAAGGGAAATCTATTGACAAATCCAGTTTTGGTGATAGCTAACACGTTTTTAGCCTGATCTCTCTGCTCAGACAAGGGACATGGTCTGCATCATCTCCTTCAAGGCTGATCACATTTTAACAAGTGCACAAAGTAACAAAGAGGATAAAGATCACCTATAGTGCATGGCGGGAGAAACTGAAACAGCTGGGACTGAAAAAGAGGAGCTGGTTGAGAGACTCAGATGCCTGATGCTTGTGAAAGTGAACAGGAAGAGCAAGGCAGACAGCCAAAAAGGATCTCAGCCAGGGTGACACAGTGAACAGCTGGGACCCACAGCAAGGGCCAGGCTCCCGGCTGTCCAGAGGAAGTCCTTTTACCTTGGCACAGATTTCCTCTTGAGAAGGCACAAAGAAAACCAGTGCAGGCACAAAGTGGAATGCTAGGAAGAAATCCTGCTCCCTCCAAACATCCCTGCCCTGGAGTATTTCTGTTCCCCCCTTCCCCATTACCGAGGCTGGCAAACCCACAGGCCGAGGGCTCTACAAATGGCTAGTGAGCCTTCAGCTGCTTGGATGTCCATGCCAAGGCATCTCACTAGTGCCTGGCTGGGCAGTGGGGGCTGAACATCCGCTCTCTGAAATGCCACCGAACGCAGCGAGAAGAGGGAAGAAGGGGACCTTGTCAGACTCACTGCAGTCTCCCTGGGCAGCCACCAAAATGCTCGTCTGCTGCGTGCACGCCCGGACGTGGAGCTCACACTCGCTGCCATATGTGTTGCCATCTGTACCACACACGGGCTGAGAGGAGGGGACGCACTCCGTGGGGCACACACACCTTCCCGTCTCCGCCTCACAGATGGCCCCAAACTGGCACTTGCCACAACGATCTGCACAGATGAAGAACAAAACCAGGAAATTAAAACAACACCCAGCCCACTGAGGAAACCATCATGCATGGAGCGAAGACACTTCAACGCCTGCCAAGCAACGGGAGGGTCAGTGCTCCAGGCACAGAGGGCTCAGGGCCTGTCCTGCCGCAGCAAAAGGCAACGACAGCAGCAGTGGGCAGGGAATTAGTCTGGAGACAGGATCCCAGTGTGAGGATTTGCCTAGGAAGAGCTTGTTCAGAGACTCTACCACTGCTGTTCCTAGAGCACAGATCCACTTTCTGTTGGATTTTCCAGGGAGAGGAGCAAAAGGGATACATGTGAAAGGGACAGGGAAAAAGTTAGGTATTCTGGAGCTGGAGTTCCCTGGGAACACACCCACCTGGACAACTTCTGCACAACTTCTGCATTCTGACTTTGCTAGAAGCATGCCACAGGGACTGAATGAGAGCGTGAACAGGTCAGGTAGGCATCAGCTTCTAATGAACGGCAAAAGCAGCAGTAAAACCCCATTGCAACCTCCTCCTCCATGTCAAGTCCCTACAGGCACTTGCAGCTTTGCAGGAACCAGGAGACCCAAGATGCAGTGCAAGGGGGGAAGGATCAGAGGTGAGGGTTGTAGGAGGAAGGAGAGACAGGCTTGAAGGCAGAAAGACAATAACAACTCATAAAAGCCATCAGGGCCAGGAGTAATTCTGATGAAATGTCACCAGAGTTATATGCTGTTATAGCTAAATAGGAGGCAGAAGAGAGCATAGGGCTGAGTGCATTTATAAGGAATAATAAATTAGCCCCAACCACGGGGAGAGGAGCATTTAAGCAGCAAGTCTCCTGGGAGAGAGAGGAAATAAGGATTCACATATGGCAAATCAGCAGGATGGAAGGAGAGGATCAGCTCAGAGGGGTTCGTTTTATCCCAGGCTCTGGAGCCAGCTGCTCCCTGAAGAGGAGATGTGAGTGCTCTCCAAGAAAAACTCTGCCTCCTCACCTTCCCTCCAGCTCCAAGTACAGGAGTCTGCAGCAGCCAGTCTGCTAAGTAGTCCCACACCCATTCTCCTTGGAGAAAGACTGCAGGCCCACCTGCTCTCTAGAAGCTGGCTGCCTAGTGGGATGCTCCCCCCCCCTCTGAAAGCCTGGCAAGGTCACAGGAACGTGACGCAGGACACCACAGGCAGCTACACCCAGGACACATCCACAGAGGAAAAATCTTAGAGACTGATTTCTCAGGCAGGGAAGGAAAAAGCTTTTAGAGAACAATCACCAAGCAGAGACCAAGCTCTCTACCCCTTGGCAGTCCCACCAAGAAGCCCAGGTTGGGTGCATTGCAATGTCTGGCTGCAGCCCCATGCAAGGTGGAAGCCAGCAGTACAGAGACTCCCTGTATGAGGTACGTGATCCATGAGCAATGCAGGCCCCCACCAAACAAAACCCAAGAGAAATTGCCCCATCCTGGGTGTCCTGCTCTGAAAGCAGGCAAGCAGAGTGTCCACAGAGCTTTCTTCCCCTAGCTTATTAGGATGTCAGCAGTCCTGGATATATTTATGATACATTACCGCCAATTTACAGAATCCTGTCCCCTCCCCCATCAAGATCTTCAGCCTGCCTACTGCACACACACGCACAGCGCGGGCACACAAACACGGGGGCTCAGGTCAGGGAAGACATTTAGCTTGGTAATAACTCACTTGCAAAGAAGCTATCATTTGTTGCAGGAGAGACCAAATGCCAATCAGTATATCTCCTCTCTGCTTAGTCCTGGCTGTTTAGTAATTCTCGGCTTCATTTCTGCCTTCAGACAAACACCCCTCTTCCCTCCTCTCCATTCGACTCACCAGGAATTTGGCTCAAAGATGGTTTCTCGTTTTTCTTCCACACAGCAGCTGCTGCCTTTGTATAGATGAAGGAAGATGCAACAACCCTCAACTGGATTGTGCAGGCCATTAGCTAGGAGGTTTCTCATCTACAGCACAAAGCTCGTAGCCATCACTGTGCTCCACAGGTCAGGCAAGAGGCCGTTTAAGGCAGTCTGTGTACACACAACAGCAGCTCTTTCCTACAGGCAGTCAGCTGCATATACCCTAAAGCTGAAGTATTCACACTCTGTCACTGTTTCTCTTGCAACCACATGGAATTCATACCAATATTTTCTTCTGATATGGATTCCGTCGGGCTCTGCAGCTGTAGGTTCTACAGGCAGGTAGGTGCCTATTTTGTTTTGAAAGACTTTCTTTTCTCTACCCTCTCAAAGCCCTGGGTAGCAGGGCTTGGGAGAGATATGAGTTTAAGGGGTAAAGTCCAGCTTTGACAGGGCCACTCTATGCAACACCAACCCACAACAGGCCCTGGTTGGAGGGATGGGCAGTAGCTCTTACTATCCAGCCTGAAGACTGAGGGCAGAAGGACTTTTCTGGCAAAACTGCAATGGGCCAAATCCTCCCTGAACACCCCAGCAGATTTAATTATAGGAAGAACACAGCCAGCTTGGGCTGTGTCTGTATGCAAACACTCTCTAACTAGCAAAACTGTGCTGGCATAAATAGACAGCTTGCAGATGGAAGAGCTGTGCGTGGGTCTGCCTAAGCCGTATGCGGGTAGAGGGCTCTTGCTAGGAACTAGGTTATGAGGATGGTCTCCACAACACGGCTCTGTAGCTGAGCTTACTTCACCCCACCCCTCAGACCCAGCAGCACTCTCCCCAGCACAGCTAACAGGAGTAGAGCAGGCTAGTTAAGGCGACAGCACAGACAGCAGTGCCAGGGCTAGACTGCACGGGGATGCAATTCATATCTGTTTCATCCTAAGGTTTCCTCACTTTCCTGGTATCCTCTGGTGAGGAAGGGAGATTTCAGACTGGTTATTGGATTCTCTCCCTAAATCCCCATCCTGCTGAGTTTGCTTTGTTTTCAACACAAGGGAGGGAAGGGAAAGGAACCCCCCCCCCCAAGCATCAGCCTCTGCACACCAATGTCACTATCTCTTGTCATGAGATGTCTGTTGGTTTCATTACACAGCAAACGGGCACTGTGTCAGCTGAGCCGGCTGTCTCCTGCCCTCCTCACTACACAATGGCAACCAATGCACAGATGAGCATAAACAGCCCTCTTTCCCCCCAGAATCATGCTCCTGCTTAAGAAACTGCTCAGTTCCAGCAAACAAAACCTGAAGCATGGCTAGCAGTGCTAGGAGGAGGAATCACCCATAGATTGTCTCCTTACCACAGGGTCCCTTGTGTTTCACTTTGATCTCTCTCTTGAGGACACAGGCCATGGAGTCAAGCTCACAGGGATTGCCATAGGTGCGGTTGTCAGTGCCGCACACAGGGTCATAGCGTCCCTGGCACACCTGCTGGCACTCACACACAGCCTCTTGGTTCTTCACCACACATGTGGCCCCAAAGGTGCACTCTACGCTCAGGCAGGGGCTGGGTGTGCCCAGGTCTGCAGAGAGGACAGGAGAGAAAAGCACAGGTCTCAGACTACTGCTTCCCAAGCTCATGTACAGGCAAGGCACACAGTAATACATGCCAGCATCTCCAGCCTCAAGCCCACACTTGCCACCCCCAAAGCCATGACAAATGCACAGCATTCCTGGCCTTGGCACCAGCCCAGCCTCCTTTCTCCTCCATGCCATCTCGACATGCCTGGCTCAGCATCTTTCCCATGCATGAGGGAGGTTAGGGATAGGAAGCAGGCACAAGACCTTTTCCCTGTATTCCACGAACAGAATGTCAGTCTTTTCCTCTCTGCCCCCATCCCAGCTACATTCTGCCTTGAAGATGCAGCCAGGGCCTGCAGAAAGTAGGATCAGCCCTGCAGATCTTGTACGGGTTTCTGCATCAAATCCTGCTATTTTGGGTCTCCCCAATAGATCACAATCCCAGTACCAGGTACAAGCCTCATGTGCTTAGGGAGGGCAGCACAGGTGGAGGCCTGTTTACTTGCCAGGAGAGTAGCCAGCCCTTCTCCTTCTGTGCAGCAGTGGTGCCACAGGCATGCCTGTAAAGTTCGACCTGAATGATCAGCCCTGTGGCAAAAGGAAGGTCAGGAGACAGTGGAAAGCTATCTTAAGTTGGAGCCTCAGTTAGGTACTGACTACATCATCACACAGTACCTAGAACCAGCTGGTACCAGCTTCCAAACTTCAGTAGCCAAAAAGGTCACACAGGGACAATTCACTTCCCTGAAGCTCCATATCTCTAGAATCACACTTCACCCCTGAACAGCTCATCCTAACACCTTCCATGACCACATCCACGAAGACCAGGTTGGAGGTGATATCTACAGCTGACTTCACTGCCCACCCTGTCTCTCCTCCTCTTCCCTGTAACTCAGCTCCTTTTCCCTCTCCTTGTGTGCTCATGGTGGGAATGCCAGGAGCTGCTGATATGGCAGGATGAAGGGATTTGATGTCCCTACTTTGCCTCAGTCCTCAGGCATCCATGAGCAGAGCCGTGAGGTTCCCTGGGGATGGATAATGCCCTACAGCATTGTTCACAGGCTGAGAGATAGCAGTCTCCTCTGCTCACTTAATGGAGCTGCTTAATAAAGTCAGCTGAGCAGGTGGCACCCTCCCCTGCACACCAGTGAAGAAAGGCACAAGATGCCTGGCCATGGTGAGCTTAACAGCCAGCCTCTATGGTCACAGCAAAGACAACAGGCTGAATCTGGCTTCCTGGAACAGCTCTGCAAATATACACAGGGAAAGCCCTGAGGTTTCCTGTGATTCCCAAAGCACCTGCTGTAGGCCGGTAGGCACCTTCTGAAAAGAGCCCACACCATCCAGAAACTGGTGCTGAGCCAGGACAAGCAGCTAAAAGGCAGGACTGGCCAAGCTGCTGGGTGAGAGACGCCTGTATGACTCAGACGGAGGCCCTGAGGGGCTGGGCAGGGAAAGGACAGAAAGACAGTCTGCACCGGGCATTGACAAGGACACATGACAACAGGGATGTGGGGAACAGACAATGCAGCAAAAGCAAGGTGGATGCAACAGGCAGACACAGGACAGCCTCAGTGACGATACACAGCAAGGCAGACACAGAACTAGAGTGGGGTGGGAGAAACAGAGCCCCTCCTGAGCCTGAGAGCATGACAAGGAGAGTAAACAGGGACTGAAGACCATTTTTCTCTCCTTCCAGGACTGATGTGACATATCTGCAGAGCGGAATCAAGGCTTGTGCCCTTAGGAGTTTGGGTGCATGCTGTCAACCACTGAGAAAAGGGCCCACAACATGGGTACAAACAAGTTTGAATTTTAAGTTTGGGAAGCTTCCCCTCTGGGAAGCACCTACCAAGCCAAAGTATAGAACCAAGGGACTACAAAGGAGCAGGGACAGGGAAGAGAGGTACAGTTCAGGTAGACAGCCACTACTTCAACCCTGCCTTTTCATCTGTCATCCATTTGCCTGCAGCTAGCTGAAGGGTTTCTGAGCAGCTCCCAAGGACCAGGAACCACTCCCTGCTGGGCTTAGCCCTGTAATGCTGCTCACATCTCTTGCTGTGTGTCTGTTTTAGCAGGCTCTGGCACTAGCTCCACTATGATATAACAGGGTATTCCTGGGAAAGAACCATGTCTGAGCACAGCCAGATCCTCAGTGCCCAGGCAAGGCTTTCAAAAGGCATACAGTGCTTCGCTGAGCACTGAGGAGTTGCATTCCTCACAGAACCCCACCCACACTTGCATAGAAAAGCATAACACACACTACGGAAGACCAAAGGGACAAGTCATCACAGTCCCAGGCAGGCAGAAGTCTCTGGGAAGGAGGAAGCAGGGGAGAGAAGGGTGTTAGTTGGGTTTGAAAGGACAAGTAAGATCAACCAGGAGCAGCCCAAACTCAGTTATCAACCAAAAATGGACTTGCTAGAGTGGCGGGGATCACGGTCCCCTTGGGCCTGTTTCCATCCTCATTTGTCTATGAGGGTCAAGCCATAGCAAGCATTAGAAAAGACTCCATTGCATTGCAAGGCACTTTCATTCCAGCGGGAAGTGTTTAGGACAAGGGGAGAGGAACAAAACCAGGGGTATCTCTCCCTCCCCAGGGCTCTAGCAAAATCAGAGAAGAGGGGAGCAGTGGGAAGGGGCCAGCACTACCACTGGCTAGGGAGAAGGGAAGAAAGCCGACCTCCTAGTAGAGATGTCCGGATAGGGAGTAGAAGGGTGCTGCGAGGACACAATTCCTTTCTCCAAACAGGCAACACTGTAAAACACAAGACACAGACGAAAAAGGAAAGAGAGAGAAAGTGCAGAGGAGAGAAAGAGCAGAGGAAGAAATGGAAAGAAAAGAGGCAGGGAGGAAAAGACAGATGCAACTACAGACACCTTCCCTTCACCTCCTGTTCAAATATGCCTCATCCCATCCCTTCCTTCTCAGCTGCCCTGTCATGGGGCAGTCCCTGGCTTCTGACATAGATGTCAAAGTAGAGAGGAGTTAAAAATCAGGCCCGGGCTGTTTTGCTTGGCTTTGTCTCGTTTGCCAGGCTGCTGGGGAAGAGCGCATCAGAGCTGAGAGTTCATTAGGCAGGTGTGCGTGGAAGATTAAAGCATCCCGCTGCCATCGTAATAACGGCCTGTCTCATTTCCTTCCTTTCACCAGGCCCTGGAGGCGCCTCAGTTACGTGTATTTGCTGGATGCTCACAATAAGGAGGCGTGGATAAAACGCTCCGATTCACTGCCACGGCTGCCGGATGCAGAGAGACCTTGCGGCTCACTCAGCCCTCAGTCTGGCCTACCAAGTGTCCTGAACCGAGCTGTTCCACTGCACCCTCCATCCCAGGTAAGCCTCGGCCAGGATGACAGAGATGAGAGAAGAGAGCACCAGCAGTAATGTGCTCATGCAGGGAAGACTCATCTTGACTTCTAGGCCAGCAAGCAACCTCACTACTGTCTGCCCCCACCTCTAAATCTGCTTTCCATTTTGCACTGAATATGAACTGGTGACATGCAGGACAAAGTGCTGTCCTCCCAAAGGGCAACAGTGAGCTCAGAGAGAGCCTTGTGGTGGTTTCCTACAGGACAGCCTGGACCTGTCATATGGATTTTGAAATTCTGGGGTTTGGCAGACAGAACACCAGCTTGACTTCACCTCTCCCAGATGAAGGCCTTTGTTTACTGCTACCCCATGAACATGTAGCTCCTGAAAAATGTGCACACATGCTCTCCTTACCTGGAGAGAGAGGAGTAAAATTAAAGAAAGGATAAAATAAAAGACAATTAAATGGAGAGAGGAAATAGATGCACAGTGACCACATTCTACTGTCTAGAACACCATTGGCTTCACTCCACTGAACTTGGTGGAAATGAAACAAGTCTGTCAGTAGTGTAACCAAGCAGCACGACCTTTCTGCTTCTCCCAGAAGCTCGGGAGACCTTAGTAAGGGCCTTACTCTAAATGAATTACTGGAAGGTGTTTGCAGACAGTCCAAGACATCAGGGCCCAACCAGGTAGCTGCAAACAATCAGCACCTCCACCTCCTGGCACTGTTCCAGGAGAGCTGCCTCAAAACACCAGCAGGGCCAGCCAACCAGCCTGGACGTGAACATTTCGCACCATGCTTTGCCTCCATGCTCCTCTGCCTCCTCAAAACCAAGGGAATTTACCTCACGAGGAACACAGCACCTGTGTGTTTCCATGCCAACTCAAGAGGCCAGTAATACACAGAATAAACCTCCAGCAGCACAACAGAGGAAAGAAAATAAATGCCAGACTTGCCAATGTGCATGGCTTCCTTACAAGGCTTACTGGTTCTCATCCAGCATCAGCTTCCAGGATCACGGGAAGACAGGATTAAAAAGTGTCTTTGTTGCCCTTCTTGTAGAAAGAACGTGGGGAAGTAACTCCTAATGGTTCAACAACCAGAAACACACTGAAATGAATGATTAAAAGTAACAGTTGTGATTTTATATTAAGTGTGATTTTGGGAGCGTGATAAACAATTTTCAAGTAGTTGGGGCTGTTGGTATTAAAAATCTACTGCATGAGCACAAAGCCAGCAAAACAGAACCAAAATATTGGCCTTATTAATCTCCAGGTACTTTAGAAGGGTTGATATGTCTAATGATTTATAATGTATCAGCTTAAAACAGAACACAGTTTTAGATCTCCAGCAGAAAATAAATCCGAACTGAAATGAGCAGTCATTCGAACTCATGCAGATCAACTCAGTGACTGCATTTAACCTTTTTCAGTTTCTGTGCAATAATTAAAAAATTGGATGTTCCCAACATCACAGGAACCTGAAGACCCATCCTATCACATCAGCCTGTAAAAGTTTCCACCGGAAAGGTCAAAAGCTTCTCCCAGAGACGAGACAAAGACACGGCGAGACCTCCAGAGAGTGAGTGCGCTGTGAGGAGTTCCTTACGGAGAGCACCTAGAGCTGAGAGAAGCAGGCAGGCATGGAGGGGAAAGCATGAAAGGAGTTTGGGACTGGCACTACCCCGGAAGGAGAAATGAATAGCGTGGGCTGTACAGGAGCTGCACAGTGATGAATGTGCTTCTGGCCGGAGTAGTGAATGAGAGAAATGGACTGGGCATCAGAGGCACTTCAGAATTGTTCAAACACAAATGATTGCTCCCTGCGATACTGAACACATCAGACGGAGACAAGACCAAGAAGGAACACACACACACACACATAGATGGCTGGCAACTGCTGGAAGGAGAAAGAGCAGAGAGGAACAGATATTCAGGGCTGTGGCTGAAAAACTGAAGACAGCCTGTGGTTTGCTCAGGCTGTAGGAACCTGATCACAACTTACCTGCAGCTTCCCAGCACTTCCACGGGCACTGGCTGCCTGCAGGGAAGGGACTGACACAGGCCAGGTACAGAGCCTGTGACTGCTGGGGTGGGAAGAAAGAGGTGTGGGGGTACCAACGTTCCTGTGGGCGAACGCCCCACTGCACCAGCGCTTACCACAGGGTCCACTGTGCTTTACTGGGATGGCAGCTTTCTGCTGGCACTCGGCCTTCTGGCGCTCACAGTCATTGCTGTATGTCCGGCTGTCCCGGCCACAGACAGGACGGTAGGCACCATCGCAGGTGATGCGGTCACAGGAGCAGCGGGTGGTGCCACGGCGGTTCAGGCAGACAGCGTTGAACTTGCATTCGTCCTTGCATTTGTCTGGGAGGAGAAAGGGCAGCAGCACTCACACCCGCTACGGGCACGAGGCAAGGGGGTATGCTCTCATTCCCAAGAGCACCGCACAGAGTTGTGAGGAAGGTCAGGACCAAATGCTCCTATTTTCCAGGGAGCAGAGAGGTACTTACCCTGATGCTGGCACTGCCCTGAACGCACCTTCTGGATCTCCAGCCCCCGGATGGCCGCTGAGCGCCCCATCACGCATTCATTGTCATAGGTCACCCCGTCGTCACCGCACACAAGCTCCCTCTTTGGGGGACAGTTCTCAGGGCGGGAGAGCAGGTCTGCCCGTCGGGTGCGGGGGTTCACCCGGCACACACGGGTCACGTCACTGAGGAAGCCTTTACAAGGGTCTGTGCACAGAGGCAGAGCAGAGGAAGATGACAGCAGACAGTCAGGCATGGCCCTGCACACCCCGCAGAGGTGTCTCATAGCCAGCCCCTGCCCCATCCTGGCTCCATCCAGTCCCAAGTGCCTCCGTATGTTCCTCAAAGGGATTCAGGGCGTGCTGATCCCTTCCTTGAGGCTGGACACATCTGCTATTGAGCTGCACACCCTGAGGATACCAGCCTTTTCCAAAGTGACTGCCAGGTGTGATGAGCTCTATCTTTTTCCTCCTCCCTGAGCTGCCTTCTTTGTCCTCCTCTCCTCCGCACAGGCAGACAGGGCTCTTTCCAGACTGACACCAACCTCCCAAGCCAAGAGGGTATTCTCTCTCTCTGCATTACCAGGTGCTTGGTACTCCCGTCCTGCTCTTCCCACTCTCCTTCTCTGTGCTTCTTGACCCTCCAAAGTGCTTAAAGGGGTCTGAAGGCAGCCTGAAGTGCTGAAAGAGCTCTGAAGGTAGCCAGGGCCACGCATTGTCTTGCTCTACTCTTTAGTCTGCGCTTACGCAGATCACCCTCTCTGATGATCTGAGCTCACATTTGTATACCAGATACATGGACAAAACAGGTGCTGGCTGTTCCCTGATCCCTGGTCAAGCCCTGGGTTTTTCTCTTCCTTGTTAAGCACAGTACCCGGAGAGTGCAGCTGCAGAAATGTGACTGAATGTTTCCACCCTCTAATTCTACCAGTCTGAAATCCCTGCACATACCACAACTCCAGGCTGACAAGGGGGAGAAACAGTATGGTACTCTGTTTCCCCAGGCTTAGGACAGGGTCACAGCAGATGTCTTTTGTTTTGTCCATTTTAGCACGTGCAATAATCACAGAAACGAAGCAGATGAAAAGAGCTCCCATGGGGCCAACCCAATCCCATCTCCTATTTCCCCTCCAGCAAGAGCCGCTGCACTCACTGCTGTGCTGCAGTGACAACAGCAGACAACCAAGGCTGTGTTACTTCCTCAGCGGGCTCTACAAGCCCCAGCAAAATCACAGGGTGATCTTATACGGACTGACAGGCCTATAGGTAACTAAGACTGCTGTAGTGGGGCAGGGATGCTGTCTGGCTGGGAGATGGAGACCACACCAGTGAGACAAGGGGTGATGCAGTTATCTCATTGACTGTATGATGAGGATATTTGAGACATGCTTCTTCACCTGCACTCCCCATCTCTACCACCTCCCCCAGCTTCCAGTGCATTCTGAAGCCTTACAACATAGCTCAATACAGTGCAGTTCCCCCTGAGGAGGGGGTCTAAATGCTGCTGGGTTTCTGCTGTCTCCTAGCAAAACCAGGAGGGGGTCCAAGCAGCAGTGATGCTCAAAGCCTCCTGTCTGCCCTAGAAACTTGGAGCACCCAGTGTGACATTTCTTCTTTCTCACCTCCCACTTCCACCCATTGCCCTACTTGGGACTGAGCACTGAAAGTACAATTAAAGCTCTTCCAGGTTTGTAGTCTGCCCAAACACATTCCCACATGCCTCCCTCCAGGGACAAACAGAGGTCTGACATGTGTCCTGGCTGATCTAATGTTTTTTCTAATGAACGCAGTTGCTTTTAATTACAAGGATCTACAATCATCATTAAGACAAAAAAAAAGCCATCCTTGTAGTGCCAGTGTTTGCCCTCCTGGGATCTGTGCCCACTGAGCTCCTTTAATTAGCGGAAAGTGCTTGCTGCAAGGCCTGGGACACTGTCTGCTGGAAAGTCTCTTGCCAAAAGTGGCAAACAGTGGATTGAGTCTGGAAAGTGGCAGGATTTAAAGTAGGTGGCACAGATGTTGCAACTGCTCTTGAAGTCAGTGGATCCTGAGCAGAAATACCTGCAGCCAAACACTGTGGAGGAAAGCACTGCCTTGGTTTGAGTTTCAGAAGTCTTCACCCACAGACCACTCTTTTCCTGCACAGACCATGTTTTTGGTAACAGAGCTGATGAAAATGGGGTTTGGGGCATGTTGTTCTCCCCAGCCTTTGCCATTTCCAGCTGGTCTACCCTTACTGCTTCTAATGGAGAAAACATTTTAAAACAGTATTTCCTGGGGGGCAGACAACTCACCACAGGCCCCATCAAACTTCTTGAAGACATTCTCCTGCTTGTCGCAGGCATGCTTGTTGAGGTCACATTCGCTGCGGTAGTCTTTGCCGTCGCTGCCACACACCGTGCTCTCCGCCACTCCGCTGCAGGATGACGGGCAGACGCATTTGGCTGACTGGCCGTCTGTGGAACGGACGCACGTACTGCCGAAGCTGCACGTCACCTCTGCGCAGGGGTCCTTGGAGCCTGGGGAGGGAGGAGAGGGCACAGCACAGGCATGAGAACACCACCCTCTCCCCTCCTGCCTCCCCCTATAACACGGTAAGTAAACCTGACACACCATCACATCTCCCTGGATGGCCTCAGTCCCTCTGAATGCCCAGAAGCACACGGGTTTGAAACCAGTGCCCTTCCAACAGGTCCAATGGATGCTGGACTCAGTCCTATGTATCTGGTCCTGCGTGGGTATGAGATGTGTACGTATGGTAAGAGCACCATCCACATCTGATGTCAGCAGAGGCAGGCAGGATTGTGAGGGTACTGGATCAGCCCCTAACGCACTGCATGCAAGGGAGGAGAGTTCACTCTCCACCTGGCACTTCAGTCAGACTCCCCCCTCCCCAAACCTCTCAGCTTCATTGCTACGAGCTCCTTTCCCTGCACAAACTCTTTGAGAGCCTCTTGCTCTAGCAAACAAGCAAAACAAGGGTCCTTAAGACACCTCCTGCAAAACGTAATTAGAGGAAGAGCTCAAGGAGCAATTTCCTCATTGACAGGGAAGGGCCAAAATTTATTTGCCGGCTTTTTTTTTTATTTTGTCACTTTTTTATGATTATTATTCTAAGTAAATCACTCAGCACTCTCTCCACTCTAACAAGAGCTCCAGCAGGAGTGCTGTGCACAGATTTATTGTAAGCCAGAGCTCTGCATGAGGGAAAGGTCAAGTTAATTTACTCTGAGATGAGGGGACTGGGGTCTCATTTACACAGCTCCTTGCTCACAGCTGGTGAATGCCAGTCTGGGGAAGGACTTTCATTAGCCCACCCAGCCTCTTGGAGAAATAGCTACTTCCAAACAAGGGCCTTCTTGCATAGGTCTGCACACATGCCTAGTCTCTCAAACTCTGATCTCAAAGCAAGCCACATCTGCCACAGCTAAAGGAGGCAGCGTGGCCCAGCATGCAGAGCACTGGCTTGAGACACAGAGCTGTTCTCCACTGGGCTCTACCATGTACCCATTTAATAGCCTTGGCCCATCAGTTTGCTTGCTAAACCTAAGGCAGAGCTAGTGATTCTCTCAATGGTCCTCCACATCAGACCTGTCCCTACCTGCCTGATAACATCGCCAGTACCAAAGCACTAATAGGAGATCAGGCCAAGTCTCCCTGGTCTCATGCAGGCACAAAGCCTCTGGAAAATGGGGAGAGCCTGTCCTTGTACTCACCACATGGTCCCTTGCTGATGACTTTGATCCGCCTCTGCTGGTTGCATTGGGCCTTCTCCAGCTCACACTCATTGCTGTAGGTGGAATAATCTGAGCCACAGACAGGAGCCACCACCACGGGGCAGGCTGTCTTCTTGCAGACACAGGAGGCCTGGGAGGGGTCGACGGAGCTCCTCTCACACACCGCCCCGAACCCACAGAGCATTCCTCGACATACTGCAAGCACAAAGACACAGAGAGGCAGGTGAGCTGCAGGTGATCCTCTGCTAACAGGAGTGCAGCTCAGAGCCCAGGGTGCAGGCATCTGACCATTTGCGTGTTTGCTCTTCCCTGACCTGAGAGTACTGGAGCTATTCCTGAGGGACAGCAGTGACCTTCAGAGTGACTCAATCTCCCAGGCATATGCTACCCCAACAGGGTGGCTGCACAGGACAGTTACATTGCAAGAGATCTACAACCTGCTGATGCCTTCTATCACCAATGCTTGCCTTGGACAAATCTCACAGCCGCATAGCCATCCTAGCAGTCCAAACCTCCATATGTTTACCCTTGTGGATGGAGCTGCTGCAGGACAGGGAAGCCAGAGTGCCGCTGCAGTACCCGTACAGCCTGCTGTGGGACACCTGCCGGGTGCAGGAGCCCTCCATAACGTGGACTGCTTCTGCCACCTGCTACTGTGCCTGGCAGCTCTCCCAGGCATACCATGAAGTGGTCCAGCCCTCCTGCATTGCAGGGAGCCTGACCAACTGCTGCAAGAGCCCAGGGGACCATTTCCTGGCCCCCTCCAGGGTCTCAGCATGCAGCAATGCACAGCACAAAGGCCAATGGTAAAGCGCAGCACGGATAGGTGCATCTGTATTACATGCAACACAAAGAAAGCTCCCTCTGAACGGGAGATTCTTCTGCAAGGCAGCACCTCTGCCCCTGTGCATATCAATACAACTCACATTGGCTCTACTGTAGTCTCTCCTTTGAGTGACTGAGCCTTTGAGAGAGGCCATGAAGGGCAGGATTTGTGCTAGGTGTGTTCAATCTATGTAAAGACAGGTGAGGAAGAGCTTAGGATATAGCACGGTCCAAGCAGAGTTTGGACCTGAGCTCAGTCCCTCATACCTCCACTGTGCTCTGTAACTGCTCCCTCTCCAAGCCGCCTGTTCTGCTTACTTCTGGTACAAGCTAGAGGAAGAAAGGGCTGTCACCACCTCTGCACTGCAGCAGAGAGGCCAAGACCCAGCCCCACAGACGCAGGGATGCCTCCAGCCCCATAGCAGCGGCATAGAGCAGTGTGGTCTCCTTAAAGCACCTGCACTGCCTAGGGCCACTTTGCTCAACCTCTTGCAAGTCCTCCACAATGCACCATGCTTTCCGCTAACCAGCAAGAGAAAGGTAAGCCAAACAATAGGAAAGAAAATATCACTTGTCCCAGCGTGGGACAGAACATCCCACGCACACACACACTGCTTTATTCATTCTCACTTACGCAAAGCAGGCGAATCACGGGCTGGTGTCTCTATAAAAGGAGATGCACAAATCTCTATCATATCCACTAATCAGAGCAGACTGCACAGACCAGTTCAACATCTGAATTGCTAATAGGAAAGGTAATCTTACGTTTGAGGGAGGAAGGGAGAGATGGAGAGGACAGGCGCCTGCAAACTCGAATGTCTGCAGGTGAGACAGAACAAGACATGGCAGAGCTTTCTGCCAAGTGGTTACTGCCATGAGCACAGCCTTAGAGCTCGCTACATACACCTACTGTTCCAGCAGTGCCCGAACACCACTGCCCACATGGTTACAACCTCCACACACAGCTATTTTACAACCAGGAGTCCCTACACATGCACTTGCCACCCAGCTACAGCAGACACATGTGCAGTGGGCACCCTCCTACCACCTCTGGGCAACAAGCATTACCTTACCCGCCCTGCACTCTCCTATGTGCACAATACACACTCGAAATGGAGACTGACCTACATAATGACGGAAAGGGAAATTATAAAAGGCAAAATAAAGTGCTCGGCAATGGCTCATTAACACTTCAATTCTCTAGCATTTGCCTTTGACTGCCTTGAGTTTTTGAACTCATATGCACAGCAACAATACACCGCTAAGAGACTAATATCAAATGAAAAAGAACTCTTTCTCTCCTGCCCAATATCTAAAAGCAATTTATCATTTTTATGAAGTGTTCTGGATAGTCTCTCCCACTCTTTCCGCTGCTGCTCGCTTGCTCGCTCTCTATCTCGCTCTCTCTTTTTTGTAATGCAGATGAGCCTGTTGAGCTCTGAGATGAGAAGGTGCAGGGGCCAATAGCAAGTGAGTGGATATGAAATGCAGGACAAGTGGGGATTCACTCCCCCCACACACACACTTCCTGGGCAGCCGGGTCTGTAGAGCACAAGTGTTAGCTGTGCAGTGCATAATCGAGCTGCCGGTCACAGAGGAGGCAGAGATAAAGCTGTCTTAACGACCAGACTTCTACAGAGGAAGGGAAGGGAGCCGGTGCATGCAGCAGAGGCCGGCATGCACAGCCAACCTGCAGCAGCTTTCTATCAGCTACCTGCTCAAAGGAGACGCGGAGGACGCGAGGGAGGGACAGAGAGGTGCCTGCCTGGCTCTGCGCGGTGCAGAGCAAACAGGCACCCAGTGCATCTGGCTCAGTCCCTCACGCTCACGGGGCAGCTCTCCTCTCCAGCTGTGCGGCCAGGTGCAGCTTCGCTGTGCTGGGACGAGCAGCTGGCGCTCAGATGTGCCTGCCAGGGGTTGGAGGGAAACCAGGGCTGCTCGGCCCCACACAGAGAAGGCAGCACTAGCTCTGGCAGCTACTGTGTAGGACAGACCTGGCCCAAATCCTGAGGTGGTCTCCACAGCGAGACCACACAGGGAGCCCCAGGTAAGCCCCAGCCCTTTTGTCACCCTCTTAGATCTTCAGCCAGGTGTGAGATGCCAATCCCTAAGCACAATATCCAAGGACCTTCCTCTTCACAGCATGGCTATGCCTCACACCTCCAGGAGGGACAGCAGTGCTGTCCTCACCTTGATGAACAACCACAGCCCTAGCAGCAACCTGAACAGCGGCCCGAACGAAAGATGGCAGCTCGCCATGGTCCCAAGGTGAGCACAGCCACCGTTTCCCAACGCTCAGAGGCAGCTAACGGTCCCACATCTTATGCAGAGCCGTGCACGGGCTTTGTAAAGCTACACCGTTACTGGTATTAGCTAGCGCAGAGCTAGTCTGGGTTGTAGAAAAGACAACGCAGGCAGTGATGTGCTCAAGGCCATAGCACCAAGGATTGCACTAGAGCCTCTGCGCTCCCAGGCAAGCTCTGTGCATGCTGTCAAGTCTCTCTCTGGAGAGAACGAGCAGCAGACAAAGTAATGAAAGCTCGGGCTGGAGATTTGCTAGCAGGAATAGTCACCTGGACAAAAGAGATCGCACCCAGGGAAAGACTGAGGACGTGCTGAAAGATGCATGAGCGCGGAGATCCGAGGGGGGGCTGAGACCAGCTGGCGGAGGCCAGCTTTCCAACACGCTCTCCGGTAGCCGGCCAGCCCCCGCCCTGCCGGCCCGAGCCTTGCCCCAAGTCACACGCCTGCCACTGAGGGGAACGGGAGGTGACAGACGATTGCAGACACAGTCGTTTTTGAGCCAGCAGCTCAATTACTCGAACACCCAAGATGCTCTAAAGCAGCCTAGATCCCGACCAGCCACGCAGCGGAGTTCCCTGCTAAACCTTCCGCCCCCAGGTCCAGGAAGAGAGGGGTCCAAAGGCAGCCTCTTCGGCGCTCGTGCTAACGAACTCGGCCTTCACGCAGCCCTTCCCACCGGCTGCCCTCCGGAGCAGCCCCGGAGGGGCTCCTGCCTGAGCGGTGGCTGGGGACGGCGCAGCGAGGAGCAGGACTCCCTGCCTGTGCAGACCCCAGGGGAGCCCGTGCTGCCCCCCAGGCTGCTCTGGGCCTGAAGGGACGGGACAAACTGCCATCGCGGGGGAGCCCAGCACTGCGGACGGGGGGTGCACGCTACGAAGGCTTTCACGCAAAACCACAAATTCCAGTTCCAGCCCAGACAGAACTATTGCCATCACTACTCTTTGTCCTCTCAGCAAGGAAAACCTACCCCACATCTCCTCGCAGTGAGACCACGGGGTGATCCTCACCCTCTTCCCAGTGTCACGCTGTCCCAAAGGACGGACCAGGATAAGAGCTGCAAAAGCAGCAAAGCGGCAAGGACAAGGTGATGGCTTTCTTGCTGGGAGGATGGATATGCTGTGCCCCATATTTTGCACAGACTCTGCCTCAGCCTGCGGTCCACAGGAAGGTCCTGTCTGCTGCCACGCAGAGAGGCTGCTCCAGGCCCCTACTTCCCCGGGGGGCCCCGGCATCGCAGAAGGCCAGGCCTGCACGCTGCTTTTCATCTACCTCCAGTACATGCTGGCCCAGTTTCATCGGCACAGTTGCAGATGAGGAACCCATGGTAGGAAGAAGTTTGTCCAAAGCTACAAAGACGGTGACAGGGACAGCTCTCTAATTTCTTGCCCTCTTCTGGTCTTGTCTTCTACCTCAGATTTTTAATAAAGAACCTTATCCATCCTTATCCTTTCCTTGTCCATCTGAGGAAAGGTTCCAAAGCGAGCAGCTGACCTAGTTCTGCTCCTGCCAAAACCAGAGGAGTTTGTCCCTGGGACCCAGCGCAAGGCACCTCCGAGCGCATCAGAAGCCCGTCCCACTACCCCGCTGCTATTTTAGGATCTGTTTCCATTCAGCACTGGTCATGCCTCAGCGTCACTTTTGCCTTCGCTCCCCTGCTGCCCCTGTCTCCTTCCAGGCCTAAGGCAGTTCTGCGGGAGCCAGCTTGCTAACCTGGCAGGAAAAAGGCTTCAAATACTGGACCGGTCTTCAGAAGGAGTAAAGGCTGACACATCGCCAATGACTGCGATTCTTTTTAAAGAAACTTTTAAAAACATTTATTAAGGTTTGGAGCCAAACTTAGTCTTGTCACCTTTAAAGTAACCCTCTTCGTAATTGTTTCTCCCAAGTATATTTAAGAATGCCTTAATTTGAAAGCGTAAAAACAATGGTAAATGACAGAGAAGCAATTAAGAGTTATAAAGTTAATCGGGTGAGGCTATACAAATGAAACTGATATTTCATCAAAATTGAACTTTCAGTCTGTTTTTCCACCTGGGAACACTAAAAAAGAACCCTAAGGATATAGGCCAACATCTGAGCAAGAGAGATGATACAGGGTATTTATTTACCTCACATTCCACAGCGGAGCTATCTGCTTAACGCTGTAAAAAATGATCTTTTACAGAACCTACGTTTGATGGACACTTTTCTATTTTTCATGTGCATTCCAGTGAATGCTGTTACCGCAGAGCGAAACTTCCAAGCCCCAGGGCGCCAAAGCTGCCAGGCACGGCGGCACTCGGGCACAAGGCTGAACGCCCAGGCGTCGCAGGGCAGGCCTGTAGGAGACCCGTTTGCGGAAGAGCTTCATACTTGCAGCGTTCAGGCCAAGAAACAAACAAAAGCAAGCAACAAAAATGCTTCAAACCCGAAACAAACTGTGACAAGCAAATTGGTTGTTTAAGTTTCTTTCACTTCTAATCACGTCTGGTGTTACTGGTGAAGAAGCCCGTTTATTCACAGTAGATAATTTTTAAAACTCACCTATTCAATACAGTGATGCAATTGGATGAAGCAAGCCTATTACACTACCAACAACAAAACAAAATGCCTTAGTTCCCCTGCCAGATCTGAGAGATGAAAGAAGTTTATTATGCTTGCTAAGAAGACTCAGCCAAAAAAAACTCTGCAAAGCATGAAATTCAGAGGGAGCTTCTTTCTTCCAAAATCTCTCTCTCTCTCTGGCAGGATGCAAGAAGAAGTGACCATCACTGACACAGAAGGAATAAAAGTTGGGAAATTAAAAACAAAAAGAAGAGGCTATCAGCCTAATTTCCAGGATACTCAGCGCTAACCATGCTTTTATGTCCCATTTCCTATGAAGAGGGTCATGCAAAGAAGTGCTTAGCTGAACCTGGCTAGAAAGCAGTAACAAGCGTGCCACAAAAATTTCCTGTCCTAATGCTTGTACAGGACAGCTCCAAACAAACAGTGGGCAGTAGATAAAGCATGCAGGAGTGCAAGAACCTCTTATCTTTGATCCCTAACAGTGTTGGAAACAAACGTGCTATTAAACATTCCCCACAACTGACGGGCTACAGACTGCTCTCTAGTTACAGCACTGCTGTTATTTCAAACACTTCAGGGACTGGGATTTGCTCTCTTGGTCATAAGGCCAGGATGGGACTGTCCTTCCCTTTTCTCTCCAAATCTGAGAGGAAACTGGGCAGAGAGAAATGCAGAGATGGTGCTGGCCAGCATGAGAAGCAAGTCACCATCCAGTTGACCTATCAGTGAGGTAAGCACCACACAAGGCACACACAGAGGAACCAAGGCTCTCCCTGCCTGCTGCCACTTTGGTTACCTCTATACAACATTGATAGGATAGTGACTGTGTATTTTCCCACCAGTGTGCCTTCCATGTCACCCAATAAACACGCCTGGCCTGGCTTGAGGTAACCCATGCCATGGCTATGACTGGAACCAAGCCTGAAGCCTGTCTTATTTACTGCAACCCTTCGGCTGGACACTTTAGTCACATATGATAGCATCTCCACGACAGAGGTGTCCAAGAGGCAGAGAGAAACTGGAGTCAGTATGAGCTTGCAATAGTTGGAGTCTCTGATCTGATTTTGGAGGCTGCAGCATATTGTGCCTGCTCCCCAGTCTACACAGGAGAGATGTTCTCCCAGCTCTCTGCATCAAAAACTATGCTTTGAAACTGTCTATAAAGCCTACATTGAGGCTGGGTGGAAAGCAGATCTGAAGTGGTGTGGATCTGAAGCATAGTATGGCTTTAGTTAAGTCAATCTAGAGCTGCAGAGGAGTGCAGCAATGCATTTGATGAACAAGGAGAGTAGCATTTGTCTGGGACACATGAAAGCTACAGCTAGGAGCTGACCTTTCCCAAACCTCCAGAGCCATGGAAGACGAGATGGAGAAACAGCCTAAGGTATACAACCCTTAAGCAAGTCACACAGAACAAAAGGGAGGGCTTGAGCTATTGTATCCACGTTGTATCCCAGCCAAGCCTCTCTAAGTTTCTTAATGCCACTGGAGCAGAAATAAGAAAGTAATAATAATAAAAAGAGTGCACTTGCTGAGGAGGAGAGGGAAAGCAAAAGGTGTTGTTAGAACTAAATCATGTTAACATGCTTCTTGCCACTAATGAATCGACATGATTCTCACAGGTGGACAAAGCACTCTCTTCTCCCATGCTGAGCCCCAGGCCAAACATGCAAAAGCAAGAAAGGCCTTTAGAAGAGATCATGGGTAGAAGAAGGATGTTACCGGGTTTGGAGCCTCATCCAGCTCAGATACGCTGTGCTCTGTGGCTCTCTGCCTTGTATTCTGCAGTGACCACCTCATTTAAGATCAAGAGCACAAAAGAATGCTAATGAGAGTTTCTGTCCCGCAGATAACTGGGGAAGGTGAGTGGGCATACCAAAGTGATCTGGCCTTTACCTGAACAATGTAGAGCAGGTGAGGGTCAGGGCACTGCCAGCGCTGAAGAAACAGGTCGGAAGGGCATTCTTTAACAGGTAACAGGACCACATTCAGCAGCACTAACCCAGCAACAGCTGGAGCCATGGCGAACCTCCACCTCCTGGCCTGCAGCCCTCCTGCCCTCCCACAGAGATGAGCAGATGGAGGAATGAACTCAGATGTCATCATGATACCCCTTTACAGCACAACAGCCTGCAAAGCAGACCTTGCCTGGCCAGGTGGGCTTGCAACAAGGGGCATTTGCTTAAAAACGAGAGGGCAAGAAAGTGGATGGCTCCTCACGAAAGTTAGAGGTATAGCTTACCCTAACCAGGCACAGCAAACAAATAACGGAAGTGACATATGGAAATGCTTTCCTCTGTCTTGCCAGTGCTGCCTGTGGCCCAACACTCAGGCAGTTGGGGTGGGATGCCTTCATCAAAGAACTAGGAGGGAAGAAAAGGGGAGAGGAGATGAGACAAGCTGGAAGGAACTTCTGGGGGCATGTCTACACTGGCAACTGCAACTAGGGTGGAAACAGTGAGAGTCAGGGTTTCAGAGAGCTTCTTCCTGTGGTTTGGGCCCTAAAGTGCTGGCACTCATCTGAAATGAGCTGCTTCTACTGAATGAAGACTAACTAGATGGGCTCCGGTATGAACACACTGGTTTAAATCCAAGCCTTCTCTTCAGGCAGCCTCTAATTAGCAGCAAGAAGGGAGTGGGATGCTTCATCACCATGAAAGCCACTGTCAAAGTTCAGCTGAGCATTTCCCCAAGCAGAGTGTGCAGGTCACAGGTGGCTCATACTCCAAGAGGAGCTGCCAGGGCAGATGGTGCCAGCTCCACCTCCTGGCCTCCTACAATGCCTGCAGATGCTCAGAGAACAGCTGGAAGGACAACTGAGAATAGGACAGCTCTACCGTAGCTAGCAGAGAGGACCAGAGCCAACAGGAGAATTGCTTTAAGCTGCTGAGGTTTCCTGCATGCAACTCTACTCTGTAGAGAGATACAGGAGGTAGTGTGAGGGTGCAGGGCAGCTGCTAGCAAAAGAGGAGGTGCCCAGTGGCCACCCCTTCCCTCATGCTTTTAGAGCCCTACTTCAGGTACATCAAGGACCCAAATGGCTGCACATTTGCTGCTGGAAGAACTGACAAGGGCTTGCTTTTGGAGGGAGAAGGCTGATGTTGAAGTAAAGGCACTGCCTGAGCTGGGCCCAAGAGACTGGGCAAAATTAAGATTCTCCACTATACACAACATGCCCCGTCTTGGCATGTTCCCAGGCCTGAGCAGGCAGGCATATGCTGCAAAAAGAGAGCCAGTAACAATACGTGCATGCAAAGGTCTATGTTTCTGCTATCACAGCCCCCCTCTGTCCCCTTGTATACACCCATTTGCACTGTGCTCTCCTTCAAACCCTGTATCCTAAAAAATGCAGCAGCCAATGAAGAAAGTTGTGAGCTGGGAGGGCGGAGGAGAGTAGCTTCTGCTTCTAGCTTCACAGCCTAAACTCACCATCAAGTTCTGTGCCTTGGTTTTCTCATTACAACAACAACCAAAAAAAAAAGGAAAAAAAGGAGATGATAATAATCACCGACCCCCTGATATCAGTAGGTAAATAGCTTGATGAGAGTAGTAGGGATTAATAATAAGCTGGCTTTGTCAAGTGCTTGGAGATCTTGAGGTGAAGAGCTCTATCTAATAAGCCCCAAGCATTCACACTCCATTTATGATTATTGTTATTAAACTAGAGAAACATTTTAGGATTTTAATGTCAAAATTGCTCTTTTCCACTGCACAGAAAAGAAAAAAATTACTGGAGCAGCTTGCTGATTGCTTATTGCCCACGCCCCCAGCCCTTTGCACCAAGTGCACGCCTGCCTCCCGTCTCTCCTGGCAGTGCCCAGGCCGTGACAGGCACATCACTGCTATGCAGTGCCAGAGCGGGGCACTGGCAGACACAGTTCTGCCTCCTCAGCCAGGAAGACCCCCAGGACTGAAGCCTTCTCCTCAGCAGAAGAGCAGGTCCCTGAATATCCACAGAGGAGTGGGAGATGCCTAGAAAACATGCAGAAGAATCCTAACTGTTTCTTCTCTTCCCCAGCCAGCTTTCTCTGCTGAAGGCAAGATGTGCATTTCCCAACCTGGACTGTCTCCAGATCACAGAGGAGTCCTTCTCCAAAAAGGCCGAGAAAAACAATCAGAAAAGCACAGCGAGAAACTTGATTAAAACTCATGGGTGAGAGATAGGAGGGTGGTATTTACCTACTTTCACAGCTTAAAGCATCTCTGATGACAGGAAAGGGGCAGGAGAGAGAAAAGACTGACAAGCCTTACAGCCACACTGCTGCGCTCAGTGTAAATGTAGCCAAGAATTCCTGCAGCAAGGAGGAGAAAGAGAGAGGGACTTCCCCAGCAGTGCACACACGCAGGTGAGGGCAACTTGCATGACCAAGGACTCGCTGGTCACTGAACTGAGACCATCAACAAATCACATACTCCCAAGCAACTGCCACACACCCCACGTACTTTTGCTCCACATTTCTTTCTGATGGGGGGACAGGGAAGCGAGAAAGGCTCTGAATTTCTAGTACGGAGCCAGAACATTCTCCTCTGAGCTGCCACACTTTCTCTTGCTACTGTCAGCCACTCCAGGTACACTGGCCAAGGGACCCCATGGGGCACATGTCTCATCCAGGTCA
Organism: Rhea pennata; assembly: GCF_028389875.1. Taxonomy (NCBI): domain Eukaryota; kingdom Metazoa; phylum Chordata; class Aves; order Rheiformes; family Rheidae; genus Rhea; species Rhea pennata. The sequence goes on along the minus strand of NC_084684.1, from coordinate 5,434,960 downwards.
AGAAACTACTCAGCAATCAGAAACAGGCTCACCTACTAGATGGTAAGCATAATGTCACCTCTATTTTAGGCAAGGACATTCAAGGATAAAAACAAGTTTAAAGCAGCACTGGAGTGGCTAAGACCAAGGCAACCACATTAAGCAGAAAGAATTTGTCCAGGGTAAATATCTTAATCCTTGTCATATCATATGTTGGGTAGGGATTTGGCAAGCTCGTTAATAGGAAGAGTTTAAAATTAAAGAATTAGAATGTGCAAATGTGCAACAGTGCTGCTGTCTAAACTAATGCTAATAGATTAAAAACTCTTCTTCCCTGGAAAGCAGTGAGTGCTCTATTTCTTTGTCCATTTAAAAGCAGACCAGATAAAGCACTGGGGGACACAGAGCGGAGAGCAGACCTCTATTGGCTAGCATGGGCAGCAGAGAGAAAAAGCTGCGACAATCTAATACATATTTCACATCCCTAATGCATGCGGGCAGTTACCAAGCTGACATGCATCTCTACTTCCCATCTACTGCTACTCCCCACTTGGTCCCCATGGACCAGTGGGCCATAACAGTGACCTGTCCTAACCCAATTCTGCCTCAAAGCAATCAATGTTAAATGCTCATGTAAAAGATGTGCAGTGACCATCATGAAGCAGTCATGAAATCATTTAAAAGTGGTGGATAGTGCTCAGAGGACTCAGAGAAGGAGCCTGTGATAAACCTTCCCAGATTCTGTCCCTCAGCCAGAAGACAAGAATTGCATGCAAGGTGACTACATGTGTAATAGCAACATACAAAGCATATGTGCAATAAATTCCTAGGTCCTGGAGCAGAGGTTGAACCTTATTTTTGGAGAAGGGACAACGTGCAACCACAACAACATAAGCAAGCCTGCCCTGTTGCCATCCAATATATGAGGACACTGTTGGTGTGAAAGCCAGAGCGAGCAGGCAAAATGCAGGAGAGAACTGCTTCTGTAGCTTCTTTGAGATGAAAGGAGAGACAGAAAGGCAAGGCCTGGGGGGTGGGCATGAAGGCCCCAGGGAAGGAGCCATGTGCATGTGTGTCAGGACAGCAAAGGCCAGCATTAATTCTACATGAGATCGAGGTGCACGTTGCCATGGCGACGAGTTAGGCTGGCGCTCCAGCCGAGACTCTCATCTGTGCACGTTTACTCCTCTTCTTGGGCCCACCCTCCCTGCCATCAATATTAATTACATCAGCCACAGCCTGCTGGGTGAGGGAGAAGGAGCCTGCTGCCCTGCTCAAAGGCAGGAGATGCTCCCCACCGCAGGGCAGGGACAGCCACAGAGGCATCAGCAGGAGAGCCTGGGTATCAGGACAGCACGGGTATCGCCCCCACGGCATGGCCAAGCACAGCTCAGCACCTCCACAGGCCACGCGCCGACCAGCACCGGCTCTCCTGGGAAAGAACTGGATATGTTAATGCCATGCCATTTCATGCTGGCATTTTGCTCAGAGGCTCTACCCTTGGTGTAACCAGAGCAGGGCACGGGGAACGTTAGCCACAAGCCCCAGTTCTGTTCCAGGCCTGCTGGACACCCATCCTCACCCACTTGCCTGTGTCCCTGCCTGCAGCATGGGACACCGATCTCACCGCAGCGCCACTGAACAGATCTGGAAAGCTGCAGTTAACCTCCATCCACAGTGTTAGGGGAGTTCAAAATACTGGCTAATGGCACCACCAGCAACCTTGCAAGCAGCCCTACACAAACCAGAAAGAATGGGAAAGATAGCACTTCCCTTTGCTCATCGGAACAGTGCACACCTTTTATTTGCACGTTTCTAGCTGTGGAGCCAGGCTACACTGCAACTGCACAACCGTGGTCCCCCAAGGCCACAAGAACTTCTCCACAAGTCCCCACGTCACTTACTGTTTTCAAGCTGCCATCCAAGCTGAGGATGAAAGGTCCTTAATAAATAGAGAGAAAAATAGGCATCAACCATTCAGTTTGGGAACCTCTGCACTGCTCTCAGCTCTCCAATGATCTTTCATGCATAGCTCAACACAGCATAAAGCTCTCTGGGAAACTAGGCATCTCCTCCTGAGACTACAGTGTACTAGTTCAGCACGCCCTGAGCACACCCTGCACAGGAACTCAGCCAGGGGAACCCCAGAAACTCAGTCTTCCCCAACTACAGCCTTTCATAGCCCAGCTGCATGGAAAAGCTCCTCACTTCTAAAAGCCATCACTACTGAGATATAAACTGAGAATAGGAGCAGAGAAAAGTCAGCACTCCTGTCCCCATCATCTCTTCCTCCTCAAGCTGGTAAAGGCAGCCTGGCCCCTCTCAGGGCTGCAGCCAGCGATGCCTGCAAGTGTGCTAGGCAGACAAAGGAGAAGTAGGAAGAGAGATGACTACATGTTTCCATAATTAAAGGAGGAGGGAGGAAAAAAGAAAGAGTTGATCAGTTGGAAGATCTAAAAGCAAAACCATGTGCAGGAGGCACACTGAGCTGGGGGTGAGCAAGGTGAGGGTGGTGCTGGGGGAGGGCAGGGCAGAGCAGGGAGGAGTTTAAGGCATCATGTTTTCAGGATATGAAACATCAAAGTCACTATTGTAAATCAAACATCATAAGACTCTCATTAATTTGTCACAAGCCCTCTTGTGAGAACAGCTCTGAGCAGGCTGATCACTGGAAGAATCCATCAGCCTTCATCAGAGATAGGAGTGGGCTGAAAACATGCTCCACAACAGATGCAGACAAAAAGCCTGCCTCAGCAGCCAGCTCCTGCTGTCCTGGCTGCACACCCCAGCACACACACAGCCCTCCCAACCTTCCCAAAAATAAAGCAGTAAAGAGCATGAATCTGCCCGGAGGAGGCACTCTGCAAAGAGAGCTAAGACAGCACACACAAAGAATACACCCAAACGAGAGGGCAGCCTGCGCACGGCCCATGTAAGGGAGGGAGGCAAAGGCAAGAAATAGTCATTATGGGTTGTTTTAATCTGTGCTCACCTGTCTGCAGAGGCCATGATCTGCAAAACAGGGTCAAATGTTTACAAATCAGGGAGATCAGAGAGCTCTGCAAGAAAACAGTTCTTGGAAATGAGGGCTGCAGCAGGCTGTACGGCTGGAGGGAAGGAGGCTTCCTCCCCAGATGGACCAGATCCAAAGGCAGTACCCAACAGCACTGCCAGGCAAACCCAGCACACTGCCATTTGCTGACTTTTTCCAGGCCCTAGGCTGCCAGGCGTTCAGGGCACCAGGCTCTGGCAAGCCTTTCTTCAAGGTCTGCTTGCACTCTTCTGACGGAGTTTGCTCCTTCCCCAAACTTAAGTCCTATAACATGAAAGTGCATAAATTGATCCCAAAGAGAAAGCTCAAACTCCACTGTAAATGGAGAAAGAAAAAGTGCTCAAGAGATCAAAAAGTGGTGTCTAATAACTGCAACTACCTTATCATGCACGAGCATGGCATACTGTCAGCTCTGTTGTCTGATAGAATTTATTATGTGGGGAACTGACAGGGTGGACACCATGGTCTAAGGTCTTCAGTGAGATGGACTGTTGCTGAAGTGAATCATATTTCACCACTCAAGCTGCTGAAAGTCAGCTACATACCTTTCAAACTGCATGTGCAGCAAAGAGCTAGAGGGTAGGAAAAACACTGGTGGGGAGGAGTGAGGGGCTGTGAGAAAAAGACATGGGGCTCATAAACACATCTGTGGGAGAGAAAAGAGACAGGTCTATAAGACCTTGCTGTCCTGCTAACCAAGAACAGCCTTTCCATGAAGCCAGGGCTATGAATTCATTTTGCAGGATACAAGTCTTATACTGGTTTGTGTCAAAAGAGAAACAGAGTGGGATTAGAAGCCAAAGCCAGCGGCGTGTTCCAGTACAGCCACGCACAAAGGGAACGAAACTGAAGAGCTTGTGTTTTATTTTAAGTTATATTTTCACAGCTTCCCTCCCAGTGTGATGGAGTGTCCCCTCCCTTGCCCCCCTGAGCAGGCACAGAGGGGAGTGCAGAGCTGCCTATAGAGCAGCCTAGCTCCTTTGAGGGAGTGACAGCCCAAGGCTGCCTTCCAGGCCTCAGCCTTCAACAGGGCCTAGAGAAGGGGAGACTCGGCATGGCTCTGGTGGTGAGTGTGGACAGCATACGTAACTCCCAGGGTGTGGGCCAGAGCCCAGCCTTCTTACTGCCACTGCCCTTCAAGGTTTAACCCTCTTTAAAAGAGCATCCACTGGGCTCAACGCAGAAGATGTCACTTCAGGTGAGGGAAGACACAGTGCTCTTAACTTCATGGGTAGGATACTACATTACCCTGCTCTGAAAACCCAAGATGCCCAAGTCTGACACTCATAGCACAGCACAATTAGCCAACAAGTCACCCACTGGGGCCTTCCTCACCCTACCTTTTGTTTTGCAACCTTCTCCCAGCTGACAGATCTGCACCAGCACCAAAACATTTCAGCACAGATAGGCACTAGACACAATCAACCATCTTCGTCTCTGTTTCCCAAAGACCTGAGGCCCACCATCACTTTCCCAGCTCCTCACCCACTATTAGCCACATGCTGCGTCTTCAGCAGGGGCAGCTTTTACTGCAGGACTGATCTGCTCATCTTGATGTGGTGCAGGTGGTCTGTGGGCAGCATGCATAACCTGGCAGGGCAGGGCAGGGCAGCTAAGCACCTTATATGACTTCTAAGCCCAAGGTGATTTATTTCTTCCCTCTTTACATCTGTGCAACCATGTTATGGCCAGAAGAAGCTGCTCATCAGAATTATGGGATGTTAATTAAACAATCACATAAAATTAAGGAGCATCTTCCTCTGGTGAAACAGCAAACACAAGAAGCAAGGCCAGGATGGCTGACCTGTCCGCTGATGCGTGGTTTATGCTCAGGCACAGCTAATGCCTCTGATGAAGGGACCACAGACCTGTGCTGACAGACAAGGCCTCTCCCATACATGCTGCCTCACATGGCCTCTCCATGCCCTGGCTTCACCTCTAGAGCAGGTAAGACACAGACTAGAAAACAGCAGCCAGGCACATAGATCTATTAGCTGTTCCAAAGTGCTGGAATAGACAGATACTGCTATCTCATCATCTCCGTGTGGCTCTTGGAACAGCAGCCTCACCTAGCTCTGCTACAGTTGCTGCAAACTGGCACTTCTCATTTAAAATTACAGTTTAAAAAGAGATCAGCAGCTTGTGACCGGAGGCCTGCATGCACACGCAGTTTCCCAACACCACCCTGTTGTTCCTAGCAGAAACATCCTCTTTTCAGGGAGGCGAGGTAGGTATACCCTTCAGACTCATACTGTCTCAGTATGGCCAATGCAGTGGCTCAATCCATAGAAACTCATTAACTAGTTCACCTACAGGTCAGGAATATTTTATAGTCCCCTCTTTGACACAAATCAGATTCTCAGTGTCACGTAGCACTCGATGAGGAGACAGACTGCTACCAGCAGTGACTGTAGGAACCAGTCCCTTAAAATGCTGGCAACACAACAGGTGACTCTCTTCATGGCAGAAGGGACATTGTCTGAAGAGGAAACCACTGGAGGGGAAAGGGAGCTGGCCTGAAGAGGACAAACCCATAGCAAAGTACTGACAAGAGGATGTCCAGCAGCCACAGCAAAGACAATGCCCAGGGTTAATGGCACTGTAGGATTAACGAGCTATCTGATTTCCATTGCAAACAAGAGCAGCCACCTGCACCAGCACTTCTCTGCCTAAGCCCCTGCCTTGGCCAGCCAAGCTCTGCTCTGCACACTCTATATTTATGGAGCTGCCGGATACAAGAAACCATTTTTTCCTGTATTTTATTTCTCAGATGTCCTCATCTCTTACATCACTTATGAGTGCATAAAAGCAGTGGTAAGTGCTGTGCCCTGCACCCTTGGCTTGATGGGCAGTGTGAAAGGTTGGACCATCATCACTCTATCCATTCTCACCAGAATAGCCCTCTCTGCCTTCTTAGCTGTTTCCAAACTCAGAGAAGACAGGACCTGAACTTTCCGCACAGCTGGCTAATACCACAAATACACCTGCTAAGGTGAATGGAGACTCCCACCACTGCCAGAGAGGTATCATGACTTCCTCTTCCACAAGGGATGCCTGCTGGGGACAGGCTGAAGCAAGACGTAGTTCAGAGACTTAGGGCAAACCCCAACTTGATCCAGAAGGCTGTTAGGGTTAGCAAGAAACCAAAATCCACAGACCGAAAAACTCAAGACCACCACTTTTGGTGCTAGGAAAAGGGGCTACGCAGAATGCTCCAATCTGTGCCACACCACGAGGGCTTTCTTCTCTCTTGCAAGGCTAAAAGAGCAGCATGGACAGAGAAGGGTGGCTAGACAGTACAAGAACATGCAAGCACATTTGGCCAGAGCTAAGCTTCCCACCTGCAAGGCAGCGCCCTACTCCTCTTCCTTTGTATCATGACTGCTAGTCTCATCTCTAGAGCCATTTGCCGTTGGCTGTGCCATCATACCCTGCACAGACCTCACCAACAATTACCTGCATGGAGATGGTCTTCAGAACCTCTACAGAGCACCCCAGGGGAGGCAGGAGGCAAGAAGAGAGGGACAGATAGGGGACGCAGTCCGGGATGGGCCGAGCCTAACAGCCTCACTCTTCATCCCATCAATGCCACCTGATTAGCCGATCCAGCCCCCGCTAGCACGGCTCCATGGCTTTCAGAGGGTTATTGTTCACTTTGCCCTCAGCAGAGCAAACAATAAAAACAATCTTGTCTCCCCCACACAACTCCACCAAGAGATGCTGCAAACAAACAGAAATCAAACCTGTCATCACAGATTCTGCAAGAACAAGGCAAGGGGGGAGGAGGGACCCTCCAAATCCTCCCCCACTAACTCTTTCCCTCCAGGGGATGCAGAAAGGCACAGCCCACTCTGCCTGCCCCTTGCATAGCACCTGCCAAACCCAACTCCAGAACACTCCAGCCTTAGGGGTGGGGAAGGAGGTGTGTGTGTGTGTGTGGCACAACTGAGCCAACATCCACCTACTCTCCAGTTCCTTGCACAGACACTCCCATACGCACTTAAGGAGGAGACCCCAAACTGCTTAAGGGGGAGGAGAAGAATTATTCAGCTGGGGCCATTTCTTCAGCTGTGAAAATGGGGAGAGCCTTCAATGGAGCAATGCATTTAAGACAGCCAAGCCCTAAGACGCTCTGTAGAGTTTAGCAAAACCCTGCACAGCTACAGGAATGCCAGTGGGACTGAAGATTTAGGAGAAAATAGTAAGCTAACAGCATTAAATGGCATTGTTTTGAAAGAAAGCAGACCACTCCATAAATCTGTGGTTGAAGAGTTTTCTAGGGTAAGACTAGTGTCTAACGAAAAGGAAAATGTAAACAACATATGAGTATTAATCAGGGACTTCTCCCTCCTGCCTTAGCAAGTCTTTCGCCTCCAGCATCACCTGAGCACCAGGGCAGTGGCCATCATGGTAGCACCTTCTCTATACGCAGGATAGGATCTTTGCAGAAAAGATACTGAAGGTGTGGGAAGCCACTTCCTCCAAAAGAAAAATGAGGTTTCACATTTCAAGGCAGAAGATGGCTTACTGTCTAGCTTCACATCACTGTGTGGAAAGGGAAAGAACTACAACAAGAATTCCAGATAAAAATTCCAGGTTGTAGATGCTCTGCTGGTACAAATGGGCAGAGACCTATTGGCTCAGTGTGCAGGTTCCCACCTGGTGGCAATAGGCCTTGTTCCACTGTCATCCACAGAAACAGGCAGATTTGTAGTAGCTCAGAATCTGTCCCGGAAAAAAAAAGAGGCAGCAAGCCTTAAGGGAGCACAGCTGGAGAAAAAATCAATTGCCTGAGCCTGCTTTGGTTGACACTGGCACTATCACACTTTGCCTCCTGGGACACAGCCCCTTGCCCCAGAGCGCACACCTCCTGAATCCTTGCCAGCCTTTTTTGTCACACTGCCACATACGGCTTGGGGAAAATGAATGTGATGCAGTGAGAGACAGGTCCCTCCCTTGCCCATCTCTCTCAGAGCTAGTTGTGGGATGGAGAGAAGGGTTAAACCACCCATCAGCCACCTCTCTAAACTGAAGCCCATCAGTAGGACAACCTAGGCACAGATCCTGTTAGCATAACTTCGAACTTTACCAAAGCCATGATGGGAGTGCAAGCCCAGGGAGAGAAAGCTGTGGCCCTCACTCAGCAACACTCAGCACTTGATCAGTTTAAAAGCAGAGGCATGGCCCCATTAAGTCATGGAATACATACATATCTAAAGAGCATTTGCAGGCCCAGAGCGATGTCTCTAAGCCTAATACAAGCAATGAACACTACCAGTCTCTCCAGCACAGGAGGAGGCTGGAACCACCCCCTTTTGGGTTTTTCTTCTTCCCTCCACTCTGTGCTCCCTTCTACCCAAAAAAGCTTCCCAAAGCAGAAATTACAAGCTTTTACAAGAGGAACATGCACCATTTCAGGGTTGCAAAAGGAGGAACCTCAGCTGGCAAACCACCAAGGGTGGTGCCTTCCCAGCTCCTCTCTGCAGGGACCAGAGATCTTCTGGAACGTGTCATCTAGATGGGATGGGCTGCTAATATTTTGGAGCCCTAAGCTAGGAATTACACCTACGTTTGCTTTTATTTTTACGTTAGATGCCTCCTCTGGTCCAATTATAGATTAATCACATTTTATCTAGCATCCGTTTCTCCCCCCGCCTCCTTCCCCATCCCCATCAGAGAAAGAAACAAACAAATAAACACATTATTAATTGGCTGCAGTTTTCTATTAGGATCTTATCTGTGCACATAAAGCTAGGGAGGATGGGGAAGGTGACTGAACAGCCTGCCAGCAGAAAGCAGGGGATTTTAAGCCTGATTTTCAGAGGAAAGAAGGCTCCTAGAATGACGTTATCTGAACGCATGCTGCCTGCCTGCACCCAACAGCTTTTGAGCCTGCTGAGAACAGCTGATAGCCGTGTGGCCTCAAAAACAAAGTTCCTAAAACTCTGTGAAACCAAAAGACCTTAATAAAGCCCTAGCTTAGAGAAAAGGTGTATTGGGAGCACACCGCTTATCAGACACTAGGGAATGCACAGCTGAGAGACCCTGCCAGTGCCAAGGCACAGGGAAAGAAGCAAACCCACAGGAAACCCAGCTCTCTCCCCCATCTGCACTATCATGTAAGGACTATTAGCTCTGGAAGAACAGAGTCCATCTCCTGGGGACACAGAAGGTACCAACTGCCCCGTGTCCTGTAAGGTCAAAATTGAGGGATGGAAAGGTGGGTGTTAAAATCCATAAACAAAAAATCTCTGCTACCCAGCGCAAATTGGAAAGGAACGAGGGCTAGGTTACAATCCCATGTCCATATCACTTATGGCCAGGGCTGTACATGTACCTGATATCCACTTGAACACCATTTTCCATTTTATTCCTACTGCTGATAAAGCTGAAACCTTTTGCCAGCTGGAGCATAAGCCCAACAGATTTTCTGTAGCATTTGTACAGCATCAGTAGCCAACAGATCCAGGACTGGATGGACTGGGATGATTTGACTTTGACTGCTCAGCAGGAACAGCGGTTTAACAAATGGAAAACAGTCTCTCTGCAACCTGTGCTAGCTGCAAAAGCACCCCTCCCTGAGCTGCTCAGCCCATACCCAACGTGCTTGTGCTGCAGTTTCCTACCTGCTTTCTATCTGACTTTCTGCTGCCATGGATCAGTGCAGCTCACTCCACTCCGTTCGCAGCAGGAGCCACTGAGGCAGCGGGCAGTTCCAGGGAAACGCTGTGTCCCCATCGCTCCCCTGCACAGCTGTCCCTCCCCGCTTAGCCCCCGCGTGTTCTCAGGGCTGCGTGGAGGGTGGCAGGGAGGGGTGGCAGCTGCCCAGGCCAAGATGAGACAGTCCTCAACCTCTGGGCCCCACAAACTGAAACTAGCATTCTCACTCACTGAGCCGGGCTGCTCTGACGCTTGCACTGCTGACCAGGCTACACCAAAAACATCTGGGGACCGAGGGAGGCAGAGCACTGCTTCAGTCTATTTCCTCATGCACAAAGCCCACCACCTGACGGGGGTGGGCAGCCCGGTGGACAGAGGGAAGGGAGCACACGTCTGCAGGAGCTGCGATACTGCTCCGGGAGAGAGAGGTGAGGTGAGTCAGGCTGCAAAACAGATCACTAGGTCAGGGAAGTGCATCTCCATCGTCAGCTGGAAGAAGCACAAGAGGCTCAAGCGATTTGCTTTCAAGTGCGTCCTGAGTGCACGAACCAAGCTCCAGCAAGCAACTGCGCGTACTTACCATCTCGTGGGGTTGGCGGCGTCTGGGTAAAATAACTATTGGGCTTGTCTGTAAAGAAACAAAAAAAGAGCACAGGGCTATTAGGTACCTTTCTGTGTGCTCGCTCCTCCCCCTCACCCCCACCCCTCACCCCGGTGGCGGCCTTTGGGCCGATGTTTTAGCCCATCAGCACACCATTCCCCACGTGAGCAGTGTCCCACAGCAAGGAGGGAGAGGCCAGAACAGCTCCCAGGAGCCCTGGCTCTCCCACTTGCATCAATGCAGCAACTCTTGCTTGGGACCTAGTAGCTCTAGATTTCTTCTAGGAGTAGTTTTCTTCCGACTAGCTGTACCAGTGAGGGGACAGGGCCTCCACCAGGGCTGCAGGTAGCTGTAATTTTCAGGCTAGGGGCTGCTTCAGACCATTTCACCAAGGCCACAATGCAAACCACACCACCACCTCTCACACAAGCATCTCCCAAGGAACAGATTCTGGCTGAGCAGGGACATTGCTGGGGGAAAGCTGCAGCCTCCTAAACAAGAAGGTGGAGATGATGGTGGTGAGAAAGGGTAGCCTGGAGAAGCAGAAGAGCAAGGCTCCCAAGGGCATGACAGCAGGAGCTCAGAACACAGTGGTACAGTTCCCTCTCCATCTGGGAAACAACTGATTAAGCAGGGGGGGACAAGAGGTTCACTCAGCCAATGTCTGGCTCCATAGGCTCCGTCTGTCCAGAATGGGAAACATCCTGAAGCCTGTTTCAAATTTTGCCCCCTCCTTTCCACCATCTATTAAGTGACATGCCCACAGCAGTAAAGTCAGCCTGTGGCAGATGACAAACCTTTTCCTTACTGGCCAGGCTCTTTCTCTTCCATTGCCGATGCCCTGCTTTGGACAGTGCTTTTTAAATGCATTCGTTTGTTTTTACCAGTTTTACAGAGTTTTTTTTAATCACACACACCAGGAGAAGCAGCACATCCTGTAGCCAGGGGAGCAAGACTTCCAGCACAAAGCCCTGCCTGCCTTCTAAAGACTCTTCTCACAGCGGGCATTGGCATGTCCTGGCCTGGGAGGTCAAAGACACTACCGAATAAAAGAGTCCTCCTTCACAGGTTGTGCCCAGGAAAAGCTGGGACTTGGGAGCATGAACACCTGGGCAAGGACAAGGCAATGGCGCTCAGTGCCTAGAGTGGCTAGCAATAAATAGATATATCCACACCCATGTGTGCAATCTACTTGTCATGCTAGAGATCAGATCAACAGCCCAGCCAAGGAAAACTCCTCCATCTTGCCCAACTTTCTTCTGATTCTTCAGAATGAGAGTAAATAGAGAATAGGAACCCTGTAGCAGTCTAGGAGATGCACTTCCCACTCATCATACATAGCGACAGGGCCCCAAAAGGATCAGCAGTTTGCCTGTGACAAGGAAGTAGCAGAAACCCTTGCACAGATCAGGACTCCTAGTAGCCCACGTTTCTCCCCTCACCTCCCACATGGCCAAGTCCCTGTTCTCCCCAGGAGTCACCCACACTCAGACCTCAAGCAGCAGGAGGGAGGGGAGCCAAGCATTTTGGAAGGGATGCAGGAGAGTGCTCACACAGATGAGAGCAGGAGTGTAACATGCATGGCGGGAGCTGGGACACACATGCACATCCACCTTTGCTTCTCCTCTTCGCAGCTCTGGGCAAACGGCATCTCGGAGAGAAGTGGGACAGAGCTACAGAGCAGGTTGCCGCCTCCTCAGCTCATGACGAGACCACAACATGCAAGTGATGAGACCCCCCCAGCGCAGGGCAGAGCCCAGCTGGTGATGGCAGGGGCTAACAGGAGGTCCAAATTCAGACAGCTCCCCACCAGCATCAGAGGTGCAGGCACGCTGGCCTGCTCTAACCCCTTTCTCTCCCTCCCCCTGTTCCTCCCACGCGGCCATGGGACACCTACAGTTATTGAGGAAGAGCAGCACGGCAAATCCCAGTGTGGAGGTGGCCAGGAGGATGAGGCAGATGTTGCATGGAATCATGAAATAACGCACCACCAAGGACACTTTGTGCTGGTACATCCGGTCCCGTTCTAAGGCCCCTGGTGCCATGGGGTACTGGCAAGCCGTCATGCTTGGCCGTCACACTGTGGGCCAAGGCTCAGCCTGCCACTGGCCCATCCAAGGCAGAGCAGCCACAGGGTGCAAACAGATGCCCTCCTCCCCCCTCCTGTCTTTCTTCAGCAGCCACACGACCTAAGTTTTCCCAGAAGTTCCCATCCTCTGCTAGCAGGTGGGCAGGGCTGGCCAGGGTCACTTTCAGCAGCGAGAGATTGTCCCCACATCTGCCATCTCAGAGATCCAGCCTGGGCATCAGGATCTGAGCCTGTTCCGGAGAGGCGCTGTCAGTCCCTCTTCCAGCTGGGGAGGTGCTGATCCACAGCTGCCAACAGAAAGCAAACTAAACAACCCCAAGCAAGAGTGCGGAGAGCTCAACTTCTGCAGCCCAGCCTGCTGGGATAGGGACAAGCTGCTCCTGGCGCGGAGATGGTGGGAGGCAGCTGCAGTACCAACACACCGATTCCTGAGATTAGGGCCAGGACAGAGACAGCACGAGCGATGCCAGCGCAGGACAGCCTCACCAGAATCCGTATCCTTTCGGCGGGGACAGGCAGGGAGGTCCCGCTGCTCTGACAGGCGTGCGGCTGCCTCTCAGCTCCCCATTCAGATGCAGGGTCGGTCTTGCTCCAGGAACGCCGAGCCTCCTCTGCTGCCCACACGTCTCCTACAGCTGTACCTCCTCCGGGGCAGGAACACCCATGCTCACCGACTTCTGACCCTCCAGGGCAAGTCCCCGTAGCCAGGTGCCAGGAGCAGCCAGCGTAACTCAGTTGGCCCCCACCGCCGGTGAGGACAGGAGGTCCTCCTTCCACACTGAAGCACCTTTCAAAGCAACGGCAGATCCATCCCCGCTCAGCTCCGGTTTCCTTGAGAGCAGCCGGAGAACAGCTCTCCCCCTCCGCCTCTCTCCAGGCGAGCCGGGTGCCAGATCTCTGGCACCCTCCCACCCCTCCGGCGAGCACGGGCTGATGCTCACGCTCCAGCAAGCGGCCGCAGCCTGCCTTCTCCTCCTCCGTGGGCAGTCGCTTCTCAAACGTTGCCGGCGGAGAGAAACACTGCCCAGCGCGGCTGCGGTCAGCTCCGCGGCGGCGGCCGGGGCAGGCCGGCTCCCCTCCTCACGCTGCTCTGACATGCCAGTCCTTCCAAGAGAGAGTCCAGCTGCTCGCCGAGCCGGGCATGAAGGGATCACACGCATGCACACGCAAGCTACCGGGGGAGCAGCCGGCGCCGCCCGGGCGGGCCACACGCGGAGGGAGCTCAGAGACCCGGCTCCGGAGCCCAGGCTCTACCGCGCGCGCGCTTGGGGCTGCGCGGCACCGCACAATACAGCACGGGAGGAAAACGGCTCCAGCGACCGCGTCACCTCCACCCGCTGCTCGCCGCCCGCGGAGCCCCCGTCAGCGCCCGTCCCGCTCCGGGCGCCCCCGCCCGGGATCCGCCGCCGCGGCAGCGGGGCGTCCCCGCTGGGACCCCTCCCTCCAGCAAGCACAGAGGGACGAGAGCCCCTTCCGAAGGGCCGCGCTGCCGGCAAGGGGCGGCGAGGAGGAGGGAAAAGGGGGAACGGGCGCCGCGGCGACGCGCGCGGGCGCCGGGCCGGCCAGCTCGAACAAAGGGGAGGAGGCCGCGGGGAGCGCTCGGCCCCGGCTCCTGGGGCTCTCCTCCGCGGGCAGCGGCGCCCAGGCAGGGCCCGGGCGCCCGGTACCTCCGCGCGGGTCCGCTCCCCCCGCCGCCGCCCCGGGCCGCGAGCGCCCGCGCGCCTCCTGCTCGCCCCGGGCGAGCGGGGCGGAGGGGCGAGCTGCCGCGGCCACTGCTCAGGAGGCGGCCGGGCTAGTCCGCGCTCCTCTCCCTTGCTCCCGGCGAGGGCACGGGAAGGGGGGGGCCTCTCCCCTCCTCTTCCTCCCACCCCTCTCCGCCTTCTCATTCGTGAGCTAAAGATATTGAGAGAGGCGGAGACTGCACTGTCAAAACTCTCCGTGCCTCCCCCGAGCGTGGCGTCTCTGCCCCCCCCGTGCCCCCTGCCCACCCGGCCCCAGCCTCCGCCGCCTCCCCCAGCCCGGAACGGGGAAGGCCCCGCGCCCCACGGCGCGGACGGCGTCTCTGCCCTTCCTCCTCCCGGCAGCGCGGCCGGAGAGCCCCGAGAGCGGCGGCGGCACGAGCCTCCGCGGCGTGCTTTTAACTAAGGGGCGAAAGGCCACAGCACAGCAGGCCTGTGAAAAAAGTATTAAAAATAGTAACTAGGGATTTTAAAGATACTTATTCTAGAGAGCCAGTGAGATGAAGACAAAATTACACGCTCTGGCGTCATCTCAGAGTGACGGAAAGGACTAAGGGAGCAAGGTCCTGACTGGAAGGCCACCTAGATCAGCAGGGGCGCCGGGAGCAGGCCCGGGTGCCATCTAGGTGGCAAAGCAGGCACAGGGGCGGCAGGGATCCAGCTGGAGCAGGATCAAAGCATGCACTGGGTCTGCACTGGCACCACCACCACATCTACCTGGTGTGATGGAGGAGAGCAGAGAGAAGTTGTGCCAGGGCCAAGAGACAACCCGAAGCACCAGCAACGGGGCACCAGCACAGAGCAACACATCAGGGCAGGTCAATGCAGCTGCAAGCCGGTGCTGAAAGCAGTGATGCCTGCGCACGCTTTCAAGTGTGAAACTCAGGCCTGAACCACAAGACAAGCACAGGCGTCCATGGACCGCGCACTCTACCTGCTCCCCACAGCACCACCCCACCCAGCCCCCGCTGCTGGTTACACAGCATCCTTGGTGCTACACGTGCCAGGTAAGCTGTTTTCCTGCCTATTGTAACATGCATCTAGAGCACCATGACCTGCTCTCTTGTTTCTAAGGCACACATGGCTCTTTGAAGACAGGCTGAGCTCTTCCTCACTATGGAGGAAGAAACAACCAACTGTAGAGACTTGGGTGGGGGGAGGACACCTTTGAGAGAGGAAAGCCCTCCCGCAGCATAGCTGTAAGAAAGGAAATCTGAGCTGACCAAATGCAGACCTATGGCTTCAGAGGCTGGTTCATTATGCAGGCCATAGGACATAGGACAGGAGGATTCTTGGGGCTTCTTTTGCCCTCCAAATCCTGCTGATGGACTGCCTGTACCCCATCAGTATCACAGGCAGGGCCTGGGCACAGCAGAGGAAGAAGCCCTCAAACACACATCTCATACTTACAGGGAAAGATGAGCACTGCAGAAATGATGCAGTGGGGGAATTCCACTGTGGTCACACAGAGAAGCCCACGGCAAAGACGTTGCTTTAAATTCCTCCTGCCTTTCCCAGCTTGGTTAGCTTTACACCAGGCCACAGATGCAGTCAGGAAGGGAAGCATAGCTTCCTCCTGGTGCCTGCCAGAAGCTGCCATGCAGGCCTCAGCCAAGGCTTTGCCCCACGATGCGGCACTGCTCTCCTCTCCCACCAGGATGGCTTGGTGCCATAGCTCCCTGCAGATGAGCTATATTTAGTTTGCCAGCAACTCAAGACTGCACAGCCCTCATTTCTCCTGTGGAGAAGCCCAGCTGGTTAGACACCCACCACCCACCCCTCCAAAAGGCAAGAACTTGAGAATGAAAGCAGAACAACCTTCGCTAGCGGCACATATCCCTCCCAGCCCCAGCCTGCTTCTGCTGGGCTGCCCCTCCCTCCATCACCTTGGCAATTCACCTGAAGCCTGAGGGGCACAAACACTAAAGCTGATTCCACCTACTCACCCCTCCAGTGAGGAGATACTGAGAAGACTAGGTGGTCCTTTAGCAGGGCATCTCATGCATCACGGGTCAGCAGGTAACTGAGTCTCCTTATAGGCACAAGCTGTCCTGTAACACCACCACAGAAATCACACTACTCTTCTCTGCTAGAGAGACAGTCTGGGGAACGTCCTGAAGATCCTGCTCCTGTAGATGCAACTTTCCAAGAGCATTGCAGGATAAAAGAAAAATGGAGAGAGGAGGAAAGAAATCCAAGTCACGCCCCAGACGTTGTTCCTCTTTAAACCTGCATCGTTCCCTCCCCTCCCTGGGGACCTGCAGAACACAATCCCAGCTTGCATGGGCTGCATCCTAACCACCCTGCTAGGAGCAGGGCCCACACAAGCAGGGTGCCTGATTGCCTCACATCCGAGCACTAAGGCAGATTTTGAAGTGTACCCTGTGAGCCATTCTCCTCCTGACACACAGAGGAGCTGCCAAGAGCTCCTGAGAGCATAATTGCTATGAGGGCTCTGCAAGAAATGCTCTGCCAGGCATCATCTCCTGAGCAGATCTGGGAAACCATCTCAGGCACCTCCTCAGAAGCAAAACCCTCTGCCAGAAAGAGCACTGATTAGCCAGATTAAAAGGGGCCCCTCATTTGGCAAAAGAGGCCATAGGGCCAGCTTCACATCTCAGGGCTTGGAGCAGCACAACACCCTTCCAGGGTGTTGTTCATCAGGTGTGTTTTGCAATTTGCTCATCTGTCCTCATGCCAATCTAGAGTGCCCTGGCAACTAGACTGAGAACCTCTAACCTCAGTGCATGTGGATCCCATGTACCCCTCCAACACCAGTTGTTTGCACACCAGCTAGCCAGAACTCCAGTACTGTTTCAACCAAGTGGCTAAGTTCAAGCCTTTCTACTATTGGCTTTTTCTCCCTAATTTCTCCACTGGCTACAGCAGCCCCCTGGGAATTTCTGCAGTATTACACAGGACAAGCCTTTCTCAAAGACGACAGCAGAGTGCCTTGGTCACCATGCCGCCAGTTTGGCCAGGTCTTAGTGTCCTTCCCCAAGGAACAGATGCCAAGTGCTGCCTGAAGGCCCAGCCATGGCAATGCAGTGCTGCACGCTGGATGGCGAGCACCCCTCTCCTCTCCACTCTCCTGGCCTAGCTCCACATCCCCACATTGTTAGGGTTTCAGAGCCACGCTGCCCTGGCAATTCCAGCACACTGGGGCTAAGGCCAAAGGCTTGGCTTTGGATAAAGAAATAAGATGGAAAAAATCCCAAAGGGAAAGCAAGCACATTTGCATCCTTTTCTGTTCATGTTTACACATGCAAATTAGCCACATCACAGTACTCCCTTTCTTCCCAGGTCTGCAGGGACTCTGTCCCCTCCAGCCATCCAGGGGCCACTTTTAGGGGCAGCACTGTATCAGCTCTAAACAGTTTGTGTGTCCTGGAGGAGGCAGATTCAAACTCCACCACGAGGAGACCAGCGCATCACCTTCCTGAGCAAGACCAACAAAAATACTTTTGCCTCTTGTGACTCTTTCAGAGGAGATGTTACAGCCAGAAGAGCTATTTGCAGCGGGGAGACATTGCACTCGCCTGGTCCACGTGGGTCCTCAGTTCTGTCCGCTACCCCCTCTTCCCCAGGGGAGGTCTGTGAGCACATCCGTACTCGCGAACAAATACGGCAGTTCACAATGCTGGCATCCTTTCTCTCAGCTACAGCGCCCAGGGACAGCAAGTCTCCCTGCTCCACTCCCTCTGCCGGCCACGCTAATTCATACCATTCCTAATTAACAAAGCATACTGAGTCCTTTCCTTCACACTTCTTCAATGCCAGCGTACCAGGGATCAGACAGAAAAATACAGCAAAAATTAACAATGTGGAAAAGCACATGAAAGCCACCTTTGGCTCCATCTACTTCAGTCAGCAGTTAAGAACTGAGAAGAGCCAGCCAGTGAGCCCAGCAGAGCTAGGTCTGGACCGTTTGGGCTCAGCCAACCTAAGGGAGAAAGGGGCCTTTGTGCACAGGCAGAAAGGCACCCCAGTGCACAGCGATGTGGGGACAGCTTGGTTCCTATAACCCTCCAGGCTCCCGTTACATCTGCACCCCGCTCAGTCCATACTCTAATTAGCCCTGGGCAGAGATGATTCACTGAGCTACAGGGGCTCCTCCCTAAGCCACGCCGACTGTCCAACATCCTCACTCTGAACGATGCCACGCATCCACACTGGTGGTATTCCTCCCTTTTCTCCTCCTTCGGCCTCACTAAGGCTGCAGATGTTCAGAGGGCCAACCCTAGCAGGGAGCAAGGGGCAGAAAGTCACCACATCTGACAGGAAAGGGGCAGGAGGGACAGGGGGACAGCAGGCCCAATTTAACACCCTCAGACACAGCTGCTATTCTTCTGTTACAGAGAGGAAAATACTATTTTTTGAGCACATTCACATTTCCCCCTGCCCAATTTTCTAAATGAAAGTGTTTAATGCATTAAGGCCTCTGCGTGGTCAACAACCACTTTAAGGTCTAGTGCCGTTAATGGGTTTACTTCTGAGTACTCACAGCAAGGCTGTCACAGCTGCTGCCAAAATGCTGCACGCAGCCAGAAGGGTGGCTGCAACTGCTTGTGCTCAGTTTGACAGGACGGCAGTTTCATCCGCTCGCTTCTGAATCACAGAGCCGGCAGGAGGCATGTACTCCATCGCAGGGCCTTGCTGGTCACAGCACACGAGCACTTGGCCGGGCAAGGAGCGCTGGGATAAGCATCACCCAAGGGTGCCCTGCATCTTTGCACTGACCATGGATGTAGGCTGGGGAGCAGGCTTAAATGCATTTTGGGGGGCACCCCCAATCTCAGTACCCCCAAATCACCAGTTACTTGGAAAGCGAGAACAACAAACAGATGACAATAGTTTCACTTCCTACAACTCTTCATTCTTGCCTACCAGGTGACAGACAACAACACAAAAGACTAAAAATCAGTCCTACTTTGGGAGCTGACTGACTGCTGTCAGTCCTCCCTCCTCACAGAGCTACAGACCTTGCAGAAGCCCCCAGCTCCTGCAGTTGTCAGGCAGACTCCCCACCTGGCTCCCTTCTCTCTAATTTTGTTTGGCACGGAGCTAAATGGGATTTATCTGACAGCACCCAGTGCCTAGAGAGCCATTTTGCAACTTCCTCCTGGGGGAGGAGGAGGAGGGAGCTTGGAGAAGACATTAGCGCACTCTCTTCCCCATCTCCTCCTGCAGTTTTACAGGCTAATTACCAGCATTACAGAGAAAGGAGAGAGAGGGGGAGAAAGTGGGGATTTTGATTACTTCATTTAACACTTGGCAAGACCCAGCTCGACTCCTGCTGAGCAGTGCTTGGAAATAAACAGCTTTTCAACCCTATCAAAGATCGGGGGCAAAGGGGGGAGTAGAGATGGAGGCAAGAGAATGCAGGCAAGATGGGTCTGGGGCATGGGACCTTGCAGCCAAGTTGGCTGTATGTGCTGGGACTGGAAAGTGGTGCTAATTCACACCATTCCTAATTAACAACCATGCCGGACTAGGGTGCCTGGCTGCCTCCTCTGATGAGGTTTTTTTTCCCCTCCAACTTAATGACTTTGTCCCAAAGCAGCCAGAATTAAACCAGTTTGAAGGCCAGGGCTATTTGTTGCTGCAGGCATGAGGCTGTGCAGCCTTCACAGGACAAGCTGCACAGCTCTGTTACTCTGGCAGGGCAGGGAGACAAAGCTGTGGAAGCGTATAGCTAGAATGAGTCTGCACTACATTCCCAAATCTGAGACGACAGATGGAAACAAGGGGTGCTGCAAACCATAGGTCCCCTGGCACGCTGCACTGACATACTAGAAAGCTTAACAAAAGCATTTTGGCCTCCTTAAGCTCATTTGACTTCTCTTAAGAGCTTTCATGAGCCTCTAAAGCATCTGTGCAGGAGAGAGAGAGAGGGCCTCAGCAAACACCACTCTCACTGGTGCTTTCATTTCCAGTAGGTCTCCTTGGAAGAGGTACTACCTCTCCATCAGGAGAGCCACAGGCATGGCCAGGGGTGCAGCGAGAAAAAGGGAGACTCAGCTAACTGGTACAGACCGTACAGACCCCCCTGCTCTGGTGCCACAGGAGAGGGAGGAATTGCATGGGGCATCCACCCGTGAGCCCAAGGCAAGGTGTTCCATGGAGGTTCCCAATGTCCTGGGAGACAGGGCATGACGGGCCTTGAAGGCCCGGGCAGCTGCCATGCTATCCTTGCTGGGTTCCACCGTCTCACTCAACCCTTTAGTGCCCAATCACTCTTCCTGTGGGCCACATACTGAGAGCCCTTACTTCCCATGAAAGCCCCTTCCTTCCACACATCTCTGGACTACACAGGTGTCTTCCAGACCTGCTTAGGAACGCTTGTGCGTGAAGCATTAGAGCAGGCCACACGTGCGCACTAGGGAATACAACTCACTGTCATGGAACCACAGGCCTATCTTCCAGCTGGTGGTCTGCAAGCCACAACATGTGTGCACACTGTATCACAGCAGTGAGAGCCCCTCCACTAGCAGATGCGTGTCCACCCCCCCACCCCGACACAAACACAGCACAAAGCTCACATCTGTTCCACCTAGGCACCAAATGCAACAAAGAACAGGTTTTAGGAGATCTCTGCCTCCTCCTATTAAAAAAGGAGGGAATAAAAGGCAATTGCTTTAAAACACAGTTTGCACGTAGAAATCAGTGTCCAAAAGTAAGAGCATAAGGCTGCTCTTACCAAAAACACAGTAAAGCAAAAGCAATTCCAGGGGAGACGGAGGTTGTGCATCTCAGCACTAAGCCACGTAACTCCCTGCTGTTCCAGCCCAGGAATCCACACATTCCTTGTCCAGCTCTGTCATCCTCTGCCTTTACAAATGTGAGCCCCTGCACCTAGATGAACATCTGCAGGAACTGCTGAGACCCCACTGGTATCACTCCCAGACCCAACAGACCAGGTTAGCTGGTGGCACACAAGGGAGTAAGCTCAGCTTGCAAGCTCTGAGTGAGGTTACCAGGCTTGCACACACAACCCAAGAGGGCTTTCCACACCCAGACATTGCCCTAGGGATTGCAAGCCTACAGCAGCCACCCGCTGAGGTTCCCAACGCTGTCCATCAGCTCATTGTGCTCACAGGACAACTGCAGGATCTGCATTCAGGACCAACACAGAAAGCAGCAGCTGGGATGGAGTAAGGAGATTAAGTCCCCTCAAGCCCATCTCCCTCTTTTTGCATCCTGCTTATTTATACTCTATGGGGGTCAGTGGCTGTGTGCATGCAGCATTACAGCGCTAACCCTAATCCCATGCAAAGCTCCAGAAGCCTGCCTGGAGCTGCAGCCCAGTCTATTCATCTTCATCCCTCCAGACTGAAAACGTAGCAGACAGCATGCCCCGGCCCAGCAGCCTCCACAGCTCAGTGCTGAGCTGGCTCTCTCTCAGTCTCGTACTGCCACCTGGCGCTCCCACCGAATGGGTTCAGGCTTCACATCGAGACAAGAAACTCCATCCAAAAGCCAGGAGGCAAGCTGTAAACAGCGCAGTGCTGCTCACAACATCTTGACTGATGTGATGTGATGTGAGAGCATAGCATGGAGAGGATTACAGTAGAACAACAGGGTGGTGGGGAAGGGAAGCTGTTCCCATGCTGAAGAACAAACAAAAACCTTCCAAAACCCTTCAGCAGCCTAAAACCTGCCCTGGGTTTCTGCTCTGAGCTAAATTCTTGTGGCTACTGTCTCCCCGTGGTAGCATCGATCGCTTCCACTAAAGGAATAGGAGTCTTGCCTTACTATTGGACTGGCTGAGAATGAACCATCCAAGCATTCAGCCTCTCTTCCTCTCCATTTGCTAATTGACTTGGCTGAGCTACTAAAAGAGAATTCTGCCAACTCTTTCCCAAACCCACACCAGTTGCTCTGAAAGCTGATGTAAACTAATTCATCTGCAACAGGGTGCGAGTATCAGCTGGTGTTGCAGAGTTCCTAAAGGGTGTAATAACATGTCGGGGGGAAGGAGGGAAACAAGCAGGAAAAAGCAGCTGAAAAACAAACAGTGAAACGAATGGCTCATTTCTGGAGCAAACACCAAATAGGCTAAATTTAGCACACATTCCTGGCACTTGAGATACCTTCCCATAGATAAAACACCTGTCACCCAAGCGCCTCTAGACAATGAATGGCATCCTCCAGGAACAGGAGATACCTATATGCCTCACACTACAACTGTCCAAAAGTACTAGAATTAGGATACTGCTGATAACCTCATGCAGGTTTTAGAGTCCTACAGGCACACCAGCAAAGACAACTGGTGAGAGAACAAGTCAGATCAGCCATGCAGAGAACTTGAAAGTAAAGATAGTGTACCGCGATGCTTTCAGTTCTATCCACCCAACCCTCAAGGAGTTAAATAGTAACAGTGAGGGTGATGGAGAAATGGCCAGCATACTGTCAACATAAAGGCAGAGTCAAAGGCAGAGTCAATGTAAAGGCAGAGACTCGCTGGCAGCAGGAACACCTCTGTTTGCCAGTGCTGACTTTACAAAGTGCTGTGGGTAGAGGGAGTGCTAAAAGCAGCATTTAGAAAAGGGCTTGCTGGCCTTCAGCTAGAGCTGCTGTAGAGAGGAGCTGAATAAGGTGGCAAGAAGCAGCCTAGCAGCTTCTGCCATCTCTCCCAAGCTAGGGCTCTGCAGGGGAGTTGCAACTTCCCCAAGGGTTCAGCCCTGATCATTAGCCCAAGCCACAGGCCATGTCACAGCAATCAAATGCCCTCATTGCACCTCTCCAGTCGAAGGAGAAGAACGTGCACCCTCGAGCAATGCAGTGTGCCAGAGCCAGCGCCAGCTGGGGCCACTGAAGAAGGGAGCAAAGCTCCAGCAACGCCCTGCTCTCGCAGCGGAGTGGCTCTGGGACGACCAGCGGGTTGTGGCTGCGTCCAGCACTCTGCAGACAGAAGCGCTGGCCCCAGGCCCTGGTCCAAGCAGTCTGGGGCAGCTGCCAGAACGGAGTAGCTCCCAGCGGCTACCCTCCGAGCTTTGTTAACTGCTTCCCATAAACCAGACAAGCCACAAGAGCCGCAGAGCGGTGTGACGCAGGCCTCCTGGGACTGCACGGGGCCAGACACTACCAACAAGGCAAGAGGCGACAAAACTATTCCACCAGTAGCAGCATGCAAGGACACAGGGCTTGTCGCGTGGCTTCGTGGCGGTGGTGCTCAGGCAAACCCAGCGCGAGCCGCTTCCTCAGGGAGCGCGGACCAGCACGAAAAGAAGAGAGGGCGAGCATGCAACTCGGCAGGAGGAAGGAAGCGTGCCCAGTCGAAACGGGCGCCTGCCGTGCCCTCAGGGAGGAGCGGAGGGCTCTCCGGCTTGCCTGAGAAAGCAGGGAGAGCTGCAGGAGCCTGCGGGAAGCAGGGGAAGGGAATGGTACCCTGCTGCCTGAACAACCAAGGTCCGGCTTGGACGTTGCCCACCAGCACCACAGAAAGAGGCTCGTCCGTTTGATGGCACCGCTGGGGGAATGGTCAGCCCGAGGAACCCAGACACCTTTTCACCTCCCAACATCTCTCCTGGCTGGGAGAGATGAAAGCAGGTTGCATCCAATTATTGTGCTGTCAACCGCGTATCAGTGTAAATAAAACATTAACGCCAGTGCCGCGAGTGGTGAACGGAGCTGTGCCAGTCCCCCAAGCTTGTCAGGGCCGCGGAGAGGAGGAGCCAGCACCCAGGAGGGGAGCAGGACGGTCCTCCCGCCGCCCAACGCAAAATAACCGTTTCTGCGGCAGCTCTCGGCTGCATGAGCCGGCAGGGGATGCTGTTGGCTAGGACAGCTCCTCTCCCGGCTCCCAGCGAGGGGCCCAGTTCTTTCCAGTAGATCTTCTACGTCCCTCTGTTCACCTTCTGGTGCTTTTATAGAAGAGGTACGTTTCCAAGCAAGCCCTTAGCCTACCCAGCCCAATCTGCGCAAAACAGGCTGTATACTATACAGAACGAGGGGCACAAGATGGGGAGAAAGTACAGCAGAAGTAGCTTTAAACAGTTCCTCAGCCACAGCTAATCCAGCCCCGTGTCACTCCTTTTCCTTGCTTGATGCAGTCGGCCACAACGCCTAGACCAGGGCTAGCTGGGCTGCTACAGCTCTGTCCAAGCCCCTGTCGCAATAAGCGGTCACCTGTTTATTCAGCCACGTACGCAGGTCAGCAGAGAAATCAAAGGCCTCAGGATGACACAAGGGGGACAGAGGAGCAG
Source organism: Rhea pennata (assembly GCF_028389875.1). NCBI lineage: Eukaryota > Metazoa > Chordata > Aves > Rheiformes > Rheidae > Rhea > Rhea pennata. Next base: position 5,410,632 of record NC_084684.1, on the reverse strand, counting down.
CTCCAAAGTTGAAGTCGGAACAGAGCAGTGTTTGGACACCTCTGCACCCAGCCACATCCCTACAAGCAAGAACAGCTGCCTGTTCGTGGCAAACAACGGCCCAAGACCCACTGCCACCGCAGGGTGGCTGCGTGGGCAAAGCCAGCGCAGGGGCCTGGGAGAGGGGGCGGCAGCGGGGAGGCACCCGTCCACCCTGTCCTCCGGCCCGAGCCCACCACCCACCGCCCAGGCAGCATGTGTGCACAGAGGCTCACGCGTGCAAGGGGAGGGGGCAGATGAACTGCCAACTCCAACCACATGCCAAACGCCTTCCTCCCACACTCTCCATATCTGCGGCCAACAAACAAAGGAGCCGGCTATGAGGCTCCCAGGATGCTGGGATTCCCAGCACCAGGGATCACAGGGAGACGGGCACCCAGCCAGCCTGCACTCAGCCACTGCGTGCCCTTCCTTGCTCTCTGAGCGCTGCTCTCACGCGCCAGCCAGCCCGCCCACCCGGGGATGCATGCACGGCTCGCTTTAATGACTGGGATTCACTGTCTAAAACAACTGTCCACGTGGATGACAGCTGGGGAAGAGACGAGCCACTAATAATACAGCGCAGGGCAGATAAGTCTGGTGTACTGGGGAAATGACAAGGCAGAGAGGATCAGAGAAGCAGGGACAGGAACACCTTGGGGACCTTGACCTGCATCCACACTTCACTTGCTTTTGCTAAAAAGATGCCCAGAAGAATTTTCTGCAGAGTGTTTTCCTCATACCTGCAGTTTCACAGCTCAACGGGGGAGGTAATATTGCCTCTGCTTTTGCCTCGTGGCAGCAATGCTTCTCCCTCAATCATTACTTACAGCAGGTGCAGCACACGCCATGAAACGCCAACACCAGTTCAGTGAGCAAAACTGCCAGTTTTGCCTCCAGTATGATTCAGAACAGTGCTCTCCCCCACCCTCCCCAATGGACTAGTGAAGGTGAGAGGCTGAGGATGGAGTTGGATATGGGACGAGCACTAGGTGACAGATGTCCTTAGATCACAGTTTTGCCTCCACCACGCTCTAGAGGCTCAGTGCCATAGTGCCTGTCACCTGCTTTTTGCACAGCATCAGTCCAATTGAGCCCAGGCAACAGTATTAGGCTGTAGCAATCCATTAGCAGAGACGGCATCCAGGGGAAAGCAGTTTCTCAAACTGTGATCTAATAGCAGTAGCCCCCTTGGAGGTATGTACATGCTCTGCAGCCAAGAGGCCCCAGTAATGAGTGAGCCGGTACCCACCTCCAGAAGGTTCCTACTGCTCCAGCACATCCTAGGTGGATGGAAAATGACTGAAACTAGCCAGTGAGTTTGATGGTGGATGGAAAAAAATAAGATGGTATTTTTGCATGATACACCACCACTTACCAGCAAGAAGCTTCCTATGTTCTTTAGAAAGCAAGGGAAGGGGAGGAGAAAAAGGAAAGAACAAAACAGTTAGAACAACAAAACAGCCATTTTAAAGCTTTCCTATCCTCCACCAAGCTCCCTCCTCCAATCGTCCACCATCAAAACTATCTGAGACTGTTTCCATCTGCCTCTTCTAGCCCATGCTGAGCACTAGCTCCCAGATCACCCTGGAGGATTGCTTCCAGTATGCCATGTGTGCCAAGGCAGGCATACATGCCTTGGGATGCATGCTTTGCCCCTGACCCAACAATTTTAACACCTCACATGGAGGAAGCAGGAAAGACTAGTACCCCAGTACTGAGAAGTTCATAGGGCCAGAACCGTGCAATAGACACTAGCATTTTGCTACATGTAACAGGTCCCTAAGAGGTGGCATGACCCAAGGACTGCCAAGCAAAGCCATGCCTCCAGAGACCCATACCCAGTCCAGGTCTGGGTACAGTGGGCTGTGAATGAACAGGTGGGAAGGGGTCACTGTGGCTGTCACTGCCACCATGTCTTTGCAATACGCTCATGGTTTTCCCAATGAATCCACTCTTGTACTTCTGGCAGTAGCCTTCATCTTGGGAGCATCATTTGCCCTTTCCAAGTTTGTCCCCACTCCCATCTCCTAGCCCATTGATTTAGACAATGCTTTTCATGTCATGTGTGGGCTCTCAAAACCTGCAGATATCCAGAAAATAGCAGAACCCTGAGGTGCCTGAGGATATTGTGCATTACTGAAGTCAAAAAACATATACAACTCAGCAGATGAGAAATGGCAAGCCCCAAAATGAGAACACTGAATGCATAAAAACAGTAACAACAGAAACCCTGCCAGAACATCTCAGCCCTGACAGTAGACTACCTGCTACACAACCCAAGTATGCTGGGTTAGGCAAAGCGGTTGATTTCATCCATGGAAAAGACTGCACACTTTCATTACACAGACAGCTGAAGAAAGTCCCAGGAAGCCTAACAAGTGCAGCCAGCAACTCAGGAATCAGTATGCTAACTGTACAGACATAACTTAAGCCTCACAGACTTTCAAGCTGATATTCTGACTTTCTGAAGTCAAACTCATAATTTTTAAATGCTTGGGAGTTGACGGAGCTCAGCTAAGCAATTGCCCATATGGGCTACCAAGCAGGAGATATTTCCCATTCAAATTAATGAGGCACATTCCTCTATGAAAATTCCTGTACCACTGCAGCTTGCTATCTCCTATCCAAATGCATCACCTGGACCTAAGCTACCTTTAAAGTCTAGGGGCCAGGGCACAAGATGGAACAATGTCTCCAATGTATACGATGAAAGAGAAGACTGACAGTTGAAGAGCTGAACATTAATAGTTATTGACTGTAGTTTATTGATTTGTAACTTATCTATGGTAGCAGAGACATCCTGAAAACATTACAGCTTTGATTTTAGAGGCCTGTAGAGATAGGGACTATTATGCAGCATCTCTTGTGACCCTCTTCACAGGTAGGTCTGTGTCCCACCACAATGCGGGTGTCTCCTAGCCCAAAACGCAACTCTTTCAACACGCCCCTGTTCTTCCAGCTACCCAGAGTGCTATGCCTCCTCCCAAGACCGCACACTAGCCACTTGATGGTGAAGAGCAAGGTGCTGTTTGGAGCGCTCTTCTTGTGCGTTTCTCTCAGACTGGACTCTCAAAGGCTGCTGGTCAAGGATGTAAGGCCCCAAGGGAAGCAGGAAGGCCAGATGGGTGGGATGCAGGGGACAGAGGTAGGTGACTCTCCAGGAAGGGGGAAAGGAGAGTACTAGGTCACAGGGCAGAAGCAGCACCGAGGAGGAGGAAGAAGAGGAAGGCAAAAACACAGCTGGAACAGAGCACCTTACCCACTGCTGCGATACCTGGGCCAAGAGGCACTGTGACTTCCCATGTACTCTGCAAGCCACATTAGCAAGCACTCGCACAACAGGCTGTGGGACATGGGTAATTTGACACTGTGAAGAGTCCTGACAGCTCACTGAGACTATTAGGGGGAAAACAAAGTGAGCATTGAGGGCTGGAGCCAGCTCCACGCCAAGGAAATGACGTGCAGCACTCTCCACTGGCAACCAGGAACCCTCTCAGCTATAAGCTGCTAGGGGATGGAGGGAAGAAAAAGAGGGGGGCAAAACAGCTTAAAAATATCCCAGAGCAGCACAGTTATTTTAGGATTTAAATTTTTATAAAGAGGAAGAAAACAGAAAAGAAAGTCAAGATTCTGTGGCCAGCTCTAGTGTAGATGAAATGTTAAGGTCCGATGGCAGCACTCCCTTCCTTTACCTGGACACCTCTAAATTAAAGTGTTGTGGCTTATGCCACCTCCATCACACCCATTTGTCACCTTGCAGAAGAGATGACCCCTGTGGGCTCCAGAATAGCATGGCCTGGTATTGCTAGAGACACGGGAATGGAGCCCACATCTTCCTGTTCTACTGCTCCCTTGAGAATGGCAGGAAAACCTTGTCTTGCAGAGACAGCACCTCTAAGGATCTCTGTTGCAAAGAAGAAGGCATCCTGCAGTAGCAAGATGTTTGGGATAGACTTCACTTTGTCAGTGTGCAGGGAGGGGTTAGAGGCTTTTCCTGGAGCATCCATATGCAGTGGCCTTGGGGACAAGGTGTGCTTGGGGTTACTAAAAAGCTGTCTGCTTGCCGTATTTTAGGGAATTCAACTTTATCATTATCCCTTGTCAAGGGAAAAAATATGAATGTCCAGGTCAGGAGACAGGCAATCACTGCAGGGAACAGGACCTGAGCGGTGACTGTCAGGCACTGCACCATCTGGAGGACATTTCAGTTGAGCAGGGGACTTCTGAAGTCCCCAGTCTTTGCCGGGCTGGAGCAAGGCACCTCTCCCAGCCCAGTCCAGCCCATTCACCTCAGGCACCACAGCAGAGAGCCAGCAGTTACCTGGCAGCAGCCACCACACAACATTCAGTCACACATCACTATTACTACACACAGCATTTCTCACCCAACAGTCCCCAACTGCTTTGTGACAGTCGGGCCCCCAGGCTGAGCGGTGCAACCTTGATGTGCCAGGGGAGCCCTGCCTCTGGCAGGGCATTCTGCATCATCACACTCACACGTCTGCGAGATGGTCCAGGTCATATTGCCTTCCACAGACACGCAGATCAAGTGACAAGCCCAAGGCTACAGAGATGTATTGGCTGTGGAATACTACAGCCTTGACAACGCTGGCTAGGTGCAGTTTAGTTAGGGCTCTTTTCCTGAATACTCTTGTGAACTCCTAGGAAAACCTCTTACTCTACTAGGACTTCTACCAACTCAAAACGCTAGCACTGAGTATTCCCAGCTGAAAGGATGACCTCTAGACTAGTAGGAGACAACCTCAAAATGTCTTTTGGCAGCTAGACTCCTGCCAAATTGCAACAACCACCACCACAGCAAGGCATTCCCAAAGAACCACTTTTTTTTTGAGGGTGCCTTGCAGCTGCTACAGATACATATCATGAGCAGATAGAGGAGACCTTCAGGTCCAGCTAGGGCTCTGCATTCGGTAATAAAGTGTCACTGCCTGCCCAACACCGTAGCAACTGAAGCTTTCATGTCAGACATCAAAACCCGATGTTCACTGGACCTGTAACACCACCTCCCTTTTTAGAATCCAGGGGAAAGACAAAGGAAGACAACAAAGAGAAGATGACGTTGCCTGACCAAGGCAATTTCAAAAAACAGGAATTGTAGCTGTGGAAGCATCAGGACAAGAGGCATGAATGGTGCTCCAGGTCCAAGCCCCAAATGGTTGCCTCAGCTGCAGAACAGCAAGAAGGGACACATATGACCACCTTTGTGAGATGGTCAGTATTCCTGTGAGTGCTGCTAGCTCCTGTTTACAGATGGGGAATGGAGTCCCAGAAGGGTTAAGTGACTTGCCTGAAATGAGGAGTCTCACCTTGTATTAGGAAAAAAAAATTAAAACCAGTGCAAAGTCTTAACCTGGCAACTCTAACTGCAGGATGTTTCTTCTTCACTGGGCAGCTTGAACACTACTGGGCTGCCAGCAGGAAAGAGATCAGCATAAGGCTGAATATATGCAATTATACCCAGGGGATAAAAGACAACAGCATGCTCAGAGACACTGCAAGAGCAAACATCCACTTGGGCTGGCATTGTCACAGCAAGACTGAACGCTTGACCCCATGGAGCCAGAAGTCACTGTGACTCATGGAGGACTCCAAGCTGAATGCAGCATGGATTGCTCTTCTCAGCAACAGCCGCCCACGCAGCATTGCTCCAGTGCTAACTCCACCGGATGGAGTCTCAGCCACCACAACATGTTCCCACATATGCTGATCTGCAGAGCAGCCCTCTACATCCACCCATCAGTTTCTCCTCCTCCTCCTCCCTGAGACTTGGAAGATCACAGCAGACCATCAGGCTGCACACGTTCTTCCTCTCATTTTTAGAACAAAGTGCAATTGAGACAAGTAATCCCAGAGTCTGACCTGCCTTTCAACTCCAACAGATTTAACTGTGCTTTGGTTTTCCCTTCATCATGCTGTGGCTCAATAAAGTAGCTGCTAACATTGAGAAGGGGAAAGTAAGTTTACTTTAATATTTATTAAATGAAAAAAAGAAGGGAGAGTGAGAGGCTCTGTTCTAAAGTCAGGCACTCAACAGCAGAAAGCCTTCCTGAACAGAAACATGTTCTGAGCAAGGGAACTTCTGTATTTGGCAGAGAAGGAAACAAAGTAGGAAACTAGCTTTCGTAGCATGCCTAGGGAATGCAGGCAGGACATGCAGCTATGGCCCAGAACAGAGCAACCCTATCTCTCTGCAGTACCCACTCCATGCGTTCTTACTTAAGCTCCTCCAAGAAGTTGGGACACTACTTCATGAAAAATGGTACTTCTGAAAAAAAAAAAAAAAAAAATCACAAGATTTCTCCAAGCACAGCTTGGCTTAAGGCTCGCTTAAGCAAGCTCAGCTTACAAGGCCAGAATTAACTTCTGTTTAACAACTCTATTCCTGAAACACTTGGTCAGTGCTTATCCTAGACCAATTCCCTGCCATTCAAGTCAGAGCTTAAAGCTAGACACACAGGCAGGTCGCAGCATCACTCAGTCAGTGGGTTTCAGCACCTCTGCATGTGAGCCAAGGTAGCTGCAGTCATCAGCTAAATGCATGGGGAGCTCACTAAAGATGCTTTGAGATGCCAGCCTAAAGTGACACAAAGAACTCTCTGAGGTTAGCAGTCCCCTGGGAAATCCCTATGCGCAGCTGCCAACCCGCAGAGGAGACGTGCAACTTAGCCTTGCAGAAAGGAGGCCACTGACCGAACACGGACACAATCTCCTGGCAATACCAAGGGCAGAGTGATTTTTCCTATGTTTTACTTCAAGGCAGCCTGGTGGGAGCCTTTGCTTGAGCTGTGAAGACACTGTGTCAGTGAACAGGACCCCACACAGCTGATGGACAGCTCTTCAGCCAAGCCACTGAAACAAACGGGTACCAAAAATCAACATCAGGTACGGCTCCTGGCAGCCTGGGAGGACGCAGCGGGTGGATACCGCGGCGAAGATCCAGCTCCCACGCAGCAACCCGCAGGTACTCCGTCTAGCTTTATCACAGAACTAGGGACTCAAGGGAAGAAACCGGCCTGCCCGCACAGCCGAAGGGAGGGAGCAATCGGGCCCTAGCTCATAGCCAGGAAGGCTCTGTAACAGATCCCAGGAAACCGACAACTTGGTGTTTTCTTTGCCCTCATGCTAATACCTCCCGATAAGCTTGCCAGTATGATCCAAATTGTACTGTCTCATTCCCAAGGAAACGAGCCAAGGGTTCCCACGCCACCTTCCTGCTGTTCAGTGCATAAAAGCAGCACAGACTTCCTGAGATCCCTCATCCCTCTCTCCCCCTGACCCTCCCTACTGTTTCTCTGCATCCTGCTCCAAGGCCACTCTGCACTGAGATAACAAGGCAATTTGCTGCCAAAAATAGCAGTCAGAGGGGCCCAGGATCAACACAAATCTGCATTCAGAGACATGAGTTGAATGGTCAGTAATAGAAGATGAAGGTCTTTCTCCTAGGTTTACGTAGTTTATGTAAAGCCAGTGTGGTATCTCTGGAGAAGTTCGAGGACTAGTTACCAATATCCCACCAAAAGCCAGTGGCACTTGAGCATCCGCCTCTCAGCTATGACGGACTGGCATTTCCACGACCCCAGCAATCAGGCAGGTTGACAGCTCACAGAAAGTTGCTTCTGGGAGCCCAGCAGGAGCAGACAGGCCACGTGCACCTCCAAAGCCCAGCAACTGAGACTGGTGGATGGAAGAAGCCAGAATAGTCAGAGACAGTTTCTGTCAGTTTAGCATTAAATCTGCACACAAACAAAATAAACCCAAGCAATCTCACACTCTAAAGGAGGAAAATATCTCAATTTGCTTTGCAATTGACACTTAAGAAAATTTCTGCATGAAGTCTGGAGCATCCAGCCTTCCTTTCTCTTGTAAATTATGCACTGGTTAAACTCATCACACACTCAAAAATGTATCAATCGATTGGCACACGATCAACATCCAATAATTGCTGCTGCTGAAATTCAACCTCTCTGAAAAAGTGCAATTTTGTACATTAATCTTTTAGGTTCAGCACATGAAATGGAAGCTGATGAGAGGTCCAATCACTGCCCTGGGAAGAATGTGCTGTTGAAGGGAGGAGGCAGAGATTCTTCCCCCTTCCTCCATTGTCAAGCTCCGCAGAATAGCCCCCAAAGCACAGCCAGAACTGAAACCAGATGTGTAGGAAGCATCCTATTAGCAATAATTGCTTTACGAGGATTTGAGGTTTCCCCTCTATGCCACCACCGAGCCCTTTTAAGAAGCTGCCATGTGTTGGGAACAGGACTTGGTGGTTGGAGGAGTTGGAGAGGACAGGGGAGAACCTCTGTTACACTAACTACACTTACTGAAGTCAGGGAAAGTTTTCTCAGACAGGGCTGGCTGCAGGCATCTGCCTGGCAAGTAGCAGAAGATCATCACTGCAGCAGATTAAGCTGAAAAGAACTCAGCCTCTCAAACCTTCTTGTGTGGGTCATCATGGCCAAATGATTTGTGAAATAGCCTCATGATTAACTTCCACTCTCCCTGCTTCCAGAAGCGGGAGAATAGGCACAAGATGCTCTAGGCCAGGAACAAGTCTCCTTCCCCATAACTCAGAACTGATTAGAAGTCAGGGATTTTCGTCTCCTCACCCTCACCATCCCCATTCATAATTTAACCTGTGGAGTGCTTTTTCTCGGATTACAGGGCTGAGCCCAGAACAAATCAAAGCCACAGACACGAATAAGGACAGGTCAACTAGGTCCTCACAGAACTGCAAAACTACTTCTGTTCCTTTTTATGCATCTCTCCTTGCTTCAAGCTCTGTTTTAAGAGACTTGCAACAGCAAAGCCGGGACATCCATGACCCCCCGCCGGGGACTGCTTACACGGACTGGGCAAGACCTGAGGTGCCTTGTTCTCAGCCCTTGGCCTCTGTCTGTGGCATCAAGAACCAATCTTTTCCCCAGGCTGCACAAGTTCCCTGCATCAGGTGAGAATTTACCACCTATCCATTTTACAAAATCACTGCTTTGCTCTTACGCCAAATTTCAACATCTTCAAATAAAAGCTGCCACTTTGTCAGATGCACAGGCCAATTTATAGCAGACAGCATCTTCAGAACTCTCCCTTCCTCTGTCCCACACAGCACTAGCTTTGATCAAACCTCAGACCCAGAGGGGAAATGGACAGTGGGTAAACAGCCAGTATACCCAACCCAGCTCATATTCTTCTCTCCCCTCTCTTTTCATATCCACACAATCTCATCTCTTGCTTTTTTTGCAAGTTCCGTAGCCTGGGCATTTGTACAGCCCACAACACTTCAGGGCCCAGAGCCAGAACCTCCTCTCAGGAGTACGTACTTTCTACGGACAGTAAGAACCTACTGGCAACCTACTCCTGAGCTTGGAGAGGACTGAGCTGGCACCCATATCTGCAGCCCTCCAGGGACGTGTTTTATTATTTTGAGAAACAAAACCTTGGATGGGTGTACCCCTGTGCTCTGATCCCACGACAGAATCAGTCCTTATATTACCCCTCAGCAAGAACAAGCCATCAGGATACATAACTAAACCAGAAAAAGACCTTACATGCTATACACAACACTGTCTGCCAGTGGCAAAGCATTTCCCTGCCTAGCCAGAGATAGAGGGGAAAAGCTGTGCCCTAAGCAATTTTCCTGTCCCACGTGCCTGTCTCTACACCGGGAGTGCTGTGAGGAACCCATGATTCCAGCTAGGGAACACTTCTGTTTGTTAGGAGACTCTTACTATAGGACCACTCTGCCCCAATTTCTTTCTTCAGCCTTTGCAAGACAAAGGACCCACTCTTTGCTAGGAATAAAATAAATGCAAGAGCCTTCTTCAGTAGCCACCAAGGACAGAGAGAAAGTACAATGCGAATGTCAGGAATGTCAAGGAATAGTCATCCGCATTATTTTTGGTGAGACAAACATAATTGAGAGCCTGCAAGCCTCCCTCATTCCTTGGGCTCCTTTCTCAAGTCCCTTTAGCATGCTGCATCCCCTCTCCCCTCCCAGCTCCAGCAGAGCTCAGATTGCAGTCTCCAGGGCTAAGACAATAGCTGCTTATGTTCTAAAACAGCACTGCTTTCTGGGAAGAGAGCCAGGCCTGGCAGCTCTCAGCAGCAGGGAATAAAAGATGTATTTGTGCTGCAGAGCCCCTCTACACCAGTGGGGCACCCTCAGAGGGAGGCCAGGCATCAGGCTGCTGGAGATCGGAAACAGAACTGCCGACAGATGCCCCAGGCTTAGCAAGAGGAGAGAGCAAGAAAGAGCCCGGAACCAAGAAGGGAGAGAGTTTCTTGTTCAAAGTGAGCTGTGCGACTAGCAGCGAGCAAGGCCCTTAGGTGCACAGGATGCACAGGAGCCCTCTCCAAGAGCTCAGGAAGGGCTGCAACCACAGTGCATCAGGCTGCTGAAGTCAGTGGGAACCAAGGACGCTTCAAGCAGCAAGGCCACTCAGAGGAGGAGGAAGGGTCATGGCGGGGCAAGGGGACAGTACCCTCCACGAGCGAGTTGGATTTCAGCAGGGCCTATCTACAGGTGAACAAAAGGATCTCTGCTGTACTGAGACTGCCTCCGATCCATGGAGAGAAACAGGGGCAGGAGGAAGGAAGGCAACCCCGTGTTTCCCCAGGCATTTCTTCGTGCTTGCCACTGTCAAGCCTGAGCACACAGTCTCAAGGGATTTCTTCTCCAGAGTGGGGCACTTCAAATGCCTGTGCAGTGGGTTGGATACTAAATGCCTATAGATCCCTCTGGAATTCAGCTGGAGACACACAGGATGCCCAGCCTTCAGGCTGGACCCAAGCGCCAAGAGCAGTGGACCAGACCACCATGAGAAGCCCTATCTGACAGTCTGAACCCAACTCCAATGGTTTCACGCTTTGCATACAGCTAGGCAGGAGGCAGTTAAGCCCCACACCTATTCTCTTCACCATCACAGCCTCCTCCATGGGCTCCAGCCTCAGTTGCAGTAATGCAGCAGGGTGGAAAACCCACCAAGACACAGACATTCTCAGTTGTTTACCCTTTGCAGAAGGGTCCAGGCATCACCAGGGACAAAGCCATCGGCAGCTATCACACCTAGCACATACAAGCAATACCCCAGATCAGATCAGATCTGCCCTTCCTAGGCTAAAAATACGGAATGCATTTCTCAGGCCATAACTGTTCTCCTTGCCTTCATTTGACATCCAGGGACATGCAGTTTAGACATCTGGGCACACCTGTCCTGCCTGCTGCTAATAGAGGTGCCACACCGAACAGGTTAGGTAAAAGCACACAGAGCCATCCCACAAGGCCAACTTTCCAGACTGAGCAGCAACTGAAGCTACCCAGTACATCTCCTACCCTCACATCCTTGACTACACACTAGTTTTGCCCCAGTGTGCCATTCTTGTACCTCTGCCATGCCCCAGGCAGTACATAATTCATTTCCTGATATCCTCCTCAGCATTGCTGTCAGATGCTATAACCAACATCCATGTCTTTAAAACACCCATGTTTTACCTCAATAGAACAAAATGCAAATCAATAAATGTTAAACAGAAACAAAAACCCCACTAGCCTCTTATTTTCCTTTCTTTTTATGAAGATTTAAAGTTGCTTTTCCATTGCCCTGAATAATTGAAGTTAACATGAAAATTTAAAGTCTTTCAAGATTTCATTAAAATTCATGCCATCTCCCTTTGGAGAATTGTCATTGCCAGAGTCCCATGTAGGGCAGACGGCACAAGCAGCTGCCTCCACTCACAGCATTTAACTCCATTCTCTCTGGCTAAAGAAAACTCACTTTTAATTGTTTAGGAGAGATCCTGAAATAACATCCTTCACTGCTCACCATCAGTCTACTCCTCCCACTTTCACCCAATTCCAACACAAATCCTGCATTAACCCTATCTCCTTCAACTCATTCAAGCTCAACCATTTCCCTATGGCTCCTCCTGTCCCAGTAGCCCACAGCAGGAGCATAGCAAGATAATCAAGGCCTGCACTGAGCTAGCGAGGCAGCCCCCTTGACCTCTTCTTCACACTAGTTAGGTTTAAGTATCCTCCTTCCCCAGCTAATTCTGCTCCACATCATGTAGCTGCACTGGTGGGCACAGCACTTCATGGATTAATGAGGTCTTACATCTCCTGACAGGAGGGAGAATACAAATAAATCCTCCAGCATAAGCCACTACCAGAGGGAGGGAGGTAGACCTGTTCCTCAAGGGCAGCTCTACAATATTGGTCTCTTCCAGGATCTGTTGTGCTGGTGGTCATGGTCCTTCTCAGAGACATGAGCTTCGAGGAGCCACGGATCTGACAGTGACCAATAACTGCAGCAGCTCACGTGGGAACACCTGAGCTAAACAGGATCCGACTGTGAAAAGAAAGAATGATCACACCTTGGGGTTGATGAGTGGGGAAAAGAAGGATTTGTAAGAAACTGCAAAAGGTAATCCTACACTTGGCAAACACATTGTTTCCATAAGGAAGCAGTGAAGGGCTTAGTTCACTCTAACCATTAACCTCAGGAGGCAGCAGCCCATCTTCTTAACAGGAAGCTATCAAGTCAAATTAAGCTTTTCATGAAGACAGCAGCCCTGGAACAGGAAGCCAAAGACAAATTGCAACATTTTTAGAAATATGTATATTAAAATTGCAAGACCCCAGGTTCTCTTTAAAAAGCCAAATTGCGTTTCCCAGTGGTGTCTGCAACACAGGTGGGGTAGTAGCCCTAGGTTAGACCACAGACAGTCTAGAAACACACACTGAAAACAGAAGAGACAGGAAAAACACTGAAGGCTAGAGCTGGTGTTAGCACTCTCATAAAATCATGCAGAGGATATTAAATCCTATTGGGCTTTTCTGTGCGAATTGGGTTAATAGCAGTATCAGTAGCTGCCAGGCCATTCCTCAGAACACGCTTCTCCTGCTACTGCTGAATTCCAGAAGAGAGAGAGAGGAAGCTTCAAAAAGGGTCGAGTTTCCTATTTAAATCACAGTACCAGGCTGGAGTACTGTTACCAATTAAGTGCTATAACACTTAGAGAAGCTCTCTCAATTCACCACACTTGATCAACTCACCCTGTAGGTTTTGAACAGCTTCTATAAATCCTATCAGTTTTAACCAAAGCCAAAACCACACAGGTTTTGCTTCTAGGAGGGAACTTGCACTGACCATTAACCTCACACTCCTTTCAGTGTAAACTGACCCCTTCTTCCTCCTGGTAAAAGAACAAGTAGGCACTTCAGAATAGACATATGCTCCAAAAAACTCCCCACAGCAATGCTAGCACTGAGTTTTCACTTTTCCATGCTCTCATTCCACCTCCCTTGTGGGGAAAATCATTGCTACACCAGATGTCAGAAGAGCCAGGGCAGAGGCTGAGATCTCAGCTCTGAGGCCACACAGCAGGGCTAATCCATCCCTTCTTCTGGGAAGATGTAATGGCAACCAAAGTACAGTAGTCATATGCAGTGGTAGGGCTAAGACCTAGAACTGTGGCATGAATCAGGCAAAAAAAAAAAAAAAAGAAAAAAAGAAAAAAAGAAAAAAAGAAAAAAGGAAAAAAAGAAAGCCAAGGTCAACAGGCCCCACCATAAACATAGGTGCTTTGCCTACCACCAGGGTGTTTGCACCCAGAGTCATCAGTGCTCCACCAAAACAACTCTCTTTCCCTAGGCTGCAAGCAAAAGGAACTCGGGACCTGAGCTCTCAAGAAACAAGTGTCAGGATGCAGAACACAGTCTCTAGCTGCAAAATGCTGTAACCAAACAAGGCTATTAGGGATCACTACAGCAAAAGGAAACAGGCTGTGAAACAGCATGGCATAAAAGCCCACAGCCAGGTAAAACAGGATTAGAGGGGCAGCAGCCATTCACTCCAAGCAAACAACTCTTGGACCAGCAAAGACCAGCAGAGCTGGCAGTGAGGACTTTAACTACCCACTTCAAGGCTTTAGGAATAAAACAAGGGGGAAGGGAGCAATAAAACCCACTAAAAATTGCCTCTACTAAATGATCATACTGCCCGCAGTTCAAAACAAAACCCTGACAGTGTCCCATGGCTCTCGGTCCCTTCTGCTTCAGAGTTCTACAGCTACCAGCATTTCCTCTTTCCTGGCCTAATGTGATCTTCTGCAGAACTTCTGTAAAACTCCCAAGGCTCTGCATCATTTCAGTCTGCAAGAGGGTCAGAACAGCAAGCTGGGCCCTTTACAGGATCCTGGAGCATTAGCTGTCATAGCAGGAAGCTGAGAAAGCCAGGATTTTTATAACAGATTCAAAACCAAACAAAAGAAAAGCTCAATCCATCCATGAGGAGTGTCTGGTTTGGGCTTCTAATCCCAATGACTACAGTGTGGGAGCACCAAAAGAACAGCCATCATCCTTACCAGGATGGAAACCATCTCTACCAACTCTGGCTGCTGGTGCAGACACACAGGAGAGAAAAGGGCAGCCCCAAGTTTAAAGTGTTCCAGGTAATCTAATCTTCAACTTTATGATCCCTTCCCAGCCACTGACGCCCAGTTAAGAGGCTGATGCTCAGATATGATACCACCTCCCTTCCACAAAACTAAAAGTTGTTATTCGTATTCTGCCTATAAAGAGGAGAAAGGGGCAGAAGCAGTTTCCTTTGTGACAGTGGGTAGATGGGACAAACTATTTTACTCTCCCTCCCCACAGGTTTTGCTCACTCCTGCCATCTGCACAGGAGAGCTTCTTCCACACCAAGAAAGCCCTTCAAGCGCCCCGACACACACTCTGCTGGCTGGGAGAGTGACTGCCCAGGAACAGGCTGATCCAAATAATAAACCACCCACGCACACGTACTCCGTTCCCTTGGAGCTGTAAAAGTTCCCGCCACACAAGGCATCCTTGTGTGTCAAGACCAAATGTGTCCCAGCCTCCCCAGCTCCACTTCCAGTCCAAGAAAGGAAGAAATAAATGCTGTTCTTACCTAGTAATGAGCAATCCAGAATCCACAGGGAAAAGCAGCACATGCAAGAAAAAGAACAAAAACAGTTGGTCAGACTGCAGCAAACTCTGCCCGATATCCTTGCCAAACACACCCAGCCTAGCTCACTCCTTCCTAGGTAAGGTGTAGGCTGGTTTCTCCCGGCCACAGAGAGACGTTCTCTGAGCTTGGGGTAAGGGAGAGGTCACTGTGCTCTGCCATTCCTCATCTCACTCCTCATCCCATGCCTGAGCGATTCCCCTCCCCACCTTCGCTCACCTACTGTAAACCTGCAGCCCCCACACAACAAAAGCCAAACGAATCGCTCAGCTGCCCTGCAAAGCATCATCTATCAGCTGCCCTCAACTTCACGGGAGAGAAGTGGTGTGGATCAAAGTCCCTGTTAAGAACAGCCTATGTAAAGGAGAACCATGACCCCTGCAGATCTGCGAGGACGCCGGCAGAAGGCAGAGAAGCATTAGCAGCGGTGCAGAGGACAGCAGAGTCCTGTTTCCCACCACACTGCTGACAAGTAGCTCAGTGCTGGGCAGGCCCGGAGCAGGCCAGATGCCAGCAGAACAAGGCTGGAAGCAGCCTAAGCCACTCAACCTCCACACTCCACTTCTTGCCCCGCTTGCCTCCTCTCCCTCTGTCCTATAGCAAAAATTAGCCCAAGGGGGAAAGCAGACAGATCAAGCAGCAGAAGAGTTTAATACACAGAACTGTCACCAGGAAGGGAAAGATACCTGAGCCAGCTGGGCAAGAAAGGAGGTGCCCGGTATGTGTATGAGAAGAATGTATACACAGCGGCAGGGAACAGGCACAGCGAGGTGGGTGATATCAGTTAGCATGCAATGTGCACCAGGTCACACGCCTCAAGGCAAAAGGACCCAGCTGACAAAGAAATACCCAAGTAACATATCAGAAGTCACGCCAGCATGGAAGGGGTGTTGCCAGGGGGACAGCCCAGAACATACAGTAGTCAAAAGATGCATACACAGAAGGGACGGGGTGTGAAAAGACAGCAATAAACTTCTCTTCTTGCAACTCCCCTCATTCTAGTTTTCCACAAAGCCTTGGCATTTGTCTGTGCTGAAGCTTTCAAGACGCATTTTGCTGCCTTGATCAGCCCAGGTCAATCTGCTACCTGTGGTTATGTGCACCAGGCATCTAGCTATATAAGGCATATACTAGCTGGACCTCCAAAGACTGTTGCCTACTGTTCATTTATTACCTCTTTGCTCTACAAAACCTCCAACAATGCCTTTTGCATAAATCACAGAGCAGTCCCTTTTCTCCTCCAATGTAAGGGATATACCAGAAACTCTCCCTGGGGAAAATCATAATTATTACAAGTGTCTTATTCCGCAATTCCCTCTAGGATCAGATGGACAAATCTCAGGAGACTTGAGGGAGCCAATGAAGTACAATCAGCAGGAGGTGGTGAAAGCCAGGAATCAGTGCTGGCCCCTCATTTCCCTAATGGCAAGTTTTAATCTCTGAAGTGGGCTGCAGTAACACTTCCAGCACAGAGACTGAGTCACATACCTGAATTCGCCTGGATGGCAAGCTATTCTTGTAGCTTCCCTCCTCAATGAAAGAGGAGAGGTTCGGTCCCATCCTGCTGCATGCACCCTCCCCCCCCCCACCGAAGGTGCCAAGACTGAAATGGAGGTTAGAGGTGCCTAATCCCAGGCATGGTTCTGCTCTGAAATTTAGCACTTCCTTTAGAGAAGAGTAGTGGACAGGACAAACCCAGAGAGCAGGCAGAAGTGATACCAAAGTAAACTGCCTAGAAGGGCACAGGGAGTAGTAGGCCAGTGGAAACAAGAGTCGCGTATCCGTAGCACATACCCTGGCTCTTGCAGTAAGCAAGTGGGCATCTCTCCCAAAACAGTAAGGCCAAAAGGGCAGCGAGAGCCTAGTGGAGCAGGGAAACAGCAGCAAACAGCTGCTGCCAATGCTCCTGCCAGCAAGGGTTGCCAAGGCTGCTGGGCTCTGTATATGCAGCAACAACCTTTGAAGTCATGGCAGAGGAATGCACCCTGCTCCTCTCAGCCAAGGCAGGGCAGGAGAGAACACACTCCTGCAGCCCCTCTCCACTCCTCACCTAGCACCATCTCCATGTTGCAGAGAAATGGGGTACTACACTCCATGCTGTTTGGAAGTGGGTAACAGCAGGCCAGAAGGAGCAGGCTGTGATCATGAAGCATCCTGCCTTATAAACACTGGCCTCCCAGGAGTACAAGCTCTTGGGAGTTGGAGGCCACTGCCCATTATACTGGCAGGGTTATGTGACTTGGCCTAATGGCCCTAGGCAATTCCTGTTCTCTTTCCAGCGCCATGATTTTCACCTATCTTTAAGCTGTTCTGAAAAGCCCTTCACTGGGGGAGGGACTCCTCTGCACATCTCCTAGCACAAAGCTCACTTTATTGATTGAGGCCATGAGTTCTGTCTGAACAAATTCCAAAAGATTTTGGGTGTTGATTCACACGTAGGCAGTTTTCTGCTGGTAAACAATTATTCCCGTGTTTTGACACCCCCATACTGTAGTCAGACCATCTGTCTGAACTGCAAGTCCATTAACTGGCATTAAACTGCAATTAGTTGTGGCTGCAGAGTTAGTGCTAGGATTAGCTTGAAATGACCACCAAACCTCTGACACACACACACAAGTTAAGATGTGGCTGAAGTGAAATAACATAGCTAATTACCTGTCCCCCATAGACATTAAGTGCCACAAAGACCCCACATTCTCATGATGCAACTTTCAAAGCCATAGGTTTGACTTTGCCTGTCCTGTGGCCAGAACTCCCACATAGTGGAGCCAATCGGTTCCCAGCCCAATTGAAAGAGGCATCCAGCATAACCCCCAGATCTCCCACATAGCACCCAGGCATGACTCCTGTAATAGGTCAGCGCTACAGTGGCCAGTTTCCAGCCCTACTACAGGGCAAAGAATTTAACATCTTAAGATGTAAGACATGCAAGATTTCCTGTGAAAGGAAAGCCTTTAATGTGAAAGAGGCTTCCAGCAAGTACCAGCTCCTTTTAAAACCTATCCTCACATAAACACCACCATACTGCAAGAAATCTGGCTGCCACTCAGGAGAAGAGTGGCAGCGATAGTAGTGCTTATAAGACATCTCAGGGCAGATTCCCAGCCACGTCAGCTGTTAAGGGGGTTTCTAACCATACGAGCTGGAATAAAGGATGTACAGGTAAATATGGTCAGAGGTAATGGTACTTCACATCCCATCTTGTGGGCACTGCAAGTGTGTGGAGAGGCAGGAGCCACCTTCACATGCTGCACACAGCAATGGGACAAAAAAGCCATTTCTGCCAAGGACGCCGGGTCATACATTTGTACAAACCACAATCACTTTGTGAATGATGTGCCACACAGAGCAGCCCACTTGGTAGACCTGGGAACAGAACTCAGGAGTCCTGACTCACCAAGTACCACCTGTAACCACTAGCCCAACCACCTCTGCTTAACAGCAGGGAGAAAAGCTGAGAAAACCTTTGAGAAAGGGATGGGAAAGGATCAGAAAGACTGATTCCTCTTGCCGCCCAACACAAGACAAGGCAGAATCAAGGACAGAGCAGCAGAACCCACTCCCACTCAGTCAGAATTGTGCTGATCATTAGCACTTCCTGCCCCCCATCTCCTGAGACCAAACCAAAGCTGCATCCCTACCCTCTCAGGAAAGGGCTAGTGAGCAGGAACAACATCTGCTGGGTCCAGCTGCCTGCTCCCATGCCTACCAGCCCCAGAGGAAAGCAACTGGACCCCCTGAGAAGAACTGTGACTATATCAGAAAGACCACCTCCTTCCCATACAATGCAGTGCAGAAGCCCACAGAACATCCAGGAGGAGGGAGAGAACTCTTTCTGACACACAAATTATTTCCCATGCAAAGCTCAGCCTTCTGACAGCAAAAGCCATTGTATACACCAGACTCTGTCAAAGGCCTTTCTGCAGGGCTGCCCCCAGCAGAGAGAGTGATGTATCTCCAGTTCAGATAGGCGTGGGGTGGTCCTGCTAACAGCAGGTGCTCGGTGCTCAGACCTGGCACCCTTCCACAGCCGGCTGCTGCATCCTGCCTCCTCCCCTGGTGCACACCAGCCCCATACAGTTCCTGGCAGCACGCATCTAGCAAAGGAAGGGAATTGCCAGCCCTCCCTCTGTTCTGTTCTTGAGGGCTGAGAGGGAAAAGGGCGGTCTACTGCACAGGAGTCACACTAGTGTAACCGCTCAGCACACAAAGGTAAAAAGCATCCTCATTTACTTCTCTTGTCTTATCCTGAGCTGCAACTGGCTCCCACAAAGCAGATATGTATTTTTTCCAGTGTTTTCCTGCTATACACTTTGCAGCAGCATGCCCAGTAGAGCACAAGCCCCAAAAATGGATGAAGGACAGGAGTCTTCCTGTACAAAGCCCTATCCTGGACGCAAGGGAGAGCAAGTGACTCACAGGACCTGTTAAAATCAGTGGTGACAGCACGAGCTGCCTTCTTCCTGTGATTAATTCCATTAAGCAGGTTGTAAGATGAATCCAAATATGAGCAGAGCCTATAAGTGAGGAGGGACTGCAAATAGGTTAGGCCTCCACATCCCTACTGCTGCAATCCTTCTGTTTGCTACGGGAAGTGGCCAAGACGAAAAAGTCTTTGCCAATCCTCAGCACGTCCCACCTCAGCACTGGTCAGCCAGTGTCTCAGAGCCCTGGTCTTTGTTCCAGCACCCACAGCTCTCAACTCCATCCGTGTCCAGATTAAAGCGCACACCGAG
Source organism: Rhea pennata (assembly GCF_028389875.1). Lineage (NCBI taxonomy): Eukaryota > Metazoa > Chordata > Aves > Rheiformes > Rheidae > Rhea > Rhea pennata. The sequence continues at coordinate 5,390,870 of NC_084684.1, read as the reverse complement.
CGAGACACAGGCCTCGCTGCTCTCGCGGCAGCTCAGCCTTCCCACAGACACACGGCCCCACGTTTAAGATGAGGGGCTGGAGCCAGACGTTCCCTTGGTAAATCCCTTGCTGCATGAAGTAGCGCACTTGCTGCAGAACAGTCCCTGCTCCCGCACTGCAAGTCTCTTGCTTTCGTTTCCGCACAGAGCGCCAGGCTCGGAAAGGTCGGACTTCTCCCTTCATCCCACTGGAGCCCCTGCCCTGCCAGCGCATCCAGGATTTGACCACAACAGCGAAGAAGCAGAGCTAAGCTCGCTAGGGCTGAGCATCCAATTGAAGCAGGTGAAGCAATGTTAGTCACACGCAGGCTGCAAGGCATCTTGGCATACTGCACGAGGCAGGGATAGCATATAGATAAGCCAGCGGCATGTTGCCAGGTGAGAATGATTTAGCAGCAGGAAGGGCTTCATGTTGTCCCATTCTAGCCCTGAAGATCTGAGTCAGAATCTGCAGAGAAAAGGAGCTAGTTTGTTCCTCCTTCATGGGAGAAGATAGAGGGGTAAGCAGGACTGGAGAATGAGCCCACGCAACACTTTTTTTTTTGGGGGGGGGGTGGAAATCAGGCTTTTTTGGTAATGCTTCCAGTTTTAGACACTATTTTATGTGCTCAAGGCCCTTCACAAGCCAGCCACATTCAGGTACCTTGGATGTGGACTGAAGCCACTCCCTACGCAACAGTACAACATAGCAGCCTGCTCTGTGCCTGCAGCACAAAGAGGACTCGGAACAAAGCAACGCACTTCTGAAGACGCAGGGCCACCTCCTCCGGCTCCGCTACGAGCAACGCACTACGCGCCACAGCTCTGCCGCCAGGAACCGTGCTCCCTTCTTCCTTCAAGGTACGAGCAGTAGCACGAAAGGAAAGGCTCCTACCCTCTGCAGCCGAATACTTGCGGCATGTAAAGTTGGAGGCAGATCTCCAGTTTGGGGAAAAAGAAAGTTTCCACTGCTGGAAAGCAGAGCAAAATGGCCAAAATACATGTGAATGAGCCAGCCAGCCACTGGGAAGTGAAAAACGAGAAAGCCCTGAAAAGCCCTGGAGCCACATTTTTTCTTGTTGTGACAGATGCAGTGGCTGGAGATCCCTGGGGGCTGGAGGCTCGCTGGTCAAGTTCACAGGGCAGGGATCCCAGCCCTCACTGCTGCTTCCCTTCATTCACCAGCAGAAAAACACCAACCCGCTCGCGAGATTAATTTCCAGGGACAGCGCTTAACCAAAGGGTTCCCACGCTTGGGGAGAAGGCAGGGATGTCCACAATCCTTCGTTTGGGGAAGAGGAGAGCGTTTTATCACACACTTCGCTTTCTGAAGAAGTTTAACCAACAGCTAAAGGCAAGTTTAACCATTTGAGTGCAGACACAGAGCCAGGTAACTTCTGCGTGACCACAAAGTACAAGACTTAGTCAGAGAGTAGAAAGCTGAGCACCCAAATGCTACCGACTTGTTAATTGGGAATTTTGTACCTTTAACATCTGCACATCAGCCAAGCTCCTGACTCAGCAAGGGCTGCTAATATCCAGGGAGTTGTAGTGGCCAGCTTCAACACCTTGAAATGGGAGACACTGACCTGCAACCTGGACCTTGGTGATACACTTCACACATCCAGGAGACAGATGAAGAGCAACAAAAGGAATAAACGCTTTAACTTCCCACCCACTACACGTGCCCTGATTCGGCCACAGCCGATCATGGCCATCTGGGTGGGCTGTAGACAGCACAGCTGCAAAGCAGCTTAAAACAGGAGGGCAGAATATAACGGTCTTCTACATCCAGAAACAGTTTCCCCACAAGGCTACAACAACACGAGCTGTCTGGCTGCCACCTTCAAGCACATCTTTCATTTTCCTCCACCCTCCCGGTTACTTTCATCTAGGTAGGATCGTAAGTATTCAGCCTGAAGCAAGCATGAGGGGAAGACGAGCTAATTCCAGATGGACTTAGCTCCTATATTGAGCCCTGCACCACAGCAGCACTTAGTTGAGCATGGTGTGAAGTTAAGATGAGTTTACAGTAGCTGCACTCAATGTAGAGGATGCAGGAAATCAGCCTGCCCTTCTCTGCTCCCAACTGCAAGGCTGCTACCAGGACTCTGCCTACGAAAAAGGATGCTTCTAGAATCTCTAGGGCTACACATCACCATGCACATACCCTTGAGTCACTGCCAGCTTCTCCCACCATCCTGCCCCGCTCCCTTTTGGCTCCATGAAATTTAAATACAAATGCCACAAACAGAGCTGGGGGATATTTAAAGAAAGCATGACTTTCAGCCTCCAGGAAGCCAGACTACACTTCCACAAGGCCTTTGCAGAGTTCAGAATAGACTCCCTCGAGAGAGATTACTGAAGAAAGTGCAAGTACAGCTGGCTAGGAGTTAGCTGTCTGGGAGAAGTTATCAGTCTAGAAAAACAATTTCAGCCTGAATTTCTTTAGATTCCCTCCAGCTTTAGTGTCTGGGAACTGGGTCCCAGCCAGCAGCTCTGAGCTCAGCAGGCGAGGTTTCTCATGAGCCAGAAGAGCATGAAGTGGATCAGCTGGTATCAGTAAGAGGCTTGGGATGAAGGCAGTTGGGGAGGAGTATGGCAGATACGCTGCGACTGAAACAGTCCTAGGAGCTCTGCACCACTCCACATTCCCACAGCAACCACTTTGAGCTTACCCAGGACTCCCCAAGCAACAGCAGGTTTTCTAGCCGTCTGTCAATCCAAGCCATGCTCCAAGTAGCCAACAACTTCAGCTTAGAAACTCTAACAAGCAACAACACATGCTGTGAGAGTAAAGCTCATGTCAGGCAAATCCAGGGGAAGGCAGGATTGCAGAAGGGTTAGGACAGCAATGCAGTATTGAAGTAGGTATGAAACACATCTCAGATACAGTAAGGTCTGAAATCCACATCTGTTCTCCTGCACTGCCCCAAGCTTCCTGCTTCACTGCTGGAGAGGTAATAGCTATATACCTGCACTTGTCATTACACAAATGCAGCTCAGATGAGCTCTGCAACCAGCACTAAGGTTGAGGGACTGTTAGAGGAGAATCTGCAGGATACATCTGGAGTTGTGGGCACCACTCATTCATGGCCAACACTTCCTTGGAGGGAGGTCGTGTGCTGCCTCCTGTCAAGCCTCAAGTGCCCAGAGGACAGTCCCATTGATGCTTTTCTGGCACCACCTGTCCAAGTTTGAATTTATAACAGAGATGCTTCCAGGTAACACATTAGTCTCATTCACTGACAAATCTGAGCTATTTCTAACACAAACAGCTTTGCTTCCACCTGCAAATGAAAAGGTCTTGTTCTGTCCAACCCAATTTGCCCATCCTGCTATGAAACTCAGCTGAAAACAGAGGCTTCTAGCACTTTATCTCAGAAGAGCCACTCAAGATTTGTGCATTTCCCATTCAGATGCAGCAGTCCACAGTTGCCAAGCAGAAGCTATGCGCACAGCAGCACAGCCAGTGCTGAGAAAACTGCTCAAGAAAAGAGGATAGAACATGGAAGAACACAGAGCACATACAGTTCTACTTGAGGAATGAGCAAAGTACCACCAGCACAGCCCAAACTGCTCAAGCAACCAAATCAAGTCCTCAGCATTATTCTGGTTGCAGTCTTGTATTACACCCAGCCCCCTGCATGTGGCACCCTTGGAAGAATATCATGCTCTGCAGAGCATTTTGAGCAGCCTTGTACTTATCAGAGAGCACAAAATAGGCTCAGAAACTCTCCTGGGTTTCCCAGTGCCTCATTATATTAACAACCACTTCTCCTCAAATCACTTCACCCATTCTCTGCTGGAGTGTAATTAGCTGCAGTGCTACTGTCCTGGGCAAGTCCAGGACCAAACCTACTCTTAAATGAACTCTGGAGTGAGGGCATTCCAACGACCACAGCAGAAAGGCAGGAAGAGATGACCAGTTAACAGAAGGGTTCCCAAGATGGCTGAGCATAAGGTGTTTAAGCAGCAGGGACTTGAGTGCTCAGCTGCTCTGAACAGAGCAAAAGTTTGGAGGATTATGGGGCCTGCAGACAAATAAGCCATGATTATGGGATATGGGGAACAGAGATCCCTCAGTTTACTCATCCTCCAGAGGAGACTCATCCTATCTTCACCGGTTATTCACTGATAGGTACCAAGCAACACTACCCTCTATTCTGCCTTCATTGAAAAGTCTCCAGTGTGCACAGCTGCTCAGAAGTACAGCCCTTCCCTCAGGGCCATTTGGAAAGACACAGTGAAGTGCTATACAAAGTCTGGCACAGGGAAAGAACTGAGCCTTCCCTCCCTTAGTCGCTTCTCAACTGTTCAAGGACTACCAGCACATTTTAGGGCAACAACTCCTAGTCTCCCAGTGCACCCACTAGAAGTGTTCCAGACTCCAACCAGTCTTGGAGGGAGCTCTGCGGCTGCTCCTCTCCCTTGTGCTGGGCAGGCAAGGTATGACCCTGAAGAGGGGAGAGCAAGTACTTGAGCCTGCCTGCAGCACCCTCCTTCATACCCAGGACAGACTCCCATTAGAGACGAGACTAGAAAAAGGAACAGCAGGTTTAAGAGAACAGGCTAACTCAAGATATGCGTCTGTACCCTTCATCCCACTGAGGTGGTTTAGAAATCCCTCCTGTAGTTTGTCAGCCAATAAACCCTGGAACACAAGCTGGCCTGGGAAGAGAAGAGAAACACCCTGCTGACCAGGGAACTGTCAAAGCCCCAGCAAGATCAGAACTTGTGGCAGGATAGAGCAGGGAAGGATAAGGAAATAAGACAGCTCCTTTCCTAGAGGATGAGAACTCAGCAGACTTGGAGAGGAAGAAACCAGTTTCATCTGAAAAGCCACCCTGTATGAGATGGGGAAGTATATGTTTAATCTGTGCCACATAGCTCTCCTGCAGAGAGCCCTTTCAGACTTCTGGGAGGAAGTGATTAGAAGTAGAGATTTTTTTATTTTATTTTAAGGAAACAGAGGCTCTTAACAATAGCATTATCAGCATTAGCTGGAAAGCCTTGTTGTTTGTTCCCCAGTTCACACAGTGAGCTACAGCTGATCTAGCTCAGACCCTGGCCATCTATTGCATGCACTGGCAGCCTAGCTCAGGTAAACCGGCTCAGCTGCCAAACAGGGGGTCATCACGCCGCTTTATGCGGCACGGGCGGCTCCGCAGGACCTAGACAAGGTCAGAGCAAAGCTTCCCCCACCCCACTCTTCTCACATGGGCTGGCTTGAAGACAGATGCACTCCCTGGGGAGCTTCCAACCCTGGGCACTGTCCGGAGAGACCAGGGTGAGTCACTGCTCCGTCCTGACCGAGGCGGCTACAGCCACCCAGGAGAACAGCGAAGCGAGGCCAGCCAGGAATACAATGCAGAGTTACATAAGAGACCTCAGTGCCTGAAATCCTGAGAGCATCAGGAAGCCCACAATGCACTCCACATGGAAGGATTTCTATAATAGACAGCTTCCCAAATCCCTCAGAGACAAAGAAAGCACTTGTGTTGCTGTCTCACAAGTCACCTTCCTCAACATGTGGCACCACAGGATCTATGACTGCATAAAAATAGGCTGACATGAACAGTAGCACAAGCATCACCATTTATCCCTACAATTAGTCACGCAGAATATAATGGCATATCCAGACTGCAACCCACAATCAAAAAGTATGTTCTTCCATACGCACGCTCAAACTACCTGCCCAGGAGTGTGAGCAGCTTGCTTGCACATCTCCAATGATTTCCAGCCCTGGTGGAAGACTGCTACCATGGAGGATTTGAAGATAAATGTTGGACAGAGCTATTTCTAAGCTTACATTCCACACTGTTCATTGTAATTTTGTGTAGACCTCTAAGATAACGAAATCTTGATATCATGGGAAGGGGCTAAGCAACCAAAGGAACTATTTCTCATCTCACCAGAAACAGAAGTCACCTGAAAGGAGTAAACATCTGAAAGGAAACAGCTTTTAACAGCTGTTTTCTCAAGCTGTAGATAGGGCATAAGGAAAACAGGCTGTCTTCACCTGAGCTATAATTCCCCCATTAGCGCTAAAAAGCAAAATAAGACAGTGTTTAAAACAGCTCTCTCCTCTTCCCCCAGAGAAACACGTGCTTCTCCCTGACGTGTCTTCAGTCCATCCATCACATGGGGATGCTGTTCAAGTGAACGTATAAAAGAGAAGGTAAAGGCCCATAGATGACAGTACTCTCTTGATTTGGAAGCCATCAGCTAAGTAACTGATGCAGTCTGTAGCTATAGGAAGGACTGTAGCAGAAAGCAAACCGAACAAGAAAGCCATCAGCTCAGCAACTGCATAGGCTGATCCTGGGCTGACAGAGAGCACATCTCACTTCTGCCTAGGAGAAAGACCAAGAAGGTGACAGGTGAACCATAGCCAGCGCAGAGTTTTCATGAGCAGATGCAAAATAATGTTCCCCCCACAGGTGGAGGTGGGGAGAGGCAGGAAGCCAAGCTCACAGACCTGTCTGCACTGCAATTCACTGCCCCAGAGCCTTCTGGCTCCAAGTAACACAGCCAAAACAGAGCCATGTCTTCTCCCCAGAGACAGAAAGCTGCTGTCTACAGCCAGCGTGAGGCTGGCTGGCAGTTTGGGATTGTAAAACCATCAAGAATTTTGCAATCTGCCCCTCTTAAATCCCAAAGAGCACCTTAGAAGGAATGAGAAATGGGATACTGCCCTGAGCTGGCTTTCCAGCCCAGAAGTCGACCACTGGGCTATCCTGGCCGCTACACAAGGTTGGGCTGGATTCCTGCTCCTCTTCATGCTGGACAGTGACATTTGCCAGGCTCAGGAGTCTGAGTCCCAGCTGCCACAGGGCCTGCAGAGGAAGAACAGAATGTCATTCCCCAGACAGGCCATAAAACATCACCTCAAATTCGGAAAGGTGCTAAGACACCTGCAGCTCTCACAGCTCTGCCTCCCCAGGATCAGTGTGCAGTCTTGCATCAGGATGTGCCAATTCGACCTGCAGGGCAAGAGTTTCTCAGGAGTTCAAGGACTAGTTTTCACAGAACAATGAAAGCATCAGATTCCTTTGACAGAAGGCCAAACTTGGGCATCCTTTTCTCTATTTACAAGAAATTTCAGCCTCTAAAAGTGGCTCTATTTCACATTTCCAGGTTTGAAGATTTCCCCAGGACTCTCCCTGTCAGGACCTTTCAAGCTGGTCTGTGTTATTGCTCTAGATCCTTCAGTGCACCTAGAAGCAAAACGGGCGCTCACTGGTACGGGAGCTCTTGCTCTACTATAAAGCAACACTGTCTGTAGGATCAGCAGCTGCATAATTCCCCTGGTAAGTGGGTGGGAAAATCCAGTCTTTGATGTTCCACTGAACAGCTCCAAAACAAAGACAGACTGTGGGAGAATTAAAAAAAAAAAAAAAAAAAAAAAAAAAAAAAAAAAACTTCACAACAGGATATATCCAGCAGTAGATAAAGTGGGAAAGAATTTCATTTCCATGGAAGACAGACTGCATGTGGTCCACGAAATAACCTAATGGCAGATGTTTTCCATTCCCAGCACACACTGCCTCCTGCAGACATCACCCCAGCAGATAACACGCTGGGCAGCACAAATGGCCCAAGACCCGCATTAGGGCTCCAGGAAAAGCCATCCTGACAAAGTTGTTCCTCGCACGCAGGCTCAGCAGGTAGCATAGCAGTTCTGGGCACGGCAGCTTCCTCGCAGCCTTATCTCAGCCTAGCCAGGTATCTGCAACTGGACATTATCCAGTTTGCTGCTCACATGGCACATTGGGAATCAGACACAAATAAGCAACTGTAAAAGGCAATTCGAAAAAAGCAGTACCTATCCATTACTAAAGTGGCTTTCAGTCCCTGAAATCCTAATCAAGGAGGCAAGCAAAGACCGAAAGAAACATGGTTGTTCAATGCAGAGGAATGGCACTGTAGGGGAGATGCGATAAACAGCTTTCAAACACATAAGTGGCTTCTGAGCAGAGAAAAAGAGCAGAGCATTTTCCATTTCACAGAAGACAGGTAAGATACCCTGTGCAAGTTACTACCATCAATTTACACATTCAGAAAAAAAACTGCAGATAATCAGGAAAGCAAAGCAAGGTGCATCTTCCACTGCGGGGCTTTAACAGATCTGATGATACCCCTGTCCAGAACGAGACAAGGGTTTCCCCAGACCAGGTCTACCACTCACATCTCCTCTATCCCATTTTCAAGATCAATATTAAGCTCCCTTTTCAGCCTCTTGTGAGAGGCGCAGACTGCACTGATAAAGACCTCAAAGCCACTTAACTGTTTGCCAGTAGGTTTGGGATTACAAGAGGGGCCTCTCCAGAAAGCAAGTTTCCATCATATTACTGTAGCCATTTCCCTTCCTTTAACACTCCTTGTAACCATAGCATTAGGGACCTTAATAAGTTTGGCTCCATCCTCCATCAGCCCAAACCATGGGCTGCTTGCAGACAGAGGCTCACAGAAGACTTTGGCAGCAAGTGACCACCTGAGTTCAGCTTAAGATTGATTCGGATCTTGCAGTTCTTCTGCCCTCAGTGATAGCACAGTGCAGAGGCACAAGTGAGGCACCTGAACCACCAGATCTAGACCCAGTGTCTAAGCAGTGCAGCACAGCCCCAGGGAATGAGCAGAGGCCATAAAGAGGAGACTTGGCAAAGCAGCATGTAAGTCTACTCTCTGCAAGAAGCATCTTCAGGGACAAAGTACTGTTTTGGCATTTTTCAAAATTGCTCTCTAAGGAAACTATCCCAGTCATGCTCCCACTAAGAAAAACAGAGGTTGTTCTGAAAGCTAAATACATGCTTCAGTCCCTAGAGGTTACAGATAACCCTGACAATAGGATCTGTGCAAGAACCCTGATAATATCATAGGATTTGCCCAGTCCTTTAAGAATAACTGTACTATGGAAAGCATCACTGGAATCTTCTCTCTCCTTTCCACTACACTCCTGATACCAAGCAAGAGCCAGTAAACTGCTGGTGCTGCTCCAGAGTAGGCACTAAAGGAACATGGATTTGCAAGCAAGTTCAGCATTGCATTTTTTTAAAAAAAACAAGATTAGAAGTCTCATCATTAGCTTCCTGCAGAGATCAGTGCAGCGCTGTGCACGGCACAATCCTGCTTTGGTGCTAGTAGAAAACAACCAGCAGCTAGAAATTAAAGAAATTAAAACTTTAAGTGAATATTATGCAGGATAGAACAGGAAATCCACAGAAAGCATGTACAAACAGGACATCATGCTTCTATAGGCATCAGCTGCTAAGCTAGTAGCAACAGTATTGCTACGACAAAGCCCCCAAGCATGGGCTATCCCATTTCAGAAGCGATGATTGCATCGTATTCCCAGAGAGATGAGCTCTTGTAGCAATTTCAGGGCACCATTACCTTTCCTTTCTTGAGCTCCACAGGCACTTTGCAATCCTACCACTATGCAGCTCCCCACTCAGCAGCCTCCCACCTCTCTGGTGGGGGGAGAGGAATACCTCAGATTCACAGCATTCAAGCAAGTTCACACAAGAAGCCCATGGCAAACCAGGGATCACAGCTGCTTTCCAGCAGCCTCACAGCCTAACTACTAGACCTAGCCCTTGCACTAGTCAGTATTTGCTCTTCAGTTGGGTGTCTTCCACCACCCAGCAGAGATGATGCCTCCTAAACACTCCCCTTTGACAGGCTCTGGCATCATCCAAATTTTCTCGAAGAGACGGGAAAGCTACCGCTATTTTTACATGCAAGCTGTTTGTGTCTCCGTAGGTGCTCAGGGCATGCATAGCTGTCATTCCAGGCTGGCAGAGCTCCGCCACACATAATCCACCTGACCGTGGCACATGCCAGAACAGGTTACGCAAGAGCGCGTGCACAGTGGGAGAGCAACGAGCAGCACGCAAGGATGGTGGAAGGCTTGTGGCAGGAGCCATGCCTTCCTTACACACTTACTGGCCCCCAAGCTAAACCCGTCAGGCTGGGGTACAGAGCACTGAGCTCTCCAGCTTACCACCCAGCACGCCAAAAGTCTTTCTGGCACCGCAGGGAGAGAAAGAAGAGAGTCACCCCATCTCGTCCTCTCACCCCACAGCTCCCCAAGGCAGGAAAGGGAGCCCTCCCTGCTAGCACTGCCCGCACAGCGGGACACGGGCTGGAGGGGGACTCCTCGGGGGCTGGCCCCACTCCCCGGTCCCTCCTCCCAAGCCTCAGCACAGAGGGGCCAGGCAGGCTGAGGAGCGAGCGCTGTTCACTTCACTTGCGCAGGGGAACTCACTAACACACTAGAAAACAGTCTTGGCTTCGCAGATTAAAAACCCGTGCCTTAACCTCTCGCAGCCTTCTCCCCCCCTCCGGCCTTCCCCCTCTTCCCAGGGGCGGCAGCAGGCCAGACAAACCGTTTCGCCATCAGGTTCTGCTGGCCCTGGGCAAGCAGCTCGGTTCCTCACCTGTCTTCTCTGCACTTCCCCGGTGCCTCTAAGGCCCAAGCAAAGACCAAGACCCCCAGTGCTCAGAGCCAACAGCCTCCCGCTCGACAGAAGGCAACAGGCACACGGCAAACCCGCAGAGAAGTGATTTGCCTGAAACGAGCTGTTCAGCTTCCTACCTCCGAGCGCAGCCCCACAAGTTAGCGTCTCCCGTCTCAGTCAAAGAAGGGGCAGCGCGAGCTAGACCCCACACACACTTCCGAGAAGCTGCAGGGGCCTGGGAGAAGCCAGGCGTCTGCGAAACCCCGGGCAGGGCCGGCGACCGAGCACGCTTCCAGGGGCGAGGGCTCAGGCAGAACAGGTCTGGCACACCGACGCGTTTGGGGTTTGCACGTCACTGCCCACGCAGGTCTTCCTCCTCTCCCCACCACGCTGGCGGAAGGCTCTCACCGTTACTCCACCTCCTCCTTTCACTCCCAGCCTGCCGACTCCTCTGCTCTGTCAGGGGAAGCGAAAAACACCCGGTCCACAGGAGCAGCGGGGGCGTTTGGACCAGGAGCGCAGAGACCCCGGCGGCTGGGCTCTCCTCTCCCAGGCTGGCAGCTGCGCCCCAGAGGGGCGGCGACACGTCTCCCGTCCCTTGGAAAGCCCTCATGGCCAAGCTCGCCGTCCCAGCGGGGAGCGCAGCCCTTCGCAGCTCCTCTGGGCGCGCTTGGCTTCGCGCCCACCGCCGTGCGCCCAGCACAGCGCGCAGGCCTGCGCTGCGACCGCCACGGCGCCCAAGCTGCAACTCCGCCTCCTCTCCCAAGCCGTGTTCCGGTCTCCCCTCCAGCACAGGTACCACACGAGAGGCCATTACAGCAGAACTGGGGGTGGGTCTGGCTCTCATCCGGCCTGACCTCTGCTGTTAACAGGTGGGAAAGAGTGCCAGGGACAAGCAAGGACTGACAGCAAGCCCTCCTCCGAACACACCTTCCCAGCATCTGGAAATCGGCTCTTCGGGGACTTCCTCGGCAGAAGTGGCATAATCTATACAATTGTTGAATGGACACATTCCTCGTACTTCTGTCTAATCCTTTTTCAGCCATTTGTATGTCTGATTTTTACATTATCCAGAGGCAACAAATTCCTATGTCTAATTAGGCTCCATCTGAGAGCGGCCTCCTTTTGAGCCTGCTGCCTCATTCCTCCATTGAACACTTCTTAAACCTCTATCAGGGCAGCTGTCACCCTCTGTCATTCCCAGTCACACTTTTACGCAGACATCCCTTTCAAAAGGAAGGGGTCTGCCCCACAGCCAAGCGGCCTCAACATCAGCACAGAAAGGACTCTGGGATGCTGGCTGAGATGAAGCTGAGATGGGCCAAGAGCACGTACAGAGGCCGAGGAGATGCACAGCGTTCGGGGCAGGGTGATGCTACCCTCCAGAAAGCAGGGTGCCCCACGCTGAGGGGACCAGGGCTCCAAAGCAAGCGAGAGGAAGCGCCATGGGCTGGTGGTCCTGTTTCGAGGACACTCGGGGCCAGGGCAGTGCAGAGGCCAGCGAGGAGCCCCCCGGACGCAGGCGGCAGGGCTGATTCGCCCCGCTTTCCCCACGCAGGAGGGACGGCCCGGCCCCTCCAGGCTGGCCGGGGGGCCTGCCACCTCCTCCACGGCCTGGGCGCCGTGCCACAGCCTCCCTCCCCACTGCTTCCTTCCTGTCCCCCGGGCCAGCAGGCACTGAGGAGAGCATGCGTGGTGCCCCCGGCTGCAGGCAGCCAACGCCAGGGCGAGGAACTGGAGACTCCCACCCCTCCCCAAGTTTACGGCTATCCAGAAATTCGGCACCTGAGATGGGGACTTCACAGAAGCCTAGTTGAACAGACCTCAGAGGGCTTCCAGAGATAAACTGCAGCTCCAGGAGAAGAGGTCTCGCCAGGGTTATGTCACCCCATATGGAGGCGTGCGTCTCTGTGCCAGTGTTTGCAGGCAGCCTCACCACCCGGGAATGCGAGGGCGGTGGGGGCAGGGACACACCACGAGGGTGGGAAATACTTCATGCCCCGAGAGCTCGCTCTTCCATCTACCGCACAAAGCTGCGAGCGGCCTGGCTGCTTATCTGAGGAAATGACAGTTGTCCCCAGAGCACAGGGCAGCCAGACAACGCTGGGCAGGCAAGCAGCGCACCCAGCTCCACACCTCACCGCAGGACACCCCCGAGTCCCTCCTAATCAGGGCACTGTGTCACATAAAGCATGCAGAAATGTAGAAACCAGTATCTCCACGTGTCTTGAGCCTAGCTCTTCCCTGATACCTAAATCCACCCTTTATCCAATCTACTCGAGTAGGCAGCCTCAAAGACTTCAAAATACAGAGCTGATGCTCTGCTTGCTGCAGAGATGCTCTCTAAGAGCCAACTAAGTTTTATTTCATGGCCTACAAGGTGCTACTGATCAAAGCAGCGCCCAGGTCTCAGTGACACTTCAGAACCTGCACTGCAGAGAGGCAGTAGCAGGGCAAGGGAGAGGCAGGCAGCGGGCTGCGGGGTGGACACGGTGTTGCAGGCAGCTTTAGAGAAGCAGCACTGTCGGTCACTGCGCTCCCAGCTGCTCCCAACAGCAGGGAAGCTGCCAGGTCTCTAAGTCCACCCTAGCACCTGCTGCTGGCAAACACTACCCTCCCAAGGCACTGTGCCTTTCTGCATCCTTCTCCCCTGCACTGATGTTCCAGCTGCAAGGCAAAAGCAGCAGGAAACAGACGCCTTCGCAAATCTTGATCTCTGCACCTCTCACTTAGTCTGGGCAAATGCACTGCAACTGCTAAGAAGCAGAAGCACTTCCCCAAAGGGAGCTCCAAGAGCTCCAGGACAGACTTTCCCCATGCAACTGCCAGGAGCTTCCACTGATCCTAGTTTATCTCTTAGATAAACAGCATCAGTTAAAACAATTTGCTCAGGGATTTTATCACTGCATAAACAGACAGCTCAGGGTAACAAGCAAAACAGAAACAGGCTGTAAGCAGGCGCTGGACAAATAATACACAAAGTATCCGTTTGCTCAAAGGCTGACTCCTCAAGAGTAAAACTGTCCTAAATGAAGTTACAGCTTCTAGTAGCCAATGCCAGCCCCCTCAGGCCAGCTGGAATAACCGAGGAAGAAATTCAGCTCTGATTCCATGGCCTTAATACCTCCTCTAAAACTTCTGTACGTTTTCCAGTGCTTTGACAGACACCTCCCACAACCTTTCAAACCAGAACTGCATGGAAAAGGTGTAAAACCCTTCCCTCAGGAAGTGGAGGAAAGAGGCGAGAAGGTGGCAAAGGGGATCCACTCCCCCCTGCCCCCGGCAGATTGCATATCATGGTCACTCAAACGATTACAGTGGCCCTGAGCTCAGTATTTCGCATCCCTGAAGACATCTGAGCAACCCCTGTACTAAACTCTGTCACAGCACAAGGTCTCCTAAGGCATCCATGAGAACAGTCCAGATGAGATCTCCTTGCCCTACATGGCCTTAGGATGCCTTTTTTAATCAACATTAATTAGAAGCATTTAAAAATGCACCAGGCTTTGCAGGGTCCCGCCCTGCATTATACTGTACCACTTACGTTCTCTTCCCTTTCAGGCTTCCTGTAACTGGTGTCCCGTAAGCAACGATCTTAAAACACAGACCTGTCCATTAGTAAAGTTTGCAGGGTTCAACAGAACAAGCAGGTAAGAGGAAAAAGGAAAAAAAAAAAAAAAAAAAGGATTCAGCAGAGCGTGAAGGAATTCCATGGCAAAATATCACTGCAGAAAAGATGGAGCGCAAATCAGAGTTTCATACGCATCATGTGTGTGATGCAACTTGTCAGCCAGGCACAAAAAGGAAAAGCTGTATTGCCATGGCCACATTTAGCCATACCCCAGCTAGATCATTTAAAGCTTGGGTCCATTTACACAAACTATAGCCACATATTTCCCTGGCAATGGAAATTACACCAGAGGCCTCCACCCTGGAGGAGGCAAGGGACGCGTTTAGTTTTCCTGTGCATAAGCAGCTGGAGAAGATGCCTCCCACGTGCCCCAGGCTTGCAGAGCAGTGACACCATGCTGGCAGTTCCCACCAGCTACCACCATGCAGCACAATCCCACATCTCCTCGCGGGGGGAAGCACCTTCGTCGGCATGGGGGGGGGAGGAGGAAAAAAGGAAATCTAAAGCCTTAAAGATGATCCCTATTAAATAAAACATGACAATGAAAGAGTCGCTCCCTCTGGGAAGGCATACGGAGGAAAGGGAACTCTAAATGCTTGCGTCTAGTCTGTAACCAGCCACAGTACCCCACAGTCCCGCCAGACAGCGGAGCCTAGCCAGCCCTCTCCAGCTCCCCTCTCAGCAGGTCTCTTTCCAGTGCAGACATCCAGCAGTCACAAATTCTGCTCTGAATTCAAAGCAAGGACCTTTCTGGTCTGCTGCCTAACACCAGGCACTGGAATTCCCCCAGCAGTTGCTGCACCAGCATCCGAAAGCCACGGCACATACTTGTGGTCCCTTCCCATCAGGACAGCCGCCGAAAGACCAGGGCACAGCCTGCGCTCCCAGAAGCGGCGACCCAGCGGGAAGAGCATCAGCAGCGAGAGGCCGCCTAAGCCTCGCTGGGAAAGCGGAGCCCCCTCCCCGCGGGCCGTCAGCACCACCAACGCGGCCAGGACGCTGCCCGGCGCCCGGCCCTGAGCTCGCCCGCTCCCCGCGCGCCCCTCTCCAGAGGGCGGGCTGCTCCTCCCGCGCCTCCGGAGCCTGGAGCCTCATCCGTCCGACATACCTGGCCGCGCTATGACCGGAATGCTGCCCCCGGCCGCGCGCCAGCGAATTAAAATTTGCAAGCTGGAAAGGTGCAGGGGGGGTACAGCCGGCAGGTAGCACCCCCGGCTGGGGCTGGCCGCACGAGGGACCAGGGAGGGCCGCCGGGACAGAAATCCCGGGAGGGAACCCCAAACCACCCTCTCCCTCGCCTCCACCTGCTGCCTCGGAGATGGGAAATACGGACCTCGCGCCCCCATGCACCCGCTCCGCCTGCTCGCGGGAAGCTTCTCGCTCACAGCCACCACCAGTATCCGGCGGGAAACGCTGCCCAGCGGGCGAAGCAACACCGAGCCCCGTGCTGGCTTCTGCCGTGAGGCAGCGGCCGCAGACGCCGCGCAGAGCCCGGCATTCGGGGTGCTCAGCATGCACCCCTCACCGCTGCAGCGGAGCGAGCGGGGCGCCTCAGCCTCGCCGAGAAAGGAGCTCGTGACGGGACCCCTCTAAAACATCAGAGCGTGCTTCAGTCTCTTGGGTACCCTCCGCCTTCATTCCCGAACTAGGGGTGGTTTTCACCTTCCACAGGAACCTCACACCAGGTTAACTAAAGGACGCACGGAGCTGGAGATGGACCGCACAGCTCCAGTGGTCTAATTGGATTTTCTGCGTCCATAGCAAGCACTGCCAGCTACTTCCTAAGTAACGTAAACCAGGAAAGTTCGTTAACCTGTGAAGACAGTTGCGAATCAGAGGGTAATTCTGAGCCATTTTCTGCAAACTCCTGCTTTGAAAATATTTTGACAATACCACCAGGAACTCTCCCTGCTACCCACCATAAAGAGCAGGATAATCCGTTGCCTGCAAGGAGACTTGGTTATCCGAGTTGATTGTAACCCACAAAAAAATGCAATAAAAATAGATGCAACATGAGTGGCAGTTAGTGAGATTAGCCAGTCTGAAGCCAGGTTTCAGTCAGCAGATTCATTTCAGATCCCCATTAAACCTCCATCCCCAACTTGGGACGGATATTTCCTTTATAATGCAATTATTCCTTGATTTTACAGTAGCATTAAAGGCGTGAACTGACCTGAGGCCCAGAGCACTTTTTTTTCCAGGGAACAGTGAGGCACAGTACCTCTTGGCCCAGGAGAACAGCTTCAGAGCCAAGACAATCACAATTTGGCAGCTGAATCTGAGAACTGGCAGGCAGTGTCGTGGTTAATTTTCTCCCCACAGTGGCTTCCCTTCTGCAGTTTGGGGGTTCAGAGGTACCAAAAGTGCTGAAAGCCCACAGCTTAATCAACCCTTTGGTTACTAGAGCTGAGCATCTGGAAACTTCTGCTGTGGTAGGAGTTAATGCCCATCTTTCTTGGCCTTTGGGCTGCACAGCCCCAAACAGGGGCTGCCTGTTCAGTCTGTGCATCCCAATGGACTACTCTTCAGAGATGGCTGATCCAGACTCTTCTCCCAGTGGCAGGTACAGGAGGTCTCTGGAAGTAGATAGCTAACTTTGCCCAACAAGTATTCCCCTCTTCGCAGCTCAAGTTCAAATTGGAGTGTCGTATGTTGAAAGCAGGTTTGCACGCTGTGCAAAGCCTGCAGCTCCCCACTCACTTCTGGGTTTATGGTCACAGCTACCAGTTTAGATCCGTCTTACCTTTTGTACTGCCTAGTTATGCTACTTTCATCCTCCATATCTGTAAATTCTCTGTAGAGAACTTGATTAGCTCACTGAAGAGGAGTGAAGGCTACTCTTGAAGACAAGGTAAAAGAGGAAAGGAGAGCAAGGAGCTCTGGCTGAGCAACCATGTTTCAGAAGAATAGATGAGCTGGGCTTGTGCAGTTTATGCAAAGACATGAACTAGCTTTAGCCCTGCTCTCTAGAGTGCTCAGGAAGTCCTATTTTAATTTCTCTTCCAGTTCTTTACTCCCCTAGACCAGCAGGCATACCAGGATTTCACAAGGACAGGGAAAAGAGAAGTCCAAGGTTTAAAGTCCGAGAGCACATTTGGCAGACCACCTCAGCACCATACATGCACATTCAACACACAGCACAGCAGCCCTGTGCTACCTATTACTGTAGATAGAGTCAGGAACAGGCTGAACCCTGCAAGGCTGAGGAGAAAGCAGGCAAGAAGAAACTCCCATCAAGTCCTGCATTGCCAGTGCACCCGGGGGCATGCCACAGTAGGGAAAGGGGCCCAGGGAAGCTATGAGTAACAGTTAAGAGCCTGCAGCAACTTGATGCTACAATGATGACAACCCTGGAGAGGCCCTCAGGGGAGATCTCACCTATCATAAAGATCTCCCAGTTTGGATGTCAACACCTTGACTAACTAAAAAGCTCTCATATTCTGGTGCAGTGTTATGAGTTTGCTCCACCTATTCAGAGTCAAGATGCATGCAGGTAATCAGTTATCCTGCGCTTTTCCTTTCTGCTGCTAGCAGCTGTGAGCATCACATTGAGTCAGGGCTCCTGAGTCCCATTCCCAGTTCTGCCACAGACTTGCTGTGAAAACTCGGACCATATCACCGCTTACTTACCATACCTACCTCTGTCTATAAGCAGCAACTAGGAGAATTAAATACCTCCTTAACATGGGTTTAACAGTGCTTTAAAGCCCTCAGAGAGGGTCATTTCACTCTTTTCTCCAAGAATCTCTGAGCCTCTACACTTCCCTCTTCCCAGGGGGAGGGGTTTGGATGAGACTATTCCCAGCCCAAAGCATTCCTGGATGCTTGAAGAGTCATGAGCAGGTCTTCCTATCAGCCTGACCCAGCTCACCTGAAACTGAGAACTGAGGACTAAATGCTCAGAAGCAATGCACTTGGATGTGCAGAGATCAGCAATACCTCCCTTGGTCTTTTTCTGTTCTTCTTGTTTTGTTTTAATTTAATATCACCCACAAATCAAAGATGCAGAGGCACAGCCAGTCCTCCCATTCACTTAAACTAATTAGCATCCCTACAAGACAGGGAGAAAGCATGGTCTAATATTAGACAGAAAATGTTCTTACAGTCCAGCAAGATGACACTACGTCCTCTGGAAGTGTTGAGTTCTCTCCCATTCTCCACTACTATGGCAAAAAAAGCAAAAATGGAAGAGGAGGCAGCAGCTGGTCATTGAAGATGTCTGACTGTCTCCTGGATCTGTAGAGGGTCAGTAAAGTCATTTTAACCTTCTATCTTTCCTACCCCAGAAAGGCAGCCCAAGATGAGATGTTCCAATAAACTATGGAGTTGGACTATGTGCAAAGCCCAGCTGTGAAAAAGCACCCCTTGACTATAACCAGTAAGCAGCAGTCCGAGTCCTCTTTTGGGGATGAAATCCACTAAACCCAAGAAATTCTGCAAAATACACACAGCTTCAGCTTGAGGGGAACAGCTGCCTAGCATTTCCAGGAGTGGCACACCTCGATTCCCCCCTGCAGCATGCTAGGCAAAGACAAGCCATGCTCCTACTCTGCCAGGTGCTTAAAGACAGAGCTAACAGACACTGCTGAAATATCTTTTATTGCAAAAGACCTTTACCAACAGGCTTCCAAGTGATCCACAATTTCTCTGCTGTGTACAACTACCTGCAGGATGGGATAAAGCAGCTGGGTATCAGTGCAAGGCAAAACAAACAAGCAGTCACTGCTAAAGTGACTTTGGTGGTGAGGGAGTAGCTTGCAGAACACTGTCACTTCCCCAGATTCTTTCTGTTCAGCTCCCCTCGACCTCTACAGGGAGAGGAGGCTCTCCAGTTCCAGGGTGCAAAGCCAGCTGTAGCCCTACCCTCATGATACACCACATCAAAGGCTCTCCAGCTCCATGGCAGTCACCCTGAAGGAACATGGGATCTTTGCAGTGTTTAATAAGACAAACAGCCCAAAGTCACGCTCCAGGGTAAGGATTAGCAAGAAGCAAGTCTGGGGTGGTGCACAGAGCTCCAGTAAGCACCTCATGGTGCTTACTGCATGATGGGTAGAGAGCCTCCAGCCAGCCCTCATGGCATGGAGCTGCTCAGTGTGGTCGTGCCCAGCACCCTGACATGGCTCAGTACAGCCCACCTGCCCCTGGAGACAGGTCATCTCTGCCCTCCTAGTAAGCAGAGCGCAGCTCCCAGGGCTCTGTGTGGAAAACAAATCAGAACTGATAAACTCCTCTCACACCTCTCCTGCCTGGATGCTGCTGTAGATATTGCTAATCAGTGTGCCCGTATACCACGGCTCTCTATCAGACAGACCTGGAGGACAAAGGACAAGACATGGACCTCCAGAAGGGAGAGCTTACTCCTAACTACTCAGCGGCAGGAGCCAGTGATTTGCCACCAAGAGAGCAAAATTCTGCCTCTGCTGCTGGCAGGAATTATTAGTGACCAGAAAAACAGAGCTGCTCAGTACTAGGTAGCTGCAGGTCGGTTCAGTATTAAGACAATCCAAATTCATACATGTGACCGTTTGCATGCTGCAAGCAGTCAACCCTGTACATTTATTTTACACTTCCAGCACACACAGTGCGAGAGCTGGTAGTGCTCATGTTTGATGCTGTGAGAAGGAATACCAGGCAGTCAGGGAAATAAGAGTAACAGGGAAGGTTTAGACAGGAACAGTTACAGCACACCAACACCTTTTGCTAAAACTGCACTTCCATGGCCTGGAAGTACAGCAGAACTCTGGAACCAAAAGCAGCTCTCAGCACATAAGGTTACACGGAGCACAGATGGTCTGCAAAGCCAGGCCCCAAAGCCCGCAGCGCACGAGCTCAATCAGCACAGGCCCGGGGTGGTGCAGGCTCCCAGCCTCTGATGGAGCGGGGCGAGGGAGGGACACACTCCCCACTTTTCATGGGGGCTGCAGGACAGAGGGGGTCAGGGAGAGGCAGTGAGACAGAAACTTCATAGACGTCCACCCTGCTACAAGATACCTGTGAGTCAGCAGTACAGTTCTGCAAAGCCAGGTGCTGCAAGGAGGCTGAAGGAGAAGTCAGTCCCCCAGGTCTGCAGGCATTCACTTAAAAAGATGCTCAGAGAAAAGGATTCAGAGCCAGCCTCGTCAACAGAAACAGTTATTGCTAGTCACTAGGAAACAGAAGTGTCACTCCACTTGCACCCAACTCCATGTTGCCCCACCGGAGCGGCTCAGCCCTCACATCCTCTGGAGAGCGGGTTTCCTCTGGCGCATGCAGCCCCCAGGCACTGCCATTAAAGCTTTCACATGCCCGCAGAGGAGGTCCCTGCTGCACCCCCTGCTTAAGAGCACTAACACGCTCTTGCCAAGTCCCCTTAGCAAGGCAATGGTAAACATCACGCAGCACAAAGCAAGGACTGGGGGGCTCTGACAACAGGCTGAGGACTGAGAGCAGGACAAAAGCATTTCAGACTGGTTCCATTTGGGAACTCATAATGCCTTTCTCACTCCCATGTCCCCTTCCCTCCTCCACTTTCCTCTTCCATCCCATGACCGTATGGAAAGGATGAAACACCAAAGCACTGCTTTCCTGTGCACTTCCACCAGCTAGGAGGCCATGTACTAGCCCTGGACCAGCTCTGATTGGTACTGCCCAAGCAGGTCTGGAGGAGTCCGAGTAATTCAATGGGAAAACGTATCTCAGAAAGAGGCACAGAGCCCAAGCCCCACACTAGCAGCTCCCTTCTGCAGAGTAACAGGCAGCAAGCCACAGTCCCACTCCAAGTTATTAGATGAACAAACAAAAGAGGACCAGAAGAGCACATGGCCACAGACCAGCACTTATCATAAATGTACAGCCCGCACTGCCAAGAGATACGCTGTCTGGGCCGACGATTGAAGAGCCCTAGCCGATCTCGCAGAGAAACAGAGCGGGATGTGCTCAGAGTGGGAAGCAGGGGCTGAAGGAGCCTTCCCAGATCAGATGCCTGCCATACCAGATTAAAATTCCATAAGAAATTGCTAAACAGACTGAACCTGAGCTACTGCCTTAGGCCCATGAGATGTCTGGCACTGCTACCAGAAAGGGAGGGTAGAAAAAACGATCCCTATGTTTGGCCCAAACACAGGGCCTCCCCTGCTAGAAGTGAGAGCATCTTCTGCAAACGCTCTTCTAGATGACATCATAGGACTAACATAGGCATCAGGAGGCAGACTGGCCTCTGCAGCATCAACCACAGCACTCAGCTCCATCCACCTTTGATGCACAAGGCCTTCACCCACACTTCAGCCTGTCCTCTTCCCACTGCCAGTCTCTGATGTGCCAGCACCGACAGGAAACACTGCTCTGGCCTCAGCCATTGCCTGCTCTGCCCATGCTGTCCTAGCCCACAGACAGGGGTGCAGAAAGAGGCCTCAGGACTTCTCAGTGGCATGTTCTCTCCTCTCACACTTTACTACACTTTGGCAGCTGCTGGCTAACTTCCTCATCCCTCAAGGTGGAGGTGCTGATGCTCTGCTCATTATCTTCAATTCAAAAGAGCCAAGAAGAGGGAGGACTTCTGAAAGAAGAAACCTACACACAAGCCTCCTCAGCCCTCTCCCCGATCTCTCCTGAAGCACAACGAAAGGTCAGGGATAGATTAAAAAGAAAGTTGCAGAGACAGAGAAGGGCTGCAGGGAGGCCAGACCATGGGACATAACACAGCCCAGACCAGCTAACACACAAACCCATGTCAGTAATTTCCTTGCTGAGAAGAGCCCACTATGCATGTTTTACAAGCACTGTAAGGAGCTTGAAAAGGAGATTTTGCATGGGCTGGTTTACAAGAACAAAACGTCTCAGTTCTACAGAGGCCCAGAAAGAGGATGGAACAACAGTGAACAGGAAAAAAAAACAAAACAAAATGGACTATGTCACTTTAAAAGATGCTTTCAAAGAAGTCCTGCTTCCAAGTCAACCAAAAGCCTTCTGAGTACAGAATAAAGCAATGAGAGCTTGCAGCTACCATTAGACTAGCATTCAGCCTTAAGAGAAAGAAGCTGAAGCAGATGATCACACCTCAGCTCTAGCTGTTTCTCCCTCCTCCTCCCACTCTGCCCAGTGACAACAGGCTTGAATTTGATTCCTGCAGGCTGGCATCTGCCAGGCGCTCACTGCTACGCCCTGGCTCCTGCCCGCAATACCTGGGATTTGCGGATGGTCCCATCCAGACAGTGCACAAGGCCCAGCGCGTGTCAGCTTGCCATGAGGGGCAGTGCGCACCGGATGGCTAAAGCTTCGCCGCTTTGATTTTGCTCCCACTTTCAGAACAGCCAGTGCTCTTGCACTTCCAGAATAGCCAGATGAACGTTTCACCTTCCCTCGCCCTTGTCCCTAGCATTCGCCCAGCTGCCCCACAGCAGCCAGAAGCAGAAGAGCACAGTAAGCACAGGGGGCAGCTGTGGAGCTGGAGAGAAGCCAGTACAACAGTACACAGGGAGAGCACATAACAGGAGACGAGATCAAAGATCAAAAGAGAGAACAGTTACCTTCCTGGGTGAAAACATGGGACAACTGAGGCTGCGGGACTGGATGCAGCTCTTCCGTGGGAGTAGTCAGTACGACTGCCAGAGATGAAGAGTCAGTTATCTCCTCTAGACTGGCTATAAGAATTTTAATAAGAGCTAACTAACAGTTTTAAACACATGGAGCATCCGCAGCACCATGCATTTCACATACAAGCAAAACCAGAGAGCTTTATGGGCATCCACATGAAAAGAAAGTTTGAGGCCCGCATGCCATCCTCAAGGCTGCACCCCGAGGAACCACGCTGTCCCGCCACACTTCGTGCGGCACTGTGACATGCAGCACCCAAAGGCGCCAGCCCAGTCCAAACACCCGCCTCACCGCCTGGCCAGAGCCAGCAGACCTGGGCCTGCAGCCCCATCAGGGCTGCTGAAGGCAGCGGAGAAGCTGTTGTGAAACGATCGTGCCTTCGAAGCCCAAGCACAGCGCTAGCTGCTATTATACAGGCCTGAACCTGGTTTTAAGCAGCCTAGGAAACCAACAAGCAGTCAAAGAAACCCAAGTTTGGCACAGTTGCTGCTAGCACACTTAGGCGAAGGGAGCCTCACTCACACTGCCGGGGCAGCTCCCACCAGGGGAGGCAGAGTCCTCTCCTCCGCAAAGAAGTACAAACCCGTCCTTCCTGAAAGGCTTTTCAGGCTCACTGGCCCTCTTTTCCATGTCATCTTAGAAGTTAGAGGTGAAGCAGCACTAATCCATGCACAAAGGGAAGTTTCCTGCAGATGTGTTGAACCTGCTACTCTAGGATGAAGGTCTCAAGCCACCAGCAGGACCTCTGTTGCAATGGTGCATGCCTACTGTACTCAGTGCTATCAGGTTTAATTATGTGCTGTGCTTGTAAAGCCAATGTGCATGGCTTTTCCCAGGAGATTCAAAGTCCACACAGATCTCCATCTTTGCTAGCAAAGCAATCAGCTACAGCACTTACACCAGCATTAATGCAAATCAAGCCATGAGCAAGGCACTACATAAAAAACAGCTCCGGGTTCTCATTAACCAAGGCTCTAACAAAGCTTTAATCTGAACTTCCTTCCACCCAGACAGCTCAGTATGGAGTCAGCACACAGCCCCTCCCCATACCATACCAAAGAAAAAAAAAATTTTTTTTTTTTGATTTTCTTAAATCTTAGTTGTGATCAAAGTGAAATGTGAGACACAGGGGAAAGATCTTTTAGGGATTAGTCAGCTGTTGAACTCTCAGAAGCTTGTGTTTGTGAACATGTTGTAAGGGGAGGGAGAAAGGAGGAAGAAAAACTCTGCACCTAGCACAGAGCCTGCTAGCTATGTGCTTAAAAAAATCCAAACACCTGAAAGCCTGAGCAGTGACTCCGACCCCCTTAAGCAGTACCAATGTTCAAAGGCACAAACGCAGGGAGGCTGCACCTTATGAGGCAAACTTCTCCCAGGAAGCCTCCTCCAGATGTCTTGAAGAGTAGAAGGAAATCTGCTCCCAGGCAGCTCTCAGTGCTTATGCAGCACGGCACACTGCTAGGAGCCAGCTCACTTTCCATGGATTCCACCCCTAGAGGCACAGGAGCAACATCCTGCTTCCCTCAGTGACCTGAGATGAGCCGGTGTCCCAGGCTTCCTGCACCGAGCTCCAGGGCTGCTTGTCTGCGGTTCAGCTCCAAAAAAATAAAGCACCCTCCAGGCATCCTCAGTGCTGAAGCTGGTCTGTAAAACTACACTGAAGCCTGGGACTAACTACAGCTGGCCAAAGCATTTTCAACACAATTAAAAGTAATCAAAACACGCTGTTTTTAATCTAACTTGAGCTGTTTCACAGAGGTGCCCTAGTTTGAACTCCTCTTTTAAAGAGGAAAGATTTTGATGTCTAGGATTTTCCAGGTTGGAATGACAAAAGATGAAGATGAAGACACTTAAAACACTCATGTTTTTCCATTCAACTGCCACCATTCTTCTAATTCTTCTCTGAAAAAGC
This sequence comes from Rhea pennata, assembly GCF_028389875.1. Lineage (NCBI taxonomy): Eukaryota > Metazoa > Chordata > Aves > Rheiformes > Rheidae > Rhea > Rhea pennata. The sequence goes on along the minus strand of NC_084684.1, from coordinate 5,366,272 downwards.
ACTCAAGATATTTCTAAACTCTGAAAACACAGTAGAGAATGGTGTTCTAGGCAATGGTGCTTTGAACCCTCCCTCAGGGAGCTGATGGGAAACAAGTCCTGGAGCTAAACTCTCAGACTCAGAGCTCAGAAATGGTTCCCAGAGTGCTAGGAGTAGGTTCTCATTTTGCTCTGCATCCCTGAACCCAGCTAGACAGTGACACTGTGCAAACTGAAACGAAACTCATAGACCTCAGGAGGGGCCTCAGGTCTGGGGTGAGCTTTTAAAGGAAACTTGTTTTTTTGCAGGGTTGATTTGTCCTGTGTTTTCTACAGCAAACCTGTTAGCACACAGCATACACAATACTCATGCAATCACCCGCCTCCAAGAGACAGGAGGAAGGAAAGCAATTCCACCGCATACGGCAGGAAAGGTGGGTTTATCAAGGTAAGCGAAACAGCTGCCAAGTTAAGTGAATGCCAAAACAAGGACCACTGCATCTCCCATGGCAACACTTTCTGACCTCTACCCAAGAGGATAGTCACTGGAAGTTGCCTCATTTTTTGTCATTTCTCCATAGAACAGTTTGGACAAGCCAGGCACCACTTCAGGGAAATAAGGCTCACCTTACACAGGAAATTCTCTGCAGGCTACAGTGAGGACTACAGTCCTCACTCTCCCCAGACCAACCCACTCTCCTCAAGCCCTGAGGCAGCTAGGGTGACCATGTCTCAGCGTGCCAACAGCGTCCTGGTGAGCCACTGGGAAGAGGTTCTTAATTAAAGGAAGCAAGCTGTTCAGCAAATTAACTTCAGAGAAAACCAGAGTCTCAGTTGCTACTGGTATCAGGAAAGTCTGTTCAAGTAAGAGGAAACAGGAAAAAAAAAAAAAGCGAAAACAAAATAAACCTACCCCATCTACAACTGCCTGGACTTGCAGTTAAGTACACAAAATGGAAAGTTAGAGTTTAGACAGGCCCAGTTTTGGCACCTTCAGCTCCCCTGCACAGTAGGTCACTGAGCACATCTTTGCTACGGCACTGCATCAGAGGACGTGCTTACGGACCGACATGTTCACTTACAGGCTGGCACACACAGCCCCTTGCAGCTCTCTCCTCCCCAGACATCCATACAGCTGCAGAGTGCACTGCACTGGGGACAAGAGCCCCACCACTGTCCCAGCCTTCTAGGAGAAACGTTATCCACAGCCAACGGGTCCCCGCCAACTGCAGCTGATCCCAGCCTCCTGCACACAGCCAGCCCCAGCACACCAGAGGCTGTAACAAGCATTACCTCTACGAACAAAGTTTTGAATCTTTTCCTACTGAATGTAAAAGGAGGAATGAGTTTAAGTACTATATAGAATCAACAACAGGAAAGGAAAATTAGTTCCTTCATCATCTCCCAGAAGCCATGAGACACCCTTCACCACAAATACAACCACCTAGCTCAACCAACCCAAGCTCACATTCAGTTTGTGCAACGGAAGAATGCCAAAGGACACAGAAATAGGTCGAGAGAAAATTCTTCCAAGGAGTGGAGAAAAAAAAAAAGTGCATGCTCATCTTTCTCCTTCTCCCATCCCTCCACTCAGTGCAAGAAAGGAGCAAGTCTGATACCACTCAAGTGCCATAGAGAATACACACATTCAGCCAGAAGATCTCCAGCGTCTCTCTTGCAAAAACCTCTCAAGAGACAAATGCCTCTTGTAAATCACTTTGCTGAACTAACCCTCACCCTGCCTTCCAGTTCGGTCATTTACCTCTCCGCCAGCATTCACAGCTGGAGAAAGGGGTTATGGCCTCTCCTCTGCGCATCGAGGCAAGGAAGGAGCTAATCTGCATGTTTATTTGTTGTCTGTGCAGAATTCCTGCATTCTTTCCCTTGTTTACTTATCTGCTCTCAGGACAAACTGGGACACCAAAGAGTTTTGGGGCACCACTTCCCCCCACGAGCTCAGACCTCCTGCTGGAGCACAGGACAAGCATAAAGGGAGGAATTGAGAAGCCAAATGGGATGTTACAGAAGTATATTTTAAAGGTGACTGAGCAACAAGTAGAAGAAACCATCATCTCTCTCCAGATCTACCTTCCATAGAAGCTGTATTCCACATCTCGAGACCCAAGACCCTACTATATAGCACAAGTGAGATGCCTTCCCTCAACTCTTCCCAATAGTCATGTTGTAATACCCACAACAGTACTGTTAACTCACCCACTCTTTTTGTCCTGGGCACATGATCAGTCCATGTGTTGCCCAACAGACAGCTACAAGCCTGCTGTTTGAGGTCTCTATCAACAGTCCCTGCACTGAGAGTCACCTTGGTGCACAGTTATTCCTGGAGCATGGCATGACATTACAACTCTCCTCACCTGAGCACTTTTGAGAATAGACAAAGGCCTAGAAGAGATCACGCACACAAGAGATGCTGGGTTCACCAGGACCAATATAGAAGTGCAAATCATATCCCCCCGTATTCACATAGCTTCACAGTTCTGACTTAGGTATACCTGGGACGGGCAGACTTTACACCTATGGAGAATCTGGCTGGCTTCTCAGATCCCTGAAGGAGTCTGCAAGGCTGAGTTAGCAAGGAAGGGAGCCCAGGGTTCACTAAGATGAAAGACAGGTTTTTCACCAGAGTTAGTCCACTAACTTTGTATCCTATGCCTAAAGGAAAATTTAACTCAGATAAACAGATTTATTTTTCTGGTACTGCCTGCCAAACACATGTGTTAGGACAAAACTTTGCAGCAGAGATGCTTCCACCCCCATTAAATTCTTCACAGAGCAATCTGAGAACCTGCATAAAATCTGGAATGAAAACAACAAAAAAAAGAAATAACTCTGCTTGGCTGTACCTTGGTTGCAACCACTGCCTCTAACAGGCTCAATGCCAAGCATTTTTCCCATGATAAGCGAGTCCACAGAGTGGTAGGACTCCTATCCCAGGCACGTGTAGAATGTCACCAGTAGGATCATCTAGCAATCACTCATTTACAGGTTAAGAGTAAAAGGTGGCCAACAGAGACAGAGCTTGGTCAGAGCACTCAGCACACCCCATGTGAAGACTGAGACACACCCCGGTGGCCCTAGCCTCACCCTCCACGCAGTGCTCCACCTCCTCCAGGTTGCGCAGCGTTATCCTCATGAGGCTGGAGTTCAGCATCAGCTCGTTGCGATGTGCAGGCCACATGTACTGCGGAGCAGGGTTGACGAAGAAAATCCGTGTGTCCCCAGTTGAGACTTGGTTGTCACAGATCATTGGGTCCCCAAAGCCACCAATCACCACTTTGTTCCCACCATCCAAGAGGATCTCATGAGTGACGATGTCTTTGCCTTTCAGATAACGCCAGACTCTCACCTTGAACAAGAGGGAGAAAGAGTACATGAGACCATTTCAAAGCCACAACTAGAGCTCACCAGCATCTTCCAGCCCGGGTAATTTTTGTCACAAGATACACAGGAGTAGCCCAGGCTGGTAAAGTCTTCCACTAGAGCTAATTTCATTAGCCATCCCTCTAAAAAAAAAAAAAAAAAAAAAAAAGAAAAAAAAAAAAAAAAAACCACAAAACGTCAGCAAGGAAGGCCTAAGCACATATTACTGGTTTTGCACCCAACTCTCCAACGCATACACGAGCACTCAGCATTCCTTGATCGTTAGCGAGTACCTCCTTCCCCCCACATAACCACACACGGGAGTGAAGGGGTGACAGCCAAGTGTCCCAAGGGGTCCCTCAGTCATGCAGGTGTTCCAACAAGGGACAGATACCCATGGTTCCCCCAGTGCACCACTCTCCCCTCTGCATTGGGAGGCACTGTCTTTGGCACCCGAGCCCTGGGATTTGAATTTCATTCCTGCCTCTCCTCTCTTGGTAGCAGCCTCTGGCCCTCAGCCAAAGACAAGTGCCTGGCCAGCCCATTTACTGTTGTTGGAGGCTCAGAACACAGCCTGATAAAGGCTGCCCCTCACCAAACCCTCCAAGGAAGGTCATCTTGACTCACCTCCCTTGAGGCCCACTTCCCCCGCAGCAGCACACTAAAATACCCTTTGCTTTTTAGCATCAACAGCCAGGAGCCCTTTCCTCCCCACCCTTAGCATAAACATTGAGAAAGGTCCTGGTGCAAAGAATACCAGAGGCTGACACTATTATTCAAAGACTTACTGTATCTGTATCCCCTTTCCTTTGTTAGGGCCTGAACAATGTTCCAGATAAGCTGCTGCTTCTCAGCAAATACTTAAGGGACATTAGAAGACAATGCTGCTAGAGGGAAGGGCCAGACACTCCGAGATCAAAAGGACTGGTGCACGGTAAAAGGAGGAGCCCAGCACAGAGGGTGAGGCGGGGTTGCCATTAGGAACACACCAATTGCAGCTGGCATTTTCTGGGCACTCTGGAAAAACCAGACATCCCGAAATTGTCACCACAACGCGACGAGCCTCAGGTCAAAGGACATACCTACGAACTGCTTTAAAGTTTTCCAAGCACTTTAAAATGGACTGGTTCCTTTAACGCCAGCCCATTGGTTTTCTGTTTGCTGCCTACATCAAGTCCTACGCGGAGGTCCAGCCAGCCCTGCGGATCGGAGCCCAGCAGCGGGCAGAGGACTGCAGCTCACACCAGGCCTCACGGCAGGATTCCCCTCCGCGGGCTGCCAAGATGCAACGGGCTGGCAGCATCCAGACGTTCCCAAGAGGCTTTCCTCAGTGCAGCCTGTCTGCAAAGCTCCACACGCTCCAGCTGCTCTACGCAAAACCCAGGCATCCAAGGTCTAGTCACAAGCAGCCCAACCAGGACCCAGAAGTGAGATGCGAGAAGAGGCGTGAGGAAAACCAGAGCAGCCCCTTTTCCAGCCCCCTTGTGCGACACAGCTCTCCAGGGACACTGATGTCTCTCCTGTCTTACAGAGATTGTAGAGGGGCATGAGATACCTAAGATTTTATACAGGCCAAAACTTGTCTCTCAGGCTAAAACCTCATTGACTCTGGAATTAGTGTCACCCTGAGTAGTAGCTCTGCGATTTAGAGGTAAAAAACAAAATAAAATAAAAAAAAATTTTAAAAAGGCTCTGCTATCAGTCTTATTTTTCCTGGGCAAGGTCACACTGCAAGGGAATCTATTCACCTCTGATCTGTAAAGGCTGCTCAAGAGTCTTCTTGGAGCAAAAATCCCTACTGCTGTTTTGCCTTGCACACAGGGCTGCTTTATGCTGACAACAGCTAAGACAGGGGACAGATCTTATCAACCTGTCCCCCCCCCAATACTACACTCCTAACACCCATTTCAGTTGCCCCCGACTGGCTACGGCAGGGAATTCTGCTTTCCAGAAAGAGACCCTGCACACAGCCAAGGGAAACCCGCAGACTTCAGAATACGAATGTATGCATGCATATCATCTCACAACCGCCCTGGTCCTGCTCACGACTAGAAAGAAACACGAGTTCACAGCAGAAGACTCAGTCCTGCCTCGGACGCTCGGGCAGAAGTGAGGTCCCACCGCTGACCCGCTGCACAGACCCCAGCTGCGAGCCTGTTCTCTGCAGGCACAAGCCTGCAGAGCCAGCGATATGGCAGAAGCCCTGTTACCAAAGTGCCACGAGCAGCACCCCGGGGAGCACGCAAGCCTCAGCCTTGCCAGGGGAACCCCCCTTCCACTCCCAGGCAGCATCACCCAAGGTGACAGACTCCACTTGGTACATTTTTTCCCAAGAGAAATCCTGACTGGTAACAAAATCTCAGTGGGTGAAATGTATCAAGGGAAAAGAAAACACTGCTGGCAAACCCACACAAAACAAGAAAAACCTACACGTGCAACCAATTTTGAGGCAAACATTAAATGCCAGGAAGCCTCCAACGAGGAAGGCTGCTCAGCTAGAGAAATTACTGTCTATCCGTCAGGGAGGCAGCAAACAGCAGCACAGGAGCCTTGGGAGGCGGGCAGGGAGAGACTGGTAGGCTGCACCAACTAAAGAAGGGGATCCCTCAGCTCGGGCCACCCGTCCAGGAGGACGGGAGACAGAGTAGAGCGCAAACCATATAAAATTGTAGGGGGCAGCTGCTTGAGCAACTTATTTCCTAGAGATGACTACAGGCTGGGTTTGCCAAAACAGATGAATGATTTGGAAGTAGGAGCCAGTTTCCCCTCAGTCATCCTAACTTCAGAAAGGAAAAATCCTGTCCACAAGAAAAGGGCTAGTTCCTCCCTCCCCCTGTATCTGCTCTCAATAGTTCTAAAGCAAAGTCTCCCTGGAACCGCTGCTGGAGAGACATTGCTGCTGGCTCATCCTCCTGCCCAAAAAAGGAGAAATCTGCACACAGCTGCAAGCCCTGGTGCCACGCTCTCTGCAAGAAACTGCCCCAAAGAAACACCCACACAGGAGGAAAGAGGCAACCTGGAGTGAACGGTTTCTTGCATGCAGGGAACACAGAGGACATGTTCCCATCCACTCCTGCTAGGTTAGAAATCCTCCTGCTACTGCAATCCTTTTGCGGGGAAAACATGACCACAGAGCAGACTCCTCTGAAGGGAGCTAGCAAGCAGCACAGAGCCAGGCCTGCGAGCTGTACGTAATACGAACGGCTCACCAGAGCACTGCCCGAGGTCTCAGCCTGGAGCAGCAAGCGTGGCTACTCTAGTGCATGGGTATTGCTGTGACCACAGGAATCCCCTGCCCGCCGTGCTCAACACATGCTTTATCACGTTCTCCGTCAGCATCTCCTCTCCTACACCAGCCAGAGTGCCCAGTCACCGGCATTCTCCAGCTGTCCTCACTGCCCAAAGAGCACTTCAACTCACACTGTGCCAAGCACCAAAGCATCTGGGGAAGGGGCAGCTCAGCGATAAGGGGCTCTTGATCCCCTCTCTGAAGCAGGCTTGCAGGTGTGTCCTTTAAGAACGTGGTTCCAAGGGGAACATGGGAGTAGCAGAAGTATGTCCACATGCATCTGGGGAGACGGTCCTTGAGGAACACCAGGGGGTGGCTGGGGAAGGCAGGGACGTCGTGAGCTGTTTGCACTAAAGGTCCTATGCTTGGTATGGGGGGAGGCTTGTGTCTTGTTAGCTGAGGAGAAAAGTATGGGGCAGACATTATGCCACTCTGGAATGAGCCATTCTTAGTTATCTGCGACAACAGCTCACTGGCCTCTGCTCTGCACAGCCTTTCGAGGGCACTGTGCTCCCAGAATTCCAAGACAACACAGAGGGAGGGTTAAAAAAAAAAAAAACACCCCACACCACACTCACCCTGTGCCAAACACCTCCAACCTGCCACTCAATGACTGCAGAAGCAGCACACAAAGGCTTGACACTGCAAAGTCCAATCAAGAGGATGTGGGGGGGGGGACTAGGGGCAATGCAAGCCTTGCAAATTTTGATCAATCTTACAATTTTTGAGGTCTTATCTCTGGAATTTCAGCAGGGCTCATCCCTCCCTCAGTCCTAAGGGAGAGGCTTCAAGGTCCACAGTGATCTTGAGCCAAACTCCCACACACCATCCCCGCCAGGGCTGGGAAGAGGCAGCTGCAAATGCTGTGGTGAGGGAACAGGTCATTCCACCAGCACAGGAGCAAGCAGGCTAGGGTGATGCCCTCCTATTCGCTGCCAGAGCCCAGCAAAAAATTCACCTAGCAAGTGGAGAAAGGGAATGGATTTAGTGTTGCTTACACTCTTTAGGCACAACTGAAGGAGAAGAACAAAGCTCAGAAGGGTATTATCAGATCCTCCTATTCCTCACATCATCTTAAGGGCTGTAATATTGCCAGCCTTGAAGGACTCTGGACTGGATGGGTCTGAGCTCTCATTCAGCCCAGCAGGTCCCGTGATCCAAACAGTCACTGCATATTGCTGAGGTAAGCCCTATTCTCCTGCATACTTCAAATTAAAACTATCCTAGGTATAAATACCACTGTGGCTCTTTGGAAGCCACATGCACCTTAGCTGCCCTGAGACACGAAGAGATTGGCCAAAGGGTGCTGAAGAGGTGTTCTAGTTCTCATTTGGCCTCCAGCATGAAGGAAATCAGCTCGCCTTGAGCCAGCCTTAAACAATGCCACAGCAACCAAAGGGCAAGAATAACTCACAGGCTATCCATCTCTCCCCCACAGCCCAAGTCCAAGCTGCTGTAGCACTGCACAGTCTTCACCGGCAGAGGAAAAGTAGGCTGAGAAAGCAATAGCTTCCAAAGCTATTTGCACAGCCTAATTCAAGCCAAGAAGAAACCTGCTTCAAAAAGCCAACTGCAATTGCATGCAGCCCTGCCAGCGTGAACTGAGAGAGAAAATTGACAGTCAACCAGCAAGCAGAGGGAGAATCAGATGGCAAAGAAGGGTAGCTGTGACACGCAGATGTCTGTTCTGTCCCTCCGCAATCTTACAGGATCCTCGGTGTTCACAGAGACACATCTGCTTCACTACATGTAGACAGTGCCCATGAGGCAGCCACCTTCAAAGAACCAGTCTGGTGACACCTGCAAACGTGGCACCTCAGATGAGCCAAGGGTGCAGACAGCTAAGAAACACAGCCTGTATGGCTTCAGTACAAGTCTGAACTAACACAAGCCTCCTGCTTCTCCACCCGGGACCAGCTGTTTCTGCAGTCCTCCGCACAGCAGCATAACTCCCTGCGGTTGCGCTTCTCCCCACAGTCAAGTCAAGACACCTTCCTGCAGCAGCACCAGCCCCATCTCCTCTTCCTTCGGCAGGAGCAGCCTGAAACCCGCAGGGCAAGAGCTCAGGCTGCAACTAGGCGAGGTGCATAAGCAACCAGGGCAGAAACCCAGGAACACAAAGGAAACAAAAGGAAAAATAAAAGACACAGGCAGAGTGCACTCCCTGAGGCTTGTGCGAAAGGTAAGCTGGGCATTTTCACAGTTAGATCTAAGGAGGCAGAAAGACTAAAGCTTAGCCCCTCTTCTGAAGCAGATGGTAATTTGAGTTAATTAGCATGACTGTTACAATCTTACGTCATCGAGCCAAGCCACAGCATTCACAAGCAACACCACAGTCCAGGAGCTTTCTCCCCACCCTTGTCCTCTCTAACAAATGGGTATGAAAGCACCAAAGACTAAGTGATTACCTGAAGGGCATCCCATTCATCATTATACACAGTTACGACTTCTTTAGTGGTGACTCACTGATTCCATCAAGGAATGAGAGAGAAAGGGGGCAGACCCCACAAAACTAGAGCCTAATACCAGAAGGTCCCTTCCCTATAGCAGACTCACCCTTTCACTAAGGGCACATAAAGCACTGGATTAAGACTGTTTTACAAGAGTCTTGGTAGCTGGAGGGAAGCAGAATAAGCACAGTGAAGGCTATTTAGGCAGATCCTTGCATGAGCTTATTTTAAGTACAGTAGAAAAGTGAAAGGGTAAGCACAGTACAGAAAGTGAAAGGGTTTTCCAGGATGCCATGGAGGTCCATGCCACAGTATGGAATGGGACCACCTGTACAGGCACACAGAGTGCTGCCAGGAAGATGCCTTAAGAAATGAGAGCTTTGGTCCTGGTAAGAACCTAGGCAGAGGAGGAAATACCAGAGCAGTCTCCTCAAACAGAGCTGCTGCTCTCAGGTTGAGGTAAAAAGGGTCACTGCTAGATTTCAGAAGAAGGGCTGACAGCACTGGTTAGCATCTGCTCCGCTTGCATCTTCACACACAGCTCTGCCAACATCCCTCCCTCCTGACCACAGGTCATCCCTCTCCCCTTGCTGCTGCTCTTCACTCTGTGCCGTTTTCTGGCACAAGCTGGCTAGCCTTTTATACGAGAACTAGCAGAGCACCTAATCTACCAACCCCAGCTCCTTCCACATCCAACCCTGGCTGGGTTGGCTGAAGAACAGCCCCCATTATCCCCCAAAACACAGGCTCTATTGTTTGGAATGGAATCCACATCCTTCCCAACACTTCCTATAGCACATATAGGACCTGCATTTGTCCTATAAATAGGAGCTTCCTTCACAAGTATCAGATCAAACCAGAATAAGGCATACTGGAGGACTCAAAAGCAAGAGAAGACAATGCCAACACAAAGGCTGTAAATAGGATGGACAGAAACACACCAAGCTCCAGAGGAATCACAAGTCCAAGGCTGTAGTCAGCAGCAAAGCATAGAGTCCTGGTTCTCATACCAAATCACACTCCTGGGAGAAAGGACACATTAGCAGGTTTCAGAGTCAGTTTTAGGAGCTTCATCAGTCTGTTCTTCATTAATAATAATAATCTGTTCTAGTAGCAAATTAATGGCTGCTAGCTATTTAAGAATGTTTATCTAACATTAAAATTTACATTTCTTCTCTTGGTTGTAATATGCTTATCTTCATATATCAAAGGCTTCAGCTGGGAGGGTTTAGAGCAGTTTAACTAGAAAGCACAATATACCAACGCAGCACTTGCAGGAATCTGCCACAGCTGTTCACGTGCCCGCTCCCTCCCAGACCACCCAGCACCAGCAACATTCGCCATGCTGGGTGCGGGCTCCAGGCGACTCCTGCCACACGCTCTGCCCTTGCATTTCCGTTCAGATAAAGAACCACCCGACAGGAGATAACAGCGGTATCTGGAGGTAACCTCAGGGTCTAAGGAACAGCTACCTGAGTTACAGTGAGGAAATGTGTTTTCTCATGAGCTAACTGGCAAGATGAGTTTTACACCTTGACTCGTTTCAGCTCCACAAGGCACCAACGTTGGTGAGAGGAGCCGAAGCCAAAGGTCAGCCTGCCAGGTTTAATGATGAAACTGTCCTTTTGGAATCTGGCTGCTGGGCGGGGGGTCCTCCTCCTCCCGCAAAACCAACATACAAGTTTGTCTAATCTTGCAACCCAACACCCGCAGAATCCACAGCAGTTTACCACTATTTTGAAAGATCTTAGACACAGAATGAAACAGGCTTATTGCTGCTGCAAAATGAAGCATTTAAGTCACGAGCATTACACCCCTCCTAACTCATAAGGCTAGGAGAAATGTTGATTTATATGCTTTCAGGCCCTCAAGACTCCAAGTCCCATTTTGAAGCCTTTTTCTGAAAACACACTACAAACATACCATTAGAAGTTGCATAGAGAAAATTCTTTATGCAATTAAATGGATTGAAGAACTGGATTAAAGAACTGGTGTTTAAGAAAATTGCTAAATATCACAGCAGGGCTGGGATAGCTAGCAACCCAGCTGCAATGAGAAGGGATGGGCACTTCAGCTGAAGGTAGCTGATAAGGGTTTTCTCCTTTCACTTTCTTTTGTGGGACGCCAGAACCAGAATCATTTCTTTGGGGCAGGTTTTGGACTCCAGGTGCTATTACGACACTAATAATCGGCAGAACCCAAATCCTAAGGTTAACTGTGGAGTAAGTAGCACGAGCATTCTCCAAAGCACTGCTCAGGAAGTTCCGAGAGCGAATCTCTTCCCAAACAGAACAATATAAGCTACACTTCACATAAAGCCACCAGCTGCAGTTCAGGTTCCTCCCAACACATTGCTCCCTGGCTGCTCTTTGCTGCTTGTACATGATGCACCTCTGCAAATGCGGAGGTGCTGAGCAAGCAAATTTACCACCACAGGAGCACAAAGCAGTTTTCCTAGACCAGAGTCTTGCTCTGAAGCAAGAAAACAAAGTTGGATTGCTAGCCAGACACTCTGCTATGTGTCTGCAGTGAGAAGCAAGAGATCAGTTCCTCAGGTGAGCATTTCTACCTCGTCCCCAGCCTTTCTGAGCCACCTCCCGTCTACTCCTATCACAGCCCTCGCCCCAGCGTCAGGCTGCCCACATCCATTCAACCATATGTGCCCCAAGCTGCCACAGGACACAGGCTGCTCACAGCCGCTTATTAGTTTTCTATATAGCACCCAGGATGTGCCAGACACTTTGCAAACATAAGGTCTCTGCACTAGCCTGGAGGGTCTGTGATCTAATTTAGAAGCGCGGGGCGCAGACTGTACCATGCAGTATCACAAGGGGCAGAGTGGTCAAAGGCAGCATGAAGCAGCAGGCACCAGGTGGACAGACAGAAGCTTTTCAACTGGTTTATTCAGCTGAGAGATTCTCCAGAACACAAGGCAGCACCACAGTGTAAAGTGACCCTTCCCCTGCAGCAGCAAACCTCTCCCAGCAACACACTGCTGCACATCCCACCAAGCCCTGCTTAGCACTAACTACAGGCGAGGACCACTGTACTTTTTAGGATGGGAAGGAGAGGAGACTACCAAAAATGAGGAGGGGAGGAACGCAACTTAGCTGCGAGTCCTCACGAGTGGGATTCCTGCCCTGGGAAGGGTTAAGCCATACGGCACACATCCTCTGGCAACAAGCAGATGGTATTTCAGGTTGCTCAGTATTTTGCTGTCTCTCAGATTTTTTTTTTTGGGGGGGGGGGGTGGCCGGCCGCAGGAGGGGAGTTAACATAGCCAAAGGCCAGATTCACAGTTAAATAATAGCTTGGGCTAGAAGTACTCAAGATGCTCTTAAAGTAACCCAGGAGATACATTCACAGCCTGCAAGCAGCTCTGAACACCTTCCGTGGCCGGCCCAAGCCCCTCCAAAGCACAAAGTTGGGAGCGAGTTCTGCATGAGGGAAAGCAGGGAAATGTCCATAAAAAGCAACCTTAAGAGATTCCCCGCAAAACAGCTGCTGGAGCTCTAACGGGGAGAAACTCCGCAGTCTAAAAATACATAATTGCACGCCAAAGCGCCAATGCAGACAATAAGAAACACATGTTTGTGCCCGAAAAGGAGCTTGTCCCATCTGAAAGTTTCCCGTCGCACACGCCAGCGCGGACACGGGGGAGTCGCTCGCTCCCCGGCGCCGGTGGCTCCGCGGGCGGCTCCGCGGGCGGCTCCGCGGGCGGCTCCGGGCTCGCGCTGCGGCGCGGGGGCCCGGCCCGGCCCGGCCCCTGCGCCGCGGGCCGCTGCCAGGCTCTGCCCGGCGCCCGCGGCCCCTTACCTTGCAGGAGTAGGTGTGGTGCACGGGGTCCACGTTCATGATCTCCTCCACGGTGCCCGTGAGCACCACGTTGGCCTCCTCCTCCCGCCGCTCCAGCTCCCGCTCGGGGCACGTCGCCCCGCCGCCGGCCAGCGCCAGCGCCAGCGCCAGCAGCGCGGCCGCCGCTCGCCCCCGCCGTGCCCCCATGGCCCGCCGGGCCCGGCGCGGCGCGGCTCGGCCCGGCGCGGCGCCCCCTTCCCCGCGGCACCCCGACGGCGCGGGCGAACAAAGCGGCCCCGCTCGCACGCAGGGCTGCCGCAGAGAGAAGGGCTACTTTTGTTCAAGGAGGCGCAAAGGAGGAAAGAAAGAGAGGGAGGGAGGGAGGCAGGGAGGGAGGGGAGGGGGGAAGGAGGAAAATCTCAAGAGGAGGAGGAGGCGGCGGCGGCGGAGGAGGGGATCGCTTTCTCCCAAAGCTGCGGTCGGAGAAATGCTCTGTCCTCTGCCTCGCCCGCGTAAGAAAGCCCGGCGATTTGCATGCAATCTGAATTGCTGATAAGAGGGGAGCGGGGGTAGGGAGAGGAGGGAGCCAGGCAGCCCCGCCGCCGCCGCCGCCGGCTCCTCCGGCGGAGCTGCGCCGCGGCCGCCACCCCCAGGAAAGGCAGCGCACGCCCGGTTAATGGATAATCAGCGCGCCAACGTGAGGAGACTTTTAAAGGTGTAGGGAGCCCCGCAGACGGGCGGCTTGCTCTCCTGCCTTCCTCTCCGGCTCGGCGGCCGCCACTCCCCGTCCTCCTCGCCAGACCCTGTCCTGGCGTTTCCCCCCAGGCCACCCGCTCGGCCCCCCAGCACGGACGCCGGGATGTGCTCCGATCAACAGGGCAACCCAGAGCTTGGCACCTACCCCCCTGCCTCACACCTCCCAGCAGTCACAGGGGACAAGCCACCGTTCAAGAAGCGAGCAAGCATGGAGAAAAGCACACAGAGAGACCCCAGCACAGTCCCCAGCTCCACAAGCACAACACAGGCACAGAAAAACAGCCAGAGCCAGCTGCTTCCCACTTCCACCCCTGCCATCCACAGCTCACCCTTACTACGGACAAAATCCGAAGTTAATGTAGACAAACTGTTCTGCTGGTACTGCTTAGGGGTTAGCCTTGCAGTGCCCCAGGTGTACCGGCTGTTCCCATTTTCCAGATGGGGAAACTGAGGCACGGAGCACAGGGCCAGTCCTGATCCGCAGAGCTCCTACAAGCACTCAGTACCAGCACAAACGAAGCCACCAATGCTTGCTCCACTGCCATCTGCTAAGACATTTAGCAGGGGAAGAGCGGCACTTGGGGTTCCCAGGCCTTGCCCTAAGCCCAGCAAAGCCACCCTCCAGTGGAATGGCTTGTGTCTGCCCCTAGAGCGTTATGACCTTCTGCCCCATCTTCCTCCAGGGACTGGATGGCAATTTTTCTAGATGTCATGTGCAATTACTGCAAATATAAAATGAAAAGTTAAGTGGCACCAGGGGAAGGATATTGTTTCTTCCCTCCATAAATTAGCCATCCCTGGAGGCATTTTAGAAGGCTGTTTTACTTGATAGCAAGCCGTGTTTGTGACCCAAGGCCAAGCGGGTGGATTACTGATCGCTGCGCGAAGTTTAACCAGGCCAATACCACTGCGCCAGCAGAGGACACGACGTGAACGATGTCGTTCTCTGATGCGCACGTGTCAATACACAGCAGCAGCCTGAACTGTAGGACTCTGCGAATGAGCAGCCACCCCGTTCATCCTCCGAAGCTGCAGCAGTGCGGGTTGCCCTATATGCCGCTGCCACTGTATATGTGCTGGTCCGTTTCCCTCCTTGGAACACAAACAGGAATTTGCTATAAGGTAGAAACTCAAGGGTTTTTTTAGTGTTCAGAATGCTGTCCAAGACTTGTTTCTACCCTGAAGAGGGAGAAGTACCAGAGATTCCATCAACCTCTCTGGAGATTTCACAACCACTGTGGTTTTACAGGAAGACATACTGTATATATTCGGTCTTAAACCACAAACTTCACATTTCAGCAGTGATTTTAGTCTCAACACTGGGGCTGTTCTTGCACACCCTTGTGTATCTATCTGCTCCAAACTTCAATTTCTGGCGGGAAACAAGAAATCTTTCCATTTATGGCCCTTGTCTAAAAAGATAAAGTCTTGTAAAACTGAGTTCCCGCGTCAAAACCTAAGGAAACTTGCCTATTCAAAAGCATACAGGATTTAACTGCCACAGTGGGAACTCTGGAGATGTGGTTTCCCAAAGGAGCTGGCCCACAACAAGTTTTGGTCTTTAGGAAACCTGGCTTCATCTGGAGGTTCTTGCCCCTTCAAAAACCTGGCTGCATTCTATGTCTTCCCTGTAGAAACCCCAGACCTCGTAGAGGATTGGGTTCCTGCAAAGCAAAATTACCCCCGAGGAAAAAGGGAGATAAAGCAGGATGTATAATGTCAGATTTTCTGTCTGTGCCAACTAGAAAGCTTCACAGAAATTTTGTGGTTTGGTTTTTTCTGTCATTATTGTAAAAAGTCACACTGTTTAGCTGTTGCGCATCTGCAAAGAATAAGAACTCAAGAATAAGGTCCTAATTAACAGATTAATCACTTTCCTCTCTCTGTGGCATTAGCAGTGACTTGTCAGGCTTCAATCTGCCAGGCCACATGTCTACTTGACTTAGACCTGAGGAGATTCACAGTAAAACCTCCATCAGCTCTTTGGGACTGGCGCTATCATCTCCTCATATGGCTGAAGACAGGCGAGCTCTCCAATCCTGTCTGTAGGGTCTGTCTCCGCTGCCCGAAATGCTACAGAATTTCATAGCTATTTGGACCCCAAACTTGCTCCTTAGTCCTTCATTTTGATAATACTGGCCTTGAGAGTCCCCGACGTGCAGCTGGCCCTGTCTTTGTGAAGAAGAGACCAAGGCCCTACGAGGCTGCTCCTCTGCCGGTGTCGAACACGGAGGCTGGGGCACTTTGTGAGGTGAGGGGCTCTTCCCCACGGGTCCCAGTGTTCCCAGGATCGGGAGCACTTGCTTCTGGAGGCTCAGAACTACATAAAGTGTAATATCTTGGGAAGATTGCTTTACTGATAGCTGCTTGCCGGAACAAATGGTTTCAGCTCCTTCTGCCTGCAAGGGAAAGTGGTTTCCAAATGAGGGCCAAGGGAGCTGTGTTCAGGATGGGGTGGGAAGGCTCCATTACAAGCCAAGAGCAGCATGGAGTCCAGGCCTGTAGCCGTCCCTGTTACGCAGTCAGGGTTTAGCACAAAGGACTCCATTATTACTTTGTGGCTATCATAAACTCAAGCAATCAGCTAAAAATATTTCAATGCTTGGCAGACTATTTTGCTATTTTAATTATTAATTTTTATTGTATTCCTCAAGCATTGCTCAGCTGTAAATCACAGAAAGAACCTCAGTTCAAGGTGGAAAAAAGCAGTTGTAATATTCTGCTCCCACACTTTGCAAATTGGAGAGGGGAGAAATTATTTACTCTTTGCTGGTAACATTTTCTATTTGCTAGGTCTCTCCTCCTAGCCCCACCCTGCCATCTGCTTTCAAAGCTGTGAAGAGGAAAATTGATTTAACGAGCCTTTCTAATGTATTGGCCCCTATTTGTTTAGTTCTTTTCAAGTGGATTTATACCGCCTTGTAGGCTCACTGGTGGAGTGACCATACAAACCAAAGCCAGCCCAGGATCTCATCTCTCCTATGTGCAGTTTTAATAAAGTCCATAAAGTCCATAGAAGCAACTTTGCTTTTTCAAAGGAACAGCATCAAAATAAAATTGAAAGCACTCACTTACTCCAAGCACCCCTCTTAAAGACAATTGTGCTGTCAGAACTGTTACACAGCAGACATTTATACTTCTTATTTTCCTCTTCCACTGCCACTGTGCTGAAGCCTCACTGACAACAGGAGAAACTGGCCAAGTAACTGATCATACTGTGCAACAACGGGAACAAACTATCTGGCAAAGCAGTGTACAAATAAATAAACTATGGCACTGATGAAAATAGATAAATCACTGGATTTTGTCCAGACACTGCTCAAGATGGGTATTAAAAACCTGAGGCTTGCAAAACTTCAGTATCAGTAATCTTACAATTCAAGTATCACATTTAGGCTATGAAAAATCTAGAGATTTTTGAGAGCTTACCAGGACTCTTTAATCAGTGTTTGCTTTTGTACATCTCTCCGTCCACTTGGATCATATTTCCAAGATTTTCTTGCAGGAAGGGCCTAAAATCTCAGAGAAGAACAGAGAGGAGCAGAAAGAAAGGGGAGAGGAGAGGAGAGGAGAGGAGAGGAGAGGAGAGGAGAGGAGAGGAGAGGAGAAGCTGTGATACTTCCAACCAGGTCTTTACACAAGCAGAGGTTTTGTAAAAACCTCTAGTGTTATGAGACGTCACTAGCACCGTGGGAATGATCAACACTGAGCTTTATACACCTGTTTAACCTCCAGCATTCACTAAGCCTCGGTGATGTCCGTGGCATTACCTACACAGAGTTAACTGTCTGTTTAAAGCGTTGCCTGATCAGAGCTTTTCCCTTCAGCAGTAGCACTGTAACATTTTAGACAGGACCATAATTTTTTTAGTGTCCCCAGAAGATTTTTCCAATTTTAACAGCCCATGGCACAGGCAAATGAGCTTGTTTTAGGCTGGGTTGAGTAACTCCGTAAAGGTCCTTCATTCACTGCAAGTTATTGCCTCCTCAAGATGACTGTACAGACACTCTTGCTGTACTCAGCAGTTTCATACCAGCATCGCTCTGCCATTTGACCCTGAAGCATTTCCCTTTCAAGCTACTCGTTATCACAGCTCTCAGCCAAGATTATCACAAGTGTCATACCTTCATTCTCTGGCTGCTTTCTCCGGCGGGGCCCTGGGGTCTGTGGGCAGGTGCTCAGTGCTTCCTGCGAGCAGGCCTGTAAAATGTATCAGATTAGATACCTGAAAGCACCAGCAGGTAAAATACCAGCAGTTGCAGGGTAGAAATGGCCCAGTACCTCAGTCTGCCTCTGTGTGCAGCGAGCAGCCGAGAGAGGATCTCTTCATTCACACCAGTACGGCACACGCATCTCCAGATGTTAGGCCAAGGCTTCAAAGCAAGTAATAAAAACTGTGTGGAAACCCTGGCAATGCAAAACAGAATCCCAAAGTTACTCGGAAATACTTCCCCAGGGGCGAGAAACAGGTTCCCCTTTCCTCCTTGTCTTGGCCACCGATTTTTTTCCCAGTTCACCTCTGCTCCTCACAGGCTGTCTTTTTGGCCCTGAAACTCTCCATCTCTGATAAGCTTTAAGACATATTTTAATGCTCCTTTTTTTTTTCTTTTTTCCACCCTTTCCTCTTTTAACTTAATCCCTCTTGGTGGTTTCTGACATTGTCAAATAGCTTTTGTGTACTGTCAGAAAATCTCTTGATGTAGCTACAGAGCAGCTGCTAACAAGTTGCCTCTGGGATCCTGCATCTATGAGGCTGTCTGCCTGTATAATGATTTTCAGATAAGTAAATCTGTTAATGAGATCTCAGTGGGAGCAGGGCTGAGAACCAGGGAGCAGCTCTCTGGCGATCTGCAGGGAAGCAGCTCCTTGCAGCAGAGGTGGCAGCAGGTACGTTTTGGGTGCGACGGGCACTGCTGTCCCTGAGCTAGGTCCCAATTTGAGGTGTTTCTAGGCCACGTGGCAGGCTGGCTGCCCTTCCTTGGGTTTTCTGGTGCCACCCTTGGCATCTCCCTTTCCCTTTCCTCCCCAGCTCATGTTCCTTTTTGCCCCGTTGACTCTTCACTGCAGCATCACGAGAGGAGTGCTAATGTCCATCCAGATCCGGGAGACACAAGCCACTTGCATCAGTGGCCAGCACTGGGTACGCCGCAGGGGTAGAGGAGCAGCTTGCGTAGTCCTTCCCTCCTAGCTATGGGGCAAGAAAGCGGCAGGACAATCCAGGATCTGTCCGTGTTTCTTGCTGGAAACCGCCCTGCTTTCCTGATTCAGCATGGGCTGACTCTCCACGGCCTGTGGTCTTGGCAGCTTTTCCTCTCTGCTGCTGTTAAATATGCGAGGCAGCAGGTCTTCCAGAAGCAGCTGCTGCTTCTGCCTGCCTGCCCTCTCCGGTGCGGGCCCGAGACCCGGCAGGAAGGCTTTCCGGCGAGCCGAGCACCGCTGCAAGGACAGCCGCCTGCCCCGGCGCGAGAGCCGCGTCGGAGGCGCCCTGGGCCCGAAAGCCAGCCAGCGGAGCACACGAAAGCCGAGCCTCGTTTGGAGCAGTCTTCGTTCCAGCTTTGCAGCACGCGGAGGGCAGGGCCGGGGCGGGAGCTCGCCCCTCCTCGGGAGCCCGCCGGCGTCACGCCTCTAAGGAGCGCGGAGGGGGACCTGGCTTAACACGGAGCGAGGCACCGAGCGTGGAGACCGCACGCGCACGCGCCGCACGGGTGGCACCCGGCCGTATTTGCAGAGGCCGTGAGCCTCCAGCGTGGTGCAGGGTTAACCGCCCGGGCAAACGCGGCCAGTGAGCCACAGTGACAGCTTTAATTAAAATGGGGGGGGGAGACAAAAAAAAAAAAAAAAACTCTCACAGAGAGAAAATTTGGTGTGAACTTCAGGGCAAATGATACTCCTCTACAAATCCCAGCTTAAAAATTGCTAATTGTATTACTCTTGCTGGATTTCTGTGTAGCCATGAAGTCTTCTTAATGTGGATTGATAGCATAAATCTCTTCTCCATTGAGGAAAAAGCAAATGCTGGCCCCTGACATCTATCTTTCTTTCCAGAAATCCCATCTAACTGGACGCCTCCCTAGGCCACTTCCAGGAGAAAGATGTCTCTATCCATTACCCCTGACATGCAACAGCGAAAGGAAGTGAGGTCCGTTCACATCTAATTACTCCCACTCCTGGATTTATTACAATCATGCCAGGATTAATTGAGAAAGTAAAAATGCTTACTTGGATGATCAATCTTATCTGAGTTACTTACCTTGTCACTTGTTAATAAGTGCGAAATAAAAATGCCCCTCTTCACTGCATCTCGGCAAATGGATTTCTATAATACATTGCTAGGAATCTTTAAAAGGCATTTGAAAGCAGTAAGGAGACAAATTGGATTAGCTGGAAAGAAAGTGCAAGCAAGGCATTTTTTTGTTACTATAAAGCAAAAATTTTAGTTCTTCAGCGCTCCAGATAGTGACCCAGAGGGCGGCCAGCCCCAGGCTGGCCTCCCCAGCCCTGGCTGCCCTGCGGCACCGTCACGGTGCTCGGCGCGGCGCTGGCAGGCTCTCTGGGATGGGCATCGAAAGGAGGGTCACTGGTTCAGCAATGCAGAAGGCGAAGAATATTCAGGGTGAAAAAAGGAGTCTTTCCCGGTCACATGTGCCCAGGCACAGCTGTCATGTGTCCACTTCGTGCCACGGTGCTCCCCAGGTTACCCTTCTGTGTCCCCAGGAGCCAAGGCAGCTGTTTCAGTTTAGATCTTCTAGCTAATAAAACTTGGTTTCCCACAGATGGCCACCCTGTACCAGGATTCTCTGGGGGCTAGAAAGGGTTGCGCTCACCACACAGCCTCTCTTCTTCTTCTTCTTCTTCTTTTTTTTTTTTTTCCTTTTCCCCCAAGGAAAAGAGGATCTTTCTCTTTTCCTTGGCAGCCTGCTTTCAAGAGCCTTGAAGGATGTTAATATCTTTGAGATCGTGACCTCTTCTGTCAAATTTGGCTCAAAATTCATTGCAGGAAACACACGTGATGCATAATGCTAATACCTCAGCCATGTGTTTTAACCAGAATGCTGTCTGCAAGAAATATCCCACTTTCCTTTTGCAACGAGCTCTTAAAAAGAGAAAGAATCCAGGATCTCCTGCAGCCAGCACGTTCCCAGTTTCAGCTGATGACTCCTGGTGGGGTCTCCATAACACAGCTGCCCTCCGTGTACCACCAGGAGCCAGCTCGGGGCCCCAGGTACAGAGAGCTGTGGGAGAGGTACTTGCAGCAAGAGCGGTTGTCCTGCATGCGCACCATGCCGAAGGCCTGAACCGGCATCCCCAGCTGCCGCCGACTGAGTTGGCAGACACCACAAAGACACTGAGCTTTCGGAAGCCCTCCTTTAATGCAAAGCCATTAAGGGTTCTGGGAAGCAGGACTCGATTTAAAAGAGAGGAGATTAAAATTCAGGACATGCAGGGATATGGCTTTTTTCCCTTTTTTCACACCCCCTTTTTTTTTAAGAGAGAGGTTCCAAGGTTTTTAGAGCCCCTTTAAAGAGCACTTGGCAACCTTTGCAATGCTGTTTGCAGGCCAGAGCTGCCACTCCGGCCTCCCGCCACTGGGCGCCTTTGAAAAAACTTCTGCGAGTGCCTAGCAAGGTTTCAGGGCTGGACTTCAGCCCTGCGTGCAGGCCTGCAGGGAGGGGACGGAGCACCTCCCCGCCTGTGGCTTCACACTCCCCTAAATCCATTTTATAGCTCAGGGTAGGATTTATTGGACCAGACTCTCAGGGAGATAGAGGCTTTTGTGCTGAGTTTTATCCAAAACAGTTAATGCAGCTGTTGCTGCTGCTATTACTGTGGTCGTAAAAAAGAAAGAGGGGGAAAAGGTGGGTAAAAGACATTAAAACTATCAGCTCTTAAAAGATGCCTTTTGCTGTCTAAAAATCAATTTTCTTAGCACACATGCATATAGAACAACCCGGGAATATTTCACCCTGCAGGTGCCGCGCCGAGAGCCGGCGCAGGGGCTGCCCCCGTTCGCTCTCCTGCGCGCTGCCCTCGCCTCTCCTCCTCGCGGGCACGCACGCGCAGCGAGGGTCCCGGACGAGTGAACCTCTCGCCGTCTGCTCCTCGGTGGCGGGACGGGGCGGGGGACGCGGCAGGGAGAGCCGCCAGCCCGGGGCCCGGCACGGCGGCGTTGACGCCGCGCGGCTCCCGGGGCGGCACGGGCGCCTCGCTCCAGCCCACGCTGCACGCGGCGTCCAGAGCGAGCAGGGTCCCCCGCGCCGCCGGACTCTGCGCCGGCAGTTCACGGAGAGCAGGCGGCGAGCCGCAGCGCGGGGCGCCTGGGCCGCCCAGCGGGCACCGGGCCGGGAGCCCCCCGCGATGCGCCAGCGAGGAATCGACAGCGGGAGCGAGGCGGCAGGGACATGCCATGTGCGCGCGTGTACGTGTGTGTGTGTGCGCACGCGTGCATGTGTGCAGGTGTCTGTGTGTGCGTGTGCACGTGTGTGTGTGCACGCCTGCCTGCGTGCGTGTGAGTGCCCTCCGGGAGCCTGGGCCGGGACAGCGCACGCCTCAAGCGCTCAAACAAAGCGCCTCTGCATCCGCGCTGTATGGCCACAGCGGTCCCTGGGGAATCAGCTGGACGCCTGCTCCAGCACCCCGACGGGCCCTGCTGTATCGCCAACCCAGCCAGGGAGCACCAGCCTGCTTTCCAGGCTGGCTCCTGGTGGACTCTAACAGCTCCCCGACCCCTGAATCTGTCTGCTGCATGCACTGTAAAGAGCTGAACCCAAAGAAAAGATCTGGTGTCATCAAAAGGTGAGAGAGGGAGAGAGAATTAGCCAGGTGACCTGGAGCAAAAGCAGGCAGGCAGCACAACGCACAGGGCAGGCGCGGCGCAGGGGTGCAGAGCGGCGCCGGCAGAGACCTCCCCTCTCCCCAGCACCTGTGGTGGCTGGCGGCTCTCGCACACCTTGCTCGCTGTGCTTTTGCAGGCTCCTGAGTTCCTGCCTGGGCAAAGCCCAGCGCTGCTGCACCAGGGACGTGAGCAGTCATCTCCCTTCTGCTGGGAGGGCAGGAGCGTGACCGGTGGATGCACGGGTGGACGCACAGCCACAGGGCGACTGCGAGCCAAGACTCCCGGCAAGGTGCAGATTTCCTGCGAGACGACTCAGCTTGCTGCAGGGAGCAGGAGGCGAGCCAAGGAGAGGAGCACAGCAGGGTTAGGGGCTGAGCCTCCATATATCGTGCCTCCTACTTAGGGCCTGTCAGGGGAAGCACATTCCAGCTCCCGTTGGCAGCAAAAGGCAGACCCTCTCAATTAAGCAAAGTGCCTCAATGAATTGCCGCCTCATCCATTAGGCTCCTCTGACTCAGGCACTTGCAGACTGTTTGCTCACTACTGCATTTCATTTGAGAAATTGGTTTCTGGAAAAAAAAAGAGAAAAAAAAAAGAAAGAAAGGAAAGAAAGGAAAGAAAGGAAAGAAAGGAAAGAAAGGAAGAGGAAAGGGTGAAGTCTGGGCAAGTGAAAGAAAGGGCTCCATCGCAACAAACCAAGTCTTGCAGCCCCTGCCAGGCATGCACGTTTAGCTCTTCGACCGCAGAGGCAGCTTGTGGCTGGCTGGTGCAATGTTCAGATCAGTGGGAAAATCTGGAAACGTTTTCGCTCAGGAAAGGCAGGCAGGGAGACAAACACACACGATGCAGAACTAGAAGGCATTACAGGCTCATGCGTGTGGGCCTGCGTGCAGACACCATCTGCACACACGTGGCCGCAGGGATGCGCAGCTGAAAGACAGATGAAAGGCCAAAACGGCCACTCTGCGCCCCTAGAGCAGATGGGATCCACAAGTAACTCGCTCAGCACTTTATTTCTGTAAGGCCATGTTCCCCTCCACGGCTGCTGCCGTTTCCTGCGGCGCAGGGCAGTGCAGAGCCGCCAGCTCCCCGCTGAGGTTTGCGACAGAGCGCACGAGAGCACACACACGAGGGGCAGCTCAGCCCCATCGGCGCGCGCGCTATGGAGGGGTTGTTCCTCAGCCACACTGCTCCCAAGTCAGATGGTTGTTACAAAAAACCAAGTCCTGTTTTTCTCCTGTAGTCATGAAAGTTTTCTTTGTTAGGCAATAGCTGGAGAACAGCTGCTCCCCGAGCTGAGGGCTTGTTCAGGCACATAATCCTTGCCGAGGAGCCAGGCCATTTACAAGGGTGAATAGATCTGTGTTAGGATCTTAAAGCTGAGCAGCTCCTCCTGTCCTGGCTGCGTCAACGTGTGATTTCAGCCACTGTGCACAAGCAGCCTCGACGTGGCGTGCACTCGCACCCCTGGGACACAAACCAGCAGTGAGCTCCCTTGCTCTACCTCGGCCTGGGAAACGGCTGGGTGCCTGCGTCACTGCCGACCCGGACCTGGCACCCCGGGAAGCCAGGGGCCCCTAAACCTCTGCTGGGGCTTGGGAAACAGCAAGGGTGGAGATCTGGGCAGGAAGGAAGCCTTGCTTGGTGAACACTGTCTCGGAGATGTGTGTTGCCTGAGGCCGGGCAAGCTCACTGCAGCTACCAGAGCTCAGCTCCCACTGAGAGACAGGCTGCTGGCTCTTCCTGCCCCGGTTCTGAGCTGTAAGGAGCCTTAGGGATAAGGTGCCGCACTTCAGAACTGTTAGAACTGGAGGTTACATCTTATTTGCTGGGTGGTAGATAAGGTGAAACTTGCTGAAAGGGTGCAGAGATGAGCCAGAACCACATGCTTTAAGTCCGGAGGCTTTGGTAGGGTGCTAGTTGATCTTGTTGCCCATGCTTTACTAGTTTAAATCAAAGTTCAGACTTGAGACCAGGGATTTGCCCTGAGATTGCTCCTAGTCTAGTCAAGCAGGATTTGTTGTAAGCAATTTGTTCTATTTTGGCTTTATAATTCAGTCAGTTAAACCCACTGCTGGAACTCATCAGTGCCCTGGATATCTCTGCAGCAAGTCGGAAATGTCTCCCTCACGAATGCTGATGACTACGAGAGAAGCAACAGTGTGACTGACCACAGTCTGAGAAAGCCTGGCATAACCTGTCCATTCCTTCCTGGGAAGGCACTATTATTAATAGTACTTTCGCTTATTATAGCAAGCACATCCCAATCAGGCTTGCTGGTGCTAGCCACTGCACAGAGACACGCTCACAGGTCTCACTCAGGTCTTGGCAATCTCACATCACGCTGAGTTGCTGTTGTTACAAGACCTACTTCACCTCAAACCAGAACATCACTGCATTCTGGAGCAGTTTTAACCCAAGCTGATTTCCCATCCTGAGGGATGTTTCTCTCCCTCCCAGGCTGTCTGGGTGATGTTGGCCATTCTAGTCACATTTACAGGAAAGAACAGGAAGAGCTACAGGACCTGAAGGCAGTATCTGTCTCCTCTCACCTCCTGTCAGCATAGGACACTTGTTGGCAAAGCCAAGGGAGATGCTTCCAAATGAAACTAATCCTAGTCCTGGTCCTGAATTAGGGATCAGTTACTGTAACAAAAAGCAGATGTAATTCCATCATCCTGGGACATGAGGACAGAGGCCTTGGCATGAGTCTGCCTCTGTCTGGACATGAGGAGATGAAGCTCTCTAAAGGCAAAGCTCCCCCTCACTCCTCTCCCACTTGTTTTGGTCAGGACCTTCCACTTCATTCCTCTCTTCGCCAGGGAGCTGGGCCCTCAGGAGTGTTTTCCCTGGGTCAGCCAGTGCTGTATTCGTTTTTTTCTTTCCTTGCAAAATTGGAAGAAAATCAAGGCTGAATTTGCAAAAGCGAGACAGGAAAAGTATGTTCAATTAAAAATACAATGTGAGTGGGGCTGACCCAGGAGAATTAATATAGCTAAAGTAAAAGGCTGGCTTGAGGCTTTGGCAACGGGAAAGCTTCTATGAAATGAAATGCCATAAACCTCTACCAAGGAAGGAACAGTAATAGTGCCAAGATGCAGTACTTAGATATTATTCACACTGATTGAATTATTGACTGGCTATTGCAGTGCAGCCTTGGCGAGAGAAAGGAGGAAATCAGGTCCAAAGCCATTAATATGCCTCTTCGGTAGCACACTGGGAACTCTGGAGAGGAGGAAGGAGGAGCCAGGAGGACAGGAGCTTAACTCTGGGTTGCACCCTCCTTCTAAGAGCAGTGACTTGCAGCAAAGGAGCAGGCAACCCCCTAACTGCCCCAGTGTGACTTATCGGAGGCTGCGCTTGAGAGCCCTCAGTCTCCCCGACTGCACAACGAGGGCATCGCTACTGCCTTCCTTCACACTGCAGGTACCCATGTGCTTATAGCGATGATCAGACGGGCCAAGCGCTTCTGGCTGTAGCTCATGCAAAGCATCTGTCACAACTATTTCCTCTGCAAAATAAGCAGGGTGGGGGGAACAGTTCCCTCCACAGTCTCTGGGCAATGGGAAACAAATGCTGAGGGCTTTCAGGCCAGTGCCTGGGGGCTGTGCAGGGTGCAAATAAACTACCTGGAAAATGGCCCCCACCAGAGTGACGTCCGTGAACCTGGCAGAGGGGAACCTTCTGTCTCTTCTGTGCTTCTATAGAAACCCTTTCTCTTAACTGAAAAGGAGTCTGAGCTGAGATTCACAGGTGAAAGGAGAGGAAGTGTTCTCTCCTTCTTAAGAAGCTTAAGATGTCCCAACAGAATTGCCAGTGCAGCAACGAGCCTTTCTTCCCAATTGCTCTCGTGTCTTCACAAAGGTGTGGAACAAAGCTGAGAGGAGCTAGACCTAAGCAGAAAATCACAGCCAGCCCTATACAGGCACCTGGCCTGAAGACTGGGGCTGTCTGTCCCTCCGTTCATTTGCCCAGGTGAGCACATATCCTCCTTCCCAATCTCTCCCCGGCCAGGGAAGGCTTTTTGCTGCAGTAGCAAATGATAGAGGAAAGTGGCCTCTTGTGGATGAAAGCTGAGATGCACCATGAGCCAGCGGTGCTGCAGAGTGCCGTTCGACCCTTTCCATCCTGGCAGGGGCAGGGCGAGCAGCGGTTTGGCGAAGACGTGCTCAGAGGTGCCGTGAGCAGGCATGGTGGGTGGGATAGACCTCTCTTCCCTGGGGTGTATGGAGAGGATATCAACAGGGAAACAAGGGCAGTGCCTGGTCCAAGCTGCACACCACCAAAGAGGCTGCCCAGCAAGAGGGGAAGGAGCAGGAGCAGCTCTGGGAGCAGCTCTTGGGAAGGACAGTCCCAGGCAGCGCTGCTCGGGCAGACAGGGCTTTCTCCCAGGGGGAGGTCCGTGTGGGCCCGCTGCACCCCGCTGCGGAGCTGCAGCTATTCCACCGTCTCCCTGTTGGCGCTTGCCTGCTTTCTCCGGGGGCACCTGCACAGCTTGCCTGCTGCACCCTGGATGCCAAGCATGTTCAAAGCTAGGCCCAACCTGCACTTCTCTAGAAAAACAGGGTGCTAGAAATAGAGGAAGCGCGGGTGCCACGAGCTCAGTGGAGCTGTACCCACGGGGCACAGTGCACGCCAGCATTCGGGTTCCTGCTCCAGGCTCGCAAGTCAAGTGGGCTGCAGTTGGCCTCCCCAGCCCTCGCGGGCCGGTTCCCGGAGACGGGGCCAGGCGCGGGGCCGTGCGTGAGGCGAGGCGAGCGCGGGCCCGGCAGAGGGCACAAGCGGCCCGCGGCGGGGCCTGGCTGGCACGCTCTGTCCCGCTTCCCGAGCGGGCAACCCGGGGCCTCGCGGCAGCCCCCGGCCCGGGGAGCGCCCGAGGCGGCCGGGCCCGCGGGGCGCCCGCGGCCCTGCGCTGGGAGGGGGTCCGGGGAGAGCTGCGCTCTGGCACCGTGAATTTAGTGATTGCGAATCATGTAAGAGCTAGGAGCAGCTTGTATTTCCATTTTCTTAGTTTGCTCAGTTTTGGAAAAAAAAAAAAGAGGAAAAAAAAAGAAAAGAAAGAAAAAATGAAGAAAAAAGAAACACTAGTGATTTATGAGTATGGGCAGGTGCTGATGCTGGACTAGAGAGGAATATAAGCAAATTCATAGCTTTTAAGTTTCCCTTTGTTCAGCAAGGTCACTCCTGGGTTTACATAGTGGAAAAGTACACTAAAGCCCCGAATCAAGTGCAGATAAACACACTCCATCTCTGGAGAGCCACCACTTGGAGCTGGGATGGCAGAAAGCAACCAGCAACAGGAGCTCTGGGCCCTCTGTGGTGGAGAGGGAGCCACAGAGGCAGCAACATTATTAAAGCGTTAGAAAGGACAGACAGACAGCAGGAGACAAACTGGTGGAGTCGAAAAGCCATGCTGGACAGAGTTTGTTAGGACAGCTCTGGCTGAGCACCCCCTCCCTCTGCGCTCTCAGGCTTGCGTGTTGCTCTGGGAAGGAAGGGGCTCACTTTGCCCAGGTCAGAGCAGAAGGAAAATGCAGCTGAGCTCTGCATTCAGAAGTCATTTTGTCCTAGATGGCAGGAAAGAGCCCTGGGAAGAAGGCTCCTGCTGGTGCAATTACCGCTTGTCACTGAGGATCTTTGGCAAGGATGAGCCAGGCTGCAGCAGCCATCAGTGGGGAGCCAACACTCCCTTGGTCTTTTCCTGTTCCAAGGAGTGCTCAGTACCTCTGAACCAGAGGGCAGTCAGGCCATAGGGATAACCACGGCACAGAGCAGGCACATGACTGTTCTACGCACCCACAGCAACCCAGGAACACGGCTTACCAGAGCGCAGCTCGGTAGGCTTCGTTATAGTATGTGCCTGGCCCTTGCCAGGGTGCACAATGCCTAAAGAAAACATAACTGGGTTGCAATACACAGCTGTCTGGCACAGGGACGAATTGTGCTGTTGGTGCCAGACCATGGTGACATTCCAGTCTGAAAGCCCCTGCTTTCACATTCCTAAGAAAACCTAAGAACGAGCTGCAGTTTCTTTTAACTCCCTCCCTCCTTGGCACCATCAGCTGCCCCCAAGGGTAGGATGAGAGTGACTGAGATCCCATAGTGGGGAGGTGATGTGGCAGAGAGAGGCAAGTTCAGCAGAACAGCCTGTGCTGGAGAAATCAGGCCTCCCTGCCGCACCCGGATGCCCCACTCCCGGCAATGCAGGAGGGCCCGGCTCTTCTCCAAGGGAGCCAGAACCGGTTCACAGCGAATATCATCCCGCTGCCTGAGATCCATCATGTCAGTGGCTCACTCATGGGCATGGAGTCATCAAAGCCTCCGTCAGAGCTAACAGGCATCGACAGCCGCACAGCGGGAGCAATGGGGCCATAACACTTATTAATCATATCCCTCCCCATTGAACCCGACCCATCAATCAGTTGCCTTGGTCTTGCACTTTGAATTCCCCAAGCGTCGAGCGCTGATCCCAAGGCTTTCCCAGTGGGAGACCCAGCAGAAGGACACATGGTTGCTGGGGCAACACTAGCTGCCATTTCCTGTTTCCCCAGATGTCGGCCATGCGTTTCCATAAGAACCAGGATTGTCCCCAAACCAGATGGAGCCACAGGGCTCTTTCATGGGCATTGCAGCAGCTGTGGCAACCTCTCACACAGATGTTGTCTTGGCTGTCCTTGTATCCTGGTGGCTATTCCTCTGCTATTCCCTGGAACAAGCCTCCTCAATAGTCCCATGTGCTTTAAATCTAGTGGTTTTCATCAGCTGCTCAAAAGTTCAATGCAAAATTTTTCCAGGTTCAATCAGGAGCAAGCAGTGTGGCTGAAATTTCTCCGGCTCCACAGCACGGAGGACTCCAAGCACAAGCAGGGCGCATGTTGGAAACCACCCTGGCCCATTCACACATCTTCCTGGCCCTCTGCCTAATGTCAGGAGACACCCACTACTACCCATGTTGTTCAGACTGTCCTCACTGCTGCTGGGTCTCCCCAGAGCTGAATGTGCATGGAGCAGGAGAGCCTGCCAGCCTCCACTGGGCTGAGTGGGGATACAGAAATGTCCCTGACTTATCCTTCTCTGCCACTTCTGCCCACACTGGGGTCTGGATATCCACCTTATAAAACCTGGGACTTTCCGAGGAACTGTAAGTCTGTTCCCTTGAATTTTCAGCCCATCCCCACCAAATAGCCGCAGGTTGCACTGAGTAACCCATATATATGGAAGTATGAGGTCCTAACCCAGGCATTCATTTTTAATTTCTCTCTCTATCTCGGTCTTTGTTTTTTTTTTTTTTTTTCTTTTTTCTTTTTTTTTCTTTTTCTTTTTGTCCCTTGACTTTGGATCCATTCCTTCCACGAGTTTGAGACATATGCAGAGCACACTCCAGGGAAAATTGCACATTCTCCCATACGGATGGCTGCAGAGTTCTCCTGGGAGCAGAAGGCAGGCCAGAAGCAGTCTGAGAGCACTGCCAGTGCTACTGTTCGACTTACTGAGCAGGGCTCGGCCGCTTGCTCTCCACGCCGGTGTGCTCAGCTTGAGAGGCCTTGGGGAATGCGTAACACATATTTTGTTACATGAAGGATCTGCTTATTTTCCGCTCCTTTATCTATCTTCCTTTGCCCCTCATACTTTGGGCTGACAAGGTCTTTTCAGACCTGTCGTTCAGAGGATGCTTAGACCCTTCTTCCTTGGGGCCATGTGGCAGGCTGGCTGTGGTGACCTGCAGAAAAGGAAAACCTAGGCAGCAGGCTGGAGGTATGCAACCAAGAAACATCCCTGCCTGAACTTGGCACCATTTTGCAATCAACCTCTTTGTTACAGACCGAAGAAAAAAAAAAATCTTGCCCTGCTGGAGACAGAGCTGGCCTGGAGCCTGGATCTCACCTTCCTCCTCTGCTGAAATCCCCTAAGCAGAAGTCTGTGCATCTGAATGTTCTCCATTCCCTCTGCCTGGAGCTGAACCAGTACGCTAGGTCCAAAGCTCAGAACTTCGGAAATAGTTCTCCTGGGCCTGAAAGTTGTGTACAGGCCTTGGTGTGCATCGGGAGTACCCCAGGAAAGGTACCCCCAGCCTCCTACAAAGGTTTTGAAGGCCCCTGAGACAAGTCCCGAGAGCTTCCATCCCTCTCTCCATTCCTTAGGGAAGCACTTTCCCTAAATGCAGGACTGTAAAATCGATTGTGCAAGAAATGCACAGCCTGGGGTGTACAGTCTGGCTCCACCTCCAAATTACTGTTGTGCTCTCCCTCCTTCTCTCCCTTTTCTCCCGCCATTTGCCCTGAAAGGACAGGGCTCGAGAGGGGCAGCTGCCCCCGTGCTACAGCAGCGCTGACGGAGCCCAGCAGCCTTTCCCGGCTCCCGTCGTGGAGACTGCGCTGTGCTAAGCCGCACCCGCTGGGACACGGCGCCCGGAGGACGTGGTCTTGAAGTGATGCTTACTTGCGGCGGTGAGTTCAAACGGGGCTTGTCTGTAGCCCCGAGCGGCGTAAAAGGGGGGTGCGGAGCGAGCGGAGGAGCAGGCTCCAGCGCGGGATGGCGCCCGCCCGGCCGGCCGGGCCGCTGTCTGCAGCGGAGGGGCTGCGAGGCCCCGCTGGAACGGGCTCCCCGGGCCGGAGGCCCCTCCCGGGGGGAGCCGCCCGGTCCCCGTTAGCCGGCTCCCCGTGCCTGCGGAGCGGGCGGCGCGGGAGGCCGGCGAGGCGCGGCCGGGCCTGCCCCGCGTGCAGGATTAGGGCTGGAGAACAGGTGGCCAATTCCTCCCCACACAAAGCCACTCGGTGACCCAGGCAGTGGGGCGAGTGACCCACAGGCCACAGGAACATGTTAACAATTTCCAGGTCAGCGGAGGGAAGGAATGGCAATTTTTTCTGCTCCAGAGGATAACAGGATATGGTTTTCACAGCCCTCTCCCCCACCCCCACGCTCAGAAGAAAGATTCAGGAGACAGCAATGTCGTCCTGCTCTTCCTTCCCCCCTCCCGCGAGCAGAACCGGACCGCCTCGCGCCCTGACCGTGAGCCCGAGCCCCGCGCCGGCTTGCGGGTCGGGAAAAGCCCTGACGGATCCGCCGGCCGGGACGCCCAAACCCCTCGAGTGGGCGCCCGGCTGCGCCGGCCTTGCCGGGACACGGCCTCGGCGCCCGCCCGCCCGCCGGGAGCCGTCGTCCCGTCCGCACTGCCGCGGGCCCCTCGGGCCCGGGCGGCCCCTCGGCCGGGCCAGGCCTCTCCGTTCGCTCCGCCGCCTTCGGCTCCCCGCCTGAAGGGAGCTGTTCCGGGCGGGCAGGGCCCGCGAGCCGCTCGGCGAGGGAGCAGGGAAGGCCAAACGGGCCGTGCCGGGAGCGGACGTGCTGGCGGCTTCTGGTTCAATGCGGGGGCAAAGCCCCGCAAAGGAAGGTGTACAAATGCTGTGGGAGAGCCGCCGGCCTCTCGGCGCTCGGCGGCGGCGCAGGCCTTTCAGCCCGGGTGAGTTCCGCTCTTTCCTGTGCTTGGAGCTCGCGTGCTGAGGGCTTTAACCCTCCCAGAGGGAGAGCTGGTTCCGTCTTTTAAAAAGCAATTCTTTTCTCAAATAACAGAAAAGGAGGAAAAATAAAAAGGAAAGTGATACGGGATGGGGTTGGGCAGGAGAGCGCTTCACAGTGGTGGTGGCTTCGTTGCCAGCAAAAAGACAGACACCTCTGAAGGATCTTCCTGCAGGAAAATCCCGGCTCCTTGTTCAGAGGCTCTGGCTGCTCCCTGCCTCGCGCCTCTCTGGGTCCAGCGCCCGTGCTGGCGTGCAGCTGCAGTTTCAGAACTGCCTCTGCCCCGGTGAAACCGCAGAGCTCTTTCCAGTGAGCCCCCGGACAGCCGGGTTCTCCAGGTGTATTGCAGATGGCTGTGACTGCAGCACCCTTCCAGCCCTGTGCACCACTCTCTGCTTGCTTGTTTGCCTTAACTGAATGCTCAGCAGAAGCTCTGGTCCCTGAATTATTTGGATCCATTCCCTCCCCTTCCCCTGCACATCCTCTGTCCAATTATGAAAGGACAAATGTCAGCACTGACCTCTGAGGTTGAGGAAACAACCTCCTTTTAGCCAAGACACACTCCCCTTCTTTGTGGCCTTGGGAGGATGAACCTTTGAGATGTTCATCCCCATAGCCAGGCCTGTGTCAATGGCATAAATAAAATGGAGACTGAGGGGGCACAGCTGGCTTGGGAGGAGTGTGGGATGTGCTGAAGGGCTGTGCATGGGCACCCAAGAGCACATCGGGCTTTCCAGGCTGCTAGGATTAGTGCCTTGCTGTTAGGAGCAGGGTACAGTGCGGTGCATTCACCCTCCAGGGTCTACCTAGCTCCTGAGGCAATAGCAGCAGTGACAAGGTGATGGCCTTGACCTCAGTGTGGCTACTGTTCCGCCTCCCCATTAGTTATCTGCATTTTAAACTGTTTTTACAGCGTGAGAACATAAAAGCTTTTAGGTGGCATGGATGAATATGTCTGTCTTTTTACTCTGCCCCTGCAGCGCTTGAGGATGCCCCAGTCTTCAGTGCATCATTTATACACTGTGCTTGTGGGAAGAGCAGAATGAGAAAGAGATGAGAACCCGTGTCTTTTCCCCACTCTGAAATTTTTGATGGTCCTTTCTGGGACACACAGCACCCTTTCCATGACCCCCTTTCTTATGCCTCCCCCTCCTCTCCCAAGCTATAAGAGGGCATTGCAAGATAAGTTACAGTGGCAGCTGTGTTAAAAATGCTCTTTTCTAAGGCTAGGTGTCATAAACTCACAATAGGCTAAGCTGAGGGAGACACCCTGCCCGACGACTCTTCACTCTCTCGGCTGTAAAAAAAGATGAAGAAGGAATTAAAAAAGAGCGGTTGGTGGGGAGGGACACTGCTCATTGTGTCTCCCGCGCCGCGGTTTCCAGGGAGACGGCTCCCGGCGCCGCATCCCTCTCCATCCTGCTGTGGCCCTTTGCAAGTTACAGTAGTGGCGGCTGCTGTTTTCCCTCTGTTCCCAGCTGTCTTCCATGCGCTCTCCCAGGGTCTCTGGCCCAAGGTGGGCTTGACACCATATGGGATAGGAAAAAGTCCCCAGTATTTATGACTTGTTTGGAAGGGGAAGGAATGTGAGGCTGAGTTCATGGTGTACACGGAACAGGAGGGACTGACACCACTGACTGAGTCGCACACAAACACACTAGACTATTGCTTCTCTCTGTGATTAAGCGGTGCAGAGAAGAATATTTCCAGTGCTGGGTGATATGACTGTGACATGAAGTCATTAAAATGCCCCATACATCAGAGCATATGCGCTGAGAAAGACCACAAACTTCTAGAAAAGTTTTGGTTTTTAAAGGAAAAAAAAAAAAAGTCTAAATGTAGCATAACGTATCCTGACAGTTCCATAATTCACAAAGTCTGAAAGAGGCAGCACAAAAACCCTCCTGAACCCAAACACCTCTTCAGTTCCACTCAGCTTGGGGCCCTGCCAAAGACCTGGGCTAAAGGTCTTATCCTTATAAGACCTTTATATCCTAAGGACTTACCTGCCGATGAGTCAGGGCTCCTCTTGCAAACTTGCCTCAGTCAACAGCAGGAGTGAAAGATTCAGTGCACATGGACTGAGAGAGCAGGCCAGTGCCCTGAGCACCGCAGTGGGAGTTAAGACGCCTGCAAACTACCTGTGTTTCATGTGCTCATGGTACCTATGGAAAGTGGGTCTCTCCATGGCTCCAGGTGTACAGGACAAGACAGGTGAGACCCACAGGAGCCCAAGGACTAAGAACTGGTTATATCCTGCATGAAAATGCTGAAAGATTCACAAATTGAGAGAGTTTGCAAATCTCCCATGTAGCTCTGTCCTAGTTCTGAATTAGCTGACTTGGGTAACCACAGCACCAGCCAAGCTGCACTGACTATTTCTTTCTGTGCCAGTTGTGCAGGCAGATCCAAAACCTTGCATGGAAACACAGAAATCCAGAAAGTTCATTAATTATACATTAGTTAAATGTTACTGGCTGTTTTTTCTATGCATCACCCGAAGTGCCAGTGTATAAACTGTCTGTACAGTAATCACTGTATGCCAGCCCACTTCAAGGACTGGGCATACCTTTAGCGTAGATCCTGTTCACAGCACAACGGCAGGAAGACTTGGCATGGCTGTGGCAATGGTGATTTCAGATCTATTGGTATGTGTATACATGGGGGTAAGGTTACATATATTAGTATGGAGCTGTAGAGGCATGCATATTTAAGGCCTGGTTTATTCTTCATCCATACCTATGTGTTTCTATATATAACATTTTTAATAACCAATGCTTGAATACAGCAAAGTCATTAGTAGTTACTGATGTATCTTGCATGCACATGTTTCTTTAAGTATCTATTGCACAAGAAGCAGTAGCCAAACCTATAGCTGAGATCTGATCTCTCAGTCACCTGCACTGGTTTCTGTTTGCACCACAGGCAAGGGCAGTCCACAGCAAGGCTCCTTAGCTCCCCTTGGGAATTTCCTGTTGCTTGAAGCTTTGACCAACTTCTGCTTTGGGGGCTGAAATTTCCTGCATGGATGCAACCTCCTCGGCCTTGCACACCAGGTGGACACCTATGGAGGCACATCCACAAGTTGGGTTATCCATGGGGAGATCCCAGACAGCCCCCACCTGCTCTAGCCCCCACAGGAAAGAACCACAGCTCCCAGCATGCTTGCTGCACACACAGCATGCCCAGATGGTCTCCCAGACCAAATTATTTACTCATGAGTGCCCAATCAGCTCATGCATGAGCTCCCAATTAGTACACGCATGAGCATCCTGGCGATTCATGCATGCGCACTCCTTTGGTTTGAACATGAGTGCCCAACTAGCACATGCACAAGCACTCTATCAGCTCATGCTTGAGCTCCCTATTAGTACATGCTTGAGTGCATAGTTAACTCACACCTGAGCATCCAGTTAATTTATGCATGAACTCCCCATTAGTTCATACCAGGAGTACCTGATTGTATTGTGTCTGAGCACCCAGCTACATCATGTATGAACATCCGGGCAGCTTATGCATGAGCACCCAATTATTTCTTGCATGGGTAGCTGATTAGTACATGTCCAATTATTTCATGCAGGAGTGCCCAGGTAGCAGATACTTTAGCACTCAGTTAGCTCATGCATGAGTGCTGCATTGAGCATATATGCCTGTTCCAGTAGCCAGTGGCTACAGGGGTGATCTGTGTTGGAGGAGGCCACAAACAGCCCTGTGCTGATCTCAGTCACTTCCAGCCAACCCTGAAAATGGAAAAATGCTCCATCGCATACCCTAATGTCAGCCTGACAGAGGAGAATGCAGCACCTGGGTGCAGACAGATTTAAGAAAGAGGGACAGCCATTAGGAGAAGGGAGACATGTAAGGAGACATGTGGAGGGAGAGACAGCTGAAGAGATTTGCTCAAAAATTAAACTTCTGGGGTATGTTTAATTAATAAGGATGGATGTCTTCTCCAAAACAAGCTGCAAACTGTCATTTTTCTCCGTATTTCGCTTTTTCTTCCTACTATGTGGGTGGGATGGAGGAGACAAACTCCTGTGACTAAGTGGTAAATCAGGCCTCAGCTCCCCGTGTACATGTATACAGAGCGATGACTTAGGGAACTCCCTTTGCTCCCAGCTATGCTGTTCCAAGGAGGCTCTGTCATTTAGCAACCCGACCATCCACTGAGCAGCTCTGGCCATCTTTTATACTACTCTGCTTTTCATACTTTCCCCTTGAAACACCTTTGCCACAGCTCCCAGCCAGATGTTAACTTCATTCTTTCTTTGGGGACACTCCAATGGAAAAGATTTATCATGTCCTTAGTGCCTTAACAACATCATGAGGCAGAGTTTCCCAAGGGGTCAGATGGACAGCCTGACTATGCACGCATTCACCCCATCTTCCCCTGATCAGATCTGTCCACATAAAGGATTGTGGCTTTAATAAAGCCAAGATTTATGCAAGTTAATCTGGAGTTGACCTGTCTGTGTTAAGTGGGTTGATATACATCCAGTGCCTCCCACTGGCTTTGTTTTACAGCTCAGCACACGTAACTCAAGGAGAAATCATCTGTCTGAAAGGTCAGCAGAGAGGAGTAAAGACAGAAGCTGTCAGATGGCTAAGCGCTGAATCTGACCCAGAAACCTGTGAGGAGCCTCTCCTGGCCAGAACACCTGCCTGTGCTTGGAGCTAACAAGGTGCTCAAGGGTTTTCCTACAGCATCAAAAGTAGAGCTGGTCCTAGAGACAAGATAGACGCCACTAAATGCACCTTCTTTCCCTGCTGGGCAGCTACATGCCCTGGAGTCTCTAGAGTAAATGAAGTGTCTCTTCAGGCATTTTACTTATGGGATCAAAATCTTTTTTTTTTTTTTTTAATTTATTTTATTTTTTTTAATTTTATCCCAGGAGGTCTCGAGTCATGTTTTTGAAATACAGCTCAAGCCCCCCCCCTAAACCAGCTCTCCAGAAGCCACCAGTGACAGAGATTGATTAGGACAACTTTTTGACTATTAAATGCTGATGGATAGGATAAGTCATTCATCAAATCCCTTCCCCTAATTAATCCAGCATTGTACTTCTGCTCCTAACACAAATGAAAGCCACAGACTGCCCCAGCAAATGGAAATGAAGGAATGCCCCCCTGATTAGCCTGTATGGGAGACAGAAATAATGCCTTCAGCCACTGTGAACCACCTGCCTGCCCAAGTACTCAAGCATGGGTTCTGGATTTTAAGCTGAGGGAAGACAGCTTTCTGCTCTCATCTAGTCAAACAAGTAATAAAATCTCCATCCGTCTCAGCATCTCCATGGGATGCTCCCTCTCCCCATAACCACATCAGATACCTGTACACAGGAATGCCCTATGCCTGTTTGCTCTCTCTGTGCTCTGTCTTGTTCTTCTTTGGTTTACTGGTTTATAGAGGCCTTCACACAAAGCAAGTCCTTGAGTTAATGAAATCCCTTTTCATATGCAAGACTAGTCACTGTGTGTGAAATTACAGAGCTAGCTCATGTTAAACAAGATTGGGAGCTTTGAGAACTAGCTCATGTCCACTCTGAAATGACCAACTTGCTCTGGATTTAGGTTCAGCTGAGCCCATCAGACTCCACAGGATAGAAAGTCTTATTCTGGATTGGTTTTCAGACATCTTCTGTACACACTGAAGTATACACTCCTCTGGCTGCCCATTCGCAAATGAATATAGTTTCAGGAGACCATAAGGAGTGTCAGGCTGAAGGGATTCAGGGTCTGTTTGTCCAGCAGTTATCACAGTTTTAGCTCCCACTGAAAATAGCTTGCATGTGCTTTGTTAACTCTCAGTCAAACACAGGAGCTTGGACTCCGCAAGCCAAATGGAGAATGGAGAGGAGAGGACAGGACAGGAGAGATAGGAGCTGTGTCCTTTCAGTCCTGACATCCCCAAGCTGACCCAGTGGAGGCAGGCATTTACAGGCCTGGCTCAGCTTTCGCAGCTTGTTCTCAGTCTTGGCACAAAGGCCAAGAGTAGAAGAAGGATCCAGAATGGCAACAGGGTCCATGAAAGCCCCTTCAGAAATCCATTG
Organism: Rhea pennata; assembly: GCF_028389875.1. Classification (NCBI taxonomy): domain Eukaryota; kingdom Metazoa; phylum Chordata; class Aves; order Rheiformes; family Rheidae; genus Rhea; species Rhea pennata. The sequence goes on along the minus strand of NC_084684.1, from coordinate 5,328,230 downwards.
AAGTGGTGTCGTGTTCCCATCTGTCAGCAGCCACCCAGTGAAAGGGTGTGAAGGGGGGGAGGCAGGCAGTGTGCCTCAAGGGCTGACACAAAGAGGAAGAGACTGATTATGCTGTTATTTCTCCACTTTCAAACCCCATTAGGGGACATGCCGGGCTTTTCTCAGGGTCTTTGGGATGCTTAAGCTGCCCATTTAGCAGCGGGAATGGTCCAATTAAAAGAAAGACAAAGGGGGGGCCCAGCCTGCCTTAACTGAAATGGGTTTCAGTCTAATGAGGATTAGGTTCAAGAACAGACCTAAGGGAGCAGTGCAATACCCATTACCCGCCGGACTGTACCAGCGCAGAGGCCACCTGCCCCTGCCGCACCGGCCTTTTAGCCAGAGCACGGCGCGGCGGGCCCAGCACGCTAATACCTTGCACGAGGAGAAGAGGGCGCAGGCCCCTCTGCAGCCACCAGCGCAGGCTTTCAGCATGTGCATTTGCGCAGTTATCTGGAGGTGTCCTGAGGTTACCGGTCCCAGGGCTGGGTGCACCGTGCCTAACAGGCAGGAGGGCAGCTGGCTCAGACAGGAAGCATCACCCATCTCCCTTCACGCCTGGCCAGGGGATTATAGTCCAGATGTTACAGAATGTGTCAGGCAGCGAAGCAGGGGTTTGTAAAATGGACGCATCGAGCAACCTCCCCCGCAGAGCCACACGAGCCTCCCCGGGCAGCACTGTCAGGCCTCCCCCTCCCCGGAGGTGGGGGGCCAGCGGCACTGGAGGCACGGAGAGCCGCTCTGCCTGCTCACCGCTTCCCCTCCACATAGTCTTCAGCAAGGCCCCTCTTCTCGGTATTGTCCCAGGCGGCTCTGCGGGAGGTGGGGGCTGGCAGCTGCATGTCTCAGCAAGCTTGAGTCCTGCAGCGCTCGCAGCACCGATAGCCCGCTGGCACCAGGTCCCCTCCACGCTTCAGCCGGGTACGCCGCGGGATCCCTGGCGGGGCTGCCCCTTCATGACTTCCCTGCCTTGAGGAAGGGTCCTGCCCCTCCATGCTGGTGGGAAACCTGTTGCAGAGCCTTGCTGCCCTGAACTTTGTAGTCTCCTTTTAATTTCCAGGCAGAATGCCCTCATGGCTGATTTGCACTTGTTTCTAGGAGTGACGCTGTTCTCTGCTGAGAACGCTTGTTCTCTGTGCTTTATTCCCAGCTGTATCTACAGGGAACAAAACGGTCCCTCCTCCACCTTCTGAGGGCAGGTTCTTCGTAAGCCTTGGAACCACCTGGGAGGATCTGCTCCGTCCCCCTGCGGGGCCGAGTGCCCCCTGCCAGCTGCGGGCACCGCGCTCTGCTCCATCCCCCTGCGGGGCCGAGTGCCCCCTGCCAGCTGCGGGCACCGCGCTCTGCTCCGTCCCCCTGCGGGGCCGAGTGCCCCCTGCCAGCTGCGGGCACCGCGCTCTGCTCCGTCCCTCCGCGGGGCCGAGTGCCCCCTGCCAGCTGCGGGCACCGCGCTCTGCTCCGTCCCTCCGCGGGGCCGAGTGCCCCCTGCCAGCTGCGGGCACCGCGCTCTGCTCCGTCCCCCTGCGGGGCCGAGTGCCCCCTGCCAGCTGCGGGCACCGCGCTCTGCTCCGTCCCCCTGCGGGGCCGAGTGCCCCCTGCCAGCTGCGGGCACCGCGCTCTGCTCCGTCCCCCTGCGGGGCCGAGTGCCCCCTGCCAGCTGCGGGCACCGCGCTCTGCTCCGTCCCCCTGCGGGGCCGAGTGCCCCCTGCCAGCTGCGGGCACCGCGCTCTGCTCCGTCCCTCCGCGGGGCCGAGTGCCCCCTGCCAGCTGCGGGCACCGCGCTCTGCACCGTCCCCCTGCGGGGCCGAGTGCCCCCTGCCAGCTGCGGGCACCGCGCTCTGCTCCGTCCCTCCGCGGGGCCGAGTGCCCCCTGCCAGCTGCGGGCACCGCGCTCTGCTCCGTCCCTCCGCGGGGCCGAGTGCCCCCTGCCAGCTGCGGGCACCGCGCTCTGCTCCGTCCCCCTGCGGGGCCGAGTGCCCCCTGCCAGCTGCGGGCACCGCGCTCTGCTCCGTCCCCCTGCGGGGCCGAGTGCCCCCTGCCAGCTGCGGGCACCGCGCTCTGCTCCGTCCCTCCGCGGGGCCGAGTGCCCCCTGCCAGCTGCGGGCACCGCGCTCTGCTCCGTCCCCCTGCGGGGCCGAGTGCCCCCTGCCAGCTGCGGGCACCGCGCTCTGCTCCGTCCCTCCGCGGGGCCGAGTGCCCCCTGCCAGCTGCGGGCACCGCGCTCTGCTCCGTCCCCCTGCGGGGCCGAGTGCCCCCTGCCAGCTGCGGGCACCGCGCTCTGCTCCATCCCCCTGCGGGGCCGAGTGCCCCCTGCCAGCTGCGGGCACCGCGCTCTGCTCCGTCCCCCTGCGGGGCCGAGTGCCCCCTGCCAGCTGCGGGCACCGCGCTCTGCTCCGTCCCCCTGCGGGGCCGAGTGCCCCCTGCCAGCTGCGGGCACCGCGCTCTGCTCCGTCCCCCTGCGGGGCCGAGTGCCCCCTGCCAGCTGCGGGCACCGCGCTCTGCTCCGTCCCCCTGCGGGGCCGAGTGCCCCCTGCCAGCTGCGGGCACCGCGCTCTGCTCCGTCCCTCCGCGGGGCCGAGTGCCCCCTGCCAGCTGCGGGCACCGCGCTCTGCTCCGTCCCCCTGCGGGGCCGAGTGCCCCCTGCCAGCTGCGGGCACCGCGCTCTGCTCCGTCCCCCTGCGGGGCCGAGTGCCCCCTGCCAGCTGCGGGCACCGCGCTCTGCTCCGTCCCTCCGCGGGGCCGAGTGCCCCCTGCCAGCTGCGGGCACCGCGCTCTGCTCCGTCCCTCCGCGGGGCCGAGTGCCCCCTGCCAGCTGCGGGCACCGCGCTCTGCTCCATCCCCCTGCGGGGCCGAGTGCCCCCTGCCAGCTGCGGGCACCGCGCTCTGCTCCGTCCCCCTGCGGGGCCGAGTGCCCCCTGCCAGCTGCGGGCACCGCGCTCTGCTCCATCCCCCTGCGGGGCCGAGTGCCCCCTGCCAGCTGCGGGCACCGTGCTGTGCCCGGCCTTCAGTGGCAGAGGCCAGCGCTGCCCGGCGCCCGGCGCCCTCCCCGGAGCGGGGGCGGCTGCGAGCGCAGCCCGCAGCGGGTGCCACGAGAGGGCAGAGCAGACCCGGAGATCGCAGCCGCCGCCTGCTCCAACTCGCCTGGGCCCGGCGGAAAATCCCCGCAGCCGGGGCCCGCTGGCCTTCAGAGACGCTGCACCCTGCGCTGGTCTAGCGGGAGCTGCGCGGCGGTGCGGGCTGGCGGCGGGCCCCGGCTCTCCCGGCACTTGCGGAGTCAGAGTACCACTGGGCTTGTGCTGGTGCGGCTAAGCTTCACGCATGTAACCATGTGCCAGTATGCAAAAGGCAACGCAAACCTTCCAGGGCCCCGGCTACTGACTCATAGTACGATCTTCAGCAGCCTCTGCTTCCCCATGTAGGCAGTGGTGAAGAGAAGACAATTTCGGAGCCCAGGAAGAACAGGGCTGCTCACAAGCTGCGTGACTTGGAAGTGCTTTGCTGCCTGTAAAACCCCAGAGGGAACCTGAGCTCCTCTGCTGATCATCTGCTTCCACTGAGATTCCCTGTCTGTTTAGGCTATAAGCAGTTTATGGCTGGCAGTAGCTGATGCTATGTAGTCATCACTGCAATAAACAGTAATAAGAAGGGCAGGTCCACTTATTGCTAATATGCCAATTAATTCTGCTGCCCAACCCTGTAAGGATGGGCTGACAGAGGTCCCAGCCCGGGCATCAGAATGTCAAGTGCCCGTATCAAGTGCCGACTCTGAGAGCTGCTCTCTGTGAACCGGATCCCTTCCTTTCTCCGCACGTCCCTCACACTTCCCCTATCCCCCACCTGCCCCTCACCCTCTTGCTGGCAGCCGCAGAGTGAATTTGCAAGGCCTCTGCTCTCCAGAGCCCCGGGAAGCCAGGCTTTAGAGATCATCTGGATTCTTGTCCACTTCCCCTCTCAGCTGCCAGGAGCTGGGAGGGTGGGAGCAGAAAGCAGGCAGGGCAGCCTGGGAGGCAGCTGGGAGGAGAGACGCATGATATTTTCCATTTTCTCATCTGAATTATGAGCTCCAATAAATAACACTGGAAATCTCACATAGTGCAGGCACTGGCCTCCCAGGTACCCCGTGGTTAGAGTCAGCAGAGGTGGAAGCAGGTGGCATGCACAATTTATCATTTCCTGGGGGGAAGATTTCTCGTGGTGACTGACAAGTGGGTCCTTTCTGTTGTTGTCGTTCGTCTCTGCCAGCCCTCCCTTATCAGCACATTGCTAGGTCTCTCTCTGCCTCCCCCAGCATTAATCATGCTAGTGGTGCTGCCCACGCCTCTGCTGGAACCGGGTCGTGAGACTCTCATCTCACCCACTTACCATAAACCAGTGCGCGTCACGTTTCAGCCTCCAGCGTCGCCACGCGGGGCTACGCCGGCCGGGGCGCCCTGGGAGCGTCCCGGCTGCTCTGCGACCGCCGCTGCCCGGGGCGGGCGGCCTCCCCCCGGGCTGTCCGGCCGACGAGGGCAGGACAGCGAGGGCTGCTCTCCGTGCGCTGCCTTACCGTCCTCGCTGACTCCACCGTGCACCAAGGCAGGCCTCCGGCAACGGTCAGGCCTGACTAGAGGTGATGATCACCTCCACGTGCAGTCGCAAGACATGGTCAAAGCCGCTGGCTGCCAAGTAGCTGCAGACCCGGCTCTGCAGGGAGCGCAGACGCCGGCAGGCAGGTTACCAGGGCCGTGACGGGGAGGAGAACCACGGGAGTGCTCGGGGGGCACCAGGGGCTGTCTGGGACAGGCTCTCAGACCACTGCTGGGAGGAGAACTGGGGCAAGGCTGGCAGCTGCCTGAACCTCACCTTTCTTCTCTTTCCTTGCTGTTTCTGACCTTGGTTTGAGACCCGTGCCATACAGGGAACCAGAGCCAGAGCAGAGCGTGCGGGCTCTGTGATAACGCAGGGAAGTCCGTGTCAACGCAAAGGGTCTGCGGTAGCGCCTAGAGCTCTCTGCCAGCGAGAAAGGATCCAAGTCCCAGATGCTGGTGACATGCCCAGAGGCCTGCGCACAGCAGCTGCTCTTCCCTCTCCCTGCATGGCCCCAGCGCTCACTGGCATGTGATTTCCCCTGCTTTCCAGCTCCCCCGCAGCTCTCTGTGGCATCGCCACGGCCCCAACAGCTCTCACTGTCCTGTTCGTGGGAGAATCCCCCTTATCAGCTCAGGGCATAAAGTAAACGGCCAGGAGGCCAGGGGATTCTCACCTGGGCCTGGGACCCCCTCTGGAGTGGGAGCTGGAAAATGAGATTAAACGTAGCGATTTGCTTTCCCATGCTGAGAGGAAAATAGGGACAAGGGATTAGCCCCAGAGCGAGCATGTCACGCCACACCTGCTGCTGCAAGGCCAGCCAAGAGCAGCGCCCGGGAGAGGAATGGGGGCCCGGCTTAGCACCGGGCGAGCAGACTGCCCAGCTGCTCTGCCCCAGCCGCTCTGTCCCCGTCCCTCTTTTCAGCTCCCCCAGCAGCGGGTCTCGCGTGGCGTGGTCACACACAGCAGCAGCGCGGTGCCTCGGGGCTTTGGGTGCGCCCCGGTGCAGGCCCCTGGGTCCCAGCCCGGCCACGCCAGGCTCGGGAAAGAGAGACTTTGTGCACCGGTAGGTGCTGCCTTCCCCCAGCTCGGGGTGCAGCCAGCGAGGACCTGAGCGTCCTGAAAGTGGGAGGAAACTCTCAATCCGAGATCTAAACTCTAGGGCTGCGCTGGGCTGAACGGAACCCGCGGACACAAATCCCCAGAAGGGCTGGGGCCAGATCAGGACCTTGTGGCCCAGACTTCGCTCAGGCCAGTCTGAGAGAGCTGAGGCCTTCCAATCATGGAAAATACTTCCATCATATCCCTGGTCTCAAATTCCTGTGCTGTCTATTTATCTGGCTAGAACACAAGGCCAGCAGCATTCCCAAGCACACAGGAAGGCCTGGATAATGTCTCTTTCCGAGGGGGTATCAGACTTTGCATTAAAATACAGCAAGAAGCTGAGAAAGGGCAATAAAAGAAGATGAATGATGTGCAGGTGCTGGCTGGGATCCCCTGGAATGAGCAGCACTAAGTCCCCAGCTCCACTAACCATCCTCTCTGCTTTTCCCACTGCCTCTTTTAGCTTAGATTTCTTTTTTTCCCCCTCCATTGAAGTGTATGGCTCATGTGCTCTGAACGTACTGGGAATTTCCAGATCCCAGTCCTGGGTTAATGGATCCTGCTGCAAAGGTACCGAATGTTCTGATCCAGGGATTGCTTGCCTAGGTCTGTCTCTTGTTGCATCATTAAATCAAGAGAAATGTGACAGATCTCAAAGTGAGACTCACAGAAAATCTTGGTGAGGAAGAACCTGTGGAGGTTTGAAAGCTGAGTAGGAAGTAAATGAGCTGTAAAGCAAAGTTTGTGCTCCACAAAAGTCTGCCTCTTCCAGACCTGCTTAAGTTCCAAATCACTGTTGGTTGCAGTCCCCTAATTGCAGTCAAACAGAAATCCTGAAGCCCTGGGACTTGAGAACACAGGAGTGTGTCACTTCGATAACATACTGTAATGCAAGCAGCACGGTAATGCTAGATGGAGAAACCAAATATTACAAAGAAACGAGACACTGGAGCAGCTTTTCCAGAGCCCTCCCCAGCACGTCTCATCACACTGAGCCCCTGCCAGGAGGTCTCATGGCCCGCAGCGGAGGAGCCGTGACACGGACACCTAGGAGATGGTGCTAGAGCCGTGCTCACGTCAGGCCACCCCGCCGGCCGGCCCTGCAGCTGGAGGGTCTCCTCGCGCCGGCTGTGCCACCTAAGCCCCGCTCCGGGCGCCGCTCCTGCCGGGGCAGAGCCTGGCACGGGTCTGCCCCCAGGCTTGGCCTGGACCCTCAGCCCGTGCGGCTGCAGGAGAGCGGAGCGGAGCAGGCTAGAGACGAACGAGTGAGCAGGGCGAGCTGAAGCGACGCTCGGGCTGCTAGACCGGGGTGACTGCTCGCCCAGCTGACCAGGACAGGAGTTCCCGCGTCAAACAGCAGAAGTCAGCCACTCCTGGAGCAGCCAGCCTTCTTGGAGAGCAGCTGCGGCCCCCGTGCCGGGGCTATCTGATGTGGCCGAGCTCCTCTCCTGCATGCTTGCACCTCGGGGTCCCTCTCCCCTGCGCTGCTTCCTCTGGCCTGTGCGCATCTGCAGCTCAGCCTGGCTGTCTCGTCCGGCCTCGTTCTGCAGCAAAAGCCCGCGGGCAACGACGAGCCGTGGAGAGCAGGAGCCCAGGCTGCCTGAACCGCAGCTACGCTTCCCGCCCGCCGCACCCCGCTCCCACCGCAGCGGTCCCGGCAGCCGGCTGGGCCCCAGGGCCAGACCTCCCGCTGGGGGAGCGGGCACGGCCGCCGAAGGCAGCAGCCAGCTTCTGACCAAAGCAATCGATTTCTGCATGGCCACGTCTGGCCCGCGGCAGAGCTGTGCACGCGTGCCTGCGCCGCGCACGCACGAGAGCAGCCGGGGCTCCGGCCTGGCTCATCTGCCCGCAGATCGAAAGCAAATGAACCTCTCCAGTCCTGGGTGCCGCTGCCGGCGCCGGCACGCAGCAGCAGCTCACCTCGGTCGGTTTGCAGAACAGGCGATTGCAGCCGGCAGGGATTACGAGTCGCTGAGGAAGCTGCACGGCGCTGGAGAGGGCCCGGACCCCCTCTGGGCGGGCAGCAGCTCCGACGCTGGTTGCCTGCCAGGCGCGGAGGGCGGGAAGGGCTGACTCAGCAGCGGACGGAGCCTGATAATGCAGCGTTATCGCAGAGGCCTGATTTGCCTGATTGCTGCCTTGGGTGCGCTCCAGATCTTGATACTTCAGGGAGCTGCGGTGACTCACTGGGTGCGTCGGGGAGGAGAGCAGGTTTCCTGCAGTGTGTTTCGGCGCAGATTGCCACGGTTTCAATAAAAGAGTAAATTTTATTTATTGCAGTCGTGGTGTGCTGCCTGCCACCAGCACGCATCCAAGGGGAGCGTGCCTGCCTGACAGAGACATTTCGCAATTGATGCTGACACGATCCCATATTTCAAGCCGCAGCGCAGGCGCCAGGGGATCAAACAGCCACCTCCCTGTTTCTATTTGTGCAGTGAAGGCAGGGAGGTTGTATGTGTCCCTGCGTGACATTTATCACCAAGTGAAGGCAGAGCAGCTCCATAGCAGGTGCTGAGCCCTCTCCTGCTAAACCGGTCGTGGAGCACCCCAGAGAGTCTCAGCTCTGCTCCTGCACATCCTTTCCACACGTGGTGCTGCTGTTTGGTGGATGCACGTGCTTGTCCTGTGACCGCCCTTTGGCTGCCCCAAAGCTGGGTGCGCTAGTGAAATCACAGGCAGAAATCCTTGCTCTGCAGAAAGCAGACGCCTCCAAGGTAGGCTGCCTCTCTCTGGTGCTTTCACATAAAAATGATGAGTCTTGGGGGGAGGGGGGGGGGCAAGCAATCCGAGAGCACTTGAGTTTGGATGGCAACTCACTGACTCATGTTTAGGACCAGATTTGCCAGGAAATAGTTTCTTCTACCCCTGCTCGCAAGAGGCAATGCCTCACTGGAACTAGCTGTTCTGAAGCAAGTCAGACTCTGATCCCTTCCCGTCAGCTTTCCTCTGTGTTGGCCCTGTGGCTCCTGCGTTGCAACTAGCTTGAAAACTCCCCTGGGATACCACAAGCTGACATGAGCAAGAAAAGCCTTCCAGGAAGGCTCGTATTTGCAGCACCATCCCTCCTGCTGTATTTCCCACAGGGCAAGATCTGAAGATGAGTTTTTGCATGTGCTGAGCACGTTCCTGCTGTTTCCTTATCAAATCTCATCTCATCGATCTGAGGAATGACTGCTAGCCAAATTCAATTTCTTCTTAATGCATTTCTGTTGGAGAGAAATATCCTAGCAGGAGGAGCCCAGACAGAGTCTCCCCAGTCCCATGACTCTGCTCTGCACTTCCACGCAATGTAGCCTGTGTGCCCACACATTCCTGCGTGCTCCAGGCAGGGTGGGTGGCACATCTTCATCCTTGCCTTGTATGGTGGTATTACCTGGAACCACCAGTCCTAAGCAGAGTACTTGCTGGTGTGCAATTACTGAACTCCAGATTGTTGTCTTTTCTGTCCTGCTCTAGGAAGGGTGGTGAGTACCCAAGTTGTGAAGATGTTCCTACAAGGAGCCATGATGGGGTCGCTAAGCGGGCTTGTGAAAATGCTGACAGCCACCAGCTTTCATCCCTCTTTGAAGCCTATGCTAGGAAAATGGGCTCTGCCTCCCAAAGCATCCTCTGCAAACTGCTGCTGCAGAAGCCGTAAACCAAATCCCTTGAAGTTCACGTGGGGTCAGCCAGGGGATCCATTTGGTCTCCCCAGACAGGACACAGCTTCTGAGCAAGCTCTTTGCAGAGTTAATTGCTCTTTCCAGCTAGGTCAGCCAGGGTTTGTCACTGCTAACTTGTACCTCAGTGGGATGAACGCTGGAAGCTCACAGGCAGGAACATGTCCCGCTCTCTAACAAAACCTGTCGAGCCTTGCGGGGCTGTCTTGCAGGTCGGCAGCAGAATCACTTCTTTCTAGTTTCATGCCTGCTGGAGCGAATCTGTAGCACAGCACAAGGACAGAGCCTGCCCGGCTTGTCTGAACATCCTACATTCATTGTCCTCTCAGAAAATTAACCTCAGGACCCCATTCACCAGGACACATCCAGTCCTTGGGCTGTTTTCCTAAGACTGCTGAGGCAGCAAAACAGGTTGCAGGTTGAATTTATTTTTCCTGAATAGAACAAGATGAAGTCACCTCAGTTTCTGATCATGCTTAAAATAGATATCAAATGGCAATAACATCTGGCTGTTAGTGACTGCTGTTGATCTGACAGCCAGCGTGGAAGGCTCCACACTGTTACACCACCTGAATCCTGCAGTTAGCAAGCAGAAAGGAGCTACATTCGAACTTCATCGCCCTGTGAGAGGATATGAGACTTGGTGAATGCAGCATCTGCTACTGAACCACCAGTCCCAGTAGCATAGTAAACAGGTATTAGACGGTATGAGGAGATTCAGATCCATTCAAGAACAAGAACAAATCATATCAGCCAGGGATGCTGTGTAAAAAATTATGATACAATCATAGAAAGCCAGGTTTTTCATGGGACAGAAAAGGGAAGGGAAAAGGAAGTGAAGAAAAGCAAAGTGAAGGCTTTATTGGATAGCTCTGGGAAAGAATGATCAAGGTTTACAAGTCAGGGAGAAGGGGGAAGTTTTCGCTGGATTGTCACAGCTTCTTCGGGGTCTGATATGGGTTATTCCCTTTAGCACTGGAGGAGTGCTTTGCAAGAGGTGTGCAGCATGTCTATACAGGTATGGACAGTTCTCTGAGATGTGCTGAGGGCTGTCCCCACCCAACACCACACATCACCGGTGCCTGGGTTTTACAGGACAACTGCAAATGGTTTCTCCTGCAAAGGCTGTTTCAGGGAAGCTCTCTCAGCCAGCTGCATCTTGTGGTGCAATGCAAGGGCTGCCTCTGCTCTTCAAACCCCCTCCAGCATTTCCCAGTTTGAGTCAGCCCCCTTGGACAACGCTAAGTTCTTTGCCTTTTCCCTCTAAAGATTTTCTGGGTGATGTGTTTGTTTTAAGGATCAAGGTCTGTTTCATGATTATGGAAGCTGCCCAAAGCTCAGCAGCCAGGAAGATAAGGGTGATCATACTCCACCTCCTAATCAATACTGAGTATCTTAAAAGAAGCCTTGAACCCCCCTCCCCCAAAGGGCAGATGGTATCACTGCTTGTATGTGGCAGAGGGGCAGGAAAGGGCAGAACACGGGGATGTTATTGCAAGTTCTCAGCTTACGTAAAGTCACTGCCACTCTTGGGCACCAAAGCAGTAAGTATCAAGCCATCCAACGCAGACATGACTGTTAGCATTAGCGATATGCGTTTAGACATGCCCAGACTTTGCAGAGTTTCTGGAGTTCAGTATGGGTTCTTACAGGCTGTCTGTGCTTTACTTTATGACCATACTGCAGAGTCTGCAGATAGCAGGTGATCTGCAAAATAAAATACAGAGACTTTTAGACAAGGAAGTCAATCTGTTCACCTGGGAAATGGTTTGCAGCATGGGGTGACTGATGATTGAAAATCATGGCTCTAGAACGCGGTGAGGAGCGTCTGTGCTTAGGACAATCACAACAGTTTCGGACACCTCTGAGATCTGAACTTCATTTGTCCCCATGCCACTCTCCACTCTATCTGCCCACCAGTAACAGCATGCCACGGTGACATCCACCCAAGCCCTGCTCGTGTCAGCAGTTAAGGCAGCGAGCTTAACAACCACAGAAGCCAGTCCCTCACTCACTTTTGCTCAGCCTTATGCTGTATGGGTTTCCAGCAGGCATTTATGTTGGAGCTGACCTGGATGGAGTCCTGAGTTTTCCCTGGAGGAGTTCAGATCTCACAGAAGCCCCTGCCTTCCGGCAATGCTCTCCGGGAAGTTAAGAACTTCAAGCAGATTGCTCAGACACAAGTGATAGCACATATTCCCCCCTCCCAACAGCCCTCAGAGGTGGATTTAGTGCAGGGTCTGTGTCCACGGAAAAGGCCAGTTGCAATGTGCGAACTGCTAATTTGTTCTTAGTGGTGTAGCTGTGGAAGGAATTTTAGCTGAATGAAGTCCTTTCCGCTTTGATTAACTGTCCCCTTTGATTATGAACAATGCAGAACACACTCGGGATAGTATCTGTGCTAGGGAAATGGAGAAGACAGCACTCAAACGCTGCCGTTAGCGGGTCTGGGTAAGGAAGGCTGGTCCTGAACGCGTTAAAGACGCGGAGGAAGTCCTGGGAGGAAAGAATGCCCCCTATTAGCCGAGCTCCTGGTGCCTCCGGTCTCACAATAGGAGCGGGAGCCTTCGCTCCTCGCTGCCTGCTGCTCCCTGAGTTCAGTTAAATGTCAGCGCAGCATCAGCACGCTGCAAATTACCAGAGGGCGTGTAGCTCTTTCAGTCCCACTGAACCCTATCGCCGGGGGTGTGATAACGCGTCCCCGGGCTGCTGGGGCAGAGGCGCATGCCCGCGGGAGCGCCGCGTCCCTTCCCCGCGCGGGCAGAGCTGGAGCCGGGCTGGAGCCGACGCGAAGCCCCGTTCTGTGCGGGAGACGGCGGCGGTAGCTGGAACACTTTCGGTTTTCCTCAGTCTCAAAATATTGTTCGGTGTAGTTCCTCCTGAGAACTTGTTTCAGCAGCTGGCAAGTATCGGCTACTAGGAGCCAAAGGAAATAATACATGTTTTCTTTCTTCATAGGGGTGACAGGAGGATAAATTTGTGATTTTCTCAGATGCCGGTCAAGGAGACACACGTTGGGGCAGATTAGCAGAAGGATGACAGGAAATCTTGGCCAAAGCTCTCAAAGCTGCCTGCAGGCCTGGAGTCCCCGCGAAGGAGCGGGGTTCCTGAGAGTTGCGTGACTCACCCCTGGCCACAAACTAGCCCCCTCCAGAGTGCCTTGCGCTCCAATCGCAGGTGACTTTCCAGCCCTTTCTCTACAGCATCCAAGTCATTTTGGGAGGCAGTTGCCTTTGGGTAGGGAGATCCCATGGATTAGAGGGCAGCGACGGTGGGCGGTGGAGGAGTCTTCCTTCTTCCCAGGATGCAGGATGTACTCTTTCTCAGCAAACGCCAAGCAACTCGCTGAATCCCACCCCTTGCCCTGCTGCCAGCAGAACGGAGAACAGACTTTCCTTGCGCTGTGGTTTTCCGGCGTCACGCTAACTGGCTCCCCGCTGGCGCAGAGCCCCCTTCGCCCGCCCAGCCCCGAGGAAGCCCTGGGCGGGAGGGTGTGCGGCAGCTCCTGCTGCCTGCCCCAGGCGGGTGAGCACGCTCTAGCCTGCAGCCTTCCCAGCTCTTTAGCAACAGGGCGTAGCCGTTCTCGGAGCAACCGGCTCTGCTCCTCAGCTGGCTTCCAGCATCCTTGGCCCTAATTTTACAGTGCAACAGAAATAAAGTTAGAAGCAACAGAAAATAAATGTAAGAAGTTAGTGCAAATGGTTTCTGCCTGATGTGGGGACAGCAGTGCTGCTGAGAAGCACTGTTTGGCCCCTAGGGCTGACCCTTGTCGGTGTGTCCTGGCGTACGGTCACGGGTACCTCGGCCCTCTCCTCGCTGCCGTGGGTGCGCAGCAGGAGACGCCGGGACACGCCGAGAGGCCCGTTTCCAGCATCGTTCCACCGCTCCTCCCGGGGCAGGCCGGGCACCCAGCTCAGCGCTCGGGGAACCGCCGCAGCCTGCTTGGAGCTGCCTCTCCGGAGGACGCTCCCGGCGAGGCTCGGGGGTGGCGAGCCCCGGGCAGCCCCCGTTGCGGTTACCCGGCGAGCCCGGGGTCCGCCGCGGCGCCTGGGCGCAGCCTCAGCCCCGTCCCCGGCGCGCCGCCGTCCTCGCTCGCTCGCGCGCACACGCGCGGAGGCGGGAGCCGGGCAGCCTGCTGCGCAGCCAAGCCCCAAGCTCGGGAATAGCAGCGCACAATTTAGAGCAGCCTGGGGTAGTTCTCAGGGGAAAGGAGAGGCTCCAGGCAATAGCGGCTCTCCTCAGGAAAGAGAAACGTGCTAGGCAGAGCGCTGATACACTTATTTTGCCATTGTCCCTGGAAAAGGCGCTGTAGTGCTTCCCTGCTGCTGGTTCTAAACTAATTACATTCCCTTTAAAGCAGAAAAATAAAAGGCGCTTCATTTACTGGGAAGCCTGGTAGCATTTTACAATTGCCACCAAAGCGCTGAGCTTTTAACCGCAAACCCCTGCTTATGCTGCCCCGACCTAAAGTTGCCTTCGGGCAGCGACCTCCATGGCAAGAGAAATATTCCAAACAGTTGAAGTGTGGTGTAAAGATTTCTCTTTATTTTTAAATGTTAGTTTTCAGCACATAATCTTTCATTCTGTGTGCCTATCTGCTATTCCTGAGTCAGCCCCTCTCCTTACCCTCACCCATTTTTCTGAGCTGTTTATTTGCTTTGAATAGATACATTTTTAACTGAGCACTAATATTTTATTTTTTTATATAATAGCACCCCAAAAGCATGAGCTATCCCTTTACTGCTCCAGAGTGTATCACATCTGACCTGTTCACCTCTACGTCCTGCACCCTGTTGTACTCCAGGGGATACCAAGTGATGCTGCAAATGGCCATGGGTTTGTCATGTTATCGTATCATTCTTAGGTATAGCGTTGAGGGGTTGATGAGATGCTGTTGGTTGCTGGGAGGAGGGCAGATGCACCCTGTGTGCTCTGGAAGCAGGCACTGGAAGTGGCTTTGGAGAGCAAAATGTCAGGAGGAATTCCCAAACTTGCCGCTGCTGCGTGGATGTGGTACCTTGCAGACGTCAGCCTGGCACAGGACGAGGTTAGGCTGCATGTTGCCCAAATGGTCTTAGTAATAATTCCTTCCTTCTGAATCATCTGGAAGCATGTCCCAGATGTTATACCCTCACTTGTGTTCATGTTACCTGTCTGATTTGCTTCCTGTTCCAGTCCTTACGGGACACAGATGCAACCATTATCAAAACCTAGGATGAGAGAGCAGTCACAAGCAGGATGCCTTGATGGAGCAAAGATTGAGGAACTCCTCCTATATTTGCCTGCTGTTTCATCTGTTCTGGCCCTTGAAGTCACCTGCTTTGAGGTCACGGTCACCCCCAACCTGTATTAACTTTTTTCTCCTGAAAACTGTTAAGATAAGTCCTTAACAGCCCCAAATCTTGCTGTTCACCCTTGGCAATCAGGGAAGTTTGCGAGGAGAAGCTAGGTAAACAGCAGCTTTGAGAGCCACACCAGTGAATACGGATGGGAAAAGGAAGGGTTATCGCGACGCTGAGGGACTCCGGTCAAGGGTACCACCACACAGGGAGGGCTCCGTTGTAGCATTCCCATGAGAAATGCCTCTACCTCACCTCCTCGTCTCTCTCCCCCTCTTAATTGGTTTGCAAATGTTAAATGTTTTGGCTCTGTGTTCAAACCACTGTCTGGTTCCTGTAGATACGGCCTAACCCCAGGAGTTCATTCGGGGTTCTTGGCCCTTTCAGCTCCCCGTCTTTGCCATAGCAGCAAGCCCCCGCCGGGCTGGCCATTGTGTCCTCCTCCCCTGGATGGAGCACCTGGAGACCTTCTTGTAAAAACTTCATTTGCTGGGGAAAGCTTTGATTAAAACAGCCTAGTAGGGGGCTCCCCCCACTCCCGAGTCAATATTGGTTTTGGAACAGATGGGGGTGACGACAGGACGGGGGGAAGCGGGGCAGCCAGCGCAGCAGCCCTGGCGGTGCCAGCACTGGGATAGGTTTTTGCTGTGTGCGGATGCCTCTGTCCTGAGTGCTTGGGGAGTGGCAGGAGGCCCTTAGCAGCACTGCCGAGATCAAAGTGGAGCAGCCATGGAGAGGTGGAGCAGCCCTGTGTGCTGGAAACCTCTGGGAACAAAAGCATCAAAGTAAATCAAATGAAACTAATTGAAGTGCTTTAACATTAAATAATGAGGGAGAGGCTTTCATGAAACGCCAGCTTCTTCCCATCAAAATCTGGGGATATGCTTCCAAGAAAAATGAAGCGACAAACCCCCCCAACAACAACAACAGAAAACCCAAACATCTCGCACAAAAGGGCAGGATAATTAAGACTGGGTGGCTGCTTGGACCCTCCCAGAGCACAGATCCCTGTTTTTCCACTTGAGAAGCTACCAGCTGGATGATGGGATGCAGAGTGCCCTGGACAACTCAAGCAGATGACCTGTTTTCCCAGAGTATTTTAGTCTCTGAAATGGAAGCTCCTTCTGCTTGAACAAGGTACCTCAAACATGGAGAAAGACATATACAGATTAGGACACCCAGAGCTGCTGCCAGCACCACTATTATGCTCCTGGAGAGCTAGTGAGGGTCCCAAGGGGTTGCATGACCAGCCTGTATCATCCGTAGCTACACAGCTAAGATCCCTGCCTCTCCAAATGCTCATGGATTAAACTACTGCTTTTTTACCCACAGATGCTTCTGGGCTCCTATCATTCCCCCCCCCTCCATTTTTTCCAGTGCCAATTCCTCAGAAACCCCCCCCCCCTTTTTTTTTCCTCCTGGCAATAGGCAGGACAGTTGATGTTAATGGATAAGTGCTCGTGTGTCTTAGACCTGTGACACACAGTGCATGAGGCTGCCAGGCCTCCCGAGCACAGGCCGTGGGGGCTGCAAGCAAAGGTGTCTGTCCTTAGCACTCCAGCGCCATGCTATCAGTTTATCTACCGAGTCTGTAAGAGGAGGTCTTTACCCAAGGGCGTTGTTGCACGTGTTACATGTGACCTTCAAAAAATCACGGACTTTATACTCTACATTTGGGGGGTCCATCCGGGGTGCTAGTTGAGGTACACAGAGAGGTAGCTGCTGTCAAGGCACTTGCTAGCAGTACCCATGATCGAAGGTAAATCTGTATCTACAAAATATCTCAGAGAATGGGCAAATGCCCTCTGGGTGCAGGACATCTGCCCTGCACCCCTACTAAACCTCAGGACACTGACAGCAGTTTCTCATTCTGCTGGCCTGGATTTAGAATTAACACGTTTGTAACTACTGTTAGCTAGGCGAAAGGTAGAGCTATTTTCCCCTCCTTACTCCTTGAGAGCAGGACATGAGCAATGAAGCAGGATCAACGGTGGGACCTATGCCACAGCTCAGTTCGGGGACAAACACCCCCTCCAGCGCCTATCTCCTGCGCTCAGCCCAGCTCTTCTGCGAAGTATCTCCTTTCCCCTCCAGAGCGCGGCTGCCAGCGCCTGCCCTGGGCAATCGAAAGAGAAAGAATCAGAGATGGACCAGAACGAAACCCATTGAAACGTCCTTGTTAGCCGCTGGCTAAACCGGATTGTGGCCATGATGAAAGAAACCCACGTGAAGACAATTAGACTAAATTATGTCCAGCCCCAGAAGACGAGTTAACAGTGAAACGCGAGGCAGTCCGACTCCAGCCAGGCTCAATGTCTGGCTCACCCCATCGCTGCCACTCATACATCACCGATCAAGGGAAGCCCCTGCAGGTTGTTTTAAACCGGGGCCAGCAGGAGGTTGGGCTAATGAGTAAAATCTGAACATTCCTCAAATTTCCCATCCATCCCAGAGCGAGGGGAGGGTGGAGAAAGGGGGATGGGGACAAAGTGCCTCTCTTCGGAGAGAGACTGATGCTAAAAGAGGGACAAAACGCCTGCGCTGAAAACACGGAGCTGCTAACTCCTGGCCTGACCTGAGGCCGGCCAGCCCCGATGCAACCCCTATGGAGGGAATCTCTGCTAAGGAGGGATCCAAAGCGCCTCCCCTTTTCCTTCCCGTGCCACACAACGTGCAATTAAGAAGGGGATAATTAAGAGACGGTACGATCGCTCCCTGTTGCGGGAGCACTGTCCTCACGGATTGCAGGCTCATCGACCAGAGCCTCCTCGTCTGAGCAGCCCAGGAACCTCGCCCCAGCTCGCAGACGGGAGGCTGCCGGGGAAGGCAGGCTGACTCCAGGGCTGCTCGGCAATGACGGGGCTTTTCAGCCTCTCCCCAGAAAGCAGCCCCGGCCCCCTGTTACTGCATTCTTCTCCCGACGAGGACTCACTCAGGGGAGAGCCTGTTCAACACCCTGCCTTATCCATGGCAAAGCCAATAAATAAACCTCGCCCACCTATTCAGAGTTCTCTAAAAGGGGGAAGTGGAGGAGGGGAGAGGTAATTAAAAGACATCAAAGAGATGGCAGGAAGAAAAAAGGCATTTTAAAGAGGAAAGAAGAGGGAAAACAACCATTCCTGATCAATACAATTACAGTGCTTGAGAGAGCTGGGTTTTATTTAAAGCAGAAGTGTGCAAGAGCTGAGCCCCAAGCAAATCAGCTTTCTCTCTCTGCTAAGGAAACTCCAGGCTTTCCAGGAGCACTCGGGATCCTGGGACTGCAGAGTCCCAGGCACCAGCCCCCAAAGCTTGAAAGGGATCCCAGTAAATGAGTTTCCTTAGGCTTCTGTCTCCGGCTGGTCACTTGGCAATCCGAGGCAGCTTTTTGAATCTTGACTTGAGGCTGCAGCTAACAGTCACCACCAGCTCCCCTTCTTCAGTGTCCCTGCACAGTTACAGGGGCAAGGCCTGGAATCAGCTTGCAGCAAGGCAAAGGTGAGTTTGACCTTGCCAAGGATGAGAGGATGGGCAACTCTTGCTACAAGACATCAGGGATAGGGATATGGAGTACCAACAGGACAGAGAGCAAGGAGAAGAGCCCTGGAGAGCTGGGCTTGCTGCTCCTGCAGCTGCCAAACGGGAGAGGTATGGGGCAGCATGAGAAGGGGAGCTCAAAGCTGTCACTGCTGCTAGAACCTTTCTGGAAACGGCCAGGTCTCTGCTTCACGTGGGGCCCATTCCAAAAAAACGGCCTTCTGAGAAGCTCCTGAGCCCAGGTCCCCAAGCACTTTCTTCTGATGCCTGCAAAGCAATGCCTGCCTCCAGCCTCTCCCCATGCACATGCCACTGAAAGAATCTGGGAGCCATCCCTTGCTGACTTTTTATAGTTTATCACCTGATGCCAGTGGCAAGCTGCTCAGAGGACAAATGTTTCTTTAATCTATGGGCAGTGGCAGGAAGCTTCAGAGGGTAAAACCTCACATCTTCAAGCTGGAGTTGGGTTTACATGTCACTCTATTGGAGTTGGGTTTACATGTCAGGTCAAATGGGGTTGTCATACTCGTCCTTGAAGCTTTAAGTCTGTAAAAATTAAAGAAGAGCAAATTGAAGAGAGGAAAAGACTAAAAATTATCACTAATGAACTTTTACTCCTTTTTCTTCATTAAAGAAATCAGTATATTGTCCCCATGCTGAAGACAAGCTGCCTCCTGTTATTTTGTCCCTCGCCCTCCACCACCCCTTCTCCCTCCATTGCTCTTCTGCATGTCTCTGTCTCCATTGCTCTCTCCCTGGGATTTTAATTACATTCATCTATTTCCACTCACTAGGTCTGTCACTTTCCAGCAGGACTGCTGTAATTACATTGTGGGAAGCACCGTTCACTTTGCTGAAGCCTGAGCGGATTAAGGATCCTCTGCGCCTTTTCCCACCCCTCTCTGCCAGGTACCTGCACAAAGATGACAGATGGTCAGGGGCCATTTATTTCCCCTAATGAGTTGGTACAAAAGGAGATGGCTCCCAAAACACATGTATATTTTCAATTAACTAAAAATACCCCAGACTCCCAGGGCTTTGACTGAAAGATGGGAAGGGTCTGAACCCAGGCAAGGAAATGTGCCAGCAAGCAGAAACTGGGGTTTTTAGGCTCTTCAGGCTTCAACTCGAGAAAAGGGGCAGGAGCTTTTTTAAACATAAAGTTGTACTTTAGCATGTCTCAGCTGGCATCCAGGCTGGGTGGCAAAATGCCAGTCTGATATTTGAACGCTGAGATACTGCAAAGCTGGTCGAGGGACTGGGGGTGGGGAGCACAAATCTGCAGTGATATTAGAGCAGCTTGCAGGCTCTGCTGCCTCAGCAGGGACCTCCATCACCAGACTGCCAGGTCTGATCTCTTATACCATCCTGGGTTCCTGAGCAAGGCTGTGAGCTCCCCTGGGCAAGGCTGCCTCGTCTCCTGTTTCAGGAGCAGTAGGTAGAGGAGCCTGATCCTGGAGTGGCTGGCCAGGAGCTGTGCTTTGGATTCAGAGGGAAGCTGAACAGAGGAAGCATATTCTGTGCAGCAGTCTGTTAGGCACCACGGTTATTCTAGTCCAGTTCCTTTCCCTCATTGCTCCCCAAGACTAAGAAAACCTGACTTGGTGGAAGGGTTTTAAACAAGAGCTCTGAACTTTGCCTTCTTGATGGACACCTCTTAAAAGGAAATCTTATTTTCCTCTCAGGTGACTATGGGAATTCTCTCTAAACTTACCTTAAGGTCCATGTTAAAGTATGATGGGTTTCAGTATGGTTTCTCTTTCCCAAGGAGCATGACACACAGGCCTTGCTAAACCATAGTCCAGCAGAAGCTAATGCAAACACGAGGCTTAGGCTGATGAGGATGAGAGGGGGCTGTTGGTGGACATCAGAGGATGTCAAAGGATGAAGATAAATCCAAGCATAAGCATGTGCAGAGATTACAGCATGGAAAGAGAGTGGCTGCTCATAGCCTGAGCTGATGTAAAGCAGCAGATCTGCAGAGATTTATGCCAGCTGAAAGCTAAGCTGCAAAAGTGAATTCAGTTTAACCCTCTGGAAATGTGCTATTAGACTGTGAAGCACCGGAAATAATCTAGGCACTGCACACTCCATGTGTGCTCTAGCAGGTATCTTCAGCACAACCCAGCCGAGACCTAACAGTGATTTAAAATACACATATCAGCTTACAGAAGCAAGACCTACAAATGATGGGGAAATAAGACTTCCACAATCTGCATACATTTGTTACTCCAGTTCACTTCCTGGCTGCCCAGTACAGCAACCAGTCCAGTTGTTGTCTTCCCCTCTTCCACTACCAAGCCAGCTGCCCTGTCTCATCTAGAGTCTGAGGTTAAATTTGCAAGTTGTCTTTCTTGTTGCAATTCAGAAGAAACAAAAGCTTGATTGTCCCTTTGTTTAGCCATAAACACAGCAACAAGATGATTGAGATCTCCCCTAATTCAGCCTCTCCCCTTCCCAGGCTTCTTGTGGGAACAGAGTGAAAGCCACACAGGGAAGAGTATTCCTAACTCCTTTCTACAAAGCCACTGCTTAGCGCTGCCTTCAAGATATATACTGGATGCTCATTGCTTCTGCTAACTATTTGCCAGCGGGAGAAAATAAATGAACACAGAGTTTAAATCCCACTGATGGAAAAGTACTTGCAGAGCTGAAACTCTCTCTAAGTTCCTTAGCTCTGCTCAAGCCTGCATTGCGCCAATGGAGTCAAGACCTCAACGTCTAACAAAGCAGTCCCATGAAACCGCTTTGAATCCTCCCGTTTTTATCTGGGCATCACTTACATGGGCAATATAGGGTACCACTGCTCAGTCTTTCCCAGGGTCCAACTGTGAAGTCAGGCACCAGGTTCTGGAGTTCAAGCTCCAAGACCACCAGCAGGCTAAATGGGTGTGTTCGCTTAGCCAAAGCTGAGCTGTGTGCAGTAAGAGTTAGGAGACTGTTTCAGAGGCTGCCCTAGAAAACTTACCTCCAGCCGGTTGCCAATGGAATTCCTTAAAAATAATGCCTAAAGCACCAAGCCTAAAACCTACGTATAGCTAATACTTGTTTGTTGCTTCCATCTACAGTCAAGGGGCAGCACCTGTAAAACTGGTACGACTCAGTGCTCCGAAGCAAACCCCGCCGGCTGCTGCAGTGGGCCCCTGGGTGGCTTGCGATGCTGTCTCAGAGATGAAATGTGCTGGTAAAACCAAGGGTCTTGACCTATGGTGGTAATTAAAGATCCCACAGCAGTTTTTTGCAAGAGTAAGGGAACTAGCCCTGCTGTCCTGGCCAAACTCCAGCTTGGGTAATTATACTCACCCCCCCGACCCCGCCGGGCTGGGTCCATGGCAGCTGTGACATGACACAGTGTGTACTGGGGCTTCAGAGCCCAGCGGGAGCCTGGCTGGCCGCAACTTGGGGGGACCTGAGAGCAAGATAAAAGGTGAGTTAAGGGTATTCAGCACATAACCCTGCTGCTAGCTCATTAAAAGACAACATTTGCAGGTCCCCTTTAAACTGTTTATCCATTATTGAAAATACCATATGTTACATGTCCATGAAGATCAGCTTTCAGCCGCAAGATAAGCTGCCTCCATTTATTGTTCTTCCCTGTCTCCCTCCTCCCTCCGGGCTTTTAATTACATCCATCACCTCCCACCCCTCTGATGGAGCTGGCTTCGTGTCTCACCAGCCTAGTGAGGGAACAAGGCCCCGTTTTCCTCTTGGAAGAGAGCAATTGCTTCCCTTCCCGCACACAAGTCCTAGAGTGAGAGACATTTAGCAGCCGCTGTGAAATTTCAGCCAGGGTTGGAATTTATTTTAAGATGCCGGCCTTTAAATTTTTCATTAAACCTTTCCCCCCTGTGATGCAGCAGGCTTCTGCCGGCACCAGGGGAATGTTGTGTTTATACGCCTGGCACGTCAGGGAAGGACAGAGGATTTCACACTACCCTGGGCAAGGACTTCGCAGCGCAGCAAGTGCCTCTAACAAGGCCCTACAGCAAGAGCCATTCAAAGATCTGAGTGCTACAGGCCTCCAAAGTGCGAGGGCATGGCTTCCTCTGCGAAACAACCTAGCGCGTCTTTACCTTCGGGTGCCACTCATTTCAGCGGAGCTAGGCACGCACAGCTGCGTTTCGCTGGAGCAGGAATATCTTCAGGAATGGCTCCTATGATTTTCCTTTTTTTTCTTTTTTCTTTCTTTTCTTTTTTTTTTTTTTTTTTTTTTTTTTTTTTTGGGGGGGGGGGTAACATTTGCAGGCCTCAGAGGTGACCCACAGTGAAGTGTGTGCAGCAGGGACTGCCTTTTCACCGACTGGGGTGCTGAGGCTGCCATGCAGTAACGCAGGCAGCCAGGCAGCGCCAAAGGGTGGTTTAGAGTGCTGTCCTGCTACGAGATTGCTTGAAGCATCCTGTTATAATACCTTATTTTCTCTCACTGCCTTAAGGAGATCCCTCTTCTCCCCAGGTGCCCCTGTTCCACTTACCTTCCAGCTCCTGCGGTAGGTGGGACAAGGTCTTTACAAACAAGGACCAAGCCCGTGCACTGGATGAGGTGGGGCTCCTGCGGAAACGTGGCTCACAGCCACGTTGTTGAAGCCATCATCATACGCGAAGGGAATGAGATGGGGCTCTCCACACAAGCGTTTACGAAGTGTTGTGTGCCTGACTGTGCAACCTTAACTAAGTTCTCTCTTTCTGGTGTGGGGTAATTTTCTACCATCAGCTCTTTTAGATCTTTGTCTGGGCTTTATATTTTCCTGAATATGACCTGAAAAAAGGCTGCTAGTGAGTGCGGTAACTCCTGACGGTGCAGTTTCACTAAGCCAGAATGAAAGGCCTGGCCAACCCCTATTAGAGATGAGCTAGCACAGATTTGGTTGCTACTAGATTGTTCATTTCTGTAAGCAGTGATTACAAAACCAGGAACTTTTTATGCGAATTCTGTCCTGTGGGACAGCTCTGCTGTGGGAGTCGCACGGAGATGAGACCAAGCCACACTTCCACCTCACCGAGTTCAGCTTCCAGGCTGTGGAAATACCTTCATGCTTTCAAACCACGGTTTAAATCTCCACTGGTCACATCTCCACTGGAAGACTGCATTAAAAATTTTAACGTGCCTTGCAGAGGAAAGGTGCCGTATTTCTGCTGGACTTCCTCGCGGACAAGATTCCGGCTGGGAAAAGAGGCCGTGCCCGCAGGAGCTGGCTGCACGGTGCTCCTCCGCACGGGGAGAGGGGCAGGGAAGAGGGGCTGGGGCTGCAGGGGAAGGGGTGGTGCAGCCCCGGTGCAGGCCCCGGCTGCTCTCCGGCAGCGATGCGGGATACCTGGCTGTGAGCTGGCTCAGGACGTGACCCTCCGAGGCCTGACACCTCCCGCTGATGGCAGCTGCGGTGTCATTACCAGGCTGGGTAACACCTGGGCTCTCAGCTCGTTTTAAAATGCAGGAAGCTATTTAAAAACGCGTTTGCCATCTTGCTAAAACCCCTCAAAGCCGCTGATAAGCAGTGCTGCTGAAGTTTCAATACCTCCTCCGTCCGCCTGCCTCACACACGCTTAACATGCTTATTTGCCTTCGTCTCTTCTCCTTAAACTGAGCGAAATTCAGGCAAGGTTCCCTATGCCCATCTAACACGAAACAACTCCGTGTTCAGAAACAGGTTTTCACGAGCAATCCCACAATACACCAATCTGCGTGCACCCAAACGCACCGTGAGATTTTTGCAAGGCAGCCGGTTTCGGCTGCAAGCTGCCGTTGTAGTTAACGTGCCGCAGTGAGGTGTATCATTAATGTATTAATTATTCACCGAGCTCCAGACAGGCGCGCGGAAGATCAGACAGGAAGAGCTGGCTCCCAGCAAGCCCCGGGATCCTCCTTATGGCAGGACTTGTTCTTCAGTCGGAGACCCATTGCCACTGGCAGCCTGCACGACAAGGCGATCTTTGTTAAAATCCCAATTAGCACATGCTAAGGTAGGCACAAAACCTGATTCTGCCGCGCCAGACAGGCACCCACTTTCCATTCCCCTCCCTTTTTTTTTAACGAAGGTCTCTTGTAATTAAAACTTCCGGATAAGAGCAGGGCTTTGGACCGGCAGTGCAGGACTTCGGAGCCTGTGCAGAACTGCCCGGGGGGGGGGGGGGGTCACATCCCTGCCCCGTGCAAGGGCAGTGCCCGCAGCCCCCCGGGGCAGGGACTCCGACCAGGTGTCTGTTTAGGGCAGATGAGATCTTGTCCTTGTCTGACACGCGTGCAATACAGCAGAGTGACCCGGAGCCGCGGAGCAGCTCTCTGCTGACAGGGGCTCTGGTGCCAGCCTCCCCGCGGGCTCGCGGCCCTCCCCACCAGCCGCACTCGGGGCCCGGTAGTCCGTTCGTAGCAGGGCTGGAGGGAAGGCCCTCCGCGGGAAGGCACAGCGCACAGCGCAACGGCACCTCGCCTCGAGGAGCCCGTCTAGACGCGGGCAGTCGCTCTCCTCTGCGGAGAAGAGGCAGAGACCGGTACCCCGGGCCGGCCCTGGTCCAAGTTCCTCAGAGCAACCAGTGAAATTAAGCATAGGCTTAAGAATGATTCATCTATTTCCCACCTCACTTTCTAACCAGTTTTTAATGCAGGGATAATTTCTTTCATAATAACTACTGGAAACTAGAGCAAAAGTTAATAAATATGCTGCCAATTTAGAGGAAGTTTGGATCATTCAAGCTCAAAGGATGGAAAGAAAATTCTTAAGTAAAAAAAGGTCTGGAGATACAACATTTCTCCAGGAAAACTTAGGGGAGCAAGTGTGTCTTGTGACCATGAATTAGCTAGGGAATACCTTACTGTTATGCAGGGAGTGAGAGAGAGGATTGCACGACCAGACCCACTGTCTTTCCTACCCGGTTAAGGGACCGTTTTACCATTCAATGCATTTTTAACATAAAGCCGGCGCCATGAGAAATTATGGTCTTTTTTCCTGGAAACCAATAGGATGTTTTCCAGGGAGCTGTTTTGCTCATTGTGTGCCCTGGGGGCTTGTTTGCTTATTTTCAACTGCGGCAAGTTTTGTCAAAGAAATGGAGTGACTTTAAGTCACGCTGACAATGGCAAGGGGATGAAGTCACAACATTAATCTTCTCTGTGCAACACTAAAGAAGTGGAAACTTCCACTGAATGCCATGAAATCTTCTCCACAATGAAGTTGCTCAGACATGCCAATCACAAGCTCACAACAACCTCGGAAGTGAAAGTCTGCTCGGAAGGAAAAGACCTGGCACGATGCTAGCAAGAGGGTCACTAGAGGCCGAAATGTGTGCCGGTGTGGGTTCTTACGAGCACGTGTACAAACACACCCGTGCTGAAGCGGGAGGCTGGAAGAACAAGCGTTTGGGCCCGAGTTTGATTATTTCCGTCTGCCCCTTGCTTCGCGGGTTGCACGAGAAGTGCTGCGGGCTCGTGGAGGGACAGGGCAGCGGGCTGCCACAGCACTTCCCGCTCAGTGGGAATTCAGCAGCCCAAGTGGCTACCGAACCAGACTCCAGAACTTCTGTCTTTTCCTGTTTTTGTGGGATGCGTAAATTCCTACGCTTACAGGCATGTGTGGGAAGAAAGGGAAATAAAACGATCATCAAGAAATAGGACATTCATCTTCTTTTAGCTGCCTTGGAAATCTGAGGCAGTTCCAGCGCTCGCTGCAGTTCAGGGCCTTACCGAGGACACGGATGTCATCAGCCCCACTTCCCAGACAGGCAGTTGCCTCGGATGGAGACTATTCTGACGGCCGAGCTCTCCCTTCCCAGTCCCCCACCTGGCAGCAACGATGCCAGGCTGGCAAGGGCGAGTCCCAGCTTTTCCTGTTCACTTGCATCCATAACTACTGCTGAGATGTCGCTCCATGGGACGCAGTCGGACCTGAGATTCAGGCGGCGCAGGAGTGACCCGTGTGGACCGCTCTCACGCGTACAGTCCCGGCTGTGCGCTGCTGGGCTGAGCCTGCGATGGGGCTGCATGTGTTGGAGACGCGTAGGCACAGGTAGGCCTTCACCAGCCATCTCCTGCTGCCAGGAAAAATGGACCTTTTCGGTTGCTTCCAGATATGCTAAGCTCCGCTTTGAAACCAAGCTTACCTCTGCTTAAGAAATAAAGAAATGACCACGGAAATTCTTTTCTTCAGTTGTGGGGCATGAGAAAGCTTTAAATTATGTGTGCTGTATCAGTCATGCCTCTCGAGCTCCTGAACGGGAACTCTGGAAGGAGAAGAGAGACAACTCAGGAGCTTGCACATGCGTGTAGCTGGGTGTTACACACACATCCAGGACGCTCAGTCCTCGTCTCACTCCCACTGGCAGCAGAGGAGGCTTTGCTTGTGGTTCAGTAGAAGGGAATCAAAATCCAAAAGAAGGAAAAAGTCTAACCTGCAACACCATAATAAGAAGCCTCTTGGAGGCAGAGGGGAGCCTGCTTTCCAGGTCAGGAATAGTGGTGCCCGAAGGTCCCAAACAGATTTTTTTCCTGATGACTGCTAAAAAGAAAAAAAGGAAAAAAAAAAAAAAAAAAAAAAAAAGCAGTGTGGACACCCAGATCTGTAAAAACTGGTCAAGAAAATGTTGCTTTGTTTTCTGTCTTCTTTTGAGTTCCTCGGGGGTTTGTTTGAGAGGAAGGGTGGGCTGGGTAAAGAACAGACACCAAAAGCGTGTCCTAGCACCCAGAGAACTTCAGAGGAAAACAGATTATTTCATTAGCGTTGTAAACAAGATGGACTTTTTCAAAATATTTATTTTAGGAATCAAATTAAATGTTCCAGCTATTTGGGAATTCAATTCGCTCTTTCTGCGGGTGCTAGTCAGGGCTCCCAATGCCTCAGTGCACGGCTTTAAAGGCATTGCTCCACTCTTCTGGATTAGTGACCCATTCTAACAGGTCTTCATTGACTGGGAGTGTGGGTCTCTCAAAGAGTCCATTGGATACAGCTTACAAAAGAGTTTAGCCGGAGATGAAGAGTTTACAAAAAGTTTGCAGGAAACCGTGGAGTCCTTTTAAAAGCGAATAAACTGCCACTGCTGTGTCTGGGTTGAGTTAATCTGATTAGGCCAAGCTCATCAACAGGCCTACTGAAAAGAATGAGGCGGGGGGGAAAGAAAGCTGTGAACGGGGCCAAGAAAAAAAATAGGGACCTTTTTACTAGTGAAGTCAAACAAAACCTATTGTTGCAGAGCATGCTTGCCTACAGATGGCAAAATGACAAATCTTTTCAAAGGCAAAGCAAATATAATTGATGGCTTTCTTTTTCCAGGTATGGGAACAGACACTTAATAAGATTAAGGAAAACCAAAATGAAAGGGGCTGCAAAATACCACAGATATTTGCACTGGTTGTTTGGATGACATAGCCCTCTGAAGTTTGCCTCCTCTGCCTCAAACCTCAAGGAAAAAAAAAAAAAAAAAAAAAAAAAAGCAGGTTTCGTTTATGCGACAAGGTTCGTAGGCCTTAGCACTGCCCCGACCCGTGCTTTGCTTTTGCCCGGCCAGGGCTGGGCGGCAGCAGGGGCCGGGCGGCAGCAGCGGGGCCAGCTCCGCTCGGTGCGGCCCGTGCTGCTCGGTGCTGCCCAGGCGGCTCGGTGCTGCCCGGACCCGCACGGCATGGTGCTGCCCACGGCTCGGTGCTGCCCAGGCGGCTCGGTGGTGCCCACACGGCACAGTGCTGCCCAGACCCGCGTGGCACGGTGCAGCCTGGGTGGCTCGGTGCTGCCCGGGTGGCACGGTGCTGCCCGGACCCGCACGGCGCGGTGCTGCCCGCGGTGCAGTGCTGCCCGGACCCGCGCGGCGCGGTGCTGCCTGGACCCACACGGCGCGGTGCTGCCCGCGGCGCGGTGCTGCCCGGACCCGCGTGGCGCGGTGCTGCCCAGGCGGCTCGGTGCTGCCCGGGCGGCGCGGTGCTGCCCGGACCCGCGCAGTGCGGTGCTGCCCGGACCCGCGCGGCGCGGTGCTGCCTGGACCTGCACGGCGCGGTGCTGCCCAGGCGGCTCGGTGCTGCCCGCGGTGCGGTGCTGCCCGGACCCGCGCGGCGCGGTGCTGCCTGGACCTGCACGGCGCGGTGCTGCCCAGGCGGCTGGGGGCTGCCCAGGCGGCTCGGTGCTGCCCGGACCCGCGCGGTGCGGTGCTGCCCGGACCCGTGCGGCGCGGTGCTGCCTGGAGCCGCACGGCGCGGTGCTGCGAGGCGCCGCTTTGGGGGCTCAGCCCCGGCCGGCGGGCGCCGCAGCCCTGGCAGGAACGGGCCGCGCGCGGCTGGGCTCCCCGGCAGCATCGCCGCACCGCGCCGCTTTGGGGGCAGAGGAAAAGCCAGCTGAATCTCTTGTCGGAAGGTTACATCGCTGCCCGTACCTTCTCAGGAGATATTTCAGGGTGGATATTTTGAATAGCCAGAGCTGTGCTTGGCTTTACATAGGCAGCCAGTATAATTAAGAACAGTATCAGTGGAAAGCATGTAAGGAGATTTTCTCCCCAAGGCCACTTAATACAGATGTAATTGAGTCTATTTTCTGCTTTCTGCACATGGATTGCCGCAACTCAGCCCCTATTATCCATCAACAAATGAGCAGGATCCAGTGAAAGGGACCTCTTCAACCAGGACCGGGTTCAGAGAATGGAGCATTGGGCTGTGTTAAATCTGGACACAGCGCAGCTTCTTTCCCTGCCTTTTTATCTCTGCCGCCTTTTGAAGATGTTTTCCAGTTAAGAGTAAGTCAGCAAATATGTGTTTGGGCAAAGTGTTGGCACTTGCTAAAGAAGAGAACATCTGTCTCAATCAGCTGGTCTATTCTGTCGCTGCAATGCAACGGAGGCTCTCAGCGCTGAAAGACAAAACCAGGGCAATGATTTCAGAGAAAGGTTTTTTGTGTTTGCAGTTGCAATTTTCTTTTGCTAAAATTTATAAGGGCGGGGAAGGAGGAAGGGAGGTGAGAAAAGAAATTAAAACCCATTTGCTTCAGAGTAAAAGAGCTCCAGAAAATCTCCATTTCTAACGTTGCAAAATTCCTACCGTGTTACCACCATTGCCTTCTCGCAGCTAGTTTCACATCCCCGAAAAGGATGTCCTTAATAGCAGCCGGCACAATGAATAATGGTTTATTAGCACAGACGGTAATTTTCTTAGAAACGTCTTAGCATATAGCCGGAAGAGTCGCACCATTTCCCTGGAGCAAAAGCATGCCTTCAGTGTAGCTCTAACTGTGTTGCTGGTACAAGAAGACTGGGCGACCCAGATGGCCGGTACATGTTGGACACATGGAACATGCCGTAAGAATTCTGACCGCGCACAGAAGTCAGAGATGAGGGAACCAGACAAACAGAAAATAACGGGGAACATTTTGCACACCCCAAAAATTAAAATGGGGCCCGCGGCTGAGGGGAGGCCGTGCGCGTCTGCGCCTGGACGTGCCCTGCCTTCCCTTCGCGAGCGGCGGGAGCGACGACGCCTGCCCTAGCCTAGGGCTCGCGAGCCACTTGGCAGCGGGTCTGGCAGGCGCCGGGGGTGAGGAGGAGCAGAGAGCGCGGGAACGGGCCGGGGGCTCGGGAAGCAGGCGGGTACGAGGCGCCCCCGACCGCTCGCGGGCTCTCGGGAGGTTCGGGGGGGCTGCGAGTCCCGTGACCCTGATAATTAATTTCGGCTGATTAGGACGTTAAGCTCCAGGGGGACAAGGGAGGCTGCGCCGGGTTTGAAAGGGATGCTCGGGGCAGAAGGCTGCGCTGTAATTTGTTACACATTATAGTCCGTTGAAGAACCTCCTCACAATCTGCCAGCCCTTAATGTCTTAATTTCTCCTTCAGCATTCCCTTTGACACACTAGCCAAAGCGATGGATGGCAGGGGATGATTGCACGGGATAAAGCAGAGGGAAATCCAGGCGGGATTACAGCCCAATCCCTGGGCACACAGGAGCTGGCGTGGCTGAGCGCAGCCACAGCTGTCCGCCCGACAACACCCCGCACACACAGCTCCTCGGGAGCAAGGCACAACCCGGGGGCAAGCAGGCAGCGCTCGCGACGGGAACAAAACCTGCATTCAGCCCCCAGGGATCCTGAGCCTTTTATGAGCTTTTTCACCCCAGCTGCAAGCTTTTGAGTTCTGCTTCAAAATTTCAGGAGCCTCGCTGCAATAAAACTGGGTTTATGATCAAAGGAAGCTGAGGACCCAGTGCACATCCGGGCTGGGCAGGGACAAGTGCAGACCTCTATAAGCAGTTTGTTCTCTTCTGGTCTCTCTCACCTAACCAAGCACAAATATTAGGATTAATAATCTGTCTCATGTTCTCAGAGTTCAGGATGGAAAGAACCTTTAAGCTGTTTTTTGAAACAATACAACATGTATGAACACGGTAGCTTTTTACAGGATTGAAATTAAATATATAGAACATATCTAGAAGGGAATCCCAGGGATTTTCACATAAGCCTTAAGAAGGAAAATTGCATTTTCCATCTATCAACAGTTTAAAGGCTTTCACTTTGCCACAGGATTATTAGTTAGTGACACAAACTGTAAAAACAAAATTGTATCATGACAGAATAGCATTAAACGCATGTGAATAATTGCATTATTTGCAGTTGCGCTGTAATGCACCGATCATGCTTTTCGTTTCTTCGGCATCTCCTACGGACCTTGCTAACAGGATACATTGAAGGCAAAATGGCACACAAGCAAGCCGGGCACGACATACGGTGGAGAGGAGCTGCTTACAGGGGACGACGGCGCTACGAGGAGGCGCGTGGCCGCGCTCGGCTCGGCATCGCCCCGCGCCCGACGCCGCAGGCGCCGCGACGCCCGGGCGCGCGGCAGGCGCGGAGCGCGCCGGGGACGCGGCCCGCCCCGAGGCGCCCCGCGGCGCCGGCGCGCTCCCGGCGCCCGGGCGGAGGGGAAAGCCGCTGCACGCGAGCCGTCCGCGGGCGCCCGGGAGGGGCGCGCGGCTCGCCGAGCGTCCCGCTGACAGCGAGCGCAGCCACGCGCACCCGCGCCGCTCCTGCGCCCCGGCAGTG
This sequence comes from Rhea pennata, assembly GCF_028389875.1. Classification (NCBI taxonomy): domain Eukaryota; kingdom Metazoa; phylum Chordata; class Aves; order Rheiformes; family Rheidae; genus Rhea; species Rhea pennata. The sequence goes on along the minus strand of NC_084684.1, from coordinate 5,297,015 downwards.
CCCCGGAGAGCACTCCTCCGAGCGGCGGTTACGCGTTCCTCCTGGCTCTGCGAGGGCTTTGCCTTCGCCCTTGGGCTCGAGTTTGTAACTGCAGCATTGTCGAAGGGTTCACCAAGGTACCAAAGAAAACTCGCTGCAAAGCAACAAAACCTCTTCGACACACCGTTCCTAGGGCAGCGCAGCATTCCGGCCTGATCCGAAGCTACTTGAGGAAATGAGAGTCTGTCCCCAAATTCAGCTGAGCTTTGAAACCTGAACACGCTTGAAATTCGAGGAGAAAGGCTGTGCGTTATGTCAGAGTTTTAGAATGACAAAAATCTTCTTAGCTTCTTACAAGGAGAAGAATTCCCTCTGGAGAGAAGCACAGCCAGTAATCTCCACACCCAAAGTGGGAATTGCGTCATTTCGGGTAGTTTCTGTTGAAAAACGTGCTCATTTAATGTAAATTTTTTTCACTAAAATTATGATGCATTCTGAATTAACCGTCAAAGGAAGGGCACTATTTTTGCTAGTACTCGTTTCCTCACAGTATTCTTACACGAGTAAGGGAGACCGCACAAAAGGGCTGTTGGTATCGTAAGAAACAGAACCCTGAACTTTTCCAGGCAGATTTATAGAGCACATATCTATTTTTCTTCAGTAAGACAACGGGGACCTGAATGCACTTTCTGCAAAGGAATATGCTAGGATTTGTGCACATCTAAAAAGGCAGCACCGGAGTCATAAACCCAGAAAACCAACATTCTTCCCAGGCGCCAATAATCCTAATTCAGCCAGGAATTGCTATTTCTACGGTCACATGCGTTTCAGAGCGACGGCGGAAAGGATCCTGCAGCAAAGCCATTCCCTTAGCTCCTCGCTGTCAGCAGGGAGACGGCGTTATTCCACACGCTCCACCCTACTCGGGCGCGTTCTGTAGGGCGCGCGGGGCAAACCGCCCAAGGTCGCGCCCGAAAGGCACGGCCGGAGCCCGGCCCGGCGGGGAGCAGGGCCGCCGGGAGCCGCCGCGCGGCGCGCCGGCACCGAGCGCCGCGGCAGCGCGGCCGGCCGGCGGGCTGCTCGGCGCCACGGGCCGCGGCTCGCCGCCCCCGCTCCCGCTCCCGCTCGGCTCGGGGAGAGGTCCCGGCCGAGCGGTTCGTTTAGTCCCGCGGTGACCGACAGCGCGCAGCCCGTTCCTGGCATCGCTGCCCTCGCCAGCACGCGGACGGGAAATGCCGCGCTCCGAGGCCATTCCCACCGGGAATTCCCGGGGGATTCCCACGCCCTCTGCCGGCCCAGAGCCCCCCGCGGGGGCTCTGCGGGCCCACGGGTTTGGCCGGCAGCGGGGTCAGCCTGGTCGGGGCACGAGCAGCGTGCCCAGCACCACAGGATGCCCAGCAGAGCAGGACGCCCGGCACTGCGGGAGGCCCAGCACTGCGGGATTTCCAGCACTGCAGGGTGCCCGGCACTGCGGGATTTCCAGCACTGCAGGGTGCCCGGCAGAGCAGGATGCCCGGCACTGCAGGGTGCCCGGCACTGCGGGGTGCCCGACACTGCGGGGTGCCCGGCACTGCAGGATGCCCGGCACTGCAGGGTGCCCAGCACTGCAGGATGCCCGGCACTGCGGGGTGCCCGGCACTGCAGGATGCCCGGCACTGCAGGATGCCCAGCACTGCGGGGTGCCCGGCACTGCAGGATGCCCGGCACTGCAGGATGCCCGGCACTGCGGGGTGCCCAGCACTGCAGGGTGCCCAGCACTGCAGGGTGCCCGGCACTGCAGGGTGCCCAGCACTGCAGGATGCCCGGCACTGCGGGGTGCCCGGCACTGCAGGATGCCCAGCACTGCGGGGTGCCCGGCACTGCAGGATGCCCGGCACTGCAGGGTGCCCAGCACTGCGGGGTGCCCAGCACTGCAGGGTGCCCGGCACTGCGGGGTGTCTGACACTGCGGGGTGCCCAGCACTGCAGGATGCCCAGCACTGCAGGATGCCCGGCACTGCAGGATGCCCAGCACTGCGGGGTGCCCGGCACTGCAGGATGCCCGGCACTGCAGGATGCCCGGCACTGCGGGGTGCCCAGCACTGCAGGGTGCCCGGCACTGCGGGGTGTCTGACACTGCGGGATGCCCAGCACTGCAGGATGCCCAGCACTGCAGGATGCCCGGCACTGCAGGATGCCCGGCACTGCGGGGTGCCCAGCACTGCAGGGTGCCCGGCACTGCGGGGTGTCTGACACTGCGGGATGCCCAGCACTGCAGGATGCCCAGCACTGCAGGATGCCCGGCACTGCAGGATGCCCGGCACTGCGGGGTGCCCAGCACTGCAGGGTGCCCGGCACTGCGGGGTGTCTGACACTGCGGGATGCCCAGCACTGCAGGATGCCCAGCACTGCAGGATGCCCGGCACTGCAGGATGCCCAGCACTGCGGGGTGCCCGGCACTGCGGGGTGCCCGGCACTGCAGGATGCCCAGCACTGCAGGATGCCCGGCACTGCAGGATGCCCGGCACTGCGGGGTGCCCAGCACTGCAGGATGCCCGGCACTGCAGGATGCCCGGCACTGCAGGATGCCCGGCACTGCAGGATGCCCGGCACTGCGGGGTGCCCGGCACTGCGGTCTTTAGCTGTGAGGTCCGGGGAGCGGAGGGACAGCCAGGGCAGGGGGAGCAGCGAGTCCCGGGCGCGAGGGGCAGCCTGCGCGGGGTCCGGACAGGAGAGCACGCGGGCAGGACCGGCGCTGCGCGGGCAGCGAGCGAGGGCCGACGGCGGCAGGGCCGTGCGCACGCTCCCCCGCGCCGTCGGCCCCCGCTGCGGGCCCGGGCGCCGGGGCCCGGCGGTGCGAGGGCGGCGCGGCGCCCTGCCCGGTGCTGCCCTGCCGCAGGCGGGCGGGCCGCGGGAACGGGCTTCCTGCGGGGGCCGCGGCCGGGCCCTGCTCCCCACGGCGCCGCGCGCGGGCCGGCGGGGCCCGGAGCGCCGCCTCGGCCGCCGGGACGGCTACGGCCCGCGGAGCGGCCCCGACTCGCCGGGGCCAGCGAGAAGCAGAGCGCCGGGCGGGCGGCAGCGGGGCCCAGCCGGGGGCCGCGGCGCGTCCTCCGAGGAAACCTCCCCGGCCAGGCGCGAGGCGCGCGGCTTTCGGAGGGGGGATCGAGCGCCTTTGCTCTAGCGGGGGATTCTTCAAGCCTTGGCGACCGATTCTTTCATCCCCGCTTCAGAGTTGTTAAAAAAAAAGAAAAACGACAAAAGGCAAAACGTGTTGGAAGTCGAGATGATCATTTTGAATTTCAGATGTTTGTCTACGGAAAACTAATGCTCAATTTATGATTATTAGACAACTGAAGCTTGCAGCACACAGATTTAATATATATACTGTATTCTGTTAAAGGGTCTTTTAATAGGGAGATTTTGAAATTAGCCAGGCGCTTGAAGGCTATTTAAGGATTTCAATTTTTGCGATTCCACATTAAAGGAAGATATTTTTACACGTATGCAAAAGAACTGACCAAAAATAGGGCCACGCTGTGCTCGGCGCAGGGCAGGGGACGGTCCCCGTGCCGACGAGGCTGCTGCGGCGCGGCTACGCGGCGGGGCAGGGCCGCACGTCAGCACCCAGCGGCACGGCCGCCGCAAGCGCCCGCTGGAGGCTCCGGGGCCAGCTGCAACGCGCCCCGGTGTTTCGGCAGGCCGCAGGCTCCCCCCTCGCAGGGCACGGGGCTGCCGGAGCCGACGGGCTCCGAAAGCCGTGCCACGCCGGGGATGCCGAGGGCATCTCAAAGGCTCTGTGCACCAGGCGCGCGCCTGCCGGTGCAGACACACGCCGGTTTCCTTTCAGCGCGCTAAAAGGAAGCAGTGGAGGGAGATTTTGCATCTCCATCTGCATGATGTCACATGCTTGGCGCTGTCACGTCGCGGGAATATAACGCGATTCTATTCATCCTTAACAAGGAACAGCAGAGCAGTGGGGTGGGGGAGACTGCGTTTCCCCTTACAAAATGCAGGCCGGGAATCTCCACTGCTGCAGGAAGCGCCGAGCCCCAGAGCACACCGGGGCGAATGCAGAAGTCCTGGTATAGCTCACGTGCCCCACGGGTCTAGCACGTTTTGCATGGGTTAACGTGGCTTGGGTAGGAAAACTATTCCTTCAGGAAGAGAAAAAAGGAGGGCATTGCAAAACGCCAGAAGATTCTGCCACCTCTCCCGACCAGATAAACCCAGGGAGTTTGCAGAACACCGGAAAAGTATCGTAACCTTTCCCAGCGGCCGCATGCCGAGGGTGGGAGATGTGAGGTGGGAGAGCCGCCGGAGGCTGGCGGGACGAGTGGCTTCAGCTCCTCTGGCTTTTGCCCTCCTCTTGCTTTCATCTTTCGGCTCGTTTTGGGAGCTGTGCGAGCGCCAAAGCCCGGGTAGCTTGCCAAATCCTTGATTTACTGCTCCCCCTCCCCCCTGCACTGTTTTCGCCCGACCCTGGCTCCTTCGCAGCGCCTCTTTCCCGGAGGCGCCCGAGGCGCGTCTGCAGCGCCCCGAGCGCCCGTCACCGTCGCTCGCTCCCGCCGCGGCTTTGCGCACGGGGAAGAGGAGCGGGGGGCGGGGGCGCGAGGAACTTCCCAGCGCGGGGAGGGGAAAAGCAGAAGCTCCGCGGGGGAGGGCGAGAGGCAGCGGAGCGCGCGGCGCGCAGCGCCTCCGCCGGCCGCCAGGCGCGGCTCGCCGGGGCCGCGGCTCGCCCGGGCTGGGAGCCGCCGCGCTGCGGCACGTGCTCCCGGGCGCGGCGCGCGGGCGGGCGGGGGGCGCGCGCGCCGCCGCGGCCGCGGGCCGCGTCCCGGGGGCGGAGGCACGAGCGCGGCCGGCCGCCGCCGCCGCCGCCTGATTGACAGCGGCGGCGGCCGCCAGCCAATGGGCGGCGGCGCCGCCGGCAGCCCCCCGCCCATTGGCTGCCGCCCGGCCGCGGACTCGCGTGCCGCGCCAGCTGCCGCCGCAGCTGGCAGCAGCTGGCGGCGGGGCGGCTGCCGGCGGGGAGCCCCGGCCCGGCCCAGCGCCGGCGGCCCCGGCGGCCCTGCCCCGCGGGGAGCCCCGGCCCGGCCCAGCGCCGGCGGCCCCGACGGCCCGGCCCCGCGGGGAGCCCCGGCTCCGCGGGGAGCCCCGGCCCGGCCCAGCGCCGGCGGCCCCGACGACCCGGCCTCGCGGGGAGCCCCGGCCCGGCACAGCGCCGGCGGCCCCGGCGGCCCGGCCCCGCGGGGAGCCCCGGCCCGGCACTGCCCCGGCGGCCCCGACGGCCGGGCCCCGCGGGGAGCCCTGGCCCCGGCATAGCCCCCACGGCCCCGCAGGGAGCCCCGGCACAGCCCCAGCACCGCACGGAGTCCCGGCCCCGCGGGGAGCCCCAGCCCCGGCACAGCCCCGGCTCCGCGGGCAGCTCCGGCCCCGGCATAGCCCCCACGGCCCCGCGGGGAGCCCCGGCACAGCCCCAGCACCGCAGGGAGCCCCAGCCCCGGCATAGCCCCGACGGCCCCGCGGGGAGCCCCGGCCCCGCGGGGGGGCCCGCAGTGCGGCTGCGCGGGGCTCGCGGCGCTCGGCCCCTGTCCGTGTCGCACCGTGCTCCGGTGACCGGGCCGGGCGGGGGCGAGTGCCGGGCGCCGCCGCTCCGACGGCCGGCCGCGCGGCCCGGGAGCGCCCGCCGCGGGCAATGCCCGCCGCACGGCCGGCGCCGGCGCCGCGGGCTGCCAGGGCGCGGAGCGGGGCCGCGGGCGGGCGGCGGCGGCGGGGGGCCGGGGCGGCGGCGCGGGCGGCCGCGATGCCCCCGCCGCAGCGCGGGGCCGCCCGCCCCCCACGTGGCCGCCCGCGCCGCCGCGGGGCGCGCGGCGCGCGTGACGGACAGGCGGCGGGGGCGCCGGCCAATGGGGGCGCGGGCCGCGCGGCGGCCGGCGCCGGCGCCGGCTCCCATTGGCTGGCGGGAGTGTGGGAAAGAATGCGGCGGCGGTTTCACACGAATGGGGAGCCGCCGCCGGGTATAAAGGCGGGGGGGCGCCGGCCGCCGGCACTGCCGCCGCGGCGCGCGCCTGCCCCGCCGCGCGCCTGCCCCGCCGCGCGCCTGCCCGCCGCACGCGCCCGCCCCGCGCCCGCCACGCACCGCGCCGCGCCCGCACCGCGGCGAGCGATGCCCGCCGACACGGGCATGGAGAAGCCCACCGCCTCGCCCATCGCGGGCGCGCCGGCCAGCGCCAGCCACACGCCGGACAAGCCGCGGAGCGCCAGCGAGCACCGCAAGGTAAATGGCGAGCGGCGGCCCGGGCGCGGCGGCGGCGGCGGCGGCGCTGGATGGCGGCGAGCCCGCGGCCGTGCTGAGGTCGGTGCCGGGGCCGGGGGTCGGGTCGGGCCGGGCCGGGCCGAGCCGGGCGGCGCAGTCACCGTGCGCGCTTCTCCCGCAGTCCTCCAAGCCCATCATGGAGAAGCGGCGCCGGGCGAGGATCAACGAGAGCCTGGGGCAGCTCAAGACGCTCATCCTGGACGCACTGAAGAAGGATGTGAGTGCGTGGGGGGCTGCGGAGGGGGTGCGAGGTGCGGGGGCGCTGCGGAGGGGGGGTGCAGGGTGCATGGTGAGTTCCCGGAGGCCGTTGCATGTGGGTTGCTGGGTGCATGGCGGGCTCCGGGGGAGGGGGATGGGAGTGGGGGGATGCATGTGGGTTGCTGGGTGCATGGCGGGCTCCGGGGGAGGGGGATGGGAGTGGGGGGATGCATGTGGGTTGCTGGGTGCATGGTGGGTTCTGAGGGGGGGGTGCGATGCATGATGAGCTGGGGGGGGGCCGGGTGCATGCAGCATGCCGGGTGCATGCAGCATGCCGGGTGCATGGTGGGCTCCAGGGTGGAGGGAAGGGGCTGCCTGGTTGGGGACCAGGTGCACGGGGGCCAGCAGTGGCGCTCGGGCAGCAGCGCTGAAGCGGTGGCCTCTGGCTGCCTCCCTCCGCAGAGCTCGCGGCACTCCAAGCTGGAGAAGGCGGACATCCTGGAGATGACGGTGAAGCACCTGCGGAACCTGCAGCGGGCGCAGATGACAGGTGAGCAGGGACCCCGAGGGCGGCCCTGGGGCGGGGGGTGCCCCGGTGGGGTGCCCCGGCGTGGGGGCTCTGGCCCGAGGCTCACTCCCATCTCACCTTGCTTTTCAGCCGCCCTCAGCGCTGACCCCAGCGTCCTCGGCAAGTACCGGGCTGGATTTAACGAGTGCATGAACGAGGTGACCCGGTTCCTGTCCACCTGCGAAGGGGTGAACACCGACGTGCGCACCCGCCTCCTCAGTCACCTCTCCGCTTGCCTGGGCCAGATCGTGGCGATGAACTACCCGCCGCCGCCGGCCGGCCAGCCCGCACATCTGGCGCAGCCTCTGCACGTCCAGCTCCCGCCCGCCGCAGCTGGAGCGATGCCGGTGCCCTGCAAAATGAACCCTGCTGAAGCCCTGTCCCCCAAGGTCTACGGAGGCTTTCAGCTGGTCCCTGCTACCGACGGCCAGTTCGCTTTCCTCATCCCCAACCCGGCCTTTCCTCCCAACTCCGGACCTGTTATCCCCCTGTATGCCAACGCCAACGTCCCGGCGTCCGCGGGCAGCAACACGGCAGCCACCCCGTCGGCGTCCCCGGTACAGGGGTTGACATCATTTGGGGGCAGCGTTGTCCCGGCGTCCCAAGCGGGGAGTCCTGTCGGAGAGCGCAGCGGATCGGTCTGGAGGCCTTGGTGACTTGCCTAAAGCAATTCCCCCAAAAACTCATCTGTTGGCTCCGTTGTATGGAGCCCCATTATGTTTTCTTTCTTTTTTTTTTTTTTTTTAAGCAGATTTAAACAGAAAGGAAAGACCTCATTATGAACAATCTATTTATTATTTTCAGAGGTTGGGATATCAACTTGTATTTTTACTCCTTTAAAATACCTTTATTTGAGATACTTTTTTAAAAAAATAAATGAAAAATAGTTTTGTAACAAATATTCAAAGTATAATGCCAAAGTTGTTTGTATCTTGTCTGTGTGTGTGCGCCTGTTTAAATTCCCCCCCAACCCTACTCCCAAAGTTGCAGGTGTTTAAATAAATTCTTTGAAATAGATACCTCTTTCTCCTTTCATTTAGTGTGGGAGAGTGGGCAGGGACAAGCTCGTCCTATGTGTGCAAACCCCACAAACTAGTAGGGAGCAGTCCCTACCTTAGTTGGAAGGGATAGTTTGGGGGAGGGCAGAAGAGTTAAAAAGTGTGTGGTGGGGAAAGGTGGCTATGCTTACAATATATCCTGAAAATTTCATAAATACAGGATCCCTGCTCAAAAGGGAGGGTACTCCCTAAGTCTATGCTTCTTAAATCTGCACTGAATAGCTGTACTTGATATCCGTTCATGGAGAAGTTACTGAAATAACATCCCTTTTAAGAGTTTTTACTCCTTACTACCCTTTTCTTAAGGGTTGCATATGGGGGGAGTGCTGTGTGCAGAAGTTACTATCTTGCCTAGAAAGGAGGCTAGAGAGTCTGTCCCTATTGTGAGGAGGGTAATTAGAAGGTATAAAGGGTCTCATCGAGTATGCAGCGGGCTCTTTGGGAAGTTGGGAACCCTATTGAAATGCCTGGGAACTCAGAGCTGAGGGTTAATGTGTGTCTTTTTTTTTCTCTCCACTCTCATTGACAGGGCCAGATAGACTCTGATACTCAATGCTGTTGTAAATTCAATTGCCTGGTCTCACAATGCCTACCTCATAAAAGAGAATAAGTCAGGGTTGTGGCTTTTCTTTTTCTTTTTTTTCCTTTTTTTTCAGAAAGCAAGGGAACTGAGGAAAAGACAGTTTTGCCACCCATTCTGATTCTCTCCCAGTACTTGAATCCTGGCCAAGTGGAAGCAATTGCAGCCTTACACACACAGCGTTAACCACTTCCAATTGTCACCAATTAATAAGGCCATGGTATGGAGAAAGACCATCAAGAGTGAATGCACAGTATGGAAGGGAAAGTGTTGTGTACTTTGCTCCAAATTTATGAGGTGGGGGGTATCATGTAATCTTGGAGAAAAAAGCCAAAAAAATGACATGTATGTGTGCTAAAGCCATGTCGAGGGGCATAATCCATTCGGCTGGGCTTCCTCCATCCCTGAGTGCACGGGATCCCTGTAGGCAAAGGGGTGTATTCATTCTCCTGATCCCCCCCCCCTTCCCACCAAATCCTATGAGTTTTCCTGGCAGTTGTGTTAGCCAGGTTGGGCTGTGGAGGGACCAGCAGTGTTTTGGCTTAGAGAGTGACTTGACATTTGCAAAGCCACCAATTAATTCAATAGACCTATCTTTTTAGAAGGTAAATGCAATTTCATGTTTCAAGGTTTAATTCTATTAGCAATTAGGTTGCAGCTCCTACGAGAATATGGCAGTGTATGTGCCTGTGGGGGGGGGAAGTAATTTCCAGAAGTATTTTCCACTTCTGAATAATTTTATTTTTACCACATTTATCAGATTTTGGCCAAGGTTAGAGACAGGCATGAGGGCTGCTTAGAGCATGGTGCGGATCCAGACCAGTAATTCCTACACACCTAAGCGTGGGCAATCGATCAGTGATGAAAATCTTCACTCTCAGAATCAAAACTAGATATCCATTTGAATCAGGAGGTTCCCAGGAGGTTTTGTTATGCAATCACAGACATAAAATCATGTTACAGCGATTCTCTTCCATCCCCCACAGCCAGTTACGAGCCCTCCTCTTCTGTCTGCAGAAAGCTTGGAAGAGCAGATGAAAGGCTGCCTGTCGCCTGTGTGTAACTGCATATTTCCCCAGGGCACCACCATGTCTCTGGCCTTGTCCCTCACTGCCCAGTCCCCTCCGCATCTGCCCAGGATTCAGCAAATTTCCTTTATTGACAGGGTACCCAGGCCAAGAGCAAGACTGCCAAGCCCTACACTGCTGAGCTCACACGCTGGAAAACTCTTATCTGAGTGGGTTTGGAATGATTGCACCCGTGCAAACATGGCACACAGCGCTGCACGCCTCTGGGACTCTTCTCCCAGTCAGTCACCATTCTGCCTCTTAAGTGATACCCTGAAAAGCATACACGTAAGGGTACTGCTGTCATTGCAGCCTCCTTGTAAACACTGCAGTGCGGGAGTAAAGACCTAGTGGTCAGAGGGCCCTGTCCACTGGGCACTATGTCCAGCACTGCCACATGCTTTTTTTTTTGGCCTTGGGCAAGTCACACACCATCCTGTGCCTAAGTAAGTCCTGCGGAGATCTAGGTGGAGATGAGGTGAACGGCATCAACAAATCTGCATGATGGAATCTCAAAATCTTCCTGCGGAAAGGGATGATGTCCTTAACTCCAGTCCACTTCAAGAGTGGCCAAGTTACAGCTCGGGTTCAATCACTGCTTCTGCCCTTTGGCTGTACCCATATCCTACACTTCTGCAACAGGTTTTCTGGCTCTACTCTTCCATTTCTCAGTAACTGAGGGGCTGCCTTATTCCTCCTAGACTTTCATGTAGCTATTTTTTCATATCGTGGGATGACTGCTAAATTTGGTCTTATCCCTTTAAAGGTGCAGTAAAAGAGCAAAGTATGCTGCTGATGAAAGGTAAAAGTCCAAAGGAACGGACCCAGCGCCAAAGCGATAATGGTTAGGCAGAGTGCAGGCAGCCAGAAGTCCATGAGCGTGATGGCATGATCTGGGTGTGGTGGAGCAAGGAGAGGCGGGAGGAAGATAGAAGTGAAACACAGTGAGGCAGAAACCCAGCTAGCCTGTGACGGCTCCTTCATCTGAACTTCACTGCAACAGTTGTACCGTGCTCCAAGCCATTCCTAGACCTGGCTGAAAGCGACCTGTTGCAACACAGAATTTAATTCCAGCTGCAAAGCCTGGCCAACCGGTGAGCGCTAGTTCACCTAATCTTCGCAACTGTACGGCTCTGACAGGCATCCCCAAGAAGTACTGTTCAGTGCAAAGAAAGAGAGTCCCCAGCAAGGCCCCAGGCAAGAAGCAAAGCCCCTTTCAGCTTCCCTGGGCTGTCCCGTTCACCGGCCACCAGGGAACTGCTCAGAAAAGGCACCCCGGGCCCCCGGCCGAAGTCCTTTTCTCTCCCTCTTTCCGGTCCTGGAGCCTTCGTGTTCTTCTGCTTACATGTTTCCAACAGAGGGAGTTTTCCTGCGTTACCCTCTTGCCCGTCTCTGCTCCCCGCCTGGCGCAGCTGCTTTCCCACCCTCCGCCTCCAGCCAGATCGCTTCTGCCGCCGCTTAGCTGCTCTCCCTCCCGGGAAGCAGTGACTCAGTGGCGGCGCCGAGGAAGAGCCGCGGGGGGACAAGGGACGCAGGGTGCGCGGGTGCGGAGGCAGCCGCCTTCCCCCGCTTCTGCGGGGGGGCCGCGGAAGAGCGCCGGCCGCGCCGCAGCCCGACCCCGCCGCGGGCGCGGGGGCCGCCGCGGCCTCCCCGCTGCCACAGCCGGAGCCTGGCGGCCGGCGGCGCCGGGGGCGGGCAGCCCTGCCCCCGCTTCCTCCCCCTCCTCCTCCTCCTCCTCCTCCTGCCGCCGCCGGGCCCCGCCGCGGCGCAGCGGCGGCCGCCCGGCAGCAGGCGCGGCGCGGCGCGGCGCGGCCGGCGGCCCCGACGGGGCGGAGCGGGGCGGAGCGGGGCGCGCTCCCGGCGGCGCGGGGCGGAGCGGGGCGCGCTCCCGGCGGCGCGGGCGCCGGCCGAGGCTCCCCGCAGGCGGGGGCTCCCGGCCGCGGATCCGCCGCGGAGGGGCGCGGGCGGCTCCGCCGGCGCTGCGCCCCGTGAGTCGAGATGCAGCCGCTGCAGAGGCTCGGCGCGTCCCTCGGGGCCGGGGTCACAGCACCGAGACGCTTAATCCGGCCCTTCCATGTAGCCCCTCTTAGGCAGGCTGGAATGCAGGCGCTGTCACGGCGAGGCCGCTGGCGCCAAATTTCTGCTCCGCTATCTCGCCTCTGCCATCGCAGTTAGCCAGCGTATCCATCATTATGAAATAAAACCCGGATCTGCAAATCCAGCTCAGGTGATCTTTCCGCAGCCAGGGCCAGGCAGGGGAAACAACAGCACGAGAACCTCAGTCTAAGGTTCCCGCTGCTCGTGGTGTATAAAGCAAAGCAGAGCCGCGAGGAAAGGCGAACTCACTGTTAAGCCAGCCCTTTCCTGGGAAGGGGGCAGATGCTTGTGTGTGGATAAAAAATTCCTGTAGCCAACTGAAGCATTTCTTCAGAGAAGGTCGAGGTGGTTCTTATAAGGCTACTCAGAACTGCTGTTAAAGAGAGGTTTTTGTCGTAGCAATTCAAGAGCCCATCGTATCACAGAGATAAAGCACTCCTGTATTGACAGGGAATGGCTCTTACGCAGTACACAAGCCTGATGCCACACACGCTACGAGCACTGAAGGCTTGTCTGTCGTATAACTGATTGTCCAGAAGTTAGCAAGATACATTAGCATATACATTTCTATGGACCCCTTCCGTCCTAGTTCAGTCCATGTAAGCAGAATGATGTTTCTCACATCTGTGTGCATTTATTGAAAATAATCTAACTGTTTCTGTTTCCTTTTTCTGCCAAACAATGTGAGGATAGTATCTCCATTTCACTGTATATGAAGTTTTTTACAATTTCCGTGGCAACATTAGAATTGCAATATACATGCATTGTATCTTTAGGCAAAGCTACATATTAAGCAATTAAGAAACGCCACAGATCTTTTGGTATACTAGCTGGGGAGGGGGTTCCCCTAAAAAAATCCCCTTTCATATTCACTAATCAGTTTCAAATTCACAAAGTTTGAGACAACAACCACAAAGTTTAGTCTATGTAGCAGACACCCATGAGATGTGGATGTTTATCAGTCACAACCAGGCTTTGCAAAAATAAGCAGCGCTTTAAGGACATCTACTTTGCAAGAATTGCTGAATTTTGCTCTTTAAAAACCAATCTCTGTAAATCATATTATACTGAATAACCACCGAAAAAGTGCCAGTCCTTGATAAGGTACCAATCCTTAGGATATTGTTTTAAGCCTTTGCAGTCTAGTTTTCAGCAAGTCCGATCCCCCTGGACTCCTCCACAGCGAGAGAGCAGCACTCAGCTTTGGCAGCTTGGACTACCCCGCCGGGCTGGGCGTAGCAACCAGGGGAGAAGGGGCGAAACTCCTGGCACCTCCATGACTGCTGCAGATAGAGAAGGCTATCTCGCCTCCTCATAGCAATCCAACTCGGGATTTGGCAAAGTGGCTAGCACAGAAAAGTATATAGACACCAATTCTACAGTAAGCTACTAAAAGTACCCTGTTGATCACACTTTTTTTTTTTTTTTTTTGCATAGTAAAAAATCTACAGTACATCCGCAGTTTATTCCTTACTGCATCAGATAGCAAAGATCTGCCTTTGCACTTATTTTTATTTCCTGATTTGTCAGCAGACACAACTCTGGCGTGAGTCATCCTTTTCTTTATAAACTAGCCTTTCTGGCTACTTGCAGGAGCGTATACATCTGGATGTATATGTTGTCCACGCAGAGATGAGCAGTCTTTCATTCTGCCTGTCTGAACAGCAGAACTTTTCTGAGGCAAATATTTGTAAACAGGCTTGTTTTCAAAGAAGAGAAAGATTTCAAGGCCAAAACATAAAAATAGACTATAGCAGATGGAAGAAAGCATGGGAATACATGTTGGTTTAACAAAGGCCTAAGACAAGGTCTCTTAGCAGCCCATGTTTTTTTGACAGCATTTGGGTGTTAAAGCAGCTGACAAATAGTGAGCGCAGAGGCTCTGCTACCGATTCCCCATGCCTTATGGAGCGACAGGGGCAGGTGGGGAATTTTTGAGCAGCGTGGGTGGGATGGTGTGAAGGCAAAAGCTTTCCCGAGACATCTAAAATCAATTAGCAGCATTTAGAAGCTATATTTAATCTCAGCTTCTGAAGCAGGCAGGTCTTGGCTTATAGTTTTCTCATTAAGGCTATTTACACATCCAGAGATTTTGTCCCCTGCCCCCCAAAATGGAGAGGATATGCAAGTATGAAATATTTTGCTAACAACAGGCAATTGCTAGAGCACAGATTTGCTTCGGGAAAACACGGAAGCAACACTTTGGAGAGACTGGATTAGATTCTGATCTTGTGGGTGATACTGGGGGGACAATTGAAGAATTATACCAAATTTCCACCTTCTCTGTATGAGACAAAATAGAGGCCTGATCCACTGTGATGCATCAAATTTCTTACAGTATTTTTCACAAGAACAGTGAAAGCCATCACAGCTCACCCAGAGCTAGTCTGAGTAAATACATTTTACTTCCTTGCTATTCCACTTCCATGTCCCTCATGACCTTCTTCCCTCACTGCTGCTAAAAGGCTGCGAGCCGTTATTCGATACTAAACCGATGCCGTATATGCCCTACAGAAGGCTGCCGAGAGGGATGAGCTAGCGGAGTTTTGTAAGGCCTCCTCCTGTGTCTTCCAGTCCCTCTGCATCCTAAATCCTAGGGCAAGGCGCGAAGGAGTTAGAAGGTGAAACAAATCCAGACATGAATCACAAAGGCATTGACATGTATTATCACTGCTGTTACTTGCAGGCGGTATGTTACCATCAGCTTGAGACCAGCCAAAGAATAGGACCCTGCTCTGCCAGACACCGTAGCGCCCAAAGAAATTAGAGAGGATATGAAGAATGATTGCATCCAGCAAGTTACTTCCTTTAGCATGTCTGGCTTTGTGAATGCCTTTTCACCCTGTAAGTCCAAATAGGAATTATCTTTCCATCACTAATGACCATCAAAAGCTCCATTGCTTCTTTTATATAGCAACTTTGGAAATACAACAGCACCAACCCATACATGAAAGCTATGCTATTTAAGATTCAGATCAACGGAGGCACATCTATTGCCTGTTTACTTTTAGTGGGACCAAAGTGCAGTGACCTGGTTGGAAGGAGGGTAAATTCGTCTGCCCTGAAGCAACTTAACTTCATTGCAAAGAGCAAGCTGCTAGAAACGATCTGGGCTGGTGACTGTTTCACCTACCAGCGTGACCTGCACCGCACACTTCACTGTCTTCCCCCTCGTGCCAAAGTGGACTGTCATTTAGTACCACTGTGTTTACAAGTGTTGAAGCAACCTGGCCCCTGGCTAGAGGAGAACTGAAGCTGGCTGTGTCCCTTGCACACACGCGACGCTGGAAACACAAGGTCAGCCCACTAACAGCAGATGCAGCTACATCCTTTAGATTTTTTTCATCTTTCTTACAGCCATTCACTTACTGCTGTTAAAAGAGCTGACAACATGTGTTAATGCAAGGCAAGGTAATGTAAGTTTGCTGAAAATGGAGGTCTGCTCTCGGAGGAATGTACCTCAATCGCACTGCCGTGGATCTCCCCTCACAGAGATGCTTCCTGCAGCAAGGAGGGAACTTCATTAAAAACAGGCAGCCTAGAAGGCCCACAGGGAGGAAGGTTTCCCCCCGTATCTCCTTTCCCTAAACGTAGCCTGCGAGGCACAGGACTTCAGATGGCTCAGTCTGGAGGGAGAAGCGCAGAGCGCTACGAAGGGCACCCCGGAGCTGTGATACGGACACACGACGAGGCCGTCTCCCGGGAGTAACAGCGGCCCCTCAGCTGCTCCGCGGGCCAGTCCGTGTTACCCGTGTGTGCTCTTGGCCCACACCAGCTCGGTATCATCAGTGACATTTGCCATGTGGCTTCTGCGCTGTGAGGGACCACAGGTAGGTCTGTAGTATGGAGAAGCAGCGCACCGTAAACTCATACTCCTCCTGGTAATTTGTGCATACATCCCTATCCAAAGTTAACGGAGCAAGACAGAAATACCTGCATTGCTGTCAGGATGTGAGTTTGCAGCCTGAGTCTAAATTAGATCTAACCTGTGGGTTAGATTTAATCTGACCAGCAGTAGTGCAGCAGGTCTGGGATCCTGGGTGCATATTCAGTGGTTGAAACCTAGGCTGTTGTGGCTTTACTATTGGTATTCAGGCTACTAAACTAAGCTAGCTGATGTATTGCAGACACACTCCTGCAAACATTTTCCCCAAGAACTGGAGTACTACGTACTCACGCTGGCCAGTTCCCTGGAAATGCACTGAGTGGGAGCTGGGGCCTTTGGATGGAAAGAGTAGCACTGGGACAAACCCAGTCTTCCAGATGCAAATTGCTATGTGGAGCTTATCTGGTCTAGGGCCAAGTATCAGTGACATCAGCCCCATCCTAAGTGAGATGCAAGTTCTGCGGACAGACACAGATCAGTGTCTGGATAACTCTGCTTTCAGCCGTGAAACTGGCAGCTCGCTATTTTGTGTCTAATGGTTCATGTGGAGGCTACATGGTAGAAAAGATCCAGTCTTACTGAATTACAGATTGCATCTTTGAAGACACATTCTGCCCAAGATAAGCTGCGCTCTCATATCTTAACTTGCATCCTAAATGCTCTCAAGACTGTGGGATTCTCTTAGCTCTAATGTTTCAGCTGCTTTTACAGGAAATTCTCAGAGGACCAGTTGGAGCGACGTTATGCCGTGCTGCCAGAGAACTAATTTCCCACATCAGCTGATTTGTCATTAAGAGCAAAGCTCTCAGGCCTGAGACAAGTGCAGAGTCCTACTACTCTAGAGCAGAGCAGGGCAAGAGTGGAGGCGGCCGGCTGGAGCAGGGCTGGCGGTACCTTTCCACGCAGCGGGGCAGTGGGGGAGAGGTATCCCTCGCTGTTAGTTCTCCGCAGAACTCCCTCTTTGCAGAAAGGCCCCGGTGGCCACAGAAACCCCATCAACTCTGCTTGCGTCCTGTGCCCTTGGATTACTGCTTTACCTCCTCAGCAGCGCAGGGCACCAGGGTCTACAGTATCCTTCTCCTGCCACGTACCCCATGAAAAGGGTGCCGAGCAAAATGCGTCCAGCTAGCAGGTGCATTACAGACTGACCCCTTGGTTTTCAGTAGGGATGAAGTCCTGGTCCAAGACCGGTCTCTAGAGCCATGCGGAGTCCATCATGAAAGGAGAAGGTGCTGCAGAATGAGTGGATGCCTCACCACCTGCAAGGGAAAATTATTTATCCATTTTTGTATGGCAGGGGAATGTATCTCTCCAAAGCTACTCTAATTTGCAGAGAATGTGTAAGGCTTGTAGCCTTACACAATGAAGACAGCATCTGTTTCCCCCCACTCAGAGACGGGGACCGCGTGTGCTCTGCCAGAGGTGTCTGGTTTGCTTTGCAAGAGCGTGAAAATGGTTTCTCTAGAAAGGTGACAACGGATCTCTGCTAGGCTGAAATTACTGCGGATTAACGAGCGCCTGCCTTTTCATGTTCCCGCAGCACTTGCAGTAATTAGAAGGCACAGCTTCTCGCAGGCTAAGCGAGCGCTGGTGTCGCGTAGGCCCAGGGGCTGCTCGGCGGCTCTGATTTTGCCAGCATTACGCATGCTAAGCACGGCGCGCGGCTGAGTCGGGAAGACGGGACAGAGGAGGGGAAGGAGCCGCGCTGGCAGCTAGGGCCCCGAGCGGCGCGGCGCGGAGCCCTGGCCCCTCGGCGTGTCCCGCTGCGGGCGGCCAAGAGCCCCTCTCCTCCCACAGCCCTGGAGCAGAGGGTTATGAAGGGCTGGCAGGAGCACTTCAGACTTCGGCCTGTTTGCTGCTCTTTCCCATCCCTGTCTATCGCTCTGCTTGTCCGCTTACCTAGCTAGCTGCCTATCCATCTGCATTTACACATCCGATACGCATACTAATGCACGCACAAGGGATTCTATAAAAACTCACCCTTACTCACTTTCAGTGATGCTTGACTAGAGCGTTTGGGGAAGCATCAAGTATCTTCTTCCTCCCTTCTACCTCACTGGAAATCCATGTATCCAAATTTGGTAGCTTTCAAAATGTAACACAGATCAAAGTGTTTGCAAATGTTATTTTTATGTGGGGTAGAGAAGCGTTATAAAGCCAGTGGTGGATTTAATTCTGCATTTGTTGGATTTAAACTCCTCCTGAGCCAAATGAAGTTGTTATGATTGGGTTGTGAGTATAAACCCCACTAATTACAGTCCAAACAAACCTTTGGGTTTTTTCACCAGGAAATCAAAACATGAGGGTTGTGTGGGATGAAGGAAGCTATTTTTATGATTTTCTTTTAATATCTCTTTGACACACAGCACTATAACATATGCAACTTCCAAAGTTGTCTCTCTGGCCCAATTCCATTCCAGAGGTCACAAAAAAATCACTTCTCCGCAGTATTAAAACACGGATGCAGAAAAAGATACCCCTCAGGTACTGTGCAAGATCCTGATATACATTGGTGTAAGCTGGTCAAACCTCCACTGGCTTTAGCAAGAATCTGGATCAAGCCCAGAGCTGCTTGTGCCATCAAGTAGATAGAAATGATTGCAGGGGGCCTCAGATTGAACTCTTCATGAGCTTGATTGACTCCAGGACATGACTGAGCTAGTGACTACACTTTGTTGGAGGACAGAATTTCAGTCCCAGAGGAAACATAGCTTTTCTACTGCACTTTAAATGTAATTTTAACTTCAATTCTGAACAAAGAGGATGGAATTTCAGAGGTCATCAAGAAGGAAAAGATTACAGAAATATCATTTGGGGAACATTCTTTTTGTTTAATATGTCAAAATACTTTGTCTCAATATAAAATCATGCATACGAAATACTAATATTTATAGTATGAAAGCCAAAAGAAAAAAGAAGCCTAAAACCCTAAACATTCATTTAACATTCATGTAACCTCGTTTGCCTACTCCTTGAAACTCTAATTGGGGATATTGACTTGTGACTTCACCCCCATGTTCTCGCTCCTTTGTGCACACAGCATTTATCACGGGCGAAGTGCCCTGCTAGAGCTTATCATCCCCTGAAAGAGGGACCTCTTTGGGATCATATTGCATTGAAGGCCTGACTCAAAGTTTATCAAGATTAACAGGAGTCTTTCCACATTGCTAATTGCAGTGAGCAGCAAACTAGTTCCTCAGGGGCAAGTGAACTAGTATACATGAAATCAGTTAAGTAGTGATCCAAACTTTTAAAAACGCATCCTGAGTCTCTCTTGGCTGACAAGGATGGGTCATATTCTACTTATCATTTCCTTTTTCTACACAGCTCTTTGCAAAGGAGGATTTGGACTGATTCTTGTGGAAAATGAGAAAGCAAGAAGCCTAATGAGAAAGCTTCTCTTTTTGAGCTCTCACAGTCTCTACAAAAATTAGCTAAACCACCATATCTTGGGCCCTTCTACTGCAAGGCTATTAGAAGTCTGCTTCTCTGCAGTGATTTTCTTCCCATACTCTGACCCTTGCACAAGCTTCTTCAGTGAAGCTGCTGGCTCAAATTCCTTCACAAGAGTTAGGACAGAAATGGATACAGCCTGTTTTCACTTGCTGACCCTTCAAGATTTATCTGACCGAGGTCCATCAGCCTCCACCTCCTTCCACTGTCAAATGCTATATCTCAGGTTAAAGGGATTCAGAAGAACACGTGTGTCTGAGACTAGCTGAAAAATGATTTGTCGAACCATCTCATAATATATGGATGATGGAAGTCTCCCACTGATGACCTGTCAGGCAGCACTCCAGCACTGGGTGCTGGATGGGATGACACATTCATAGATAACAAACTTTACTGTCAATCACCCGTGCTGTTAGACGTGGACTTGACGTGACAGCTATGGCTAACAACAGTTTTGATTGACGTGTATACGAATTGCAGAATATGGAATGTGAAGAGAAACAGGACTCATCTCCAAGTGGACAGAGCCCTTGTGCATTTTAAAACCCAGAGCAAAAAGCAAGCAAGTTTTAAAGCATCGTGGGCAGAGCAGCTTGCCGTAACGCTATGCTGGCATTCACTTTGATTACCTGTTGGGAAGCATTAAGCTCAGTGCTTTCCGTTAGGGCTGCTCTATCATAGTTGTGAACAGCACCCTGAGAGCAGCCCAGGCGCTGTAGGTGTTGGGCAGACTTCTGCACCAGCCCAGTATTGCTGTAAGTGAGGCACAGTCCCACGCTGACACCGCAGATGGCTGCAATACGCAGAGTTCCTCGTGTCAGTCACTCGGTAATGGGCTGTCTGCTAATCTCACTGCTCACCTCGGGGACTGGGGCTTCCTAGAGCACAGAAGCAGTCATCGCTCTCCACCGGGGAGAGCAGCGGACACTTCTGCTGTCTGCTGCCACGCTTACTTTCAGCACACGGTACAGTGCTGCCCTCTCTGCCCTGCTTCTTTGTACCGGATTCTCTGTCTAGGGGTCTGACTGCATGTCCGGGGCCAGGGTGTGATCACAAGAGAAGGCTCCATGGCCAGGCTTCCCAAATTGGAGAACGGGTAATTCCCTACGGCAACAGAAGCTACTGCTCCACTGTGGCACGAGAGCAGGTATACAAGCACAGTTCAGGATCTCCACCCAAAGCTTTCTGTGCAAGCTGGGGAGTCTAAGGCTTGCAAGGACAGATGAGGCCTCCAGAGTAGATGATTCCACAGTGCTCCCTGGAAATACCCCAGGTGCTCACCCTCACCTGGCTGCCACTTCCCAAAGTTAGGCTCAGAAATTGCATTTCTTCAGCCATGCAGGTCTGATGCTTTGAAGGGCTGTTCCACACTTTTCTGAGCCTGCCTCTTTGCTCCCTTCCCTATCCTCTCTGAGCTCTCTCAGTTATTTTAGGCGAGTGATGAAATCCAGACAGGTCTGTCTCCTGGGAGGGGAGCAGAGGGCGGTGGAGCAGCAAAGGAGGGGAGATCAGCTGGTGAATCAACAGCAGGCCAAGGCATGCTCTGGGACGTGGCTTCAGGGAAGTTATTCATCTTGTAATTCACCCTTGGGTTTTCTTGGCCTCGTTTTCCCATCGCCGGGTCTATTATTGCAGTCATTGTGAAGGTATCCTGTCGGAGCTGTCAGGCTGGGAGTGGCCCACCTCCCCGCTGACAGAGGGCAGAAGGCATGGGAAAGTGTCAGCCTGCCAAGATTGCACGCTCCGAGCGGAGGCTGCTCGCCTCGCGCTGGAAACTTGCCGGTGGCAGATTGTTAATGTCATTACAACACTTACACAGAAGCAGCAGGTTTCACCTATCAACCTGCTGCAGGAAGAGGAGAAGGGAGAAGGGCGGCTGGGGGAAGGGAGCGGCCGCCTAGAGAGGAAAGGAGGCAGAGAGTCGCTGGAGTTTGCAAACGCCGCACCAGCAGCATGCGCCGGATCGTTTATCAGCGTGCACCCAGACCTCACGTGGAGTCGTCTGGGGCAAAAGCGCTTTAGAAATGCAGCAGGTGCCGCGCGGAAGGAGCTCAGGAGGGGTTGTCTGGGCTGGCTTCCCCAGCACACCTGTGTCTCGGGGAGGGATGGAGCACAGGACTCAAACGGAAGAGAGGCGAAGGCACCCGGCCTCCTGCGGGCGTCCGGACTGCAGAGCCCGCAGCCCCGCTGTGGCCAGGGAAACGCACGCACACGCTGCCGGCTGTCCGGGCCGTGCTGCAGCGAAACAAGGCAGCGCCCTCGCCAAAACCTGACCGGGCTCAGTACCGAACCTCCTCCTCCCCGGGCTCCGGGAATGCAGGCTGCCCAGGGAAGGCTGCTTCAACCGTATGGCCGTCCTCCGGACTGACATCGTACGGTCCCGCTGGTGTGGTCGGATGAAAGCCTGCACCTTGGGCAGGTTCAGGCCCCCGAGGGGCTCCGGATTTAGCCATTAGGAAAAGGAAGTCAGATCAGAGTTAGGACAGGAAAAAGCATGCAGAAATGGATTTCCCCCCCCCCCCCCGATCTTTGCACTCCGGAGAAGTCAGCATGGGACAAAGCCCAAGGCTGTATAGCCAAGTCAGACTGAGCCCTGGGCTCTGAGATCCACATCATTGCTCCCCAGCACTCTTTTCATCTGCGCTCCAGAGCAGTTGCCCAGCAAGCTGAAGAGGAATCTAACCAAGCCACAGAAAGGAATTAGCCCCAAAATGTTTAACGAGCTATTGCTGGAGACAGACATTTCTGCAGGAGGAGGAGGAGGGATGCAGAATCACTCTCAGCCAGGGAGATGAGTTTGGTTTGGGGGGAAGCCACAGGTCTCGAGAGCCCACCCCCACGAGCTCTGCAGGTTGCGTGCAGATGCACTGATAACTGGAGAGAACTGGTCCTGCATGGGACCGGCAGCTTAGCACAAGGGATCCTTCCTCCCTCTGAACCAAACAGGTCTTGGTGCAATGTGCGTTGCTTCAGGGGCAGCTATACGCCTGCACCCTGCTTGAAAACCCTGGGAGCCTTCAGGGCAGCACTTTGAACGTTTAAGCAGGTACCTTTTCTTTTCCTTTGAATGCTTAGCCTCTTAAATCAAACCTACCTCAGGTTCAGCACAAACTGGCGAGGGAAATCCGGAGCTGCTTGGGGCAAAAGCTAATGTGTTAAGCACTGAGATATAGTCCAGATGTGGAAATCTCCAGGGCCACAACTCGTCTTTGAGCTGCTTGTTTGACACCTCTGGTTTAGACATTAAAAGTCTCACTGGGGAGGAAATCCTCATGGCCTGAGTTATGTGCTATTTACGGATGGGGCTCTGGGCAGCCCTTGAAAGAGCTTGTAATAAAACCTGGAATAATAGTAAATTATTAGCATAGACTAGGAAAGGGGTTTTATTTTTTAAGGCAGCTGGTTTTATGGATTTTTTTTAATGCTGGATGAAGATAAAAATCCTTCTGCCTCCTAGGAATAAGAGAATGCAAAAGAGGCAGAGAAGTGCGTGAACACTCCAGGTCCCATTTGGAAAAGCACTCGGCAGGCAATAAAACTGTATTTCTTGAGCTAAATTGTTTGCATGTGATAGCAGAGGCTTTTCCCCACAAGTCAGATCTTGGGCTCCTGCACTAGTTACTGACTGGATGCTCCAGCTTTCTGCTCAGAGCCCTGTTAATCTCTCCCCCTCTCTGCTCTGTCCTCAGTTTTTCCTTCTGCTGCCCACCTCCAAATGCCCTCCTCCGCGCTCCTCTCTCCTGACTCGCCCACGGCTGTTCCTGCCTCTGCCCTGCCGGGAGACCTCCAACAAATCACATCTCTTAACTCATAAGCTCTTCAGGGCAAGCGCTACTTCTGACACAGTGCCAGCACAGGACCGAGTGCTGCTGGCCTCTAGGTGCTCGGCGCAACGCGTCAGTAACCACTGTGGTTTGGATTACTAGGGAGATCACACGCGTGGCACGCTTCACCCCCCGTCTTCCGCACCCTCCCGGCTGGCTCGGCGCAGCCCCTGTCCCCAGACATCCCTTCCACGTGTGCCGGCCCTTCCCGGCTGTGCCGCCGGCCGCGCGAGTGTGCCGGAGCCCAGCACCTCCCCAGCACCAGCCTAGCCTCGGGGCCGGGCTCTTTGCAGGAGCGCTTGCTATCCCTGTATCTGCCTGGCAGCTATGGGAAGGGGATTAAACACTCGCTCACGTCCTTCCCTGCTCACTCTCACCATCCCAGGAGCTAATTGCAATGGATTTTATTATTTTTAACTCTCTTCAGAAATGAACCGTCCCTTAATCTGCACAGAACTGAGTGATTTTGCTAAGCACACAGTTGCAGCACAGGGGCCTTCACCATCAAGAGGGATCTCACTTAAAGGAGAAGTGCGTGAATACTTGATGGAGTATGGCGATACGGGAGACTGCAGAGTGACGACTCTGCTCCTCCTGGTGGGTATCTGCCAGCCCCAGCACCACGTACAACCACGCTCCCCAGAAGGGCGAGCAGACCACGCTGGAGCCAGGCAGGGGACCGACAAAAGTGCTTCTTGTGCTTCCTTTGCGGCTCGTAACACAAGCCAGGCGCCCCGGGGAGCCGCTGCTGCCGCACAAGGATGAACAAGGCGCTCGTAGAGCAGCGACACCTTCCTTCGCGCCATCGCGAAGCCAGCACGCTGCCTGCCCGCCCGGGTGAGCTAGCAGCCATCAGCAGCTCTTTGCTCATGTTCACACACATTAGGAACACAGCTGTCATAATTCCCCCTAACCTGAGTACTTTAAGGATGATAACACTACGTCTGCCTAGCTTTCTTCTCCTCTGATATGACTGGAAGTGGCAGGATTTCTCCTGCCCATCATGGGCCGCCCTTGAGTTGTCTTCCAGATATGTTGCTTTTTTTCCTTCCAGGGCTTTATTCTTTCCTTGTCGTTCTGTTTGCTTGTTTGTTTTCCTCCCTGCTTGGTGTCAGCCATTGAGACAGAACATCCAAAGCAGCTACAGGGCTTGTTCGAAGGGTGACAGAACTGAAAGGACATTTTTTTTCTATTCATGAGAGAAGCCATTTTAGAGCAGTCATTCTCTTTATATCAAAGCAGGCAGGTCCATTTAATGCCGTGGACTTCACTGGTGCCAAAAACTTGCAGAGGAGTGTAATGACAGCTACATGTCCACACAACTAAGCAGAACAGAGCAAGGAGCCGAACTCGCCTCCCCCAGCCACCCAGCTCTCCCTCCGCTCTGTGCCCTGGCGTATCACTAACAGCCTCACGAGGTTTCCCAAGGCCAGGCTGTGGTCTCAGTTGCTGCTGCAACAAACTTAATGATTAATGAGGAAAGCACGGAAGACCTAAATATATACATGAGGCCGGATTTTCTAGAGAGCTCTGCTCACGTTTAAGTACCAAAGTAAGGGTTGGAAAAGCACACCCCAAAGCTGTCCCCATAGCACCTCGGATACACAGGGCTCTCTTGGCTGTCTGGCCCATAGAGCGGAAAAGAAGGCATCTGATCTGCCAATGGGTTTGTTTCCCTGGAAGAGAGGAATTATTTAGTTCTGTACAAGCAGGTCCCCACACGAGCAAGAAAAGCAAGTCTGAAAAGAGAAAAGGCTTTCCTGGCTATGAGCTGCACGCACTGGTGCAAACATGCCTCAGGTACCACTCAGCTGCCCCCAAACTAAGAAGGTAGCACACGGGCCACAGACTCGGTGCAAACTGTCACAGCTCCACTGATCTCACCGTAGATTTTCTGATTAACAACAGTGAAGGCCATCCCATTCACCCTGCTCATTTCAGTAATACACCGAAGAGTGCAGAGAAATATCCCACAGACCTTTACAAAAGGTTATAAAGTATGCAGAAGGATCGCTGGTAAAATGCAGCCACCACTGGTATAGAGCATACCTGGACAGAGGACACAGCAACACTGCGCAAGAGTACAGGGGAGAGGGAGAACTTAGCAGAAATCCCCTGGTACCAGGGGCTGTCGTGTTTCTGAGATAGTCTGAAGAGACTTTGTCTGGTTTGGCTTCCTTGAACTGATTGCGAAGGTGAGACGCCCGTGTCCTGATCTCTCTGACCTGCTGACTCATTTGAGCTCGCACTCTAGCAGAAGGGAGCTGCTCGTCTTGCCCATCCAGTCCCGCTCAGGTGTGGCTCCATTATTTGCTCCGTGAGCACTGAACTACAATTATTAAGAACAACTCCCTCCACCTCTCCATGTATGTGACCCCCCTGTCACCGTTCCTAGTAGGAAGTCAGTTCCCTGGAGCGTGAGCAGGTTGCTCCACTTCCACGCTCGTTCCTCCCAGGTCAGGGACGTCTCAGAGGAGAGGCTGTTCTGTAGCGGTGGTGTGGCCAGGACGGAGCAGCCGGGGGCTGAGCCCCTGCTCAGACTGCAGCTCAGGTGCCCACACTCTCCAGGTTTGCACCTTAAGTTCCACATTTGTGAGCAGTGCAGCTTATAGGATGGTGTTGGGAAGGAGAAAACAGCCGAGCAGGGAGGGAGGATAGGACCTGTTAGAGGACCACAAGTATCAACTCAGAACTGGCTGCATCATCTCTGTTCTTTAGAAATGGGGGAAGGAGAAATTACAAAGACTTTATATATATATATATATATATATATATGTATAAAAACCAAACAAAAATCACCTTCTCAACCTTTATATTCCATTTAAATACAGGCTAACCATCAAAATGAAGCAGATAGCCATTAGAGCACAGCCGTGATTTCCAGTTCAGAGCTCTTCCTGCAGTTGTGCCTGCTGCTGTACACATGCAGCATCCCTACTCAGCGTTTCTGGAGCGGAGCCCCAGCCCAACTCAGTGGAATCACTGCCACGCTTAACTTCTTCCACAGAGTTTGCAGCAGGCTCTCACAGTCTAAATGAACCCTCCACTGGGAAACCTCTTGAGAAGAAGCTTTTAGGGTGATATAATTCCTTGTGTAGGAACTGTGACGGCAGTCCTGAGACACCTGACCTAAATCCTGACACCAGGTTTCATTTACCCCCTCTGACCCAACTACTGACCGTGACATCTGCTTCTGCTTTGCAACAGCAACGAAACCCCAGCCCAGGGAGCTGCTTCCAAAACAGCCACCGCGCTAGCGCTTCTCTGCGCCCCGGGGGAGTGAAGGGCTGCAGGGACGGAGGAAACGGGTCGGACTCGCTCAGCGCACACGAGGCCCCGGCGATGGGAGTGACGGAGCTCAGAATATTGTTCACAGGCTGCCAAGCACCCAAGCAGCAGCCAAACAGGAAGATTATATGGTAGAAAGAGGCACACCCCTTCTCTCTGCCTTTGATGTAGGTTTTATTGTAGTTCAGGCAGACACTGAAGAAATACAAGTCACAGAACTTGCAGAGATTAATTTGCAGGCATTCTGCAGAAAGATTTCTTTTGAAAAAAACAGATATTTCACCATTTCTAAGCAGCAATTCATTCTTTTATTTATGGCTCGTACTGCAACATCTTGTCACATTCTAGTGGCTGCATAAAGAAGCAGAGCTCTTCTGCCAACTCACCATCATGTCAAAACCCGTGGTGCCTAAGAGCTTCAGCTCAGGTGTATAACAGTTAATTCTGCCTCTCTGAAGCAAGGGACATGCAAAAGCGGGATACGTCAGGACCCCACAGGAGAGTCCCTTGGAACACTCAAGCTGAGGAGAAAACAAGCTGAGATTCACACTACGTTTAAAATACGATAAACTAACAAGGGTATTTCTAGGAAAAGAGGGTAAATTTGGGTCATAACAACTGTCTGATCAGAAGAGGGTAGAAACTCTGTACATACATACATATCGTAGTTTTCAGTCTAATCCTGAAAATGTTTGCTATTAGAGAGAGCACTTAATATAGGAGTAGTCCTGCTGTATACAGAAAAAAAATACTTGGAGTATAAAGCTTTTAAACAGATGTGGAGATAGAAGCATGTGTCAGAGAGAAAGAGTGTGAGAAAGAATCATTTTAAATGTTTGCAAGGTGGATATTCCTAAATCAAATCAGCTCACAGAAGGATCCCAGATTCAGACACTAAAACCATGATTAGTAATAGTACTGAACTGATCTTTTAGAGGAAAAAAAACCATCTGTATTGCTTTTAGAATAATAATAATTAAAGAAAAGAAGTATTAAAGTGCCTTCCACAGGATCAGCAAGCATGTAATCCTGTAAATTGGTGGTTTGGATGAAGACTATAGGAGCATGTGTGGCAGACTCTATGGAGGACTGCAAATGAATTTTACAGACAACAGTTTGCTTTGCTTCATCCACAATTTCCTGTGCCCACCTTGGAGACTAAATTAGACACAGTTGAAGCCCTCTCTTTAAAGAGAAGGGATTCTGTGAATGGAAGCAGCCATGCAATGGAGAGCTGAGACATGCTTGGGATTTCTGGCTTAACTATTGATTCCCAGGGCAGCTCAGCTCTTCCTAAAGGAAACAAGTCAAAACACTGGGTGTATGTCTTCCCCATTTTCCTGTTTCATCTCCCTACCTCATGACAAATGAGAAGAGCAGGGACCACCAGAGTATATGCTGGCAGGGCCCTTTCCCAGAGGGGGAAAAATAATCCTGCACTATTCCGTCTTTTGAGGAAACAAAAGAATGTTTGTATCCTGCTGGTTGCTTTAAACTTGGAGCTCCTCATTGTGCAGCACTATATTCCCAAAGGCTGTTCACATCCATTCAAACTGGTGGGGTGCACGAAGGACAG
Organism: Rhea pennata; assembly: GCF_028389875.1. Classification (NCBI taxonomy): domain Eukaryota; kingdom Metazoa; phylum Chordata; class Aves; order Rheiformes; family Rheidae; genus Rhea; species Rhea pennata. The sequence continues at coordinate 5,269,150 of NC_084684.1, read as the reverse complement.
GCGTTTGCCAAAGGTTTGCTAAATATAATCCACATTTTGCCAGAGGCTTCAAAGATGATTCTCTCCTGGGGAGAATGCACTGGACTTATACTCAGCAAAACAGCATTTTCCTGCCACTCATCGTTGGTGCAACAGCCAGACAGCCACAGCTCTCCAAAGGTGTTTAGGAACATAATTCCCATCAGTGGGTTAGAAGAAGAGATGGCTTGACACTCACAGCAGTGAAAATCAGCAGTGCACTGTAAATTGGGTGAAGGCTTGCTGATGTCAGTGTAATTCCTCTAATGTAAGACTGGTATGTGATAAAAATCATGTCCTCTGATTTTAGAGGTACTGCCAGGCAGTTATGGATCCTGGCTATTCCCCTGGGTACTTTTGCTGGTGACACTTGTTGGACCTGGGAGACCAAAGCTGCAACCCTGAGGAATAAGGTCTGCCAGTCACTTGCGAACCTGCCACAGGCTCCAACCCAGAGCTGCACACAAATTGCAGTCGTGTTTTTCTCATCTCCACTTTGCAATATAGGCTCAGAACAAATACAATCTTTCTCCTATCTCTTTCGATGAGACTTCTTGGGAGCAGGACAACTGCACTCAATGGGCTCAGCACATTTATGCCTCAGTCTCACTCTGACAGCTTAGCCTCAAACCCTTGCCTGTCACTCACACAGAACCTAAACAAACACTTTCCTATCTCCAGCCTGGCTGTTTTCTCACTTGCAAGACTTTCCATCAGAAGTACTGACCTATAAAGCAGGGCTGGAGAAGGAAGGTGCACGCTGTTTGGTTTAGTGGAATCCTGCTGCATTCTGAATAGCTTTCTTCTCGTTTGGTACGTCTATCCATCGGGGCTGACGCCACTTCCTGGCTTGCATTTTAAATTTGCCACTAGCACAGTTACCAACACTGTTGGCTGCAGAAGTTTGAATCCAATTTCTATTAGCCAACTCCTTGGTAATGAACACAGTCACCCCAGCTGAGATCTGGAAACACTCTCCACCATCTGACATACGTTCTAGCTAGGAGAGGTCAGTGAATCTGCCTCCACCCCACATATTTGCAGCACATGGCTTCTCTCCCATGCTGGGAGATCCCAGGTGTGGTTCCCAGCTATCAACTGCAGCAAGCTGGCCCAGTCTCTGCTCCACAAGCCTGCTGTGTGCACTGCCCAAGGTTCCAGGAAGGGAGAGAAGCTGCAATACTGCACCGCTGCCAGGTAACATCCTGCCTCGTCCAGGGGGCTGCTGCACTGTGCTGACCAGCACAGGATGGCTCAGGCTTGCAGTGCAGATGTAGATACAGAGCCTGCATTTCAGCCAGATCCCCTGCCATGCTGAGGCCTTGTTTGTGGAAGAACCAGCAACATAAGAGGTACTCTGATCATCAGAGGGTAGCTGTTCATCAGTCCTAGTGCAGGGGAGAGAAATCAACACCCCACAGTTTATGTTCTAGGGCACCTGCAAGAGCCATCTCGCTCACCTCCACAGGAACAAAGAAGTCACTACGAGTGCATGAAGGTTAACTGAAGAATCCCCAGCAGTCTCCCGGCCAGACAGCCCACAGACCCCACCACAGAAGCACCAACAGCGGATTGGCCTCCCCCAGCAGGAAACTGGAGGTACTATTTGTCATGAGGAGCAATCCTGAGCTTTTAGGGTTTAACAGCTTGGCTAATTCGCTTTTAACAAAGCTTTTGACCTGATGCAGCAGGAAGACTGGGTCTGGTCTGGCATTCAAGGGCACTTCAGAAAAGAAGGAGCAATGAAATGCAGAGCTATGCTAAGACATTGTGGCTGTCTCGGCACAGAGCTGTGTTAGGGCTGTCCCCTGCCTGCAAGGAGACTTTCAGGCACAGTAACGCAAGTAGGGCAGCATAAAGGTGTTTCCAGCACCTGCACTGGCTTCTTCAAAGCTCTGGGGTGTCCCCCCCATACTGGTGTATAGGTTTTATTGCATCCTGGTGGAGATGGTGTTCACAGATTATTTGCTAAGCATTTCACAGAGGCAACACAATGGAGTCAGGTTAAAGCAACCTTTGCCACATGACATTGGGAGATGGCCAAGGACATCTGTTTTCTCCATTTCTTCTGCTGAAACTGTCTGCTCTTTAGGACACAGACTATGTGCACCTGCATGACTGCAGAGCACCTACAGGAGCGCCAGGCTGACAGCGGTGGTGGGTACAGCTCACTTGAGGGGCGAGGGAATCTGCATCCTCACCCACCACGAAGAAAGCTGACTTGTTAGCAGCTCACCATGAGTATGACCAGAGTTCAGATTCATTCCTACCACAGATAAAGAATACAATGGCGTAAGTAAGAGAAAGCTGTCCAATATTATCTCTAAGAGGTAGCGACCTTAAGCACATTTTCAGCGCTAGGCAGAATGAAGCTGCTGTGGAGGTCACAGAGGAAATAAACATCCATGTGGCCAAACCATCATCTCTTTACAGAATGACTTTCTTCACTACAAGGGGAGATGTGCTCAATGGCCTGGGGCCCACCAGGGGTATTGTGCTGCCTACAGAATTTAAAATAAATAAGTCTTGATCCCTCAGCTATAACCCTCAGCAGCATCAGTGTCAACCTCTGTCTGTCCAGGCTGGGGTGAACACATCCTCTAGTCCCACACTGTCCCAGGCCTGTCTGCAGCATTTGAATTTTACTGACATTATCAAGACACAAAGTCCACAAGGCAACAGCTTTATTAAATGACTTTCTGAAGGAACTGCCACCCAGTGTGGGTGGGTGAGGCCAGCCATTTGGAGAGCAAGCAAGAGCAAAGGAGAAAAATGCAGTTTACAATGGGCACAAATGTTAAAGCCTGCAAGAAATGCAGAGAACATTAATCCATTAAGGACCAAACAGATGGCGTAAAACTGGAATTTTTATTTCATTCCTACCCTTTGATTGTAACTCCATGTTACTGAGCATTAACTCAGACTGCAAAGGGGAAACCCCAAAACTTATCCTTCTTGCTGAGCTTGTATGCTACGCTTTGTAAATCAGACTCCGCTGAGGAAGACATTTCTTACAACGGTTCCTCACACCTGAGTTCCCATCTGTTTTCCATCACAAGACCTCGCCTCATCCAACCCTTCAGGAGTAAGCCTGGCTGGGTGCTATTGCCTTTGCGCTTTCAGGCAGCAATTCCAGAGACTAAAAGAAAGACTATACCATGCTGCACGCTAGCCACTTCCTCCCTCTACATTTATAGCACGCACTATGTTTGATTAGCAACAAGGGATGTTGGAAATAGCCTGGGTAATTAGCTAGCAAGAGAGAAGGATTCATTCCTGAACTTTGAAGCGGCGGAGCGTGATAAAGGTCAGGATGTGATGTTGTATTGGCGTCACTTCCTCTCTTTCAGTCTCACCTTACAACCTTCCTTTTCTCTTTAGCCGTCAATTAAATCATTCTGCAGAGGGCTGGTGACATGGTATATTACCCAGATCCTGTTTAAAAATGAAACTCATCAAACTTAAGGGCTACAATGTGAAAATAAGTCTGTTATCCTGCAGTTGCATCTTGCCAGTAGATATCTTTGGTAACATTTTAACCTTCCCTTTTGCTTTAGGTTATTCTCCCACTCGCATGCCACAGCTAAATAACAGCAATTTTCTTTCAAATGCAAGGCATGGCAATAAACTTGGCAGGGAAATCACTCCTAAGCAAATGGTAAGCCTGTTACATGCAAAACAGAGGGTTCGTTGCTGTCACAGGCAGATATATTGTTGGTAGCCTGAGTTCCATGGATCCAAGATTAAGAGCAGGATCAGACTCCTTTTAAAAGGGATTAAAAAATCAAACCAAATCAAAATGAGCTAATATCATACCATGAATAAAGACTTTTCAGTAAGGTCTTCTAAGGATAAGAGCCGGTTTTCCCCCAGAAGATTCTGATAGCTTTCAAATTAAGGCATTAAATCTCGAGTAAGGCACAACTCAAGAATATACTGACAAAAAGAGAGACTAAAGAAGTCTCTTTTTAATGAAAACTATTGCACCAGTTTAATGTCAGATGATTTTAAAATCAGCTGGTTACTCTGGTACTGCGGTACTGTGCTGCAAAACCATTTACCTGCATTTCAGACCTGCACAGACAATTGCAAGAAATAGGGTATAGCAACTCGGGGAGTTACCACTTACCAGCTAAGCTCTATTAATCGGCCGCGTGCACAACGCAGGGCGTTAACACGGCTCAGCTCACCAGCCGTTCCTTGGTGTGCTCTCTCTGCCATACCTTCCGAGTTTGGTTTCGGAGCAGCATCTTGAAGCTGAACCTAAGCAGCCTCAACTGAAGTGAAAGAAACCATGTTTCAGGACAAACGAAGACTGCTTATCCAGATTTTTTTTTTTCTTTTGCCTTAGTTTAACTGACTTGGTTAAATTCACATATGTAACAGCCAACAAAACTGGGGCTGTAAACGATGGGTGAGGCCTGGAGCAGAACCTGGCATGCTACCTACCTGTCTCAGCAGCCTCAGGAACAGGCCTCCCTGCTCCCCTCCTGTATCAGTTTACCTCAAGCTGTTCCTGCTTCCCCTCTGCAGCCCCCTTCAAGCTTAATTTGGGCCATTTGGGGCCTAGCCTGGTGCCACAGCGCCTTCCCCTTCTGCGCTTCAAACTTAAGCCATGAGATAAAGGATTCTTATTACTTAAAAAGATTAACTGCAGAGGGCTGGTATTCTTTTAAAAGATGTTTACTATTTCTGCCCTGAGGACAGAAACTTTGTTCAGAACCGGAACTGTTGTCCTGCTGTCGCAAACCACTTCCTTTGAACAACAGAGTCGTTTCTCCTTTCAGCCTTTCCCTTCCCCTCTCCCCAAACTCCTACATTTTATTGTGCCAATTATTTGAGCTCTTTTCACACAAGCACTTGAGGCTAATCAGGCCTAACGAAAGCACGGCTTGCAACAGGCCACCATCCCCACTGCTTGGCCATATCTGAGGTTTTGACTGCAATCCTGCTATCATGGGTCCTGCTACATGGAAGAAGCCTTTGCATGTCCATCTCTGTCCTTTCTCGCCACCACTGCTGCAGGCCTTGAAGGGCTGAGTAGATGAGTGCACTTGCTAAGCAAGCAAGAGTAACAGGAGTTAAACCAAGGCGTACGTGCCCCTTTTCTGAGCATCCCCTTCCCTGTTCAGGGGAGGCCATCACATTCTCCCTCCATCTCTAGGCAGGGGTTATTTTTATTCCCCGCCACCACACCTCGCCCCAGAAGCCGTGCCTGCCGCTCCTGCGCAGCGGTGCTTCCCACCTACCGAGACGTTCACGGGAGCTCCTGCCCGGGAGAGTCCTCTCCACGCCGTCACCCAGGCCTCGCGGCACCGTGCACCAGCCCAGGCAGCAGATAAGGGGCAGCTGCATGCAGAAAAAGGCTGCTGTGCGTGCTCAGCGGAGGGAACGCAACCTCCCCTCCCACGGCTAGGGCAGCAGCAGAAGCAAAAAGGAGGTGGCTGGTGGATCTGACCCGTGCCCCGTCAGGGCCAGGAATTCATCTCCAGCAGCGGCTAGAAGCAGGCAGGTAAAAGGAAGCAGCAGCAAAGCTACCCACAGCGGAGGTCTTGCCCAGAGCATCTTTCAGGAACAGCTGGTTTCTGCCTTAGAGGCTCACATCCCTCCATGAATTCGCAGAGGTTTTAATCCTTGCTCTATTATTCTTCTGACTATCACACACGACCTCTCACTCATGGCCATTAAAGCAAAGAGTTTCTCTCTCATTGCCAAAGATGAGTCTTTTATCAGGCAATCTAAAACCAGGAAAGTATGTCTTTATTATAGCTGTTACAGCACAAAAATGAGCTATTTAGCTCAAAGCCACCTCTTTGGCCAGTGATCTCTGTGAGAGGGGTAGGCTAGGGAGCAGCCACAGGGACAGTAACCTGTCTAACTGCCAGAGTTTATTGTCAAATGCTTTAAACATCTTTTTCTCAGACGCCTGTTAGCTTCCAGACATAAGGCTCATTTTAAAGCCACACATTTTACAGGTTAATCACAACTGAAAATAACAGCAAATCTATCTTCTCTGGGCTTTGCCTCCCCCACACTTGATTCAAGTCCTTCTTTGGGGGCAGACTGATGACAGATGATGCTACAAGTCATGCATTTGGAGGCACAAAAAAACAAAATATTAGGGCTCTGGTTTACAGCAACTGAAATACTCACAAAGAGATCTAGAGCTCCAGGGTCTTTTCTTCACACTACTAAGGAGTTAATTATTGTATCAAATATAGCTGAATTACTGCAGCAGCATTTATATGGCTTCTCCAATGCTTTATAGTAAGGATACAGATTAAAAGCTATAGCACTTCTATTAACATGTATTACAGAGGGTTGAAAACACACCAACAAGGACTTGAAATAAGCAGCTATTGAGCTTTAATAGTCTATAAAAGTAACTATGTTTTATTTTACTACAATTTTACCACTTACTATAATTTATTAAACTGACAGAATCATTTATGAGTGAGCACCTATTATGAAGGACCAACCACACTCTCTCCTCCTTAGCAGTCTTATAGTAGCTGTTGTCTTAAGAGTCTACAAATAGGTCAGTCAAAAAACCCACCCCCTTTTGCTCCCTTGTAGCTCGCAGTCTCCTTGCAGCAGGGGCTACCTCTCCACAGCCTGCCTGTGGACCAAACCTAACTCAGTGGAGACCCAGCGCAGAGGAAGACAGCCAAGCACTATTTCTATAGCGATAATTAGGCAGCATTTTAGAAACTAATATAGAAACCTCCCTTAAGTTTTGATTATGTATGGAGTAAGCAAAGCTTGTAATTCAGGAAAGGAAGACAAGAAAACCCTGCCACATAACCCTGCCCTTTCCTAACCCCAGCAATTAGAAAGAGGCAGGTCTTAGCAGCTCCTTTTTTATAAGGAGGTAAGTGAGGCAGAGACAGATTTTGTCCCACCCTTCTGCTGAGACCAGGTGTAAAAATCAGGCATTAATTAGGGCTCTCCTTTTTAATGTCAATCTAAGGCAGTAGAGGAGACTTTAAATAGAGGTGAGAGGATTGATGTGATTATATTTTTCAGATTGAGAGGGAGAGATGCAATGCTTTAGTTTTTTTTCTACAGCCTATATGAAAGTGTTTAGAGCAGATAGCTTAATTTAATAGGTGTCTGAGATCTCCTGAGATACTAGGGCCTTGTCTGTACTGACTGGAAAACACTAGGGCCGGAGTTAGGCAATAAGCACCAGCAGGATGAATTTCTACGGAAGTAATCAGGGCTATGACAGGAATAGGTGTCTATTCATGTTGGGTACGGCTTACGCAAACACATCTCTAGTAAGGAAGGCATAAAGATAAACTGTTTAGATGAGACCCAGGAAGCTCAGCCAGTGGACCCTTTTTTCAGCCAAGTTGTTGCATTCATCAGGTCCAACAAGACTTCTTCTTTGGCTGACTACACTCAATTCTTCCCTATTCTTAAGCTTTCTAAGCTATTTCTGTCTTTCTGACCACTCCTGGTCACACCACCAGACCCAGTGACTTGGTTTCTGATTGACCGAACAGGCTGACCTTCCTTCATTTTGACCTGTCCTATTATGACCTGCTTTGTAACACACCATGCCAAAATGATACGACAGCTACACACTGCACCACGGAAGTGGAAGAAAGCATTTTGCTTCCATGCATGAGTCCTCTGCTCATTTGCGTGCTGAATGAATTATTCTTACTACCATTCACCTTCAAACTACTTTCCAAGTGACTTATTAGCAGAGAACAGTTCCATAGGTCATCAGAGTTCCCTATTTTTGGACAAGAAAACTGAGGCAGATAGTGATTTTTCAGCTCTGTAAGGAAGCAAAATAATTCAGAACTAGTAGCTAGACCTCAAATGCCAGAGCTCCTGCGTCGGAGCAGAGCACGCTCCTTCTTCTGAGTGAAGACACACCGCTGCTTTCAGTGTCTGAATTACCTTTCTCCTCATTACCACTAAGAGCTGCACATGGTCGTGCTAAAACCAGGTTCATTACAAAGCTAGACCTTTCCATGGACTATCTATTTATATAAGCAGGTTAGGCCATGGCCAATGCAATGGCTTCTGAGGGCAAAACTAACATAATAGGACAAAGTATTAAGCACCAAAGAAAATCCAGCTGGCCACAAGTTGTATCCAAAATCCCAGCAATTTTTTTTTTTTTTTTTTTTTTTGGTCCAAAATAAAGACTGTCTGGTACTCTGACACTCACCACTGTCAGAATGGAGAGAGTAATTTTCTGCTTGGACAGATAAAAGGAGAAAAGCAAAATGGTGGGAGAGGGTAACACAAAGAAAATGGATAAAATAAACTGTTTTGGAAGTGCCTGAAATGCAGTCAAGATCTGTTCTGGGATCTAATAGTAAGAAGCTCTTCTATAGTCCCACTTGGAGGTAGACTCTAGCATAGATAACTCTTACTTAAGGTAGATCTCCTGTTCTCCAGAAGAACAGCTTCTTGCATGAGTGTTTCTCATTGCTCTGCCAGTAGTTTCAGCCCTGGCTTTCAGCAGTTCCCTCTGTTAGCTCTCAGACTGCTCTAACTTTTCTAAGAAAAGGTACAGGGACAGTAGATCTTTTGCCCTCTCAGATCCGATTGACTGGCTTCATGCAGACTATCAAACCGCCAGGAAGTAACTTCCTCTCTTCGTGCAGCTGTACACAAACTCACACTCCAGAGATGAAAGAGGGAAGGCAGCTTATCTCCAGTCCCCTTTTTAACACCAGTTTCATGTCCATAGAAGAATATTGGATGGCTTTGAAAGCAGAAAAAGGCTAGGGGAGGAAAGCAATGAAGAACTGACTGATCTTTTAATATCACAGACAGCATCCTGTCTCATAGTCACATTTGGAAAAAATTCTCAAGAAACAAACAGTAACCACGTTATATTGTGAGCATTACGTAGAGTTTGGCAAATAAGTTGTAGTGAATGGTTGAACAGATTTTTCCTCTTTTCCTGCTCGTGGAAGATTTTCCTCAGTACGTTCATTATTTGAAAGTATTTCTTCCCCAGTTTTGCCAGCTCTTGTTTGTTCATAGCCCAGTCTCCGTGTGTCCTCGGCAGCGAGTTGTTTGGCTGCAGTTGGCATGACTGCTCAGCCAGCTTCCTTCCAGTTCTCTGGCTAGTGCGTGCACGACGTTAATGTAATAGCCTATCCCTGATTAGCCTTGTGTGTCTGACTTTCAGATTCATTTATAAAATTATCTGTACCCATGAGCTCCCTCCTTCCCTTGCAGTAAGAACACAACAGGCAGCCTGATTACAGGTACGCATGCAAATGTCATTTGCTCGTGGATTCACTGCCCATCGCAACGAAGGGTTGAGCAGTGCCGACAGGTTTTAGGAAAACTGGTCTCGAAGTGACGCTGTTCACATTTCTGTTGGGGAAGTAAAACAACGCAAAGCGCTTTGGTTCAGTGCACAACTCAACGGGAAATACTTTAATTCGGGGCTGGAGGTGAATATTCCTGGGGTTCCGCGTCCTTGTCTGAGAGACCTAATACTGACTGCTGCAAGAGATACGATAGCGGGCCAGACGGACCCGCGGGCGGATCCGGTTGAACCCCGGGGTTCCGGCGCTGGAGACCGATTCTCCCGCTGCTGCCCTGCGCTCGTGCCGCTCCGGCACTCCCCTGCCTTCGCTTTCCCGTCGAGGGGAGAGCAGACCTCCCCGGGACGGGGAGAGCCTTTTCCTCCGGCCTGCTTTCCTTTTCTCCCTCTCGTTGATATTAATAGCTACCGGTGGGGGGAGAAGGGCAGGGGGAGCTGGCCCGGGGAAGAGGGGCGAGGGAGGAGCGCGGCGGCTCGGGCGGCCGTAGGCCCGTAGGCCCGTAGGCCCGTAGGCCCGTAGGCCCGGGCCCGGCGGGCCTGCGCCCCGCGTCCCCCTCGGCGCCTGTGTTCGCAGACAGAAACAAATTGATACACACCGGCGCCCACCCCGCCGGGCTCGCACGACGCGTTTCAAGCAGACAATAAAAGGACGTTTCAGACTGTTTAAAATCTCGAGGAAGGGCTGGTTTCCATGGCGATGGGATGGTAGGCCTGTTGCGGCCCATTAAACTCCAATCACATGTAAATGTCTCCGCGGGCCGCTCTGCTCCGTATTCATCGCTGCGCGGAGCAGGGGGCTGCCGGCCGAGCAGAGCCCTACAATAACCGGTTTGTTGATCAGTTCAGGTGCCGTTTAATTGGCTCCATTCAGGCCCCTCTTTGTTTAAAGTAATACCCTCTACAAAGCCCCACTGATTTATAATTTCCAGCACTCTATCAGATAGGCTTCTTTAAATCCTCTCCGCCGCCTCATCCCTAGCAAGGAATAAACCGGGCCGAGCCCCTTGGCGTGGGTGCCGCCGCGGAAAGGAGCCTCCCGGCAGGGCTGCCCCGGCCCGGCCCCGCTCGGGCGCCTCAGGACCGCGTTCGCGCGAGGGATGATCGCCGTCCCTTCGTGCGCCGTGCAGCAGGCAGGAGAGGCACAAAGCGCTCAGCAGCTTCCCTCACGCTCTCCCAGGCAGCCTCGGACCAAGGACCGTAGGCTTGGGAGCCCTCTGCAGAGGTAGCCAAGAGTTACTGGGAAAGGTTGTGCATGCTGTGTTGCAAGTGCCAGTCCCTTTATACTCCGAAATAGAGCGCAAACCTCCCCAAAACCCTCCTGGAATATCATCCCAGGGAAAGCTCCCAACCAGAAGAAGCTCTAGGAAGAAGAATTACTTGGATCCTTGAGTTAGACAGAGGAAGATACTGTCAAGCCCTGTGAAGGCCTGGTGACTGAAACTCGCTTGATTTACTCTATCGCTCTTCTAAGAAAGGGAAGTCATTTGGGAAATAGCACGCAGACCATCCAGTTATGAAAGCAGCAAATGCTGGCCAGAACGCTAAGCCATGTGCGGTCTGCTGCACAGATGTACGAAGGGGGGAAAAGGGGACATTATCCCAATACTGGTTACTGTTTTCAAATTAAAATTCCTGTTGGAGCGGGGACAGCTTGCAAAAACATCTGTCTGGATTTTGGTTGTTTATGAGAAGAATTGTCAAATAAGGCAGAAGATGAGCCTTTGGTGAAGGTCTGCTGCCTGTGCACCCCGTTCCTCCTGTCCAATAGATTCTGCTAGAACAGCTCCCTCATGAAGTCAGCTTTAGTCCACTTGTCATCTGAAAAAGCAGCGCAAAACATGCAAGATGTGAAAACTTCACGTCTTCTCAAAAAGCCCTTCGCCTTTGTGATGGATGAAGGAAGCACCGAGTGAGCCCTGTCAGGGTCAGGATCTGTGGTTTTGGGAAGCCCGGTTATGGCAGCTGACAAAACATGCAGGACCTCCAGCAGGCTCTGTTCTTTCATCACACCCAGCAATTTGCTTTCAGGTGTTTGGCCCTCAGAAATACACTAAGTTCAGCGCTTTTGTAGAGGCTAAACACCCTTATGCCTCCCTTTGCTGAAGGGGAAAAAGTATAGCCTGGTGTCGGAATCTTTGGAAATTTGCTTTACTCATGAAGTTTATAACCAATATCGGGGGGGATTATGTTCAGAACAGATATATTTGAAGACCAAGAGGTGCAGGAGATGTTAGCAAACAGTAACAGTTTTGTGCAAATAAGGAATTGCCATGACATGAGACATCCTGTATAAAGCAACAGGTGAATTTCCCTCCATCACAGGAGCACTGGAGACCACTGAAGGTAAAGGTACCCCTCAGAGACAAATATGCAAATGGTTTTATTATTGGTGCAATGGCTTCCTTCAGCATGGAGCTACAGAGAGATTCTGAGTCCTGCTCTATTGCTACTGTGCATAGGAGAATGGTTACTGAACTAAACAGAGCAGAAAGAAAAAACATAATGGAAAAATAAAGCTGAGTAAGGGGTAAATTGAATGAAGAGGCCATAGCGTTATCAACAGAACATGTGATTAAACCAACAGTTCACCTGCGTCTGCTCCTGCTTGCTTGGGCACATATATGTCCGGCAAATGTTACCTTCTATTTCTGAGCGGAGAGGATGAGGAGAGGGAAAGTCTAGTGAAGCTGTCAAGCTAATGTTGTACCCACCCGACCTTAGAATATGAAGTTGCTTCTTTTCTTTATACATAGAATAGGCTACACTTTGCAATGATGTGGTCTAATGGTACTGGTTCTCAACTCCTAGTTTCTGGAATGATGCAACTGCACAAGAAGTTCAGCTTGAAACGAATAAATGTATGGCCTATCTGGCTGCAGAGAAAAGCTAAAAACACAATCTCCGAAGGCACAAAAATGAGGTAAACAAAAATAACACCAAGTATACCAGTTCTTGTTACTGGTTTGGTTTTGTTTGGTTCTTTAACCCAAATCATTGCTATTTGGAGCTTGACTAAGGGGACTCAACATTTGAGTAATTAAAGAAATTCCCAGCTGTTTTTTACTTAAATAGTGTGAAGCAAGAAAAGTAAATGGTAGCTTATACTAGTGTGCCTCAGAGGAGTCAGTCCCATGCTTTGACCAGAGGATCCACTTTGGTGGGGGAGAGGAGGGGAAGGGAAGGAGGAGAGAAGGTCAGGGGTTAAATGACAGGATTGGAAAGTTTTTTGCAAGTGAAAAGTGGGTTTTGCAAACCTGAGAGTAATCCCAAAGGTTTGCACTGCTTTCAAACCTGCCCCCCAGCCCACGGAAAGCTGCCCCTCACTGTTGTTTAGTTGCAGGGTGGAGAAGGAGCAAATCCATGAATACATTATCATCTAGACAATGAGCTCACATCCCAATCTTTATTTTTCAAATGAGACTAAAAAAAAAAAAAAAAAAAAAGAGAGAGAGAGAAAAGAAAAGAAAAAAAGAAAAAGAAAAGGTGACATAAAGATGAAAGCCTGCTGATTTTTCTCTACTTTTTTCCAGGCTCTGTCATGCAGAGAAGCGGTTCAGAATATCCCTGCTCTGAACACGCACGCATCTCCTCGCTGATAGCGAGACACGGTCTAATTAAGAAGAAATCTACACAAACCCCTTACAAAGTCTGAGTGGCAGGTTATTATTGTAGCAAAGTGCAACCTCTGCCATTTTGTCAAGAAAGCCCATCAAATTAGAGAGAAATAAGATGTCCATCTGTTTCATGAATGGCAGTGCTGCAAAAAAATCAGATTCCCACAAGTTCCTTAAGTCCCAATTATTCCCAGATTATCTTTTGAGATCTGGAGATCTCAGCTGAATAAACCTGTGGCCCTGTTACTGACAGCCTGGTGCATCTCTAAGGAGGGCAGCGCGGGACCCCAGCCCTGGGTTAAGGTGTCAATCCCCTGGGTGACCCTGGGGGTGAGGGATGCTGCTTTATGGACTGACAGCAGATAAACAGTCTCCGTGCACCCTCGCCTTTGGCACCGCGGCCGGGTAAACAGAGAGGACAGTCGCCTTAGAAAGTTAAAGAATAACGAGGGTGGAGGCGGGGTGGGCAGAAATGCACGCGGCTTCATCCCGGCTTTGGGGACTTCAAACCAAGTGTGAGGTAAATAGTATCAGAAGGGAGAAAGGCAAAAGTCATCACGGTGGTTACAGAGGTGGCTTTTCAGCTGTGTCAGCAGCCACCACTTCCTTTCACGCATGGAGACAAACCTCATAAAGGGCTTCGATGGATGCCATGAGGGCCGTACTTTTTTAAGACACTCTGCAGTCATTTCTGCGAATGCCCTAAGCTTTGTCCTCCCCGTTCCAGCTGCCCAGCAGGCTGGTGGGGAGAGCTGCACCACAGCATGGCAGGTCTGTGACAACTAAACGAGGATTCTCCTGGTTTCTTCCCACTGATCTTTAGACATCATGTCTTACCCTTCATTTTCCCCAATAATAAGTTATATATTTATTCTATAGTTATCAGGCTGTCTACATTGCCCCCCCTTCAGGACTTTCAGAAAATCATTTATTTCCATGGTAGACTTTTGCTGATGAATTAATGTATTTTGTTTAAAAAGGAGAATTAGATTGAGCATGCAGAGTAAGAGTTCCAAAGAGTCTAAATGCCCCTGGGTTGAGGTGCCAACCCCAGAAAGACCTGCCCTCTTTCTTTACAAAGCCAGGAACAGAAAACAAGAGCTTAGCTTCTCACCACCCACATTCATACTTTCCACTCACATGGATGTACAAGGAAAAAAAAAAGATTTTTTATTATTATTATTCCAAGGCTTTGATCGCAAATCCTTTTGTGTTTAGGCTCCAGGGAACTCCCCATCTTGAAGAAAGTGCTTGGCAGATGAGGGGGAAATTCACGGCTGAGATTGCAGGCTGAACTCAGGAGAGAAAATAGGCATGCGGAGGGGTGGGAGAGAGTCATGAGTTTTTTTCGCTGTATTAAATTGTTCTAACAATCAAGACTTTCCAGAACATTGCTGGGAGCATACATGCTTCAAATCTGCATGCATTTCCACTTCAAACATGACACAGAATTCAGAATCCTCCTTACTACTAAAATCAGTGTCCCAGCTCCCCAGAATGAAAACTTCTCACATCTCTCTCTCTCTCAAAAAAAAAAAAAAAAAAAAAAAAAAAAGAGAGAGAGAGAGAGAGAAACAAAAGAAGCTCGGAAGCTCCATGGTTATAGTTTTCTCTGGCTGCAAACATTTCATCCCAGGTTACTGCAAATGCAAGAGCAAAGCACTGAAGCTCTCAAGCTGATCACACGAGGAGCTTTGACTATAGCAGGGCTGATGGAAGCCCACACTGCAGTCTGACTAAAGTCTGAAAAGTTTGTCCCAGTGTTTAGCTTGAACCCTTGGCATGCACCGGCCAGTGATCTTAGATCTCCTTTCTTTCACCAGTGTCCTGGCCAGTTTTTCCACTATTTTTTTTTTTTTTTTGCCAAAATATAAACAAGGAACTAAAAGGGCAATCAGTAGTGTGATGATAAAAACCACAGACTACAGATCTTGTGGTGAGAAAAGAGCAAAGATTTTGAAGTCACCGTAAGCCTCTTTACAGAAATGGATATTGGTGACAACAACATGTTCTGATGCAGAACTTCAGAATGAAAACTTTCAGCCAAACTGAGGAATTTGCAGGCATGGTCCTTAATGCTTCTTAAAGAGTTGGTGCTTTCCTCTTTGCCTAGCTGCTATACCTAAGACCTCACAAACATGTACTGTTGGGATCCTGAAGGAACAGCGGAACTGTAGACCCTGTTTTGTTGCCATGGCTTAGGCTGTGGAAAGCCTCCTACTGATTCTGGTGGCCTGAGCATCAGATTTCCAGAGAACATTGGCTCTGACAGCTGGAACTTGCTGCTGGGAAAATGCCCATCAACAAGGAATTGAGGCAAAGGTAGAGGGAAACAGTGGAAAATGTGTTTGGTGGGTAAACTCCTCCCAGGAAGCAAAGCAAAATGGAGCATGCAAACATCCAGAGGAAAAGCATCTAGCGTGAGTCAGGGAGACGGAAGGAAGGCATTAATATTCCAGGGAGAGGTTGCCCTCCATAACCACCAACTTTCCCTGGAATTTATTCCCTTTTACTGTGCCCTGTAGCAAAGCAGAGCTCTAGGACTGCCCAAACCAGGTCCTTTCCTTGTATCTGTGATGGAAAAGAGTCCAGAGTCTCTGGTGCTAGCCAAACCTCTGTTCTTCAAAGGCATTGATAATGCAAAGAGGAAAGAAAAAAGAAAACAACTTTTTATTGATGACCCAGATTGTTTTTTAATGTTCCTAGGGAGGGCAAAAATAAGCCACAATCTGCTATATTGAAGTTGGGACACCTACCAGGTCAAACTGTGCCTGCATTAAATTGTGCGATGGGACAATTTCCATACAAATACTGAAAAGAGAGGCTTTTGCAAAAGAGAAAAACCCAAAAAAGGAAGAAAAAAAAAAACTCTCCACAAGCCAGAGACACAAAACTGAAACTCTTGATTTCATTGTGTGCTTGTGACAAGAGCAAACCCAAAATCAAAGAGTTTCATGGTCATTTTTCTATCAGAAAGTGATGTTGAGTGAATAACTTATTTACATGCCAATGTGTAGCACTGAAATGGCCCAGGATGGGAAAAAAAACAGGCCCTCTGTTATCAACAATGATAGCAGCAGATCCTGGGAGCCACCCCAGGAGGAGGACCTTAACGAGGCAATGGCTGCAGGAGGAGAATGGCAATGAGTTTTTAATTGGTGACACATTATATTTATCAAACTGACAGCAGAGGGGGAGAGCAGCAACCTCCTCGTTGTGTGTTTTCCTTACACGACTTCCTTTGAACCCATTCACGTGTGAAAAGAATTTAAAGGTTATGGGGGGGGGAGAAGGGGGGGAGGAGAGGGGAGGGAAGAAACCCTTGTAATAATCCAGCGTCATCCTGAATGATAACACTGAATTATTCAGTAGGGTCCTTAAAAGGGTGGCTAAATCAAGGCTGAAACAAAGCCGGAGCGATGCCATTGTGCTGGCTCCTACCACTGGGGCCTATTTAGAACTGGGCAAGAGAAGGGAAGCAGGGGAGGAAAAAGTCCTTTCAAAGTCATTTAGCGAACCAGAATGGACTCTGTTTCATGGCATGGCAGAGTTATTAAGAAGTGTTTAATATTTGTAACCAGATCCTTTTGTTAGCTCAGGGATGCCTGAAAGCCTGTGGAGCAAATGAGAGCCCTCATAACCTGAGAAAAGAGTCATTTTACAAGCTTGGTCAAGGTTAAGAGAGGCAGGATTTGACTTCTTTCTTTCCCTTCTCCACCTCCTCTTTATGATGTATTTGCATCCTTTGGCCAAGCCTAAGAAAATCTACTTTCTTAGAGCTGTGCTCCTCTCCAAAATCACTTCACGACCAAGAAAAAAGGCACATGATAGCAAACCTCACTTTCACATCCTCAAACTGCTGTCTAGAGCCCCAAATTTAAAAACAAGTCCCTGACAGCCATGCAAGCATCTGGAACACAGAGCAGCTGTTTAATACCAGCAAGGATTGACCAAAGCATCGCGGGGCCCAGCCAAGGTGTTCCCAAGGCAAGCCAGGGACAAGCAGCAAGTGCCATGCACTTGCAGAGTGAATCCAAAGTGAATTAGACTCAATTCGTTTAAGGTCTCTGTAATGCTGAAGGCCTGTCTATACTGCTGCTTAATGTGGTTTAAATAATCTGCCTCAAAGAGTTGGAGTCCATCTTCTTAAGTGCTGGCACGCAGGTTCAGTCTGAGACGTACCATTTCACTCATTCTGTTCTGGGCAATGCCTGAGGGGACACACGATGACAGGTCAGATTCTGGATTCTCAAAGCTTTGTCCCCAGATGTGGGATAATGCTTTGATATCTTTTTCCCCCTGACTCAGCTGGGTTCAAGCTTATTCAGGTAGGAAAGAAGTGAAAGAGTGTTTTCCTCGGAGCTGTTTGGTGGCAGTCAAGAAAGGAGGAGGACTGGTTTTATTACAACATCAGTACAGTTTCTCATATCTATTGCTATAACTCCTTAGCAAATTTTAGCTTCTGTTAGGGCCTGGATGTCCCCGGATCCTGTCTTTGCCCTGAAAGGTTAACAGAGCTCTTGCCAGTCTGAATTATCTGTGAGACATGTATCCCATCTCCATATCTCTGTCCCTGACCTATCCCCTGCCACCAAGTCCAGCAGAGGAGGCTGTCCTGAAGGAGCTTTCCTCTGGTGCTCTCTCTTCAGGTGACCAAAGGAAGCCTCGACAACAGCTGTCTTCGCGGTATGACACGAAGTCTGAAGTCCAGCCAGGCTAAAAACCTGCTCCCGAAAGGAAGACCCAGAAAGCCCTTCCACACCAGAGCCAATGTTACTACTTTATATTGTTTTTTCTCCTAAAAGGGGCACTGAGACATCTCGTATGGATAGCATCAAGAGCACAGTGCCATTAACCCAACGGGCAAGGCGACCCAAAGTGAAATTCTGCGTTCATAGCTGTTCAGATTTTCCGCTCAGATCAGAGCTCGCCCTTTCCCAAACCACAGCCTTTCAGCACCTGCTTTCTGCTCTTGCCACCACTCACACCCCCACAGGCTACCGCATTTAAATCCACGCCTCTCTAAGTAAATAGGTTTTTTAAAAAATACTGTACCTACTTAACTAACAAGCAGGAGAGTTCCTTTCTTTCCATTCTTGCCTTTGTAGTGTTTCGTACTGGACAGCAGTATGAGTAGCTGCCCCGCTACTAAGCCCATCCCTCCTGCCTTTAAGCCTTTCCTTTAATCATTTGTTGACCCAGAGCTCTAGTGTCCACATTTGCTCCTTTAAGCCTGGGTCAGGTGAAAAAGAAAGAAAGAGAGGAGAATAGTCTAATGAAATATTTAAAATTTTTGAGGGAAAGTCTTGGAAGTGCTGACAAAGGTTTTGTTTGTTCCCGTCTTTTGTGAGAATTATTGGAGATGAGCCTGGAAGCAGGTTGCAAAAAGAGCCAGGGTCACTCCATATTGACGGGAACTGTGTTGGCATTGGTCACAGCTGTGCTGCCTTGACTCCCAGCTGAGCCACCAGCCCCCCAGCCTTTGTCCCGCATTGTGAGCGGGACACGGCGCCAATTTTATACAAAGTTGATTGCACGGCCGCTTTGTTCCTCCCCCACCTCACACACGTACACACACACACACACACACACACACGCACACGCTCGCCCTCCTCGTGGAGGAAGAAAGAAGGGGAGTGACAACGTGATGAATTCCTTCACTGCTGGGACACATAATAAACCGAAACACTGCAGCCCGAGCTTTAAGAAAAAAAAAAAGATCGTATCCCACTGCTTTCCTCCTTGGAACCTGATTTTTTCCCACTAACTGCTCTCTGATTTATGGAGCCTCTCTTGTGCAGAGCATATGTGGCTCCGGGCATTTGGCATTCGCTGACATTTCGCTTAAACAACTGTGAAAGGGCAAATTTTCCTTGAAACCGAGCTGCAGAAGAAACACATTGAGCCATTTCCCCTTCCTCCTCCCCCTGCGCTCTCCCGGACGCGGTACCAGCGCAGGACCCACGGGCGTCTCTCCCGCGAGCAGGTGGGTGGGAAGGGGCCGTGCGGCGCGTGGCGCCCGGCAGCCCCGGGCTCTGCGGAAACCAGGCAGTCCTCAGCTGCCTTTTCCAGCGAGGGTATCAAATATTTCGTAACCTTGCCCTCGCGGGCAATTCCCTCGCGCAGAGCCGAGCCACCAGCGGGGAAGGTGGCTTCCCCAGGGCGCAGCACCGGCAGCGCAGAGCTGAACTCTGGTCCTCCCCCTCTCTTCGTGCAGCTAGGGAGACCTGTTTCTAGGGGACGACGGTGTATGGTGTACAAACCTCAGCAGCTGGGAGGGGACGCTCACCAAAACCCAGGCTATTTTCTCTTTATTCCCATAATATATGGATGGCCGTGGCCTCTGGCCTGTGTTTTCCCGCCCTTTTCTCTAATGGGGTCCCCTGCTGCCTTGACCCCTTTATACTGTGTTGCATTTCACCTTGGAGAAGAAACTAAACAAAAGTGTTATTGAACAAGTCAGTCTGACAGCGATAAACCTTCACGTGCCTGCTTTCAAAGCATCACTGTAAATAAGCCAAGCGGCAGCTCCTGACCAAAGACAACAAAGAGCTCATAACTGAAAATGGAGAATCCGACCTTCTACTCATCCTGCATCCCACACTTCTCTTCAGCGAGCTCTGTGCCAGGCACTCCTGGCAGCAGGTAAAGGAGAAGCACGGCAGCGATGGGGCCTCTGAGGCACGGAGACGCCCTCCACCGTATCGTGCTGAAGCTCACCGTTCAGAATTGACTTTGGAAACAAGACGAAAGATCATGAGCTTCTGTATCTGCCTGGTGGCCACACACCTTAGCAAAGCCTTCATCCAAGTACAGGCCAAGCCTCATCTCCCTCAGCTACAGCTCTAAATGTTCAAAAGCACTGAAACACAAGGGCTGAGCTCTGCAAACCTGCTAACCCTTACAGTCCAGGTGGTCACCTAAGAAAAGGGCCATTTCCTTTCCTACTTCTTGACAACCACACAAGCATCAGGACTTGAATCCTAAACGGAAAGGTTACTCTATGGGATCCTGCAGACCCTGGCATATTCACCAGGTGACTACTATACCGCCAACACATTTAAATTTGCCATTACTGCTCATTGATTGAAACTCTCGAGTGCTCATGGTATAGGAAAATCACATTTTATGGTGGTTCATGCTCTATTTTGTGTAAAGACACAGTTCCTGGAGTCATACGATCACATGAGAATCTCAGTATTCATTAAAAAAATTATCAAAATATGGCCCTTGTGGCTACAGAGGGAAGCTTGAAAACGAAATTTGAGGAAATGCTAGAGGCTAAAAACTGCAAGGCTAGTAGAACCCCACATTTCTTTATTCTAAGTCTCATGATTTTAAATTTCATTTCCTGATCTTGGTGTGCACACAGGGCTGACTTGTGATTTTCTGAATGGCTGGGGATGTCAATGTCATTATTCTTTAAATGCCTTGAGGGCCAACACACAGAACTGTATGAGAATTCCTACGAGATCACTCAGTGCATCGCTGCAAAACACAGGTGGGGACACACACAGTCTCTACTGAATTTTTCCTGGGCTGTGTTCATGTTAGTTTTTAATGAGGCAAGCAAGGGATTTTCCACATTTGTGTCTGGGACAGATGCTTTCCCATACACAATATCCAAAGATACATTCTGTCACTGGTCATATTGTTCACAGTTTGAAGCACAGGATTCAACCTTAAGTAATAAAATGCAATAGTGAAGACAAGTAAGAAAAGTGCAAAGGGAGAAGAAAACCAAAAGAAACAAAATAAAGGAATTCAAACAACTGCTGGGAAGAACGAAGCAGAGATACCCTAGTAACATATGCCTTGATGAAAATGGTCCAGATCATTCTATAGAACTTTTCTACAACCTTCAAAAAAAGTGCCTGTCAGGTTCACCGAATCTTTTTCCTTCTCTTGGAGCTTTTGCAACTGGAAGATCTCAAAGTTCTTTCTAAATGTGGATATATCATAATTCATTTCCATTTGGCAGTGAGCTAAAATTGTGTCAGATACAGTAGGATTGCTGATTTATTAGAAATTGGGAGAAATACTCTGAGCTGGAAATAGATAGGTCCATGTCACAAATTGCCTCAGAAGCAGGCAATATTATATGCCTGAAAAGGTTATATATATATAAAAAAAATGTTTTCAGCCAGTTGTAAAAATCACTTGAAAATATTTAGCAGTCACAGGAGAGAGAGGAAGAAGGCTGAAAGAAACTAAACACTGTTAACAAACACCAACTCTCCCCTGCTAACAGCTGTGAATCAGTCTGGAGAACGCAAGTGCGTCCCTGTGTGCTGTTCAACCAGAAAAGATGCGCCGTGTAACTACAGGTTAATGACTTTCAGCAAAATGCAGGAAGTTCGATCCTTATTATTATCAGCCATTACCTGCTACTATGACAGACTGTCCCAAGGGTGCAGCTGTACTGTACAGAGAAAAATAATCCTGAGAATATTTAAAGAAAAAAATGAAATCATGGTCTTTCTGACTCCTGTTCCATGAGGAATCTAGTGACAACTCTTCCTTTCTAACCACGTTATCCTTGGGGCTGCTCCAAACATCCGCCATTTCCATTAATTACAAGCACGGTGTGGTTCAAAATAGGGAAAGGCATGTGCTTTGGACAGGCTCCTGCCACAGGCTCTTCCCCATCAACAAACTTGTAAAGCTTCTGGGTCTTTTTCAAGCAATCTTGAAGAATCCAAGGTGTCCTTTCAAAGGGGATCTCCTCTTCCCCACTGCACTGGAGTTCAGCAGGGTGAGGACCAAGAGGTACAGCCTGGGACGTTCGAAGCAAATGCCTCGGACGGGCTAGCAGTAAGGATGCTGCCAAGGTCTGAGCTCTTTAATAACACAGCTCCTCATGGGCAGACAAAGGCCTGGACATCCTTGGCCGCTGTAAACTTTACACCCAGCTTGTACAGGAGGAAGCCAGACGCTGTTCCTTGCTTTCCTCCTCTCTGCTGCAGCCAGTGATTTTAGATACGGGATATGTAAAAACCTGTTTTCTTTAGTCTGACCAAAAAGAAAAAGAAAAAAGACAAAAGACAAAAAAGAATTGCATATAAATGGCATCAGCTAAATATTCCTTTTTTCAAAGGTCAGTTCACAAAGTGTCTCCAGGAGCTGGCACCCTTTGCCCCCCACCTCCCCATGGTCGCCGCAGCAGCAAGCGGGCTCCATGATTTCCTTCACTACCAATGAACTCTGACTAAGCTTTATTGAAGGGTCAGTGACTGATGGCAGGTTTCGGTGCCAAAAGGAAAAGGCCAAACGCAAGGCCCAGGAGTAGCCCAGAGCCCTGAATCCTCCAGGGACTTTATCTGGGAGAGCTGGAAGGATTTTCTACACTTGTCTGATTCTAAATGCCTCCAAAAGCTTGCACACGGAGAGAGCTGACACTTGCAATGCACGTGGAGCCGGGTGATGAAGGAGCCTTAGATCCTGTATAATAGACAGGGTCAAAAGGCCTAGGCCAATTATACAGGCTTTCCCCAAATCTTCTCTTCCTTGATCCCCTATGCTCTCCCTCTGTAATTTGTTTGGATCTTAATTTTACATAATTGTTTCGGTGTTGGGAGCTGTCAGTTTTGAGCAGTGTGTTCATTTATAGAGTTTTGGGTCTGCTGAGGTTTAAATACTTCCATGAACTTGTCACAAACCAACATAAGCAACTTTCACCCTGAGTAGTATAGTATTTCCCTTCCACAAAATGCAGATGGAGCCACAGCACCTGTCCTCATTGACTTTATCACCGATTCCCCCGTGTCACGTCACAGCTTTGGAAACACAACACCAACAGTTGATATTAAACCGGAGTTTACTATCGGAGTGTGTCCTCCTTGACCGAGACTTGCAGAAGTGATACTGGGATCTTAGAAAATACTGATGTGCATAAACATTTCTGAGCATCACAGTCAAAGCAAGTATGCTGTTAGTGTCTTGGCAACTAGGTTGCCACCGTCAACTGTTTCAGACATACGGATAGTGGATCCTGTGGATCCTGTGGCAATGGCTGGCCATTGCTGCCCTATGAACTGTGTGGCCATTTTCAGTGGGAAGAGCTGCAAACAACTAGAGCTGGAGACAGTTTATATAAATAGTCATGGAAAACCCAGAGGGGCCAAATTTGTTTCCACTGCAAGTTCTGAAGCTAACTGAAGGGCAATGGAGCTGCCCCGAGGTGTTTAGCTGATGATGTAACGTGAGAAGGAGGGGAATTCGTAATTGAGCAATGTGCCAAAACACACGGAGATGTGGCTCAGAGGGTGAAATCTCTTGTGCCAAAAGGACAGCACAAGCTCTGGACACCAGCAACATCTCAACTGCAAATTCCACCCACAGAACAGATCATCCAGGCTCCTGAACAGAGACTGTTGTTTTGTTCTGAATAAAGCCACACTGTCACTTAATAAAACCAAGGCCAGAAATACATCTTATTGCTTTGGTTCTGAACAAGTAGGTTTGTGCATCAGATTTTTTTAAAAAAAAAATCTGATTTCCTTCTAGGTATTTTTTACAGAAGGGCTTTACAAGGAAGCTGGTATGCAGAGACTTGATAGTGAGAATAAATGACAGCATTAGTAAACCCTTTCAAGCTGCTAGTTTCTTTCCTTTCTCTGAGTGAGCGGTGGCGGGGGGCCCGGGCGAGCTGCAGCGGCGGCTGCAAGGCCGCAGGGCGAGCGGTGGCGGGGGGCCCGGGCGAGCTGCAGCGGCGGCTGCAAGGCCGCAGGGCGAGCGGTGGCGGGGGGCCCGGGCGAGCTGCAACGGCGGCTGCAAGGCCGCAGGGCGAGCAGCAGCGGGGGGCCCGGGCGAGCTGCAATGGCGGCTGCAAGGCCGCAGGGCGAGCGGTGGCGGGGGGCCCGGGCGAGCTGCAGCGGCGGCTGCAAGGCCGCAGGGCGAGCGGCGGCGGGGGGCCCGGGCGAGCTGCAACGGCGGCTGCAAGGCCGCAGGGCGAGCGGCGGCGGGGGGCCCGGGCGAGCTGCAATGGCGGCTGCAAGGCCGCAGGGCGAGCGGCGGTGGGGGGGCCCGGGCGAGCTGCAACGGCGGCTGCAAGGCCGCAGGGCGAGCGGCGGCGGGGGGCCCGGGCGAGCTGCAACGGCGGCTGCAAGGCCGCAGGGCGAGCGGTGGCGGGGGGCCCGGGCGAGCTGCAACGGCGGCTGCAAGGCCGCAGGGCGAGCAGCAGCGGGGGGCCCGGGCGAGCTGCAGCGGCGGCTGCAAGGCCGCAGGGCGAGCGGTGGCGGGGGGCCCGGGCGAGCTGCAGCGGCGGCTGCAAGGCCGCAGGGCGAGCGGTGGCGGGGGGCCCGGGCGAGCTGCAACGGCGGCTGCAAGGCCGCAGGGCGAGCGGTGGCGGGGGGCCCGGGCGAGCTGCAGCGGCGGCTGCAAGGCCGCAGGGCGAGCGGTGGCGGGGGGCCCGGGCGAGCTGCAACGGCGGCTGCAAGGCCGCAGGGCGAGCGGTGGCGGGGGGGCCCGGGCGAGCTGCAACGGCGGCTGCAAGGCCGCAGGGCGAGCGGTGGCGGGGGGCCCGGGCGAGCTGCAACGGCGGCTGCAAGGCCGCAGGGCGAGCGGCGGTGGGGGGGCCCGGGCGAGCTGCAATGGCGGCTGCAAGGCCGCAGGGCGAGCGGTGGCGGGGGGCCCGGGCGAGCTGCAGCGGCGGCTGCAAGGCCGCAGGGCGAGCGGTGGCGGGGGGGCCCGGGCGAGCTGCAGCGGCGGCTGCAAGGCCGCAGGGCGAGCGGCGGCGGGGGGCCCGGGCGAGCTGCAACGGCGGCTGCAAGGCCGCAGGGCGAGCGGTGGCGGGGGGGCCCGGGCGAGCTGCAATGGCGGCTGCAAGGCCGCAGGGCGAGCAGCAGCGGGGGGCCCGGGCGAGCTGCAGCGGCGGCTGCAAGGCCGCAGGGCGAGCGGTGGCGGGGGGGCCCGGGCGAGCTGCAGCGGCGGCTGCAAGGCCGCAGGGCGAGCGGCGGCGGGGGGCCCGGGCGAGCTGCAACGGCGGCTGCAAGGCCGCAGGGCGAGCGGTGGCGGGGGGGCCCGGGCGAGCTGCAACGGCGGCTGCAAGGCCGCAGGGCGAGCGGTGGCGGGGGGCCCGGGCGAGCTGCAATGGCGGCTGCAAGGCCGCAGGGCGAGCGGTGGCGGGGGGGCCCGGGCGAGCTGCAACGGCGGCTGCAAGGCCGCAGGGCGAGCGGTGGCGGGGGGCCCGGGCGAGCTGCAGCGGCGGCTGCAAGGCCGCAGGGCGAGCGGCGGTGGGGGGGCCCGGGCGAGCTGCAATGGCGGCTGCAAGGCCGCAGGGCGAGCGGCGGTGGGGGGGCCCGGGCGAGCTGCAATGGCGGCTGCAAGGCCGCAGGGCGAGCGGTGGCGGGGGGCCCGGGCGAGCTGCAGCGGCGGCTGCAAGGCCGCAGGGCGAGCGGCGGTGGGGGGGCCCGGGCGAGCTGCAATGGCGGCTGCAAGGCCGCAGGGCGAGCGGTGGCGGGGGGCCCGGGCGAGCTGCAGCGGCGGCTGCAAGGCCGCAGGGCGAGCGGTGGCGGGGGGGCCCGGGCGAGCTGCAGCGGCGGCTGCAAGGCCGCAGGGCGAGCGGCGGCGGGGGGCCCGGGCGAGCTGCAACGGCGGCTGCAAGGCCGCAGGGCGAGCGGTGGCGGGGGGGCCCGGGCGAGCTGCAATGGCGGCTGCAAGGCCGCAGGGCGAGCAGCAGCGGGGGGCCCGGGCGAGCTGCAGCGGCGGCTGCAAGGCCGCAGGGCGAGCGGTGGCGGGGGGGCCCGGGCGAGCTGCAGCGGCGGCTGCAAGGCCGCAGGGCGAGCGGCGGCGGGGGGCCCGGGCGAGCTGCAACGGCGGCTGCAAGGCCGCAGGGCGAGCGGTGGCGGGGGGGCCCGGGCGAGCTGCAACGGCGGCTGCAAGGCCGCAGGGCGAGCGGTGGCGGGGGGCCCGGGCGAGCTGCAACGGCGGCTGCAAGGCCGCAGGGCGAGCGGCGGTGGGGGGGCCCGGGCGAGCTGCAATGGCGGCTGCAAGGCCGCAGGGCGAGCGGTGGCGGGGGGGCCCGGGCGAGCTGCAACGGCGGCTGCAAGGCCGCAGGGCGAGCGGTGGCGGGGGGCCCGGGCGAGCTGCAGCGGCGGCTGCAAGGCCGCAGGGCGAGCGGCGGTGGGGGGGCCCGGGCGAGCTGCAATGGCGGCTGCAAGGCCGCAGGGCGAGCGGCGGTGGGGGGGCCCGGGCGAGCTGCAATGGCGGCTGCAAGGCCGCAGGGCGAGCGGTGGCGGGGGGCCCGGGCGAGCTGCAGCGGCGGCTGCAAGGCCGCAGGGCGAGCGGCGGTGGGGGGGCCCGGGCGAGCTGCAATGGCGGCTGCAAGGCCGCAGGGCGAGCGGTGGCGGGGGGGCCCGGGCGAGCTGCAATGGCGGCTGCAAGGCCGCAGGGCGAGCAGCGGCGGGGGGCCCGGGCGAGCCGCGCAGGGCGGGGGTCCTGCCCGTCGCGCGAGCTGCTGGCCCAGGCCCCGGCCGGCACGCGAGGCGGCGCGGCTCGCTGTTACTGCCGACCGCCCCGGCTCCCCGCGGCCCCGAGGGACATTCCAGCTCTAACGAGGCGCAGCTGGAGCGGGGCTTCCGGCCGGCGGCGGCGGGCGGCGGGGGGCTGGGAGCCGGCCGCTTCCCGGAGCCGGCCGCCCCGGGGAGGGCAGGGCCCCTGGCAGCGCCCGGAGCCGGGAAGCGATCCAGGCCAGCCCGCCGCCCCCTCCGCGCCGGGCCGCGCCGGGCCGCGCCGGGCCGGGCCGGGCCGGGCCGAGCCGAGCCGGGCCGAGCCGAGCCGGGCCGAGCACACCGGGGCGCAGGCGGTGACCTCGACACGGCAGCGCGGCCGGTTTCCGCGAGCCGCCGAGCCGGAGAAGCGCCTGCTCGTCGGCGCGTCCGCCAGGCGCGGGGCCGAGCTCGGCGCTGGCGGCTGCCCAGCCGCTCCGCGCCTTGGCAGGGAGAGCGTGAGAAACCAGGGGGCGACACCCAAGTGTCATCACAGCTGCAAAAACTGCTGAGCAGAACAGCCTAATTACAAAAATATGCGCCCGGAGGCTTTTCCGTGATGAAAACAGAGCCGCGTTTTACCCTCGCCTGCCAGAAGTGCAATTCAAGTTCTTCTCTGCTATGCAGTGTGGGATTTTTAACTAGACTGGGGGGGCCAGGGGAGACCGAGGCCTCCATAAAGCGGGGTTGTCATCGCCAAGCGTGGCATATCTGGGAGATGAAGGAGGAACATAACACGCCCTATTAAAATTAACAAAGCCCTTCTTCTTCCTGCCTTTATTTTTCTCCCTTCTTCCCCCCGCCCCCCAGCTTCTTGGCTGCCGCTATTTACGAAGTGACTTCAGAAACTGATAAAGCACTTTAACCGCAGCCAAGCACCATCCTGGCCTCGCATGGCAACGCTCAAAGGAATGCAGCTCCACCGCGCAGACGTGACATTAAAATGGAATCTGCTCAGTGGACGTGTGCAAAAAAAAAAAAAAAAAAAAAAAGAGGCATGTGCCACTGTGTCCCCAAGGCCTGCTTCTCTATGCCCTTGACACGTGTCTTAGAGCCAGGCACTGCCACTAAGTCCATGGAGTTGCACTAATTTAACCTTGGTGTCAACGTAGAACAGAGCCGGAAAGATCAGGACTTCTGCAGTGCGACTGGCAAATACATCCACGGTGAAAGCAGACGCGAGGGTCCGTCCCTTCCACAGCATCTCGTGCTGGCAGATAGCAGAGATACTAGACTTGCAGACTTGTCAGACCACGGGCCTGAGCTGGTCTTGGCTGGGCGATGACAGTGGGGAGGATGCCGCTAATCCTACCTCCACGCTCACAGCAGACGGCCGTGTGGGTGAGGAGGCTGAGGAGACCTCAGCGTCTCCAACGGCAAGCTGTGAGGTGGGTGAGAAGCGGAGTGCGCTTTGCCCCCACCTTGCCAGAGCTCCAGGCTTGCGATAACCCCTACCTGCCCCGTGGGAGGGCCCACGAGCCTTACCGTCCTCCCGAGCCCTTGGGGAGCAGTTGCACCAGGTCATCGCAGTCCCTGCTGCGGAGATCCAGCGGGACAGCACCTGTGCATTCCGCTTTCCTGAGCAATTCTCAGCCAGAGGAGGCCACAGACTGCAGTAACAGCTCGCTCATACTGCAGCAGACAGCCTTTCAGGGCTAGCTGCACCACCTAAAGTTGTCCCTGTCCCCAAACTACCGCTCTGCTGTAGGACAGTACCCCCACAGCTTGGTTTAATTCCCCCATTGCAAACGCTTTACGCTTCTGACTCTGTCCCAAAGAGCTCATATCCTCTTCTTGTCCATTCTGCTCCTGCAGGAGAGAAGTCATGAGCCCTTAAGTTGTTTTCAAAGCAGTTGTGTGTCCACACCCCAAAAGTGCATTTACATTAGGAGGTGTTTGGGCCCTCAGGAAATCTCTGCTTAATGCTTGTGCACTTGAGCAGCCTTAACTCGAAGCAAACAAAGGTTATGGTCTGGGTGTAAATATAAAATACAAATCTTTTTTCTTTATCTAATCAAGCTTACGTTTTTATCTTTACTGCCACTGGTGTTTAAATGTTTGTACTATTTTTTTAACCAGCTAATGCAAGAAGGATCATAAATCTGAGACAGATTTCCACTGCATCAGTTTTTTTCCTCTGTACGTTTTTTTTCAATTAATATCAAATTGATTTCTCACATTTAGTAAATGGGCCCCATGACAACCTGGCCATCATCAGGTTGTTGCTGAAAATGGAAGCCCTCAAAAATAGTTATTTGCACATCCTGGCCACATTTTGGCCCACTGTCTTTCAGTATCCCTCAGTGAAGTCACATTAAAGTCAGTGAAGCAAGCCTGACAGCAGTGGCGTTAGCAGAACTCCCTATAGGCTACCGGCTGTTTGCCAGGCAGCAGATCTGAAGCAGGAAAATGTGTTTGTTTTCAAAAGGACTATTGCCAAAAAGGAAGTGCAAAACGTTGTCTAAGGACTGGGGAGAGACGTTCATTGGGCACTACTGTCGTGCCCAAGCCGTCCCTTTGTACGCAGAGCGACTAACAAGGGCAGAGGAGAAGAACCAGCTGAGACCTTGCCATGAAAGAGACCATCTCCGGGGACGAGGATGAGAACTCGACTCTCTGGCCCGCTCTGCCTTTGGCTCCTCTGCTGGGACTGGCAGTCAGGGAACAGCCGCTGCAATCGCCTTTCCCTGTCAAGCAGAGAAATGGGCTGCAGCGTGTCTGCCTGTTTCCCATATGCAACCAAACAGGCATCAGCCGTCACAAACCTTTGGTCAAGCTCTGGCCCATGACTTAGAGGAGTGAGGTGCTCTGTCCCAGGACTGCTCCTCAGAGACAACCTCCTTGAAGTCATGCAGGTGGACTCCCACACAGCTGTGCTCCTTATCCGTGTACAAAGCACGCAGAGCAGTGTTCACCTCCCATAAAATCACTGGCAAGCCAGGTCATGTGGGTGGTGTTTATCTGTGTCAGGGTCGAAGAGAAGGGGACAAATTCCAGCCATAAAAAAAGAGAGCATCAGTGCTGGCAGCACAAAAAGATAAGTCAAGGTACATGACATGAGTCACTCTTGGAGCTTTCCAAAGGAAACGGCTCCAATTCCATGTTTCAGCACAGAAAGCAATGCAGACAGGGTGCGGGGGAAGCCTGCAAACCACGCCAATTTGTTTACCCATGGGCAGTCCTTCTAGACCCGATTAGAGGGAAGGTTCTGACCATTGATTGCCACATCTCCATTGCTCTTATCTGTCTTTTGTGTGACACCACCTCTGTCTGCCGTCCATGGTAGCCTGCCAGACAGGCCAGGAGGGGCAGAAGGCCAATGGGAACGATAAACCCCATGGAAAGGAAACGTGCCATCTGCAATGGATCATGTTATCCCAGTTCCTTTCTTTTACCAATTCTCTTCTGCACAGGTACTATGTGGAAATGGGACCTTTCTGCTCAAGAATCCTGGAAACTACATGTATTCAGAGCTGCACATGCTGGTCTACGTGCAGGGGCAGGTCTTTTTACTGCTTTTCATCTGTCAGCCTGGCAGAGCTGGGACTCTGATGAAGATGGCAGGGGGATTCTGTTGCTTCTTGTGCAACATTTAAGAGGTATTGTTTGGTTTGTTGGTCCAAGAGCGCTCAGAACAGAGCATGAACTACATGAACGCTGCACAAGTCCCTCTGAGAGCACATCTGCTTGGTCTTTTGCTTGGCGCTGTGCTAAGTGAGGCCACAAAGCTTCCGGTTTGGAGCTAGCTCGTGTCTGCCTGGCTCAGAGCTCAATCCAGAGGCCCTATAGGATATATCCTGCTAGCTATTGCAACAGGAATGAGGGAAAGACCCTACAGCTCAAGCTGAGTTTCCAGGAACAGCGGTTTGAAAAATCCCTCAGCATTTGCCAGAGGAGTATACATGATGAAACAAGCAGTCCTGCAGATCCAAAGTCCTTCCCAAAACCCCAGATTCTCAGATCTGATCCTTCAGAGGACAAAGAGATGATTTCGCCATCCTCAAGCAGCACGGAGAAGAGAATTTAAATGATCCCTTTATTTTCATAACCAAAGTGTCCTTGAGCCATAACTGGGGTTTGTTTCAGAGGCTGTGGAGGAGTCATTTGACCATCCAGTGCTATACAATCGAGAAATCCAAAGCACTTTGCTCCTTCAGCTTGTGTTCTGTTTCTCTGACTATTGGGAGCAGAGTAGGAAATAGAAGAGAAAAAAATCTAGGGCAAAACCAGCTTCAGATTGGTTTTGTCACACTTATTAAAGTCTCACTGAGCATGGTTGGTGTGATTGATCCCATTTGTAGAGCTCTGCATAATGACTAAAACTGACCTATATTACTAAATCAATAGCTTGAATAGGCTCCCTCCCAAGGCTAGCAAAGACCTCCAAACCTTTCTGAGCCACCAGGCTACCTCTTGGATAATCTTGCACCCCACGTTTGGAGGAGGCAGGTCTGGCAAGCAGGTGACTTCAGGATGAAAACTGCATTACCCAAAATGAACCCACACTTGGCAGTTTTGGATGGACTGCGATGTGGAGGGTGAAGTTTATTTAAAACCCCCACACTAAACAAACCACAGAGGCTTCCACCTCACCCTACCACCCAGAAAACATTTGTAGTCTGTGTCCTGTAAGCCGGACACACTGTTTACCCCTGGCGTGGACTTCTTGTCCTCACCTTAGTGCAACGCTGGCAAGGTTATACCAGTTTTTATGCTGACTGGAGAGAAGAACCCAAATTGCCGATATTCTGGTTCTCTCCTGAACTCCTTTTTCCTGAGCTGGGCTGGCTTTACTAGCGCGTTGGAAAGTACCGGTGCGGTGCTCCCTGCCTGGCCGCCCAGGCACGCTCCCGCCCGGGTGGAAACGCGGCAGTGCGGCAGGGAGGCTTCTCCTCCGCGCTGGCAGCGCACGGGAAGCCGAACCGGGCGGCCGGCGACCGCCGGGGCCGGCAGGGAGCGGGGAGGGCGAGCCGGGAGCGCCGGTCGCATAATGACCGCTTTCTTTGTGCGGCAGGCTGCTGCTTCGTGCCTGGGAAAGGCAAGCCAGGCACGCAGCCCGCGCCGCCACCCACGCAGCCCGGGCCTGGCGCTGCTGTCGTGTGTCAGCGGAGCTCCTCGCCGCCTCCCCGCCGCCCTCCCTCCCCGCCGCGCCGCCCGAGGCCGGGCGCTGCCCCCTCCCGCCGTCCCGCTTGTGCCGGCGTCTCCGGGGGGGCGGAGGCGGGGGACTTCTCCCGTGCGCCCAGCTCATCCTGAAAGCATGATGTGTATTTCCATGTTTGCACACATCCCCTCCCCTCCCTTCTCTCCCGGTTATTTTCTCTCTCGCTCTGCATTTCTCTCCCTGTCAGCCTCCCCTCCTGCTTCGTGAGAACAAACATTGCACGCTCACTAATTCCTATCTGCATGCTCTAGCCAAAACACAGGGAGCTGGTAGGCTGGATAAGACTAATGGCCTGTTCAGAGCCGTTTTGTCTCTGACAGTGAGCAGCACACGGACGGAGTGCCCCTAAACCACCCTTTCCTAACACCAGCCTTCTCCTGGATAGCCTACTGCCCTCGGGCGAAATCGCTGCCTCTGCACAGACACTCATGGATTAGCTTATGCGCAAGCATGATGCTCCATCCTGCTTACTGTAACTGGATGTTTCCTTGTTATTAAAGCAAATGTCTTATTCTGGTGATTGCATATGAGTACCTAATCCTTGCTGTGTCTAAGCCCAGCTGCTCACTGCCCTGGCGCCATGTCCTGAACAATTCTGCAGAGAGCATCTGCAGAGAGAACCAAAGATCCAGAATCATCTAGGTGTAAGTGAAACATCCTGCACTGGCCGTCCACAGCTGATTCAGGGCATCCTGGGATTTTGGATCAGGTATCCCCAAGGGCCCTTCATTCTGGGCACCTGCCTGCAGGCACCAAACAGACCTCTGCACCTGAGACCCTGCAGTCTTACGACTGGTATCACTGAGGGATTTGAAGTGCCAGGCAGAACCCAGAGCATGCTCTGCTGCAAATGCTGCAGCTTGGAAAGCAAGAAATGGAGGCCAAGTTCACAAGTCTCACAGTGAAAACATGAACCCTAATAGGTCTAGGCATGGAAGGTTAACTCTTAAGAGAACTGGATGCAAATAGCAGTAGCTATCATCTTCAACGGGAGGGGAGATTCAGATCTCTCTGTCCCTCAAGGTACTCAAAGAATGGGGAACTGAAACTCATAGGCCCTGGTCTGACCCAGCACAAGGACGGGCTCACACACGGTCAGCTGCAGGACTGAGGCCTTGGTCCCGTGTGACTGATAGTGTGTTAAGGCTGCACTCTGAAGAGGTCCAAGTAGGAGTCTCCCTTTAATTGCTGTCTAATCTCCCCTTCCCAACAGCAAGGACGCTGCCCAGCCCTCCATTTCAGCAGGTGTGTTAAAATAAAAATGACAACCAATTAAACAAACGACTTTTTAAAAGAAGCCAGTGAGGTGGCCTGAAAGGCAGCAGAGGCTCTTACAGCAACGCCTCTTTGCCTATCATTCAAAGAGCCTGCCCCTCAAATATGTTAAGCTCAAGCATACGGAGTCAGAGAGCCTTGGCAAGCAGAGCTCTTTATGCTTTGCTTCAATGCTGTCCCATGGGAAAAGGGAAGCCTTGGGTTTATTTTCTTTCTTTTTCTATTCCTGCTTTTATTTTCTGAAGTTAAGCCCTTGGAGTGAATGCATTAGCCAGTATCCCGGAAACCTGACTCATTTTCTAGCAACATGAGTTTGCTTTTAAATACAGATACAAGAAAGATTTTTTTTTTTTATTGCCCAAGGACAAGTGAAACGTCCCACTCTTCACTTCTCTTTGTTACTGCTGAACGTCAAAGCCTTCTGTACAAGTGTCTCCAGTGGATTTCTCAGTACGCTGGGCAAACAAAGCATGGCTCCCCGTGACCGCGCCAGGCCTTTTCCAGAAGTGCGCAATGCACAGAGCTCACCAAAGGAGAGGAAGAGACAGCCACAGTCTGTTTAGGTTTTTATTGTTGCAAGCTGCTCCTGTCCTAGCCACATCCGAGCATGATTGCCAAATTTGTCATTCCTGATATAAACTAAGGTGCTAAAAATAAACAAGACAGCTTAGAGGAATGAACTGACACCACGTCTACTGTGCAAGCCAAATTATTCTCTTCAGATGCCACCATCCCCCACCTCACTGATAAAACAAAGTATTAGGACTTGGGACCCCTGGGTTTATTTCCCACTCTGTTGCTAACTTGTCATGTGGGTCCAGCATAAATCACTTCTAACCTCGCGTTTAGCCACTTTCTAAGTGCATATAATAACCTCTGCTTCCCGAGGGTGTTGTGAGGTTTAATTGTTTGCAGAGTTCTCTGAGGTCCTCAAAGATTTGCAGAAGTGCAAAGTAATATTAATGTATGAACCCAGAGCACACATTTTGCATAGTTATCAATCCTGCTTTGCTGGACTGGCTCCCAGCATTTTGCTCAGATGATTTTGCTTCATTTAATCCATTTTAATTACCTTTTGCTAATTGCTTTTGCGCCTTTGTTTAAAACATTTCAAATTCCTAATTACATCTCTGGGTTCTCCCATCAGTTGTTGTCATGGTTGGTTCTTATCAGCAGGACAGGGCTTTCTTAGTCTGTTTTCTGATGCTCTTGTGTACTGGTGAGCGACAAGGCATACTGAAACCCAACTCAGGGTCATGTTTGTTTGTTTGCTTTGCTAGCGCCGGAACTAAGCAGGTTTTCACAGTTTCTCCAGGAAAGGGGCCACCCATTCTGTGGTCTGCTCTTTGCTAACAGACAGTTTAAGGCTTGAAAGTAAACAGACGATTTTATCTGCCTCCTGTTGTAAATCAGTGGTTCCTGTGCTTTTTTGGGGACAGCTGCACCAGTTAACCAGACTGAGACCTTGTCTGAACCTTGCAAGTTCCAGCCCATGTTTCTGGGATGCTCCAAACCCCAACCTCCACTCAGCATCATCATTCAACAGCAACTGAACAGTTGCATGTGCACGGTTCCTCTGCGTGCTGGCAGGGAAAGGAGGCGTCCACCCCCCCATCCCCAGCAAGGCACGCACCTTGCCCACTGCAGGCCTCTGCAGAGGTTTGGAAGGTGGTATGGCAGAATCTCAGCATTTGCAAGCGAAGACCAACGCCCATCAGGCTTGGTGTAGGGACGGGGCGGAGGAGGAGAGGGCAGCCTGCTCTGGCCCCAGCTCCCGGCGTCGGGGCACTGCCGCCCTCCCGGCCGCGGGGAAGAGCCGGCAGCCCTGAGGCTCCGGCCACGCACCGCTGTGTCCCCGCGCGGCTTCCTCCCGCGCGAGGGGGCGGAGGCGGGGCGCGCAGCTCCGCAGCAGCGCACGCCCGAACGCCGGGCGCGGGCGGCGCGGCACGGCACGGCGCGGCGCGGCGCGGCACGGCGCGGCACGGCGCGGCACGGCACAGCGCGGCGCGGCGGGCGCCGGCCCCGTGCCGGGCGTGTGGCGGCGGCGGCGGGGGCGGGCCGGCGGCGGGCGGCGGGCGGTGCCGCCCCCGGGGCGCCGCGGGGGTTTCCTGCCCGCGGGGGTTTCCTGCCCGGGGCGCGGCGCAGCCCCCCCGCCGGCCTGCGGGCGGCCGCGGGGAGCCGGGCCCGCGGGACGCGCGGCCCCCCCGCCGCGCCGCGCGTGGCGGCGCCCCCGCCGCGCCGCGCGTGGGCCCGCGGCTCCGCCCGGCGCGCGTCGCCTCGTTCGGCGGCGGCTGCCCGGCGCGGGCGGTCGCGCCCCGGCGCGCTCCGCGTGGGCCCGGCTCCGCGCGGGGCGGCGGCGCGGGCCAGCGCGCGCGTCTGCTGCGCGTCCCCAGAGCGGCCTCTGCGGCAGCAGCAGCGTTAGGTGGAGGGTCCACAAGGGCGCAGCGGGCAAAAGGGGGCTGTGAAAGGTCGCGCGCACCGCAGAACTCCTTCTGCCGGTGCCCACATGGGGGACGGTGCAGTGAAACCGGAATCCGTTTCGGAGATTTACTGAGCTGGAAAGGACTTCCTTATCCACAGTTTAGGAGCTTGGTGGCAATGAACTTTGTATTGAGCTCTGCAGCGTGCTCTGCCGCGGACCGCGGCGTTCGTCCTTGCCTGGCAGTGCCTCTGCCGCACCGTTCCTCAGCAGCGCCCCGCTCCGTGCGCCCCCGCAGAGCAGTTACTCCCCTCTGAGGCTGCCCCGTGGCTCTCTCCCCTTCTGCCCTACCCCTGCCTCCACGGCCTTAGCTCTTCCTGTAGATCGGCTAATGCACTTCTGTCCTGATCCTGTTGCCTCTTTGGCTCCCTCACCAGTTTGTCCATGATGGGCTTGTCAACTGGTACATGCTACAACTTGCTCTTTGCTACCTTGCTGACTTGCAGCATCCTTGTTTCATGTCTGGATCGGTTCCATGCCTTTATCTCCACAAAAACAGTATCTTTGCAGCTTCTTCTACCCTCTGCTCATACGATTCCCTTCAAAGCAGGCATGACGTTGGTGCGTAGTTACCCTCATGTGTCCAATGACTCACGTAAGTTGGCCAACATAACGTAAGGAGCACGAAACCATCAAACTAATTGCCACTTGTTTCCTAAAGCAGCATTTTCACTTAGCTCTTTGGTGATGAGCATATGGTAAATACAGCGTTTCTGCTTCTTATTTAACGATCCGTTGACAGGAAAGACGGAGTAGGCAGAAATCTAAATTCTGGAATCTCTCCAATTTTTTATCCACGGGAGCCCAAGCCTTTCAGCATAGGGAAGGCAGCAACAGGAAACGAGTCGGGGGATTTTAGGAGCTGTTGAGATGGCTGCAGTGTTTTACATTCCCAGAACTCAGCAGGAAGGCAGCTGTCTGGTCTATTAATCCTTTCCAAGTTTCTCCTGCCCCACAAATGCACCCCCATTTTGCCCACAGAACGGCACAGTCCCATCCTGGCCTTATCCCCCCATGCATGGCAGTGGGGAAACACCAGCAGCTGTACACCATCTCTCTGGAAAGGAAAATGAGATCGGCTTGCCTGTTGTGCTTGCCTACTACACACTGCAAGTAACTCTGAGCAGTTTTAGGGTTCCCTATTCCCAGCTGGATTTCCTGTGGCAGCACACTGTGCGGAACTGAAGGAGAAAATCAGAAATGCCATTTTCCCTCAGGAATGCAAAGGAAAGCGTCTCTGACTGAGGCAATGTGAGCTGCACTGAGCTTTTCTCAGCTGGAAGTTGCTGTTACATCCATATTTATCTTCCTCCTCAGCCCAGCTGCAGAATGTGCTTTCCAGACCCCCTGAGCAAATCTGGACACTTAGCAGAACGGTCTCTGCCCCGTGCCCGAGCTGGACGTGAGCGGCGCCGGATCGTCTCCGAGGGCGCTCCGAGACGGGGTCATCCCGGAGGCCCTGGGCAGTGCAGCCTTTAACACGTTGCAGAGAAACAGGCCGCGCGACCGGGCTGCCTGCCCCTCCACCGGCGCACGCAGACGCCCGTGCCCTGCGGAGGTGCCTCTCGGGTCGGGGTCAAGACGCGTTAGCAGGGCTATGTGACGGAAGCCGCTGCACTAATTAAACTGGTTCTGCGGGTAAACGGAGCGTGCCAAGCCCAGCGGACTGCCACGGGAACCTTACACCGGTGCGAAATGCAGAAAGGCCCCGGTGGAAAAGTCTCGGCATCCAGAGGTTACCGCCGAAGTCTGGCACAGCGTCAGCAGCAAATCCCTGCTGGCTGGTTCTACCTGCTGAAGGGAATCTGGGCAGAGGGAAAGGCCAGCCTCCTCCCTCTCCCGCTCTCCGTCCGTCCCGGCCCCCGCTTCCCCCCGCTGCCCAGAATCGGCTCTCGCAGTTACCCCGGCGGAGGCCAGAATTCCTGCCACGGAACAGGGCTGGAACGCAGCCACGAGCTGCTCAGCCTAAACCCGAGGGGGCCGGCCGGCCGCAAGCGCGCGCACGCGCCTGCACGCACACCGAGTCACGGCGCCTGGGGGAGGCGGCGGCGCGGGCAGCGGCCGCGGCGCGGGCGGCGAGGGAAAATTCCGCGCTGGCCTCTTCAAAGGTGTGTTATTTGTTCAAGGCTGTCCAAACATTTGCGGAGCGCTGGCAGGCCCGGAATGTGTGCGAGCGCCCCGGCAGCGTGTCTGAGGCGTGGGAAAGCTCTGCTCTCCTCAACCTCTGCAGGCTTGTTCCCCCTCAGGCAGCGATTCAATAAAACCAGCGCCAGAGATTTATTGAGCTGATAATGACAGCTTCAGTCAGCAGGCAGACACCAGCGGAGCCGGCGAGAGGGGGCGAGGGACTCCCAAGTCACGGAGCAGGGAAGCGCCGCCCAGGCGCCCCGCGCGGGCCCCGCGCCGGCGGGGAGCGGAGGGGGCGGATTCGCCCCCCGGCCCGCGGCCGCCACCGCGGCGGAGGGGCTCGCAGCGCGGCCGGGCCGCGGCGGGGGCCGGGCCTCGCAGGCGCGAAGGCCGAGCAGGCCACGTCCGTCCGCAGGGCCGCGTCCGCGGGGGCCGCGTTCATGGGGGCCGTGTCCGCAGGGCCATGTCCGCAGGGGCCGTGTCCGCGGGGGCCGCGTTCATGGGGGCCACGTCCACGGGGGCCACGTCCGCGGGGGCCGCGTCCGCAGGGGCCGTGTCCATGGGGGCCGCGTTCATGGGGGGCACGTCCGCAGGGGCCGCGTCCGCAGGGGCCGCGTCCGCAGGGGCCGTGTCCATGGGGGCCGCGTTCATGGGGGCCGTGTCCGCAGGGCCATGTCCGCAGGGCCGTGTCCGCAGGGGCCGCGTTCATGGGGGCCACGTCCACGGGGGCCACGTCCGCGGGGGCCGCGTCCGCAGGG
Source organism: Rhea pennata (assembly GCF_028389875.1). Lineage (NCBI taxonomy): Eukaryota > Metazoa > Chordata > Aves > Rheiformes > Rheidae > Rhea > Rhea pennata. The sequence continues at coordinate 5,230,924 of NC_084684.1, read as the reverse complement.
GCCGTGTCCATGGGGGCCGCGTTCATGGGGGGCACGTCCGCAGGGGCCGCGTCCGGCCGCAGGGCCGCGTCCACAGGGGCCGCATCCACGGGGCCACGTCCGCGGGGCCGCCTCCGTCCGCGGGGCCGCCTCAGGCCTGCTGGCACTGGGAGAGAGGCAAGAGGAAAGCGATGGCTGGACGTTTGTGCTTGAAGGCGTCGCTGCCGGCTTGCCGAAACGCCCCGAGAGGGAGCTCCCCTCGTGCCGCGGGCCGCGGGCAGCGCCCCTTCTCTGGCCCCGGCTCAGGCGACGCGCTGCTTTCCGTCGCTGCCGCCCTTAACGCAGCTCTGGGAGATCCGCAGCGGAGAGGACCCAGGGCTAAGCGCCGGCGCGAGAGGCCAGCCACACTGCTGGGCCCTTCGCAGCCACCTCTCTGTGCCTTGTGGCCACGCTGGAGTTAAGTCTCTCGAGAACACCTGCAGTTATCAGCCCCATTTTACCAATGGGAAATGCCTGCGACAGCAGGGAAGCGACTCACGGCGCGAGGCAGCAGCTCCGCGAGGAGCCGGCCTTTCCCCATCTCTGCCTGCGATAGCCCGGGCGTTCCCTTCGCCCGGCGCCCTGCCACCCGCCCCGCTCTACCGGGGCGCAAGGCCGCGCGGTGACGCAGCCCGGGGCCCTCGGCGCGTGCAGCGCCCTGCGGCGCTTACCGCCCGACGGCCGCTGCTGCTGCTCTAGCAGAGAAAGCCCCGAGGAACGTCTTCCTCGAGACACCGCTGAGCCTTGCGCGGGAGACCTGTGTCTCCTAGCCTCGGCAGTCAGGCACGCGGAGAAACGCGGCTAACCGGCGTTGCGGGGGTAAAAGGGAACGCGCATCACCTCTCTTATTTAATTATTACTGCCTCTGTTCTTTTTGGCACGCAAACGCTTGGGAACTTGGCGACTTACTGCCCATATTAATACAAAGTGTTTTCTCTATAGTGGGAGTATTTTGTGGTGCTGGAGGGGGTCGTCTTAGCCTCATGCCTGAAACAGCTAGACTTTCTCAAGCGCTAGGTTCAAATCCCAGCAGGATCTAATGAGAGCTTCACGTTGCTAGATGAAGAGAGGGAGTATTGCGGGTGTTTCGGCTGAGGCTGCTGCTCTGCATGGACCTGACCGTTCCAACAGGCCTTTGCAATTTGGCTGTCAACAAAGAGGGCAACTGGTTTCTATAATAAACACTCGGGGATAGATTTTCAAAGAGCAGAGGCCCTGCCTCCTTTGGGTGTGTGTAATTTGTAACAGAGCGCAAATTCAAGGGTCTGGATTGCTGCCTCTTTCTGGCTTGCACTTGGCTCTAGCATTTTGGGCCTGGGTTTTGTGGGTATGAAGGAAGCCATTCCCCTGAAAATACGTGCCCCAGTACATTGGAGCTTTCCTGATCTTGTTGCTAAGTGTCTTCAGGATTGCAATTTCAGGTGATCTCCTGGCTAGGGAAGGAAAGCTGACTTTTTACTTTTAGACAGGAACTGTCTTTACTTTTAGCCTTAACCTGCCACAGTGTCTAATCACCTTCGCTGACCCCTAATATTGATCCTTTACAGCATTTGTGGTTTCACATGCAGTTGAAGAAATGCATTTTGTCCTGAGTTGATCCTGCTTGTCCTTGTTCCCTCCTCATCAGTTTGCTCGGGGGAACAGCCTCTCCATAATCATAAAGGTGATGCTGTCTTGTGCATGCACGTTTTCTCTCCTGCTCTCTGTATCGGTCTCAGCTCTTTGGCATTATTTAATTGATGTCTCTGAACTGCCACACAAAGGATTCTAGCTGCTATGCAAACCTATATAAATCTGCACTGTATTGCAAATCCAGTTGTTACAGACCTCAGGCAAATAAAGAACTGGGGATGCCAGCTGATGAGGAAGATGCCCCGGCCCTACAGTAAATGCTCACAGAAGATGCAAAGCAGCTCTCTGATCTGTCACTGGATGTATTCTGCACCCCTACATAAACTTGGGGAAAAGCAAAGAGATTGCATGAAGGAGTAAAACATTAGAGTGAGAAATATCGGCTAAGTTCTGCAGAATTAATACAGCAAAATAGTGAATCTGCAGTTGGAGTCTACAGAGGAAGTGTATGTCCCTCCTTGGTAAGCATCACGCTACTGGCAGGCAAGGCGGCAGGAGGTGCAGAGTCCTTTCCACTGTCCCTGTCACTTCCTTCCCGGAGCCCAAGCTAAACCTCGCCACATTATGCAACCCTGTCTGGAGCCCTGCAAACAAAACAGCTGGTTGCTCTGGAACATGCAGCTCTCCTGCTGACGCCAGTCCAGTCAAGTCATAGATCAGATGACTGCTGCCCAGAAGCGGGGCACTCTGTCCAGCTGCTAAGTGTATCCTCAGACAGCGCTAACTGCAGCCAGGAGGGAGCTCTTCCCCTTCAGCAACCGTAGTTTGACTGAGAGGAGCACCCAGCTGTCTTCTGGAGCCGTCTGGAGGCTGCCTCAGCAGGGCACGTGCGACGTCTGCTCAACCATAAAGCTCTTCCAGCAGTAGCTGAGTTGCTCTGTGAAACATGCCCTCTTGGCAAAGCAGCCCCTGCTCCTGAATCACTGCCTGGTGCCGCTCTCTCCGGGAGGGCACTTTCCTGCCTGGGAGGCAGGTATCGAACAGCTCTGGTTCTCTCAGAGAAGCCCCAGAGATGCTGCACGTGTGTGCACACATGCACGCACACACTCTGCTGGATTCCTAGCCTTTTCAGCATCTGTTCGACATCACCTTCCTCATTTTCCAGGCTCTGTGGACTTGCTCCATCCTCCTCCCAGATGTTTCCATCATCTACATCCCCTCATGGCATGAATAATCCTAACAGCCCGGAGGAGTGAGCGCAGATGTTTTGGTTCTGGAATAAGCTCTGGTGCAGGATGTGTGCAAAGCTCTGCTGCTGAGTGCACCAGCTGCCTGCAGGGACTGGACTTTGGAGCCCTACTGAAAGGCATCAGCTCCCCAAAGGAGCTGCCCTCCTGCAGTGCTCCCCGACCCTGCCCAGCCACAGAAATAGGCAGACTACACGGTAGCACAGATCACATAGCTCTCCGCAGCCAAGGCACCTGAGCGGCGGAGGCCTGCTGTAGTTCAGAGGACTGCCAGACTCAGCCCTGCATCACAGCGGACAAGAGGAGCGCTGCGTGCTCGCGCAGCATGGGCCTGACCCCCTGGCAACATTCACGTCGGGCAGAGGGGCAGGGGGAGGCACTGGGAGCACCCAGCTCACGGACGAGGTTTCTGCTGCTGCGGGACTTCATCTTTACTGGTACACTGCTGAGCTTGCTAGCTTCTAACACGCTCCCAGGATGAAAGCACAAGGCCAGCGATTGTCCGAGTATTTACCAAAGTTTAGGTCTGATAAGCCCTGTTGATTTTACAAGTGCAGCCCCAGGAATGGCTTTATGGCTAGAGCTAGCAGGTGGAATACTTTGCAGTGGAGAGGAAGGAGGGGAGTCGTCTCAACCAAACCCACCATTATCTGCTTGTTGGCTGATTATTTCTCTGCGATTTAACTCCTTGCTAAGTACTCCAGGCTCCTCCAGCATCCTGTGTGCTTTCCATCACCTCTCTGCAGGCTGCTCACTTGAGATTAGGAAAGTCGTCATGAAATTCCCCATGTTTACATTTTCCCTGAGAGTTTTAAGTTAAGAAAAGAAACATTTATACTGAACGGCAGAAGAACTTCCTCTCGCTGCGATCTATTTGTCTATGGGTTACTTTCCTTCAAGGAAGTGGTAGAACATGTCTTGCTGAAGATATTTAAAAGTAGACCAAATATCTTGTATGACCTAAATGGGCATCAATGCCATCTAAACGTTTGAGCCTGGAAAGGCAGAACAGCCCTGTGCATCGGCTTTGGACGGGCCGCGTCTCTGAGCTCTCACCCCGTAACTCCTTGCCTGCATAAGTGGCTCAGGGAGCAGTTCCAGCAGGGTGGTACCAGGGTAAAGCTGAGGGATAAATGCTGCCACTGGTGAGAACTAATGTCACAGTATTTGAGCGAGAGTTTATCCTTCCTGAGGAGATGCCCCCTGTGTTTTAGCACTCTCTTTGCAAAACATACTTTGCTGCACTGGATGTGGCAAAGGAAGATTGCCATGATGCTTCAGATTTTCACATAAGCAGAGATTTCATATACTTTCATTTTTGCATGACCCTTCTGACCATCTTAATGCTTAATCCTTCTCTATCCCTTCTCACTATAGCTTTTTGTATATTGGCTTTATTTTATACATAGAAAAAAAAATGAGGATTTGTATGTCTACGAGTGGATAAACCAAACCAAACTAACATGTTTTAAATTAAGAACAATATAAATCAAGGCTTGAAAATCTCTGGACAGACCCTTACCAGCACCTGGAAAACCTGCAGCTGTGCAAGAGCCTTCCATCCTGGAGCATGAGACCTCACAGAGAGGGCTCGGAAATGAATACAAACTGCTGAAGCCTTCATTTTTTCCCTGTGTTACTCAGGTTCAGCACCAAAGCAATGAATCTTTCTGTAAAGGCACTTGACTGAGCTGAGAATGGAGCTTGGATTTTTCAGATAGAAATAGAAAAGGGTTTGGCATCCTCAGGAAGTCAGAGGATCTTTGCTCTTAGTAGCTTAGATGTTAGAGCAGGGAAAAGCATTTGAAGTCAAGCAAAATAAATAATTCAGTTTCTACATCAACACAACAGTTTCCTCTCTGCTAACTCTGCCAGTTGTCTGTAATTCTAGAAAGCAGCCTTCTTTAAGATGGCATTTAAGTGTATTCTTAAGTGCTTTTAGATTCAACAAAGCACTTAAGACCATGTTTTAAGTTAAGCACCTGTTTAAGTGCTTTGCTGAACTGGGATCTTCTTACATTCCTGCCTTTCCAATAAGCATTCATATAACATACAATGCATGTGTGTGTTTGTGTGTATGAGAACATAAATATAGCTAAGACAGCATATAAAATCTCTCTCTGTATTGTGTGTGTATATATATATACATTTGCATGTTTGCATGCAAGCATATATAGATGTTTAACTGGATATAACAAGAAATATAAGGCATCTAAGTGTATAAGGCATCCAGGGGTGCTGGAAGGGCTTGCATGTTTGATTTAGGTGACAGGACCTGGTTGCCCAGCATTTTAAAGTCTAAGTGACAGCCAAAACCGCCAAGGCCGTTGGTATTCCACGTATCGGCAGTGCGTTGCTGTAGGTGCCCACAGCTCTCAGGAGCAGGTCACTGGTAATTAGTGATGTTACTAACGGATAGGAAACCGAAGCAGCTGGTCCTGCGCAGCCACCGTGGAGGCGCGGCCCCAGGCTCAGGCCGCTGCGGGGCCCGAGCGTACGACCGGACCGGGGGCTCCTTCAGCCCGCGCAGGCTGCAACCTGAGGCAGGTTTGCTCCCCCGGGGCCGGCGCGCCCGCGGCAGCACGTCCGCGCTGAGCTGCGAGCCGTCACCACAACTAGAAGCAAGTTAATTGCTACGCTGCCTCCAACCCCTAGTCCCGCCAAGGGGATCTGCGCGGCGAGGGGTACGAGTGCAGCCACGGCTGTTATCACTTGTGACGGCAATTAACTCCCGCAAGAGGCAAGCCTTCCTCTGGAAGCCGTGCTGCTGGGCAGGGATCCGGCGCCACGGCTGGTCTGCTTTAACCAGCTCCCGCAGGAGCCGGGTTGCGCTGCTCCGGAGAGGAAATCCAGCGCTTGGCTTTCTGTTCTTCCTGCTACCGACTGAACAGAGCGTCTCTATTCCCAGCAGACCGGCTGACCTAACCCAAGGAGCTGTCGCCCGCGCGCACCACGGGCGAGGGCCGGGAGCCGCCGGCTCCCTCGATGGGCTGCACCTGTGCCTGCGGCCCCGCGGCACCCAGCCCGGCCCGGGCGCTCGGGGAGGCGGGCGCCGGAGCCTGGCCCGGCCCGGCCCGGGCGCTCGGGGAGGTGGGTGCTGGAGCCCGGCCTGGCCTGGCCCAGGCGCTCGGGGAGGCGGGCGCCGGAGCCCGGCCCGGCCCGGGCGCTAAGGGAGGTGGGCGCTGGAGCCCGGCCTGGCCCGGGCGCTCGGGGAGGCGGGCGCCACAGCCCGGCCTGGCCCGGCCCGGGCGCTCGGGGAGGCGGGCGCCGGAGCCCGGCCCGGCCCGGGCGCTCGGGGAGGCGGGCGCCGGAGCCCGGCCCGGCCCGGGCGCTAAGGGAGGTGGGCGCTGGAGCCCGGCCTGGCCCGGGCGCTCGGGGAGGCGGGCGCCACAGCCCGGCCTGGCCCGGCCCGGGCGCTCAGGGAGGCCGGCGCCGGAGCGGAGCCGCGGCGGGCGCGTGGGAACGCTCGGCCCCGAGGCGCCGCGGCCGCCGGACCTCACCTCAGTCCTGGGGCCGGGCCCAGGCGCCCGGGTTAATGAGTTACACGAGGCGCAGGGGGCAGGGAGGAAGCGAGGGACGGGCCCAGGAGCCAACTGTGTGAAGCCCTTAAGCAAATTTTATGGTCTGCCTCTTATCAGCAGCCCCATCTCGGAGCAGAAGTTGCCTAACCCAGTGCTGCGCCGGGAGACAGGGAGGGAGAGGCACCTGCTTAACCCTTCAAAGCCTCGTGCTGGGGTCTCTGCGGCCGCTCTGGGGCTCCCCAGAGGGCTCGCAGCCTGGCTTTAGGAAGAGGCAACGACAGCCATGAGCCAGAGGGAAATATTCTGCCACAGCTGATGGGAATATTTGCATGTTGGTACATTTTTCTCATGACATAGATTAGTTTGGTGCTGTCCAGGCCAGACCAGAGGATGCTAATGTGAACTGTCTGTCCCAGGCTAGGAACTCTGTAATCTCAAATGGTAATAGAGAAGTTGTAACCAGAGCTGTGAGTATCAAAGATAACGCTTCATTTGTGGCCATATGGTTTTGAAACAAACTTGAGCTTAAACCTCTGATTTTTTCCAAGGTTCAGGCTTCAGAGTGTTGCAGAGCACAATTAAGTTCTACCTGAAACCATAAAAGACCAACAGTGAGCAGATTGCTTTTCCTATTTTTACCTTTCTTTTCCCATCCTGGTCCTTCTTCAGACATCCTGGCAAACCAAAGTTAATGGCTTCTGGCTGCAGACATCCAAGGCGTGCCTCATGGATCTGTGAACCTTCCTTGCGCTTTAAGTTGTTCAAATGCAGCTCTTCTGTTCAGCCTCATTTTTAGTCCCAGTCTGAAGCCAGCTGTAAAAGAACAGGATCACCTAGTCTGCAGACCCTCTACCCTCTTTCGGTGGTGTGAGTCAACAGTCATCCTGTGGACAGCATAAGATTCCTGTCGTGTGCCCATAGGCCTGACCCAAGGGCTGCCAGTGTCAGTGGCGAGACTCCAATGGGCTTTGGATACGGTCCAGAAGCCAGCCACCTCCAAACCATCCAGCTGGCTGAGGAGACCGCCTGACAACGGGCACGTGGCTCATCAGGGCCTGCCCTGAGTCCCAAGGCAAAAACAGGAGGATGGAGCAATAACGGTGAGACAGTTTCCAAGACACGCACCCAAGGCCCAGGCACCCCGCCCTGAGCACAGCAGCAGGTGTTGCTAATTTATTGTAATTGGCCTGCCATGAGAGAGGTGGTCAGAGGATTAGCCCAAGGAAGGCAAGCAGAGGCGGCAGTGGTGTGGAGCCCAGAGCCCTGTCTGCAGCCACGGGGCAGGCTGCAGACAGGGCTGCCTGACGCCACAGTTACCGGGCTGCGTGCAATTTCGTGCAGCAAACCTCTGCTGAGCCTGCCGGGTCTTTGTGAGGGGCCCTGGCCCTTCACTGAGATGACTGGGGCCAGGCACTTGCCCTCGACATGGCCTTCTCGCCCCAGAGGCCGTAGACAGAGTCCTTTCTAGGTGGGCAGAGAGATCCACTTTGCATTCCCTTTTGCACACTGGCCTAGCTATATCCTCCACGTGCATTAGCAGGAACTCTAGCAGAGCCCTGGCCCACAGATTTTGCCTTCATAGCAGAAAAATGAAGCATCATTGTTCTTTCTGTAATATTTCATAAAAGGGAAACGTAAGCATGGAATGATTGTTCAGAAGTCACGACGGAGCCAGGCACTCAGATCATTTCTTGCAGTAGCTCAGATTACTGCCGTGACCATGCAGACTGATGGCTCAGAGAAAATATCCAGGAATGCAACGGTTAATTGCAACTGCCCTGCAAATGCTCTGAAGTGTGAGCACTTCAGAGTCACCAACCCCTTTGCACTCCTCTGAGCTCTGACCCGCTCCCCTCCTCACCGCCTGCGGTGATCTGCCAGGGAGGGGGAAGTGGGCAGTGGGAGAAGAGATACGCCGGAGACAGCTTCTGCAGCCACATCCTTGTGCAGAGGTAGTGATTTCCGTGTCAGGGAGTTCGTGTCCGGCAAAGAGGGAAGCCAGGGAGCCTGCACGTTCCAGCTCTTGCCTGGAGCTGCTGCCCTGCCACATGCTGGCTCTGCCTTATTTCCTTGAGTGTGTGTGCTGTTGCCTTTGGCACCCAGGATGATGTTTACACTTTGCATACAGAATAGCACAACTTGATAGGAATCTAACTTGGGGAAAAAAAAAAAAGAAAAGAAAAGAAAGCAAGCAAAAAGAAAGAAAGAAAGAAAGAACCCCAAACTCTGCAGCTGAAAAAATACTACCAGCTCCCATGGCTGCCAAGATCAACAGCAAAGACAGGCTATACTACTTTCTAAGGGGGATAGGGACGGGTTTTGTGAACCCACTACTAATTTGTGATGAAAATAATCATAGAAGGAAGGCAGATGGGTGCCTGCTCATCAGGATGGCTACTCTCTGCTACTGGGAGTAGGGAGGGTATCGGCCAGATGGATTCCTTGCAGTGATCTGGACTATTTTGGAAATACCACCTGGGCCATGGGGCTCCATGCAGGAATTACTGGGTGAGCCTCAAGACCTGCCTTGCACAGTTAATAAGGCAGGTTGGTCGCAGCATCTCAGCAGCCCAGTTGTGCGGCAGGGAGGCGAGCGCCGTGTGACGGAGGTGCTGGTCCCCACCTCTACAGCACAAGGCCTCTCACAGCTAATTTGTGGTTCTGTTAAGGACTTCTCAGGGCATGGTGTTTGAAGAAAGAGAAGACATTTTTTCTAGCTGTCAGTTTGCCTTAGGTCCTGAAGTGGTGTCCTCTGGATAGAGTAAGGAATCACCGGTACCTTCTCCTCTGCCCCGTCTCTGTCAATTGTCTCCAGGATTTTCCGCTCTCATCCACCTTTCCAGTTCAGCTCTTTTCAATCTCAATAGCCTTATTGGCATGACACGGTTTGCAAGTATTGCCAAAGTTAATACATCAAATGTGCATCCTTAGGAGCAAGCATTTCTCAGCACAATTACTCCCCAAAGTCTCATCCAATTCACAGACCACAGCTGAACACTACGGTTTAATGTCCTCATTAAATAACAATGAATAACCCAAAAAAAAAGCCCCATCAATGTCATTCTGGTTTCAGAGTATGCTGCCTCTTGGACTAAAAATCTCAGGGCAACATAAGCAGAGCTTTGGGAGTTTGTTCCAGCATTTATTTGGATTATAGGCACCCGTCCAAAACTGGGCCCTGTTGTGCTAGGCATTGCACAGCCTGAACAAGGAAAAGTCCCTGGCCCAAAGAGCTTCGACAACACAGACATAAAAATGATTATTCTTCTAATTTTATTGACATGTGAGGTGCTTAGGGATTTGCCCTGGGCCATGCAGTGAGTCAGCATCAGAGCTAGGATTTAAATTCAAATCTCCAGAGACTAAACTACAAAAACAGTTCTCCCTCCAAGATGTAAATCCCAGCTCTGCAGGCCTTCCCATGGAATTTGCACTAGTGAGACTACTGTGGGCACTTCCTAGACTCAGAGCAGCTCTGGATCTGGCTAGCCAGTTTCTCCTTTGCTTTCCAAGGGATATGCCTGGTGCATTCAGCCCCAGAGCTGCTGCATTTCTGCAGGGTTTGGAGCAGTGCCCAGGTACTTACCCAGTGTATATAACAATTCTCTGGGCAGTTTGGGATCCCGGAGAAGGAAAGCCGTGCACATGCTGTCAGCATGTTAATTCTGTTTTTCTGCTGCTTAGTGTCTCGCAGACTGGAGAGGGCTCACATTCACGCTCAAATTACCACAGCATGTTAAATCCCCTGCTCAGCTGATCCAAGGTAACTGATGTGTGCATGCTCTTATTCAGCAGCAAATGCAGGTTAATTCAGTTTAGCTTAGCTGCCTGTGCTAGCCACCTAAACTGGGCTATGTTATACAGTGTTTGCTGTAGGGGTAGAGCTGATGGACAGTTGCCAAGACTCAGCTGGTGCACAGTAACACAGAAAGCTTTAGGAATTTGCTCCTGTCTTTCAGCCCTTCAAACAGAAACTCTGTATCTTGCCTTACCAGATGAATAAACAAGAGGTGATTCACAATGCTCAAGAAGAAACCTCACCTCAGTTATACTGGAAAATTGCTTGCAATAGTGTACATGCACCATTTTTGCAGCCTGATCCTGGCCTTTCTTGGATGCTGGTTCCCAGGCTAGCCGAACCACAGGTCTGATCTATGTAGGAGAAATTCAGGCACACCAAAAATGGCAGGACAAAGTTTAGTACATGTCATGGCGATTCTCTAATTTCTCTTCCTTCCTGCTCTGATGGAAGCACTTACTAGCTTCTAGTTATTTTCTCTGTAAATCATGGAGTAGGAAACGTGGATGCAACAGGCAGCTGTACACACAGAGGTGCGCACATGCACACCTCATTCAGCTCAGATTTATGCTGCCAACCATGTCCCAGCCAGGATCAGTAAAGGTAGACCCATGGTCTTCCATCCTCCTTGCTCTGGTTCTCGTTCCCATCAGGACTTGGTGATGTTTGATGGGCTGGGATCTACTCCTGAAAAACATATCAGCAGCCTCATAAAGAAAAGCCTCCTATAGAGGCATTTGAGCAAAGATTTCCCCATCCCTGGACAGGGAGACAATGGTGGGAAGGAAATTTGAGTCATTATCATCATTGTTTCAAGGTTTAATCAGGTGCTCAGGGATTAGCACCTCTGTACTGAGGGCACAGCTGGGTGGGAAGGGGCTTGGCTTCATCTTCTGCAGTGGATAAAGGCCATTTCACTTGCTGCTGAGCTGCTGTTTGGAGTGTTTCACATTCTCTGGCAACCAGGCTTGTTCAGCTCTGCAGTGGGTGGCACACTGGCAACTTCAGGCTCCCTGCAGTGGAGGCAGCTGAGACCCGGCGGGCAGCCTAAGCGCCGCAGCCAGGGACAGCCGAAGGGGCAGGGAGCCCATCCGCCGGGGCCCCTCCACCTCAAACTCCCACCGACGTCAGAAGGAAGAGGCGGGAGGGTGTATTTCCGGAGAACCTGTTTTCCAGATCCCTTGGCATCCTTCCACTGCTCTCAGCATATGCATCATCATTTTATGAGGCTGCTTCGTTCCCTGGGAGCCCCCATCTCCTCCCTTTCTTTCTCACACACATTTTATTTATTTGTTTATAACACTTCGCCTATCCCCAGGATGCCTTTCATCTGCAAGCATTTAACCATTTCACCAACAGAGGACTCCGGGCAGCAGCTCCGGGAGGCAGGGCCGAGCCGGACACGGCTCTGCCTTCGTTTCGGACTGGGCAGAGCTGTGTCCCCCAGGTCGCTCTCCCTCCCCAGCCTCGCCGATTTTCTCCTCGCGGCTGCAGAGCGGGGCTCTTGCACTTTGCTAGGCCGGGAGCCTGGTTGCCCCTGCGCTTCTTTCTGCAGCACAGCTGCAAAAGCTACCCAGGTCCCGCTGCCCCGTCACTGGGATGCAGGCAGCAGCCTGACTCTCAGGAGGACACAGCTGGCGGCAGACCTGGAAGGAAGTCCAGTCAGCACGGCGGGAGATGCGCCTCCTTTGACCACACTGACTTCCAGACATGCAGACACGCGTGGCTGAGCAACAGGCCTTCTTTCTCAGTGAGGTGCATCCTCGGAGGTCTGCTCCGGAGGCCTAATTCCACCTCCTGGGACTGGCCTCTCCGCTAGCAGGACAGTGCCTCTGAAGGAGACAGAGTCCAGCCCACAGCAGCAGCTTGGCCACCCTCATGCTCTGGGTGTTGCCTCCAGACACTAACTACTGCCCAAGCCAGCCTTCTTTAAAGGGTTCTGACAGGCTTTTTGTTCATGGATGGAGTGCAGGGCTGTGAAGTGATGGGGATAGCTGCTTCCATACTTCATGTTTTGAGAGGAGGCTTAACTCTTCCGCCCCTTCCTCCAGCCTTTGGAGCTCAGCTGGGCTCATTTCCCTACCAGGGCATCAGGCCACTGTATCCCACTGCTGCTGCAGCACTCTCCCCTCGCCCCCTGTCACTACCATCCCTTCTGTCATCATGTCTCATTCCCAATGGCATTGCTGGCTGTAGGAGACACACAGAGTCCGAACCAGCGCTCAGCTCTGCATGCAGATCAGAGGCAGAGGCCTCTGAGGGAGCAGGGTGGATGGCGATATTTGAAAATACTCTGCTATGCAAAGCAGCACGTAATGAGGTCTGCCAGGGCATACGCAGGTTACGGGGAAAGCTGCATGCTGCCGCATGCTGCCAAAGGTGAGGTCATTTCCGAGAAGTGCGAGCAAAGGTAGGTTCCACGCATGCCGGAAAGTTGTGATACCCGCTGAGTGGGAGCCAAGGAGCCAAGGAAAAGTGTGGGCACATCCACAGGCCACATCCCTCCCATCCAGTGGCCAAGCACCAGACTCCGAAAGGCCAAGAGAAATGGCAGGCTTTCACACACCTCCAGGTGCAACCCTGAACGACTGACTTCTAGTGCTGCTGGGTATCTGTGGCCAGAGGAAGTGTGCACGAATGCAGTGCTGCTCTCCACTGGGAAAGGCCAGCCAAGAAAACACGTGGGTAGGCAAAAGCCCGCTGAAAACTGCCGTGGTGCTCTGCAGAGAGACAGAGGAGGCAAAGTCTATCCCTTTCCTGAGAGGTGTGTGCGCACAAGGGCATGGTCAGACTTTGCAGTGGGTATTACCACTTCCAGGGTAGTTTTCAGCACCCAGTAGGAGTGTGTTTTTGTGGGGGCATAAATAACCTAGCCTGGCAAGTGTCAACAGCAATTAGTGTTTCACACCCCGCCGGAGAGGGGGAGAAGCACTCAGGAGCAAGCAAGGCGTGCGGGCGGCCGGCAGGGCGGAGGGGGAGCCGAACGATGCCTGCTAACGCCATCGCTTTGTCAAGCGAAGTTCCCAGCCCGGCGGGGAAGATGCCCCATCCTGCACATCTTCTTGTTCCCCCCCCTCCCCTTGTTGCTTTGCACTTATTGATTGTGGAAGCCCCGGGCATTAGTGCTCAGCTCCATGCAAAGCTGCATCACTTCGGAGGGAAGCTGATGTGGAGCGGGGTTAGCTGAACCCATGCTGCAGGCGGTGTGAGTGCTCCTCCAGCCACACGAAATCAGGCAGTAGGTGAGCATAACACAACAGCATGTTGCATAACACAAAACTGAAATGAATCCGACTTGAACAGTCTTTTACATCAGATAGAAAAAACAGCTTCACTTTTCTGTCCTGGGAGTGTGGAGTAGGTACAGCAATACCAGTGTAGGAAGAGGTACGTGCGCAAATGGCAAACGCACCTTGCCAGTAAGCCAGTTTGCCATCCTGATTTTGGTTAGCTGATGCAAATTTTCCTTTCAGAGCTCTCCTGTTGCTCTTGACAGTGCCCATGGACCATGGATGACTTACTCCTGCTTGGCATTTATGTGAGGGAAAGAAGAACAGGTGCTTAGCATTTAGGTAAATGAAACATTGGAGTTTGACAGAAGTGGTGTTTTGTTACCATAGCTGCCAGCCTTTTTTTATCAGAAACTGCCAGGGCTCAGCTCCCAGCCAGCCCCCAGCCACACCGCCTGGCAGTCTCCTGCATTCCTGCTAACTTTGTTAGGGTGTGTGCAAATGTGGGGTTCGGGGAGGTTTTGAAAGCATTTTCCAGGCTCTCTGGGGAAGCCGTATGGACTATGTGCAGAGCAACACAGGCTTAGGCCGTGGGAGCAGAAGGCAGTACCCCAGGACGAAGGTGCTGCTACCATACCAGCACGAGTAATGAGTATCTGTCTTGCTGCAGCCTCCCCCCTGCCACCGCTGCTGGATATTACTCGCATTTCCTGCTGGCACCAGTGGACAGAAGCCCTGCTGTGTCAGATGCTGTCCAAACACTGCTACAGGGACAAGCCTCTGCCATCCCCAGCCGGGGGAACAAAATAAGTATTTATGCTTGCTCCAGCACTGAAGAGCAGAGGCCCAGGGAAATCCAGGCTGAAATTGCAGTGTGAGTGGGAAGTGGCCAGATCTCGCAGGAGAAGAGGGCAGAACTCATCCCTTTGCCCGTTCAGCAAGCCCAGCCCAGGTTGCTCCCAGCGTCGCTTGGAGAGCCCGGGGCACTTGGAGAGCAAGCCCCTTCCGTCTCTGCAAGAGCGTTGTGGCAACGCTCGTGTCCTGAGCCTGGCCGAGGCTGCGTCCCTCGGGAGAAGGCGCTCCGGGAGCGGGGCTGCGCCAGGGCTGGAGGGAGGCGGGAGGTGCTGGCTGCGCAGCTGCGAGGCTCGGGCCGGGCCGGCCCTGCTCAGGCGCGCGTCCCTCGCGGGTCACCTCCGCCGAGCCACCGCCCGAAGCCGGCGGAAGGATTGCCCCCGTCTCTGCCGGCCTTGAGCTGGGCCCTCCGCGTCCCCAGGGCAGCCGCGCGCTAAGCCGCTTTGCAGACGCGATTAAAAGGCGGACGTCCTCTTCCCGGAGCCCGGCGGCAGCGGCTCCCGCCTGCCCTGCCCCGGGCGCCCTCCTGCCCCGGCTCCCGCCGCACACGCCAGCCGGGGCCAGGAGGAGAGCTGCCACGCGTGCTCGCCCTCCTCACGCGGCGGTGGAGAGCTTGGGAGGAAGGATGCAATGCTGGCTTGCAGCAGGGCTCCCGGGGAACGGCTAATCCCAGCCCGGGCAAGCAGCGCGTGGGACAGCTCGCGGCGACGCACCTCCCGTGCCTCCCCTGCCCTGGCTCTGCCAGAGGTGCTGCGCGACAAAAGCCTCCGTAGGAAATCAGGGCAGAGCGCTGCCGTGGCTGCCTCCGGAGCCCGGGCGCGGGAGGGCACGCGGGGGCCGCGTCAGGAGCGCCGCCTGGGAAGCGGGAGCTCGCCTGAGGCAGCTTGCCGCCATCCGGTGCTCGCTTTTTACCGCGTGAGGTGGAACTACCGGGGCTCGGCGCGTCGGGACGGGCAGCCCCCGGCAGCCCCCGGGCCCGGCAGGCAGCACTCTCCGGCCCTCTCGCTAACACCGGGGGGAGCTCAAAGAAATCACCGGGTGTCTCTTCTCCCCCCCACACCCCCGTTTACACAAAAAGCCTCCAAGCTTCAGTGCCCGGAGCTCGGAACGGCAGCGAGCGGGACTGCAAAACGCGGGTGACCGCGCGGGCTGGCGTGAGTCGCGCCGCGGAGGGAGGAGGCGGGCGCAGGCGGGCGCCGCTCGCTCGCGGCTCGGCTAGCGCTGCCCCCGCCACCGCGCTGCCGGGGCTCCGGCACGGGCCACAGCTTTGGGGTGGCTCTGGCACAGCTCACAGCGCTGCTGCTCGCTGGCACGCTGCGACCTGCAAAGGAACTGAAGCAGTTCGCCACTGTAGTCTCAGGGTGATTAACTCGAGTGTCAGGCAATTAACTTTTTCACACTTGCAGCCTCTAAGCCCCCTATAACTCAGAGGCGACAGATGCACTGTTTATTTTCTGCTTAAGGAGAAGTCTGTTACAGGTTACAAAGGAAAACAACTGTTCCCCAGATTTATGGTCAGGCTTCGGGGCAGATAGTAGGACAAAGGCGCCAGTTTTAAAAGCTGAAGGCCAGGTCCGTGTCAGCAGAAACTGGCATCAAGGAAGCAACTTCCATCAGCTGCAGATCTGGTCCAGGCCTTGTGCTTGAGGTGTTTTCTTCCACTATCTTTGCCCTTTCCCGGTTGGAGCAGGAATGGCTTGTAAAGGGCAGCCGTGGCAATTGCAACGTGGCAGTCTCATGGCATGGTTAAAACCAGGTTAAGTCCTGGTGTTTACAGGAGTCTTATGAACAAGATACATCTCCTCATCAGTCATAGGTTGTCTTCTTACCTTTCGAAGTATTTGGGAGTGAGGACCATAATTTGCAATGTGTCAAAAGGGAATTCTGCATCCATGCTATCAGCTCGGAGAAGGCCTTTGATTTTATCAGTAGTGCAGGGCTGGGAACTGCAAGCGTCTTGGAGTGATCTGAAGGTGTCCTAGGGCTCATTCCACCATCTGCCTCTTGTTTATAATGTAAACCTATCCTCTGTGTCCCTTCCGTGCCACAAGGGAATGTGCCAGCACAGACAGATAAACACGTGTCTGGACGGTGACATTCCCAGAGGAAAACAGAGGCTCTGCGTCTGCCTCTGCCGCAGGCCAGAGGCCACACCGTGATAGGCAGAACAAGAGGGGAGGAGGGCTGAGGATGGATTTGCATGCAGGTGTTACTGCTCATCTTGAAGCTATTTCTTTTTTCTTTTTTTTTTTTTTTTAGGTAGGAAATATTTTGTATGCTGCAACAAGCATGTTTTTGTATATAACTGCTGCTTGGGGACATCCTATATTTGTATTATGGCTGAGGAGGGACACTGGAGACAAGAAAACTTGAACAAAAAATGGAGCTCATTTAAGGAATCAGATTGCTAAAGGAATTTGCTCAGGGCATCCACGCTTTAGTTGGAACCATGTCCAAGAGCATGGACTGAGACTGTCTTCTCAGTCTGCTGTAGTTGGTACATAGGGGTTGGGGGGTTTTTATTGATTGAGCTCCGAGGCCTCAGCCCCATTATCCCCATTTTAGAAATGAAGCACTAGAAGGAGGTGCTGTGTTTTGAATACGGTCACCAGGGAGGTCTCAGCCACGTGCCCTACCCACCAGACACCACTAGAAGTGTCTTGGAAGCAAAGCATTGCTCACAGGGGCCCGAGAACGTCCCTGACCTGGAGCTGCTTGCCTACCAATTGCCAGTAAAGTCCATCTGCCCTTAAGGATAGAAATGTAGCCCACACGGAGAGCAAAGTCTGATATTGCCTGCAGCATACTTCTTGCTTGGAGTTATTGCTTGTGGATTAGTGAAGGTCAAGGATAACTGCTCCAGCCTTTCCCAGTCTCTTCCTCTACTGCAGGTTAGGAATACATGTGAAAATTTTTGTTGATTTAGACTGATCTGTAAATGCATGGAAAAATCCCACCCAGCCTGGTGGAGCCATGGGAGCAGAATATCTAGAGCAGATGTAATCATACTGGCAAACAGAAAATACTCCACCCCTTGGCCAGCAGCATGCTAGGAGAACTAGTATGATCCCTGTGGGCAAGAAAGCTCCTTATCAGCAAATGCTGTGCTTTCCTGGTCCTGGCACCCTCTCTCTAACAAAGCTCGATCCCCACATACCCTCTTCTCCTCCTTTCTCTGCCGTTAGTCTTTTCATCTCTTTGCTCTCTCCCGCCCATTTTCATTTCATCCTGACAACTTTTTTCCTTGCAGAATGTGGGAGGGATGAAAGCTGCAGATAATTAATAACCCCAACACTTTCAGCTCTGTCTTTATGGGAGAACTCAGAGATTCCTGCTCCCTCCACCTCTGCCTCCTCCTGCAAACTCTCTCTCACTTCCAGTCATGTGCTGTCTGTTCTCATTGCCTGATAAATTGCAGCTGACAGCTCTTGCTCCAAAAAACCTAGCTTATTTTTTTTGTGTGCTTGCAGCTAGTGATTCAGTTTGAGCTAGGGAGAGGGGATGTCTTAACAGCTCTTCTGAGGTGCAGTTGATCAGCAGACAACCTTCCGTTTGCAGAATGCAGCTTCTTGATAGACTGTTGAGATAACCTTACAGGTAAAGCCATGGCAAGGAGTAGGGACCCCCCGTCTCCCTAGCTCCAAGGATGGCAGGAATTACATCTCTTTCCCCTTCTCTATCTCCTGTTCTGCCACCTGGTTTCCAGCACCTCTGCAGGTCATTCAGGCTTCAGGCAAGGGTGGCTGTTCTTATTTGCTGGCTTCCATTCTTTTCTACTGTCGAGTCAGTTGGCAATAAGTACTTTGTGTATAAAAGGAGATTAGCTGGGAAGGCAAAAGGTAGGCCTTAAAGGAACAAGAGGTTTGGGACTGCACTTTGTGGGGGAAATGGATCAGTGCTGCTGCAGAAACTGTCTGAGCAAACAGCAGGAGATACAACACAGAGAGGTGAAGGAGAAGCTGCTGATGACCTCCAACCTCCTCCCAAGAGCTGCATGGGAAATTCAGTGCTGGATCCATTTATATTCAAGAGGAAAGAGCTAGGCAGAATCTCTCTCTCTCTAACAGAAGCATTATTTCTCCTACACATTGATTTTGCAGCAGTCTGCTCACCAGAAACCTTGCCTGCTTTGCAGAACTCTGGAGAATAACCACAGGGGCCTTGGCCTGAGCTCCCCCATGGCAGCTGCACGAATGCACTGCCTTCTGCACCCGAGGCCGAGGCCACTACCTTCATGCAGCAGTGCAGCGTTTCCACCATAGATCCACCCAGCATAGCTGAATCTCTTCAGCTGTAGTGCAGAGGTTTGGTGTTCTTAAGTTGAACATTACCTGGACAGTAAAGAAGCCTCTGATGTTTCTACAGGACATAACATGCTGGAGAAGGTCCCCTTCACTTTGGAAATTCCGTGGAAGGAAGGGCGCCCATTCTTCCCAGGGCTGCTTTCAGAAGCAGGACTGTAAAGGAGCTGAGAGTGATGGCGTGAGCTGTTTTGGCTGCTGGACTACTTTGTTTGATAGATTCCTCCTTGTTAGGTGAGAGACTGAGACCTGCCAGTTGCTGTCACGCAGGGCACAGAACCTGTGTGTACTCTCTGCTGTTGCTCTCGAAGTCAGCTGGTGAATTAGGGCTGCAAGACCATAGTTCTTGCAGCTTCTCTTGAGCTGTCCCCCTTTTCCGTCACTTTAAAAGTTCTCGATGGGCAACTCCCTCAACTTCAGATATAAGTGTTGTTTGTTTTATTTTTGGTGCTTCTTTTCTTTCTCTCTCTCCTCTCTTCTTCCCATTCAAAGAACTTGGGACCCTGTGGCTTTTTTCCATTTGTGGGCTTACTTTAATCTCTGTTACAGCGTTTTGTCTCCTTACCTCCTGCCTGGTGCCAGAGCTGTAAGACAAAGAGGTGTTTACACTAGTAGACTGCCCAGGCATTGAGGCCAGAGACAAACAGCACAGCGGAGGGCGGATAGAATTGAACATTTCAACATTTTTTCCAGCTGTCCCCAAAACCAATATTGACCCAAGACCCCTGTGAGGCTGCTTTAGTCAAAGTTTTACCAGACTAATCAACTTTTCAGAGAGCAGGCCCCAGGAGCTTGGGCCTGAGGGGAGATGAGGACACCATTGCTCCCGAGATGGGAACTGTCCCACTGGAGAGAATGTCCCTCCTACTTGGACAAATCATGAGCTTTATCACCCAGCACTAAAGAGCTGACACCACCTGGACCATGCTGAACAGGGCCGTATGATAAAAGGGCTGATTGTGTTTCTCCTGAGAAATGGCCCATTTCAAGCCCTGCTTAATGGAGCTGGGGGGAGAGAGGAATTTGGGAACAGGAGCCCTCCATACTGGGAGGCACATTTTTAGCTGCAGATGACATTCAATTAAGAAGCTCTAATGGGGCTGGATTGTGCCTAAGCAATACAGGCATGAGGGTCAGTGCTGAACAAAATCCTGTTGACATCACTTTTAAGAAGTGATTCACTGAGCAAGAGGAGAATAGGCCTTGTTGAAACTTCTCCTCAGCACAAAAACCTCAAAGAGGAGTTTGGCCTCTCCTCTTTTCTCCCCTTCGCTCCATTATCTGGCAGGGTCGCCGAGGGACGTGTTACTAAGGAAGAGTGGAGGGGAGCCGGCGGGAAGAGTGGCCATGTCCTCTGGCTCATCTGCTGGTGATAGCACATCCTCTTGGGGAGGGAGGCCTTTGGGGGCCTGGGTTTGGTTAACCTGCCTCATTAGTGGCTGTATGACATCATTATCTCACATTAGCGACACTCTTCCAGAGGTAATTGGGAAGCCTCTGGAATGGCCCCCTGACCTTTAATTAATGCAACGGGGCCTTCTCCTTGTGTGATTCCTCACTCTGCCTCAAGCAGCTGCTTCTTGTTAAGATGCCAAAACAGGGGAGCCCTGGTCCCATGCCGGGATTTTCTAAGCCGCTACCCACCGGGGGAGAAATAAAAAGGTGCATGAGCAGTCGGCTGCTGCCTGACTTGTTTCAACCTCTGTTTTCACCAGCCTCTTGCCCGCCCCCAGCTCCAAGCTGCTGCCTGGGCAATTACCTCTGGCTGCGCCACGGCAGAGCTGATCAGTCTGGCCAAGGCTCCCTGCCCAGGGGGTTCCCCGTTGGCCCCAGCAGTGCCACGTGGGGTATTGCCCCTTGAGCAGCAGGGATGGCAGAGGAGGCAGGCAGCCCGCTGGGCAGCGCTGGCCCTGCTGAGTGAGCAGGCGCTGCGTGGCACAGCGCATGAAGC
Organism: Rhea pennata; assembly: GCF_028389875.1. Classification (NCBI taxonomy): domain Eukaryota; kingdom Metazoa; phylum Chordata; class Aves; order Rheiformes; family Rheidae; genus Rhea; species Rhea pennata. Next base: position 5,210,433 of record NC_084684.1, on the reverse strand, counting down.
CTGACCCTCTCATTTGCACAGAGAAGGGGAAGAGCCGCTCTTCGGTTACTGCTGGGCAAAAGCCTTTGGAGGAGGCTCGAGACCTCCCCTCAGCCCTTTTCTACTGCTTGTAGGCACAGCTAACTTGTGCAATTGGCAGACAAGCTGTTTTAGCCTCTCAGTGCAATCAGGTCATGGTCGCAGCTAGAGACAGGACCGCTCAGATGGGGCAGATCCAAAGTAGAAATGCCACGTTTCTCTGATTATTCTGACACTCAAAGCAAAGAGGAGTCCTATGCACTACTGTAAGAGAGAAGGGATAGACTGTGCTCCTCCCAAGCCTTTCATCTCGTTCCAGCTGTGATTCTGGTGTCTGCTTCTGTCTTTGCAGTTGTTATTGCCTCTTAGTTTGGTCTCAGCTGCTAAATCAATGGCCAGAGATTAGTCACTGGCAGCTCCAGGTAGCATAGAGATTTCCATTAGTACTGTGCATCTGGGCTGTCATTATTATTAGCAGTGTTATTACAGCAGCGTCTGGAGGCTCCGGTCCAGAGTGGCATTTTGTACTTGGCAATGTGCAGAAGGAGAGGAGTGTCAGTCCTGATGTGCCAGTCAGGCAAAGGAGCTACTGCATCCCTGTTTTACAGCCAGGACACTGAAAAGCAAGTTGAGAGAGGAAGCCCCATGCAAGGTCACGCTTAGAGCCTGGGATGACCTAAAATACATCCCAGACCTCCTCATCTACTTTCCAGTGCCCGGATCCCAGAAATGTCCCTTCTCTGTGCACTTGCCTACAAAAAACCTGACCGGTCCTGAAGAGTGTTGTCTTCCCTATTGCTCTGGGCCAGGATTTTTAAACCTTAAGTTCTTTTCAAAGAAGTATAAGAATTTTTGTAGCATGCAAAGGAACTCAGTAGCTCAGGAATACCCAGTCCCCAGTCAGAACCCAAATAACTGATATGAAAATACAAATGCAAGCCACACATCCTCTCCATTCACAAGAAATAGAAGGAAGAAATATTTTAATTCCATTAAGAAGGGGAGGAAAAATAACTGCATTTACTGGGGGATTCTTAGGTGTGGTATGAGGAGACAGGAAGATGAGAAGAAATCTCTACTGGGGAAGAGTTTTGCTGAAGCATTGTTTCAAAGACTGAAACAAAAACATTTCCTCAAAAGACAATAGCCTGATAGAGAGAGGTGGGTTTGTTTGGTTTTACTGGGAGATGGATTGATCTAGGGCCAGCAAACTGTGTACAGTGTGTGTGTGCATGGGGGCAGTGGTTTTGTGCTGGAAAATACAGAGCTCTGAAAATAGGGTGGGCAACCAGAGGTGAGTGCAAGAGCAAAGGCGAGGAGCTGTAAGGAACTTGCTCTGTGTTCATGAAGACAGCACACACAATAAGCTCCAGACGTACTTTTGGGGGGAGCTGCCAGACCCAGTTAAGGTGGTAAAAACATGTTAATGTGGCCAGCATGGTCTGACTTGAATTTGAACAGTAATCAGGGCCTTATTAATGGGGAACAGGTGAAGGTGGGAGCCGTGGGTAAACCTGTGCTCCCCGTGATATGATACAGTGTTTGGATATGCTCACCACAGAGGGCTTGCCATGTGCACAGCATGTTGCTAAACGTGGCAGCAAACAGGGAGAGAAACAGAGCTGGATTGTAAATTATCATGGAAACCAAAGGTGGAAGCCCCATCCTTGGTCTTGGTGTAGAGCAGGCTAGTTCTCCGTAGACAGACTGTATTGTGCTCTTGCTTGCAGTACGCAGGAGGTCAGCGCAGGAGGAACTTCATTCTGATGCACTGCCTGGAGCGTTTCCCTTCCGGCCGCCCTTCCTAGCCATGGGAATTCTGAGCACTGTCAACACCAGATCTCAGCTCGGGTGCTTGCACCCCTTTTCCAGTTTCATCTCATCGCCCTCTTTAGCAAATGTAAGACTGACTGGTACAATGAACATTTTCTCCCCTGCCTTTTCTTAGAGTGGGCAGTGAGCGCACTGTGCTTAGATTCCTTTCTCACTCAAAGATACACGATCAAGATCTCATCCCTTCTGCCTCATAGCATTACCACAGTTAGATGGCTCCCGAATAACTCTCTTTCCCTAATCACTGTTTATGTTCTGCAGGTGAGAGGGGGGCAGTCGTATCCAGTTGCTTCTGTTCCCTGACGGGAGGACTATGAAGGTGCTAGTCCTGAGGCCAGGCACAGCTAAGAGCAAGATTTATGAAGGATGCTGCAGGTTTAGCCATTGCAGTCTAGTGCACAGAGCATCACCTGGGGCCCTGGAGCCAGCCAGCTTCCACTGCTGGACTTGCTACTGAAACCCAGCCAGCAGTGATCACAGGAACATCACACCCCAGCCCTGAGCTTCTGCATCACCAGGCACCTCGTGCCTGGCCACGCTCCGTGTCCCAGCAGGGACTTTCTCCCACATGCCGGCCTCAGGCAGCAGAGGAAGGCTCCCCTGCAGGCAGACAGGTGCTCTAGGTGTTACTGTCGTGTAGGTAAGGCTCCTTCCTTCCTCGGGCTTTGCGCCTGCTCCTCTGTCCCGGCTGCTGGGAGGGCTCCAGCACGCACACTGCCTTAGGCACTTGCATGAATAGTCGAGGATTGTTCTTGTGGTACTGGCCCAGCTCTTACCCTAGTTTTGTCTCTGAAACCTCCCTAATAATCTTCAACCTGAGGACCTTGGGTTGTTATTCCCCTGGCCAGGATTATCTGTGGGGCTTTTGTTTTCAAAATGTGGAAACAAATTAACTCCCCAGAAAGCGCTGTTCAGAGGATTGGGGCTTTTAATTCGTTGACAGCTAAAGGCAGCGTATTTCAAAAGCAGGTGAATGATGTAGTCAGGTCCTTTGGAGCCTTCAACTTGCAGAGAGCTTTAGCTTTTTCAACAGTGGCATTTGGTTTCCTGGGGCTTTGGGGATCTGTCTGCACAGTGCAACACACTGCAGTACTGCTTGTAGGCACAGCTAACTCCTCCACACCCGGGCAAGTATCACTACCCATTGCAGCACTAAGTGGTGCAGGGACGCCTGTGAGTGCTTTGAAGGCACTTTCCCCTGGGGAGAGGGGAGAGCAACTCTCCGTGTTAGTCATTTGGGGATTCTCGTTTTACAGCTCCAGCCTTCAGAGGGTTAATGTCATCAGCTCTCCAGGGCTGATTTAATTCAAGCCAGACTGGAGTGCTGCACGCAGCAGCCTCCCCTGGAGCTGCTGCCTTTGCTCTGGCACTCTCCCACCCTCAGGAGAGAGGGTGAGCAGAGCAGCCGTGTGCGAGGAGCTACTGGTGTCTGTTATGCTTGCAACCTGACCGCTCCTTTGCTCTTTGAAGCTGCTGGCAGTGGGTGGGCCGAGATCAGTGGAGTGGCCGATCTGCTGGGAGTTAGAATAACACAACCATGCTGCCTTGTTCAGCTGGGAATAGGATTCTGTTTGGAAGGGGGTGGGCAGCGTGGGGATGAAGAAACCAGGACGCTGAGGACTGACAGAGTCCTGCAGATGTGGAACAGCTTGCATTTGGGGCTGGGGTGGGAGGGGAGGCCCTTTCAACCCAAAACATAATTAATCAGTGGCTTTGACAGAAAACGGAGCTGTGGCTGCAGTTCCAGCTACCGTTGCCCTTTCCAGGCCCACAGCCGGAACAGAGAGGGGAGAGGTTCATGGCATTCGTGCTCCACAAGAAAAGCTCAGCTCTTTCTTCTCGTATCCCATCTCAGATCTTTCTCGCAAGGATCAGCTTGCCGGCCAGCAGTGACTTCTCCTCCACTGCTTCCCTCCAAGTCAGCCCCTTTCCCTCACATTATGATGGAGAATACAGGTCAAAGAATTGGTTCAAGTCACTAACTCATGTGTCCAAGAGTTTTACTTTAGGCATTTTCTACCTGGGTCCAAGACTCACCTCATCCCTGGCTGGGATTGTCCAAAATATCAATTCCTTTTGCTAAACACAGATAAAATAGCTGATTACACCTTTAGGTGCAAGCTGACAGTGGCTGACACAATGACATTTGTCTTGCAGGGAGCCTGACCCCCAAAGCAAGACGTGCCATCTCACCTGCTCCCACCCTGAACTCCGAGGGTGCACTGACAGCCGAGGCAACGCTCGCTCGCCCCTGTGCTGACCTTCCTGGCAGCCAGACGGAGCAGAGCAGGGGCAGAAAGAGCCCATTCAGCTCTTGCCTTGTGCCCTCCGTTAGCGTCCCTGCAACACCCAGTGACGAGCGGCCTCTGAACTCAGCTTCTTTATGTGACGGTGAAAGGAAATAGGGACACAGGGGAGGAGAACTTATGCTTCCAGTGGAGTGGGCATGAGGAGGAGGTCCTGGTGAGCTGTGGCTCTACTCTGCCCTGAGAGTTACTGCAGGGCTCTAGCTTTGCATGCGCAGTGCCCTGAAGGAAGGTGCTGAGCCAGCGCTTAGGGCTGGTGCCCACCTTTCGTGGGTGAGGGCAGGCAGCTGCTTCAGCACTTCTGCCCTGAATACCAGGCACCCAAGGTATACGCCACCAGGACAGAGATGCCAATGCCTTTTTGTGGTTATCCAGCAGGCTTGGAGTGGCCCCAGCTCCAGGCTGCGCTGTGACCCAGGTCTCCTGCTACTGCTGCTGCTTGCCTTGCATTGCAGCAGCACCTCAGAGCCAGGACCAGGCATCTCTTGTGTGCAATGATGTGCAAAGGCAGAACACCTTGCACCGGTAGAAACTGCAGAAAGCCGTGCCTCAGAGTGCTTAGAGCTGGATGGAGACTGCTGAGATACAGCTGCCTGATGGTTAAGAGACCTGGAGACCCTCATGTGGCAGCAGGTAACCTTCCCGTGTGGCACAGTGAATGTCTAGCATTGCAGCACAGAGCAGGACAAGCTTGCTTTAGAGACACCCACCGTGTACCAGTCACTGTTAGCAAAGACCCTGCTATTGCAGACTTAAGGAATTTGTCTTTTTCCTTTCCTCTGGAGGCACCATACCAACTGGAGAGGATGTATGGATGTTATCTTCCCCTACATGCCTACCCTTCCTTTCAGCTTGCAATCCTGACTGCTCTAATACCATTACAGCCCCAATGTCCTGGACATCTGAGCCCTCTTTTTAGGATTAACATAAACTTGTGCCTCAGGAGGGGGTTAAAAATCTTTGGGAACAGATAACTTTCTGGCTGTTAAGTGACATCTAGTGGAAATGGCAGGAAAAAATGAGTTCTACAGGCAAAACATCATTGATCCTGTTGGATTCAGTGGTAAAACTGATTCCTGTGAGCTGGAATTTCAGCCCAGCAGCTTCTTTTCAAGACTCGTAGAAAAGAAATTAAAATAGCTCCATCTGTTTGGGTATGGCTTACAGAGAGAGCACAGCAGGTTTGGTTTGTCTTACTCAGATCAATGAGCAATGTAAAAAGCAGGACGGCTGTGACATGACTGCGGCTACCTGGCTTTAAAGCTACTAGTACCTAGTCAGAAACATGGGCGCCACAACGGACCATGCACCGAGCTGGATTGCTATGCTACAATTCAGATTAAAGCGATGCAGTGGGCTAACTCTGGTTCAGGTCCTGCCTGGCCTCTGACAGCTAGCAACTGTTCCCTGGATCTGGGATGACTGATCTGGATGCAGCTTGTCCAGCTGGGCTATCCAGCTGCGCACAGACCTGCGCCAGAGGGTAGTGGACCCAGAGCCCGTTGGCTGTCCGGGTGGGAGCACCCAGCGAGAAGCGAAGCTGGGGAGCTGCCCAACACGCACCTCAGGGAGTGGCAGGTCCCGTGCCAGTGCTGGGGATTCGTGGCTATTGTGCCTGTCCGCGTCCCGTGTCTTGGAGGTAGCTATGCATCCTCTTTGCCCTGCCTCCCTTTCTTGGCATCAGGGGCTTGTCTGCCTGCTGCCACCTCCGCCCCTGCAGGAAAAGTCCAGCCAGCAGAGTAGATGCAGCCTGAGGCTATTCTTGTGTAGACCTAAGCCAACGTTTACAAGGAAACCTGAAACCCAGTGAGATTTGGATTAGCAACCCGAAACTCAGGCCAGAATACAAGCCATACAAGCCTTTTGGAAGAGCTTGGCAGAGTTTCAGGCAAGTGTGGGCTGAGTTTCAAGTTAGCTAAGGCTGACCTTTGAGTGAGCCCACTGCTCGCTTCTCAGGAAGCATGGGCCTGAATTTTAAGAGAGCCTGGGGACTAAGTTTCAGGGGGGAAAAAATAGCAGTTAAAGGGTTTAGGCAAAACCAGAGCAGACTTCTTATGGTTTGGGGGTGACAAGTCCTAGCCACTCACCTGGCCCCAAACCAGCAAAACCAGACTGGTGGTTACAGCTTCATTGCACTCTGAGTTTCAGTGCAGACTTAACCCTTTCCTCAGCATGGAGTAGCTGTTACTTAGCTGTTACTCTCTTCAGATGGTAGACCTACATTTCCAACCTGCTCTTTCCCCTACATGAGAGAGGTCTCATGGTTGTTAGCTGTTGAAGGTCAAAGATGTAGACCTGAACGCAAGCAGCTCAGCACTCCCTATCCCCAGCCCTCAGAAAGGGCTGAGCTGTCCACACGGCATTTTGTACCTTGGGGGAGATTAGTGGCAGGGGAGAAACTAATCAAGGGGGAGAGCACAAGATGGAAAGGCTGCTGTTGTCAGAGCAGAAGGTCATGGCCCAGAGATCAGCTGGAGATGGACAGATAAAACCATGACGTGTCAGTGAGAGAGCATGAAGGATGATGCTCAAGCTAAGGCAGAAGAGGGCATGCAAAAATGGGCATAAGTAGAGCTGTCAGTCCCAGGCAGTGGGAAGTAATAAGTAGTCCTGCTCTTAAAGCTGTGGACGGATTTTTCTTTCCACTAAACTTTTCTTTTTTCCCTTTGGTCTTCCTGCAAACTCATCACTCTCTTCTTCCCTTAAAAGACATCACGTAATGGCCAATATCAAGGCAGGGGGAGCACATCTGTAATCTGTCCCACATTTCTCGGTTGTGTTGTCTCTGAAGCAAATTTAGCCAAAAACACAATACTCCTGACGTTTAGTGTAGATTTTACATGCTCTGTGAAGTTTAAATTTTCCCAAATGTAGTTTCCTGGGTAGGAAGTTGCTTATCTCAGACTCAGAGTATTATTCTATATAGCTCTTATCTTCTCCTCTGCCCCACCCCGCCAGCCTGTTGAAAGTCCCTTACCCTGGGAAGAGTGACCGTGGAGCCTGAGGCCATACGAGAGGTCTTTACGCCAAAGGAAGCGCTCCTCCAGGCACTCCCGGTTTTCTCGCCTAGCTCCCTGTTTCGTGCCCTTGATTCTGGCTCTTTCTCCCGCACTGTGTCCTGTGTCATCAGGCTGAGAGGGGCCTCATCTGCCACTTTATTTCAGTCCCTTCTCTAATTACACGTCGACGCTGGTTATTTATATAACGCCCTTAATGCCAAAGTGTCAATACGCGGAGGGCTGGGAGACGGCGGGGAAGCCTGTGCCCGCCTGCCCGCGGCTCCGCAGACGGCGGCCGCCGGTCACGTCGGTCCAGAGGCGCTGGAGCAGCTGGCCGCGTCCCAGCACGTTGCGCCAGCGCCTCTGGAGACAGCTCTGGCGGGCTGGAGCCAGGCGTGCCGGAGCGGCCCGGGGTCGCGCGCCGCCCGCCAGGAGGTAATTGGAGACGGCCTGTCCGGGCTGCAACCGCTGGATGTCCGGTGCGTGCTGCGCCGTGCCCCTCCTGCAGCCCGTGTGGCTCGGGGCAGCCCGCCTTGCCCCGGAGTCCGGGCTCTGCCTCTCTGGTCACCCCAGAGGAAGCCAGGGAAGTGCTAGCAGACGCGTGATTTCCCCAAGGACGGTGTGTGGGCTTTACCCTGGACAGCTAACCGAATTCTTGGATGTCTCTTGCGCTGAGACTTGTTTGTGTGTCGGAGGCCAGGGTGGAACATGTGGTGGGGCGTGTGCAGTTCCTGCTGGGTTTGGTGTGCGGCCGCTCCAGCGCCGGTTTTCAACGCGACAGCGATAACACGGGCCGCCAGGCTGCTGCTGGCTTCCAGTTCCGGCTCGCTTTCATGTTCGCTGCTGCGGTTTGCGGGGCACACTTTAAAGGCTTCTCCGACTAACCCCGGCTGCCGGACTCAAAGGGAAGGAAGCCGGCTGCAGCCAAGAAGAGGAAGCCGGGCGGTTTCCCTTCTGTGCCTGCGAGCGCAGCGCCTGTGAGGGACAAGGGTGTAGCCAGATCAGAAGGGAGACAGGACGGGAGGACAGCGGACCCCCTTCCTTCTGCGCTTTCTTGGCGGGGAAAGCTCCCCGCGTGCGTCAGGCCACCGGACAGAGAGAGGAAGCGTGTTCCGGGCAACAAGTGCCTGGCGGCACGGGGCAGCGTGGGGCAGATCCGGCCGCCGGCAGCCTTGCGGCGCTGCAGTGTGTGAAGCCAGCCACGAAGGGGAGCATCCTTCCCGCAGGAGGGCCGGCGCCGGGCAGCGCGAGGCAAGGAAGGGGGCCCGGCTCGCCCCGCTTCCCCAAAGCGATGCACCAGCGCCCAGTACGCGCTTGCAGCGCCTTGCACAGCCCCCAGTACACACTTGCAGCACCTTGCACTAACCCCCAGTACGCGCTTGCAGCGCCTTGCACAGCCCCCAGTACGCACTTGCAGCACCTTGCACTAACCCCCAGTACATGCTTGCAGCACCTTGCACCGGCCCCCAGTACACACTTGCAGCACCTCGCACCAGCCCCCAGGATGCACTTGCAGAGCCTTGCACAGCCCCCAGTATGCGCTTGCAGCGCCTCACACCAGCCCCCAGTACATGCTTGCAGCACCTTGCACTAACCCCCAGTACACACTTGCAGCGGCTCACACCAGCCCCCAGTACACACTTGCAGAGCCTTGCACAGCCCCCAGTATGCGCTTGCAGCGGCTCACACCAGCCCCCAGGATGCACTTGCAGAGGCAGCTGCAGCAAACGGTTCCCCCGCGTCCGTGGGAGTGCGCGGCCAGAGCGGGCTTGGCTGTGCGCTGGCAGCCGCCTCCGGCTGCTGGTCTGCTGGCGCCCGGCGCCTGCGGGGCAGTTCTCAGCCTCAGGGCAGCGCTGCCTCCCCTCAGCGGGACGCGTGGGGCCGCAGCTGGGCTCGGGCTCGGGCTCAGAGTCGCTGGACTACAGTCGGCTCTTTCAGGGCATCTATTTCTGGCCCTAGGGCAGGGGAGGGTGCGCTAGGCGGCCAGCCAGGAGCCTCACAAGAGCTGGGAGCTATTTCTGGCGCCGGCTGCTGACCTGGGAGACCGCTCGCAGCGAGTCGCTTCCCCCTGCACCTTTCTCCTGCCGTGCCTGCTCTGACTCTCCAACCCGATGCTCCCTCCATCACCTGCAGCACCGGGTGCTCCTGGGGGCACCTGGGCTGCTGCCACGCTCCGTGCAAGGGTTGTCAGAAGACCATGACGCTTGCTGTGCTGTTTTGCTGTAAATCTGCAGTAGGTGCCTTGGAAGCGCTGTCAATAGACGTATGACGCCTCGGAGGCATGGTTTTCTTACCCCTGACACAGGTATCCTGCAGATAGCTCTTTGTCCAGCATATCCACCTCTTTGCTTCTGTCGCTGCCATTCAGACAGGGATCTGCTAGCATCATCCCCTGGCTTGGGGCTAATTAGCCCCCCATCACTGGGGCTAATGACTGTGAGCTCTGTGGGCCAGGCCTGGGCCCCTCCTCTGCTCTCCATCCCTCAGGGCAACCATAGACGCGGGACAGAATTAAGCAGGGGGCATCAGCAGACGCCCTACGGACATCAGAGGGTGCGGGGTGGAAATGCTTTTGCTGTCACCTTCACATCTCCCCCACCAGTTCCTATATATGGGCCTGCCCTCTCTGAACCCGCTACGCTCCGGTCTCAAGTGACACACTGGGGAGGGGGTGGTGGGGAGGCCTAATTTTAGCCTGTGAATGGAGCTGTGCTGAAGCCGAGTTCTCTGTCCCCGTGAAGGGTACAGCATCAGGTTGTGCTGGGAGGATTCTGCTGCATGGCTCTCTGAATGCCTCCATCACCGGCTTAGATTGCGGCACAGGTAGGATGCAGCCCTACGATCTTCCTGCTGCTTCTCCAGCTGCTGGATCCCCCCTGCTGTTGCCTCTCCCTCCTCAAAGCCAAAAGTAAGGGAGAGACTGCTGTGGCTTGCTGAAATTTCCCTGTCCGGGCTGTGCCTAATGCTACATCCTTGTCTGATACTGAGCCAGTGGGGAAGTTCAGGCGTGTGAATGCTCCGTTTGCTTGAACAGGGTGATCTGGGCCAGCGGACCATGTCGGGTGCACCGCACTGCTGGCTTCAGCGGGTGATCCGGTTGTCAGAAATCCGCCTGGCCCCGTCCGGTAAGGTAAGGCGCTCACGGATGTATCTGCCTCTCCCAGAGGAGGGTCGGAGCTACCCCGGCTAGTCGCACCCCCGTGCAAGACCTTGCTTCCTTGCGGCTTCGCTCCTCTGTCCAAAGCGCCTGCTGTGCTGCCGCGGGGAGAGAGCCCCGGACTCGGTGCTGCGCTCGGAGGGGCGCGGGCGGAACGGAGCCGCGGGGGCCGGGAGGGGTCTCGGTGCCGCCAGCCGAGCTGCGGTCCGGCGCAGCGGCGCCTGCGGCTCCCGAGCCTGCAGGAGCCGTCCCGGCTTCGCCCCGGCTCCAGCCCGCGGGCAAACGGGGCAGCAGGCCGGGGGCAGGGTTGAGCGGGTCTGCAGGGTGCTCGGCTCGCCCCTCGCGTGCCGGCCTCACCAGCCGCCTGCCCTCGCTCTGCCCCTGCAGCCATGGAGAGCTTCGAGTACAGCATCCAGCTGAGCGACAGGGACTGGGCCGAGTTCTACGCGGCCGCGGAGGAGTGCAGCCTGAGGCCGGCCGCCCTGGCCGCGGCGGAGGAGCCGCGCCCCGGCGACCTTGAAGGAGGGGACGGCGCGCCGGCGAGGGGGCGCCGAGCCAGCGCCGACGGGCGGGCCGCGGCCAGGCCGGGCGGCGGGCCAGGGCCTGGCTCGGGAAGCTCTGCCCCACGTGGGGGCCCCGCAGACGCCTCCCCGCGCCGGCCCGCCGGCGGGCACCTCGCCCCGCCGGAGGGGCTCTCGGGCGGCGCGGACGGGACGGAGCCCGGCTCGGCCGGCAGGCTTCGGCGCGAGAGCGACGAGCGCGGCGGCCCCGGGCGGGCGCCGGCGATGCCCGGCCCGCGGGGGCGGCAGCCGCCCCGCGCCCCCGCCGCCGGCCTCGCCGCGGGCCGGGAGGCGGCAGCGCCGGAGGAAGGAGCGGCGGGCGCGGAGCCCCCCGCCGCGGCGGGCGGCGGCGCGGGAGGGGAGCAGCCCCCGGCGGCGCGGCCCGGCGGGGCCCGGCGCGGCGCCTCGCCGCCGGCCTCCCCGCGCGGCCCGGCGGGGCGGGGGGCGAGCGGCGCCGCCCGCTCGGAGCCCGCGCGGCGGGCCCCCCCGAGCGAGCTCGCCCCGGGCGCCCCTCCGCAGGCCGCCCCCGGGCCGCCGGAGGACCCCCGCGCGCGGGCAGCCCGCGCGGCCCCGGGCTCTGCCGGCGGCTCCCTGGAGGTCGTGAGGCCCAAGACGCCGGCGCAGCCCAGGAGGAGCCGCAAGCAGCGCGGGGCGAGCGCCGCGGAGGCCGCCCTCGAAGACGGCGAGGCCGCGGGGGCGGCGGCGGCCGGGGGCCTGGCCCGCGGCGGGGCCCCCGCGCCGCCGCTGCTGCCGTCGCGGCGGAGCGGAGGGCAGGAGGAGGCCGCCGAGCCGGGGGCCGGGGAGGCGGGGAGCGAGGAGGCAGGGCAGCGCGGAGGGCCCGCGCCTGGCCCTGGCGCGGACGAGGGAGCGCGCGCCGCGAGCGCTGCCCCGGAGCTCCGGGCGAGGGAGGCAGGGCCGCAGCTCCCGGGGAGGGGGACGGAGCCCGGGCCGGCGGGGGCCGCGGGCGTACGTGGCGCCGCGCCGCCGGTGCTGGCCGGAGGGCCTGCCGCTCCCCGGGGAGGCGCGTGCCGGGCCGCCGCCGGGAAGCCCCCCGATCCCGAGGGCGCGGCGGCGCCCGGGCGGGATGCTGCGGCGCGAGCTGGCGGGCAGCCGGCAGCCGGGACCCCCGGGGCGCCGGAGGGCTCTGCGAGGGGGAGCTCCCTCGAGGTGACCTGGCCCGAGATGTACGACTATCTGTTCTGTGACTCCCAAGGGGAAGAAGAAGGAATGGGGAACCAGGTGGAGGAGGAGAAAATACCCCTGGAAAGGGAAATATCTTTGCCTGAACTGTACGAATATTTTTTCATTGAGCCTGAAGGAAAGAGGAAAAAAGCCAAGGGTAAAGAGAGGAATCGAAAGAAGCTCAGAAGCTTGGACCAAGCTCGTCTGCAAAATGAGGACCCTGGCTCAACTCCAGTCAAAGAGTCTCTAGTCATCTCTGTCCCCGAGGTGTACGAACACTTCTTCGCTGATGGGCCTGGGCGTGGTGGGGGCTGGAGAGGGATTTTCCTTACCCCTTCCACCTCCGAGGTGAAGAAGGCAGTAGGGGCTTTGAAGTCGCTCCTGCAACGGCCAATGCATCTCGTCAGAGGCCGGGTCCCAGCTCCCCACAGTCTCGTGCAGAGAGGGTCCGGCGAGAAGCTCCCTCTCATCCCGCTGGCACCACTGGGAAGAGGTCAGGCACAGCCCGAAGGTCTAGACATGGCCCTTGCACTGACAGGTAAAGCACCATCAGCGCGCCTGATAGCTCCAACTCGCTGCTGTGCTCGGAGATACGCTTCTGCCTTTCGTGCTCACCCCTGCTCCCTCTGCCTTGCGGAAACTTCTTAGCCAGCTCTGACGCTGCTGCAGCCATCTCCCCTCCAACTGCAGCAGCATTAGGGCCACCTTACAGGTGGAAGCGTTTTGGTGGGCTCAGCCAGCATAGCTGGTCTGAAATCACATTCCCAGCACGTTTCCTTGCCATATAGCAGCCCTGGGCTTTAGCAGAGATCTTTGGAAGTGGGGCAAGAAAAACAGCCATCTATTCCTGTGATGCTCCTGCTGCCCCTGTGCCTGAGCAACTGCTGCTGGCCAGGCCTTGCAGGCCAGTTCCCAGTGCTGCGGGAAGCATGGGCAGTGCTATAGGCACATGCTGTGCTTAACTTTGCTTACCAGCATGCTCCAGTCCCGGGGCGGTGATGGTGATGGTAGCGTGCTTGCAGCAGGCTGAAGCTCGGTCAGGCCCAAACTCCCTCTCCTGGTTGAGCAAGTTGACCCTAACTGGGTATAACTTATTGTGGATTCAATTTATTCTTTTCCACCCTGGCCAAGGAAAATTTGCTGAAGCACGTAGCTACATTAAACATGGCTGGTGTTATTGCAAGGTCTGGTAGGGATGGGAATCTCCCCATGCCCGTGCTGTCCAACAGCCTGCAGACCCACATGCCTGTATTTCTGATGAGGAAATGGGAGAAGGGCCAGTAAAATCCTCCCGTACCAAACGACTCATGCCCCTGAGATAAAGCAATGATTGCTGAGCTGCTGTCCTGATAAGCCTGGTCTACTAAATTGCCTAATGCTGTTGGGGGAAAAGGTATATACGGAGTACAACATGTTCAGGGCTTTCAACCAAAAGAGGTGAGGGGGACTTTAAAACAGATGCTAATTTAAAAAGTATTCTCCAGAGACCCCCAAAGGGTACCTGGACTTTGACTATTACATCTCTTTCCTGGGACTGGTAAGAGAGACAGGAATAAAGGGAAAGCAAGCCTGACCCAGTAGGACAGCCAGCATATTTATCTAAAAGCTTATACAATGCTTACAGCCGTGGTGCCTCACAGTTAATATTAAAAATAAACAATGAATGAGTCATCCCAGAGGTGACTCAAAATAGCGCTTCCGTTCTGTTTGCACAGAGAAAAACTCTTTTGCAATGGTGTAACTAATTAGTAAGCCAGCTTTAATTAAAAGCTCAATCAAATAAAATTAGGAACAAAAATAACTTACTCTTGCAACATGTCTTCAAGTTTTGCTAGACTGCTATCTCTAAAGTCGGACTCTGGAAAGAAATGCAGAGCCCTCAGTGCTGCCTCCCACCCTGGTCCTCGCAGGGTGCAGGACTGAGGTGGAAGTGCAGGGCCATGACCTTTGCCACAGGGATATGTGTTATACCGGAGCCATGGGCACCTCCAGCATGGACCAGAGCACCTCCCAGCATGGGGGCAGGCAGGGACCCCGACGCAGAGGGGGCTGCCTGCAGTCACCATGCGGCAGCAGCCAGCCCAGGCCTCCTGAATCCTGCTGCACTAGCCACTGGACCATCTTGCAGGCACCAAGTAGGGATGCTCTGGGAAGAAACACGGGGAAGGTGCTGGGGCAGTCAGAGGTAGGCTGTGCATTCATTAGCTGTCTCTCCCATGCCTGCAGGTAGAATTAACAAATATTTGTTTCAGGTTCTTTAACAAAATTTAAAATTGAGATGAATGAAAAAATGTGCCACCTTCCTTAAGGAATATAGCTGAGTCCAAAATAGATATATTTGACTAGATCAGTAGTAAAGAAAAGCTCTGGGAGGGAAAATGTGTGACAAAGATGTATTTCTTTTGGAGTATAAGGAACTCTGCGCTGGAGCCTGCGATGGCAGAGGAGGGCAACATAATACTTAGGCTTTGTGCTGTTCTTCCTGCAGGGAGGCCTGAGGCTCCGCTGGCTCTGACCCACAAGGACATGTGCCTCGTCTTCTGCGCCTTTGCATCCTGGGCAGTGAAGACCTCCGATCTGCAGGCTCCGGACGCATGGAAGACTAGTATGTATGGGGCCCAGGCAGGGGCAGGAGAGGGGTGAGGAGGACCTTATGGACGGCCTGGCAGGGAGGGAGGCAGGGACGCTAACACATCTAAGGGTGCCTGCAGAAAACTGCAGAGAATCATTTTCCTGCTTTTCTAAAGTGTCCTATTACTTTCTAACACCTTCTCTCGCCTATAGAAATGCCAGTCCTGATTGCTACTCGCTTAAATTGTCCATTTTCTTCACAATGCATCTGCTGACCCTAACCCGAGCCGTAGGACAATTCCTATATCCCCGGCTCAGCTCCATCTAGCCCCTGACAGGGACCAGTACAAGTGTGTCAAGTCAATAGATGTTTCTTTAAGATCCATGTTAGCCAGTAGCTGAATCAGGGCCTCAAGTTTTCCAGTTTGTCTGCCTTCATCACAGCTGGAACATATGTGCATTTTTATAACGTGCTATAAACGTATAATCTTTTCTCTAAATACAGCATTATCCTGGTGCATGGAGTCCTTTAAGTAAACTGAGCTCTGTCAGTTGCTCTCCTCCCAAACCCCAGAATTAGCATAGCTGCTGGGGAGAGATAAAGCTCAGGCAGACAAATTAGCTGAACTTTGGCTCAAAGTGACCTGGGTCATTGCATAAACAGAGCACTGGACAACTACTGCAGCAGCTCTTTGCTGTGTGCAGTAGAGGGGCTCACTGCTGAGCCCTCACAGGGTGTAGGAGAGTCCTCTCTGCCAGGAGAGGCTCCAGCCCAGGGCTTTCTGCTGGTCATCCAGGGGAGGAATGTTCCCTGCTAAGGTCACACACCAAGCTGACTGCCTGGGGCTGAGAATAGCTCATTAGCTAAAGTTGGTCAGCGCAATAATCACAAGAAGCTTTTGGCCTGGTCTTCCTTGCCTTCTTAGTATTAGATCATAGATAGGGCCACAGAGAGGGTAAGAAAAGTGGGATGTGGGCCTCGTGCCCTCCTGATTGCATAAGCTAGAGTGCAATAAACACCATGATGAGGAGAGGAGGCAAGAGACAATTTAATATAAGTCCTGTCCTGAACTAGCAGTTCTCTTTTGACATTTTAGGTTCCAACAAATTGAATTTCCTTGTTTATGTCCCGGGCTCTAACACATAAATCAAAATCATGACTAAATTTAAACTGGGGTGTCCAAATGGGTTCACAGTTTTGTTTGGGCACAGATCAGGGCAATTTGGCCTCTCATAAACCAAGCTAAAAACTTTAACTAAAAGTTCAGAGAAGTGCTTGATTCTGTGTGTGTTCTCCGAGTTATTTTTTGGATCTCTGCCTTTCTAGTTCTTTTTGGGGGCATTGTTTTGCTTTTGGCTAGGATCAGAACATCTGCCCACAGAAAGATATCTCTTTTGCCATCCTCTTGGTCCAAACAAGCAGAAAATGAGGGGAATCTCCTCAAAGAAAGCTCTAGTGATATTTCTTGCTGTGGCCTTCATATCCATATCTCCACACTACCTGTATATCTAACCACCACCCTGCAAGGCAGATGATGTAGCTGTTTCCTCGCCACTGTTTCCTATGGGTGCCCTATGCACCTTCCTCCTACAATGTCCATTCCTTCAGGAACACTGTAGCTGGCCTCTCTCACAATATAAAAGGCTGTTCAGGTGGGACGGGAATCCTGCATGAACAAAAGCTTTTGCAGCAGGACCGGCACCATACACTTGCAGACTCCAAGGTGAGGCTGCTACCTTTAGTGTCTCAGGGCACTGTCCCACAGAAGATGACTTCTTCCTCCCCAAGAGGGTTCCTTTCTGATGATCCCAGATGTAAATGCTCACAAAACATGTCAGGTGCAACCTGTATAACCGTGTTAGCACAGACTCCATGCCCTATGAAGGTGTATTGCTCAGTCCCCTCACTTCTCACCAAACTCATGAAGCCAACGTGGTTCTTTCCTTAGAAACAGTTGTTTCTTGTGAACAGTATTCTGATCTGTGTGCTCAAGCTAGAGGAGGATGTGATCTGCCAGGCTGCTGGCAGGTCAGGACTGAATGCACTGGGAACAAGCATTGTGTGTTATGGATGAAGTGCAAGGCAGGAGGGGTCTGAGAGAGGGAGGGGAACAACCCCCTTAGGTCCCATTGACTTGAGTGATGAGTAGCTTGCGATTGTCAAGATTTGGAAGAAGCACCCAGGCTTACTCTGGAAATGTGTTGGCTCTTTTTCAGTGTTCCTGGCAACTTTTGGCACGCTTTCTGCCATTCGCTACTTCAGAAGGCAGGTCAGAGAAGGACACCACCAGACCTAGTCACATTGCAAGAGTGAGATGCTTCCCGAGGACGGGTGAGGAAGGTGGAGAGAGAGGCAACCGGGCCTTGTTCTTGGACAACGTGAGAAGCCTGGATCCCAACATCAAGTCTTCTCTGGACCCCTTTCTAAAAGGGCTAGGATGTTACAGGAAGCAGGATTCTTCCAGTGACATATTAATTTACATTACAGTAGGCAGTTTATACCTGGACAGAACAGGAGCCCAGTATGGGTTGATTCTGTTTCTTTCTCTGTGGACTTCTCAAATACTTGTGCTATCTCCTAGGCGCTGCTTGTCCATCCCCCTTGTTCAAAGTCAGCTTGTGGCAAAGGAAGATTTAGATAGTGGAAGAAGGGAAAGCAAAAGAAACCAGGGAGAGTGCTTTGTTTCCTGTGAATGTTGGAGGTATCTGTGAAGATAGGGAAGAGAAAGCTTTGGGGAAGAGCTGTCTCTGAAGATGGTACTAGACTAAGCACGTGTACCCTACTAGCAGGGCTGAGAAAGGGGAGGGCATCCAAAGCGAAATGGAGGGCAGCCTGCTTGGCAGAGTGCAGCCTCCATGACTTGTTTGACTCGCTGCGGGAGGACTTACTCGCTTGGATTTCATTCCAAGAAGTCACATTTCAGTCTAGTGGTTCTGGAGGCTGAGATAAGGTTTCTGTGCTTGTGGCTGCCTTGGCGCTGCTGAGGCAGAGCCATGGATGCAGTGTCTCTTCCTGGGGGTGAGGTGCACCCACTGCAATGACACATCTTGCTCCTGTAGGCAGAACAGGGACAGGCATCACACAGCCATCGCCAGGAGAAGGAGCAGTCAAAAAGAGCCCTGGAAAAGGGCTGCGCTGTGCGGAAAGGGGCAGGCTGGGCAGCAGGGAGAGGAGCTGAGCTCAGGGAAGTTCTCAGGAAAGAGCTCTGACAAGGACTGGAGCATGCTGGAAAAGAGGAAGCGGGAAGCATACGTGCTTGGCTCTGACACTCACCAGGTGAAGGTTTAGGTATACCACCTGGTCTCTCTGCTGCCTCACATACTAGGGACAAAAATTTGGCTGGGAGGAGAGGTAGGATGAGGAGGTGCTTTGTCTGAGTGCATAACCCCAAGGGGAAAGGTGCTGGCTGGCAGGGAGGGAGGGAGGGAGGGAGACCTAGCGGGGGGGGGGGGGGGGGGGGTGGTGAAAACTGAAAAGGAAGTAGTTCAATTTCCTCCCTGTCTCTAGTGCCTCCCTGGTCACTCAAGGGCATTATGAAGAAGGGCTCTTCTTCACTCCCAAGTCTGATAACAGCACAAACATTAGATCTGATAAGCACTTAGGGACCAGATCCATAAAGGTACTGGGGAAGATCTACCCAAAATACCTGTTTGGATCTGCCTATGAGCTTTACAGGAACAGTCTGCAGCAGTAAGGGTTTGTTGTATGGAACAAGAGAAGTTTAGCTCTTTCCTTGTAATGCAGAGTGCAATGCAATTTTAATGTGTGTATTTAAGACTATGTATTATTGCAGATAAGGGAGCACACTGTATGATTGTATAGTGAGATACATAACAGTAAATAGTAAGAGAGAGGGCTTTAAAGACTATGTATGGACTACAGTAGCTGTATATCCAGTATAAGGGGTTTTATGGGTGAGAGAACAGAAAAAATATATTGGAAGCTTCTAATAAACATTCTATATCTCATTTAATACTTTTGTGTACATTTCTGTGTCTACATAGCTTGTGTGTGAAACTTTTGAATGAGTACTGAATTTTTAAAAATGAAAAATAAACCCATTGTACCCCTGTACTTTCCTGGGAGACTGTAAATAACATTGAACTGAGCAAAACAGAAAAAGGTCAGAGGGGCACAGGTCTGCAGAAAGGAGGAGGTATCTGGCACTGCCAGCTCCTGTCTTATGGGGCACTGTCTCTTCCTGCCTAGTTCCTCACACAGCCCGAGGGCCTCAGTACAAGAGGCACAGCTGAAGCATGAACAATCACTGCTAACTTCTTGCTTGATTCAAATTTTTCAGATTTTGTGTGTTTTCTAACCAAATCATAAAAATCTGGAGAAAATCATGTTTTCCCTTCACTTTTTCAGATGCAGGTACCATTATTTCCCTGCTGACCATGTACAGTAGTCCCAGGTGTGGTGCCAGCTGTTACTAAATGGTTGTGCCAAAAGTCCTTGAATTAATACCGGGCAAAACAATTGGGAAACCTGCTCTGGTTTGTCTCAGTGTCTCAGGGCTTTCAAGGTTGCCTTAAGATCTCCCCAGAACTGGGAGGGTTTCTGGCCAGAAACCACAAAGTTGAAGACACTACTGATGACCATAGCCCCTCTAGGGAGGTATGGATGGGGTTGGGCTCTGTTATAGAATGGGGGAGTCTGTGTGTACCCACATCAGTCTGATCTTCTCTAAGTAATGGCCTTGCTTTAGAGCCTTTTTCTTTCTTGGGGAAACGGTTCTGTTCTCGGCCGCTCCCCACAAGCCAAAGCTGCAGGCTTTTGCTGCAATGCAGGTGCTGCCTGTTCAGCTCGCTGCTTCAGCGTCTTGTGATGGATGAGGAAGCTCAGTACGTTTGAGGCTGGACTGGAGAACTTTGCAATTAGTGCATAGCTGAGCCTTTCACTAGCCGTTGTTGGGAAGAGGCTTGTGTGTCCTCTTCTCCCTCTATGGCTTGAGGGCAATGTGCATGGTTTTTGCAGGAAGCTGGCTTGTTCTGCTGCTTGCAGATGGTTATATGAGGCTGCAGTCAATTTTTCTGAATGGCACCGGGCAGGCTTGACACTGATGTGAGGCGGAAGGAAGGCTGCTGGGCAGACAACTAGTTTATGAGTGTTTCAGGAGTAACCAGTAACTCTACATATGATCCGGAAGGGAACCAGACCTAGATTTGCAAGAAGTGGGAACGCAAATAATGCTCTGCACTCTGAATCTCAGTGACCTAGCTGTAGGTGAACCATGCACAGCTAAAACCCTGTGCTTCTAGGGGTGGCAAAAGCACAATCTTGGCTGTCCCTTATCTGCAGGAGCTCATGCTTCACCAGCTAAGCTACAAAAGTTACAACAGCATCGATCTTCCAGCTCCAAGGGTCTTGGGGTATATCTCACTCTCTCAGTATCCATTAGTGTTCAAAAATTCATGCTAACTTTCTTCTCAGGAGCGCTCAGTACTCATGTTATGCTGCAGGTAACACAAGGTGCCTGTACCCTGTACCAGTGAGGGCATTTCACCTATCTGTGATAATTGGTACCTGATCCTTTAGAATTTGGGCATGTAGATGTAAATCCACTACCCTACAAAAAGTTACAGAAGATGCCAGATTATCCATCTGGCTGTAGGTGCATTTCACTTTCCTTTTGTTCTCCACTGAAAGAAGGAGGTGAAATAAAAATTTCTGATGAAGGATCTTTTCTATCCATTGTGGACAGAAAGGAACCATTGACAGACCTTGCTGGTATCAGGAGATCAGCTCTGTGTCTACTATGCTCACTCAAGCAGCAGTGTCTCTTGGGTCCTCAAAGGAAACCGGCGTGGACATGCCTGCGATTTTAATGCTTGGCTCATTCTCTGACCTTTGAAGCCCTCACCGGTTTTCCCTGGCCAGGTCTGCTTGCCGCTATCTCGCCCCAGAAGGAGGAGCCAGGAACCGACCGCCTCTTGCAACAGCAGCGGCCACCACAATAGAAACGACCTTTTCAGCGCATCCTCACCACAGCGACTCTGTTTTCACTTCTTGCCAAAGAGCGTGTCAGCGCTGGGCATGGGAGCTGAGCCATCGTTCCCACTTCCTTCGCCTTGCACATAGCGGCCACATTTGACACCTTGTCTTGCCAAGCAAATGAAAAAGTCAGGCAGGTGCACCCTCAAGAACTGCCTCCATATTTCATCTGGCCTTGATACACCGTGTACCACCCGACCGGAATAGGTTTGGGTCTCTCCTCCCATCTCCTCTGCAGCAGTCATTTTTGCCAGGGCAGCTCCTTAACTCTTCCTTTTGCTTCATCTCTGTGTAATAAAATCAGAGCAAAGCTTCCTGTAGACATTTCTGCTAGGTTTCTTCCGAGCCATTAGTGTCCTCTCCTGGGACTTCAGAGTGATCTCTGAGGGTTCATGGTGCCTGTGCCCGATCTGGGAATGACAGCACAGGGAGGGAGCAGTGATGTCCCTTCTGTCCAGTACCTACAGAAACACCAGGTGCTTTGGCTCTGGACGCCTGGCACATTTCAGCGGGTTCCCTCACCCGCAGGGCACGAGGGAGCTGCTCGCCCCAGGCTACAGCCTGTCGTTCACATCCGCATCTCCGCGAGGGACCAAGGCCCTGCGCGAGGGAGGCAGCTGGGCTCTCCAGGTGGGAACAGGGGCAGGTTTGCCCAGCAGCTCCTTCCCCATGACCTCAGCATTGGTTACAGGAGTCGTTCACAGGCAACTGACAGGGAGAGACTTGCTCTCAGGAAATGCTCACCAAGGAATTCCCAAATAAAATAAAGAAGCAGCAAGTCCATGCGCAGAGAGAGGGTGAGAGCGGTCAGAATGGGCAGCTGTGCTGCAGCTACTGCACGTCTTCAGCTACAGGAGCTTTTTCTCGAAACTTCTGAAGTTGAGCAGGTCACAAGCTCCACTTCCTTTTTTTTTTAATGCCTGTCTCTGCTGCTTGTTCTTTGAGCAAAAAGTTTGAAACTGTAACTTAGAAATCAGAGAGCAAAGAGAAACGCAGCACCCATTGGTGTTTCAATAACTGTTGCAGCTTTCCAGCTGTGATTTCGGGCGTGCGATTCATGCCTTCCAGCGCTTGTGGGGAGTGGGCTGGAAAGAGGGTTGGTCGGAGAGTAAGTTGTTGGCAGCTAATAGCAGCTCCTGTCTTTCATCGGCCTCTGCGAATAAAGACACAACCACCCTGTGCCCAAGCAGAGCAGGGGGACGTGTGCAGGCTTGCTGGGAACTCCAGAGCACAGGGCTGCAGTTTGTGGGTGACCTAGTTCAGACTCTATGTCTGCTGCAGCCCAGGCTAGGAAGGACAGATACGTTTTTCAGGAGACAAGACGTATTTTGGGTGTTTACAGGTACCACAGTTTCTATTTTAAAACTATCTGCACTGAGCTAACTAGTGTTAATTTAAATAAATTCTCTATTTTTAAATCCTAAATCTGTTGAGAAATGTATTGGAGCAAGAGCACAAGAATATGGGTTTTCGTGGTCACGAGGCCAGGGTACGTGAACAGAGCTCACAAACACAGCCCTGTTCCCACCTGCTAAGCAGCTGCCTGGGTCAGCATCTGGATAGAAAACTACCAGGGGATATCAAAGGTCAGCACAACCCATGACTCAACGGGGAAGCCAGGCTGCGCTGAGGAGTTTGGGTGGGTCTAAACCAATCTGACGCTTACGGGGAGTGGTGTGGAAACGTTTTAGCACTTGCACATGCACAGATTGCACTGCATTAATTATATCAGCCTAGGAAACCTGTCCAATGCTCCAATTAGGGACAGAGAGAGGGAGAGCAGCATAAGAAGTGCTTCTTAAGAGGTCCTGGTCCCAGGTGCAAAAGGGAGTAAGTAAAACTCCTTTACTTGCTTGAATGGCAGGGGCTGTATAACCATTTTAGCATCAAGTTTTCATCACAGCCTTAATAGCCACAGGTTAACAGTGAAAAAGTGTCAGGGAGCAGGCCTTAGCGATCATCTGAACAACAGGGTTCAGTGATGGGATACTCAGGTCCTGTCCGTACCCCACAGCACCATTCTCTGTTAGTCCAAGCCCCTGACAGCGCCCATCTGATAAGGGTGTGCTTGCTTTTCATCCCTAAACACTGTGTTCTGCAGCAGAGCAGCAGCTGGAAGTTGCTACACTCTACCCCAGAAGCACTGAGGAGACAAGGCAGTAACTCTTAAGTACAGATGCACGGAGATGGAGTTCAGAACTGAAATAGGAGCCAAACAGACCATGGCAGCTGCGTGCAAAGGCGTGCTGGAAGTGTGAGAAATGAGCAGGACTTGTGTTGAAAGGGCAGCATTTGAAAGAGTGACAAATTTAGCCCAGATATAGCCAGGGAGAAAAGTTGCTGCTCTGGGAGCAGGGCTAAAATTGCTTTAGAAGCTGCAACATGTGTCTAAAGCCTTTTAAAATCAGGATCTCACACTTTGCCAGTGGTAGCCCTGTGCATGCATGTGTAACCGTCACCAATCAACATGATTGCACATCGCAGGTTGAGAGAGCTGCTCACCAGGGAATACGTACACCAGGCTTCTGCTGCCAATACATCTACTTCTCATCTAGTTACTTGGTTTACTGAGCACTTCTGGCTGCAGCATGGAAACACCTGCACTGCATCTTTCCAAGTATTATCGCCTTCCAGAGCTCACTGTTTTGGACTAGTCTTTTGCACAGAACAGTGTGCGAGGACAAGCTCTGTCTGCCCTGTTGTTCCTAGCCCAAAGAGATTACTGAGCATTAAGCTAAGGACCATATTCAGTTCATCATTGGCCTTCTCTGCTCGCCACGATACTTTGCAGAGGCAGCCAGGACACCTGTTTTTCTGCCCAAAGCAGATGCAGGCACATAAGTGACCTATAGGCATCTGGAAACATTCCTCAGTCTACTCACTGGGGTGCCCAGGATGATATTTCCATTCCAAGAAGGCATCTGCCATGGCCAGTTTCTCTTCCCAACTGCCTATGTTAGAAAGTGGCTGCAGTGAAGCGAGATCAGACCGGCAGAACAGGCAAAGGAGGAGCAAAACCCTGCACAGCCTGCACCCTGCGGAGGACTCAGTACCAAACACAACCCTCGCACTTCTGTTGACTAGTGCGTCCCACTCGCTTTGTGTGGCTGGAAAGCAGACAGTACAGCTCTTTTCAGCACAGACGTCCCAGCTTCACAGCACAGCACGGGGGTTTCTACCTGCACAAGTGCATCGAGCAATCTGGATTCACCGACTGATTTTTACAGAACTCCTTTCCAAGACCCCCAGCACACAGGGGGAAAACAAAGTCTGATCAGCTTTTGCATTAAACCTCTAGCCAGGACTCACTGCCTGACAAATGCATGTGAGCCTTTGCCCTAGGATTAGGTGTTTGCAAATGACTGACCTGAATAGAGGACAGTCAGCACTCTGGTAAATCCTCCTTGTCACAGGGACCCAAAGTCCTCTAGGAGAAAAGGGTCTATTTTGTTCATTAGGTACTGCATAAACGACAACAGCAATGGACAAAAATTCTTCTCCGTTATACCAGGTGATGACAAACAAAGAGAGAAGAAAAGTGTTCCAGAAGGCATACTGTAATTGTACAGTCTCACAGAAATCCATCAGCAAATTTTTACAGTAACAGGGAGGGTTTTTTCCTTTTGATACATTGCAGATATTGCTGTTAAACACAATTAAACAGAAGACTGGTAGCAGTCTTCAGAATTACCATGTTCACAAAAGCACATGAGAATGGCTGCCTCCCAGAATACTATATGATTTTTATATCCCCTAGTGCAATTTTGTTCTGAATAAATAGATCCCTTGTGGGGTTAAATTATTAGATGCAAACCCTTCTGAAATGAAAGTAAACCTGAAACAAAACAATAACAGCTAAAAGACCAAACTAACACACACACATGGATGTGCAGACAGCTGCCCATTCTAGAGTACTGAATGTCATCCACAGCTACAAAATTAAATAGATCTTTAACTCAGCCACATTTACACATTAAATACGTATAATCCACTCAAACCTTGCATGTAAACTTTGCGTGAAACCTTCTAGAAAAAAAAATTATATAAGTACAATATAATATGCATATATTCAAGTACAACGACCTCCTGGATTTCTTTGTTTGCACCATTGAAAAAACAAAAATAGAGATATAGTTAATACGTTTGGTTTGCAGCCTATTCAGGGAATGAAGGTTAAGAATTTGAAGTCTCAGGTAAAAATATCTGGATTTGCTGCTGACCTTATATGTGCTGAAGGATCTGGTCTAAGAGGCTGGAAAATGATAACACTTAGACTCTGTCCCCTGTTTTGTATCCTGCCCTGCTGCTCGTCTGCGAGGGGAAAGAGAAAGATTGGAACCCTCACTGGCAATACTCCAGGCACTGGTGTGTTATGGTGGTACTGCAGTTTGGCTTGTAATAAATTTCTTTTCTTCCCTCCTTGCCTAGATATTCATAGGCAGCATTTTGTGTGAGTCCAATAACATGGAGAGGGCTGGGAGGAAAGGACACAGTCCTGTAAGAGGAATCTGGGCATCCTTTCCAGGAAAGTCCTTGGTAAACACAAGACACTTGGCACATTTCTTGATGCCATCTGTCAAGGTATCAAGCTGTTAATAACGCAGGTCACCACCATGGTTTGGAGCCAGCACTAGCAGGAAATATTTTTTTTGCATAAAATGGAAAGAACATCCTGTTCTGCCCAGATCTGGACTTCTTTCTCCGTCCCTGTCAGATAATCTTCATCTTGCAGGAAGACAATCCTATGAGCATAGCTGTTGCCACCAATTGTATATACCACGATGGTGTGTATCTGATACGTCTTCACAAATTTCAGAGATCAATGGGGGAAGGTTTGGCTTAACAACCACTCTCAGGAATCAATGGCTCCTTGAAATCATCAGTCTGAAAGCTCTGGTGAAAAGTAAAATGGTCAAACTAACCCAGCCAACAACCAGCCCTTTTCTTTGGTCTTAGAGTCGCTGCCCTATCTGGACACCCCAGCCCTTTCACCTAGGACTGGTAAATTGTCCTTCTCTTTATTACACCAGGTCATGCTGTTCCTTAGCCTGAGTTCCCCTAGCAAGGGGCAGCCACAGAGTGAGCTCCTTAGCGCTGCAGAAACATTGCTTCTTGGGCTATGCAGAGACTCACATTTGTGCTTTGTGCCCATCTTCAGATTTAGTGGAGATGTTTGAACTTTGTACCTGAGAGGATGTGGAAGCCAGCCTCTCACAAAGCAAGGCCATTTGCTTCCCTTTGCTTTGTATGTCTCAGAGCTCCTCGCTGTTGTGGGAAGCCCAGCAAGGAGAGCCCAGGGGCATTTCTGTGTCTGGCTATGGAGGTTTGCCCTCAGGCCTGGTAGAACTGCTGGCTCGGTGCTGGTGAGGCATGCAGCACACCTGACTCCTTCACCTCGGCATCCCACAGGTTGTCATAGCTAAAGTCACTCTGGAAGCTCTGGAGCTCAGCATAGTCATGGTAGGCTGCAGAGTCACGGTGTGGGCAGCTGAGATCTGGCAGGTCATAAGCGCCAGTGTTCCCCTCTGGAAAAAAAAAAACAGACCAAAGCACTCAGAGAGCATGGGCAAGAGAAGGCTCAACTGTCCTGTTCCAGCTAGCTAGCAAGGCTCCTAGACAGCACTCTGTCCCCCCATCTCTCTTCCACATGTCCCAAAGAGAGGCAAGGATGGAATGAAGCACCACTGTTCTCTGCTCTGAGGGCATTTCTCTGTGGGGAAATGAGCAACCCATTCGCTGTCTTCTGCCTGAAGGTCAGCAAAATCTGGATACAACTAGATTTGGGCAAAGTGGTAGAAGCTGCAAGTGTGTCTCAGAATGAACCACAAATCCCACCACATAAGAAGGATGGTCAGAGCCAAGAGGCAGGCAGTGGAAGCCAAGGAACTGCCTTCATCAGACAGACACAGGCAAGGAGCAGCACAATAGACCTGGTCCAGTCTAAGGGAGCAGCAGCAAGGAGGGACTTTGTGCTCCCTCCCAGTCCTGCTTTGTGTGATATGGAGACAGATACCAGAGAGGTGGGTGGGCTGCAGCACTGAAGCAGCTGCTTGTAGATTTGGATAAACCACAGAGCAGCAGAAACCCAGGCCCAGCAGTGATGTGCTAAGCTTAGCTAACACCATGTCAGAAGAGAGATGTAACACAGGCATGGGCATCATTGCAGAAACCAGCCAGCTTACTGTGGGCTTTCCAAAGGACTCACCTGGTGACTGCAGTGAGATGCCTCGATGCTCCTCTCGCAGAGAAGAGACCTGAAAAGAAACACACTGATGAGAGTTGACTCAGAACTGCAGTCCTGGGATACTGCACACCAGGGAAATCAGCCCTCTGTTGATTCCTCCACACCTGCAACCCAAGAGGCACCCAGTCACAGAGCAAAGAGGACAGAGCCTTGCAGTGACCAACTACTCTACCAACATAAAGAGGAATGCAAACTGGGACTCCCCCACACACAGTCTGCTGGCTGCTCTAAACAGTTGCACAGGGATGCTCCTTGCTCCAAGGCTGCTCTGCATGTTTCCCTACAGTCTGTACAGTTCAAGACTGTGGGATTGCATTTGCAAACTCACATTTGCAAAATAAAAAGCATCATCAGAAGTCCCCAGACGGAGGTTGCATGAGGTGCCAGGGGTGCTGTGTCTCTGAGCTGCAGGCACCTCTCTCCAGTGACTGTTTGGCAGAGGCTTGGAGTTCTTCTGGAGAGGAAGGTGACAGGATGTTGGGATGGCTGGGCAACCATTCACCTGTGCTGAACCCGTCTGTCCATGACACTGCAAGAACTTAAATAAAACAAACTCCAGATATGGTAGCTGCTATGAAGAACTGGGGAACATCCACTAGCTGATCCCCACTTCTACTCCAGCCCTGCTATGAATAGATTATTACCTCGGAGTTAGGCAAAACAAGATTTTCTGCCTACATTGAATATTCTTCTAAATTCTAGTCCTGAAGGCCTTAAATGGGAAAGAAGAAATAGCTGCAGGTCCCTCACAAAACCCTCTAGAGACCATGGAAACTGGCCAGATGTGAAGGTGGTAGGATGGGATCTAATACCAGCTCAGGGGATGACGACGGATGGAAAGCAGCCAGGAAAGGATAGAAGAATCCTCCAAGGGAAGAGAGAATTTCAGCAATACAGGGGATGTCAACCAAAGACTCAGAAGCAGTCTCTTCTCCAAAGAGATGCACAAAACTGGAAATGTAGCCTTTAATAAGCATTCATATATCAAACCTGAAATTCTTTTGAGGTGAATTAAGTGGGCCCCATGACTGACTTCTGGTTTCTGAAAAACAGATCCCATCCCAGTCTCTGCCTTTGCTTTATAGTTTCTGGCTCATCCTGGGATCATTGTGATGCTGGCACCCATTAATAAGATAGGGGAAACCTGTTCCCCTCTGACTGTCCTGGCTGAAGAAAACAGAACTACGCTGTTCCCTGCCCCACCCCAAAATGCAGTTCTTGAGTTTCCACATCTCTTGCTCAGGCAGACAGCAGGAAAAGAAATGGCCTGAGGCATGATTTCTGGAGCCAAAAATCTGTGTGCTAAGTCAGAGACACAACCAGCAGCGATTGCACAGGGTACCTCTTCCAGAAAGCTGGAGCCTTCCACACTGCATGCAGCGAGAGCGGTGGGTGTATAGGGGTCAGCATACAAGGGGGAGCGGGGCACGGTCGGCCTTTCCAGGGAGCTGGAAGCTGCTGAGTGCTGACTTTCCACCAGACTCCATCTGTTCAGCTAAAAGGAAGAATCAAAATATGAACTTTACATCCTGTTCACTCCTTGCAATTCATTCATCTCTCCCAGGAGGGACAGGAGTGGGAAATCACCCTGCAATTAAAGTTCCCACTGCTTCTCAGATATAAGTGATGGGGGAAGGGACAGGACTGATTCCTGGCTGTAGCCATCTGCACTAATAAGGAGCTTCCTTGGGTGTAGGACAGGTGCACACTCAAGACTGAAGGGAGGGAGACATGGCCTACCACATTAAATCAGTGATGGAAACATAATAGAAAGGCCCTCAGAAGAAGCAGCTTTATCCTATGAAGCAATAACACTCCTACTTGCAGAGCACCTCTGACAGGCATTCAATACTGCCTCAGGTATTAGTGTCCAGGATTTGAAGGTTCCATGAGAATTTTCTCCATTTGTTGTGTTTAACTTCACTTCCAAATGGGACATTTTCAAGTAGAAACATGTTTTATACCTGCCCTAGAACACCTGCTAGGGCAGCTATCCAAACAGCACTAGAAGCAAAACACAAGGCACCAGCATGGGGAGAAATCTGCCTAAATCCTCCTCTGTTCCTCTGTCCTTCTTGTGCAGGAGGCCAGCCCTAGTACACCACATCCCAGCCTCCTTACATTGCTCAGGTCCAAGTGTGGTGGGGGAGCTGCGGGATGATGCTGGGAGCCATGTGCAGAGTAGGGCTCATTGTACACTGAAGACCGCAGTTTGCCATGGGAGTTTTCAGGAATGAGGCTACACGTGTTCCTGTCCACGTCCTGGCTGGGTGGCTGTAGCTGCTGGCTGCAAGGTCCACATTTGCCTTTGGACTTTCTGGTGCTGCCTCCTCTCTGCAGCTCCTGTGTGTGCAGCCCTGTGCTTGGCCAGTTGGTGTGTGTCTGGCACTGAAAAACGAAAAACCCAGATCCTGTGGTTGGCTTTCATCAAGCCAGGCTGAGGTACGTATGCCCACATGCAATCAGCGCAAGGCCCCTCCTCTACTAGGGAAGCTGCAGGCATCACTGCACCTGTTCATTTAACAGTCACTCCCTACCAGGAATTCCACCGGGACAGGACGCTCTCTAAAGACTCACTGAAGTCATGACCGCTCAAAGGGCCAAGAAGGATCAGCCCAGGTGGGCTGACCTATCTGCATGCTTTTGCAGTTGAGCTCGAGCCCCATGCACAGCTCCATCCCCGCATATAGACACCCTGGATGTAAGAACACAGCACAGGTCAGAGCAAAGGCTTGCCTAGCCCTGTCACCTCTGCCTACCCTTAGGCTTTACTTCAGGACTTCCTGGCCCTTGAACAGTCTCATTTGTCCTTTTGCAATTTGTACCAATGACCCTTGAGCCAAATAGGGTGTTGGAATGGGATTCTTAGGCAGACCTTTTCCTTATCAACAACAACAATGCTGAACAAGGATAAATACAGGCTCCAGGCATGGATTTGTTGCACTGCACTGACTCACATGAGCTCAGCCCACCCAGGACATTTGGACAGACTGCTCTGCTCAAAAGCAGGGTCCATCCCCACATATGGGGGGCTCACTTACATGGACAGGCTGGGAATAGCCAGGGGAGAGTGGGTCTTCAAGCACTCTGTTCTCAGGCATAAGCACGAAGGACTGGCCATCGGGGAGAGAGCCGCTGTTCTGTGAGAGGTGTGTTAAGGTGGCCACTTTCCCTCCAGATGTCCAGGAGTTTGTACGGCCATCAGAAGTTAGTGACCCTCTCCCACTGCCTGCAAACTAGATGGGGGGAAAGAAAACAGCAGCTAGGAACAACAGCTCTCTGGGTGGTCTCACGTGCATCCATCCCCAGCCCTGCCCTCGGAAATGACTCCTGCTAGGTGGACCATGCTCGTGGTGAGGACATGCTATTGCTGTTTGAGTATGGTCCAGGCAGCCCAGCATGCCTCAGTCCCCACACACTGAATCCAGAACTGGTGCTGGGCTGTATCCAGTGCTGTGAACACATTCCCAAGGCAGCTGTGCCCAATGTGGCGGGGTGTGCTGCCCTCTAGGGCTGAGAGGATGGCTGAGTCCGAGCTCAGAAGGGGTGACTGCACCATCCACAAGCAAACTGAGTCTGCAGTGATTGAGGAGGTGCTCGCAGCAGGCAGAAGTGTGCTCAGGCATCTTGACCCCTCCCTGGCTGCAGAGATGATAGGGCAGGTCTTCTCCTGACCTTTGAGACTCTACCATTGCCCCTGGGTCAATGCCTCATTGCACAACACTGACATAGTCTGTAGCCAGGGATCTGCTTTACGGGGACTTAATGCAATGCAGCCCAATAAAATATAATACAGGCCTTTAGCATAATCTTCAGGGATCACAGCCTTCCTAACAGAAAAGGGACTTGAAATGAATTTTAGTGTGTCACAAGAATACTCTCACATAGCCAGAGATAAGACTGATGGAAGTCCTTGGGGACATCTGTTGACTACCATTTGAACCTGCAACATTTATTACCGGGCCAATGTGCACCAGCTTTGATCCTGAGAAGCTCTCTGATCCAGAGAGGGAGGAGTCAGCATTTCGAAACTGGGCTGTTTTGAGACAGTAGAGCCACTCTTGGTAATCATCATAGCTGGGGCAGATCACCCGGATTGAATTGATTAGTCGGCCTGTAAAACAACATCAGAGCTGTTACCGGATTTCACAGCAATCCATGTTTCAGTCAAAAACTCTTGTGAATATCCTCTCTCCATCACTCCCTCCTCTCTCAATGAGTCCAAAGTCTGGATGGGGCTCTTGCAAATCCCCTCTCTCCATCCCTCCTTCCTTTTTTCATGGGTCTAGAATCTGCATGGGGCCCTCACACCGACACAGGGACAAGGGGAATGCTCTGGCTTTGGTGATGTCCATTTGCATCAGGCTGAATCTAGGACAGGGACAAACACAGCCCAGATCTGAATGAAGAGGACCTGTGCAGCCACACTGTGACAAGCGAATCCCTGAGTATTAGCACTGTTGCTGATTGGTGCTCCCTGGGCAGTGGCTAAGGTCCCCTTAACCTCTCCCCTGCAAGCAAAACTAGGCCCTGCAGCTCAGCAATGGTAAAGACACCAAACTAGTCCAAGGAAGTCAGGAAGTTTCTAAGAAGTTCAGTTCACAAAGTTTGGGTTCTGAGGCGAGTAAGCACAGCCAGGAAAATGCTCACAGCAGCTTAGCAAAACCAGCCCCGGCCCAAGAAACCTTTGTGGTTGCTGTCAGTGCACCCGTTGGTTTGTCAGACACCTACCTTCTATTAAAAAGGATGTTTTCTTGTTCTCTTCGAAACGCACTTGGACAGCGTTCAGCGGTAGCTCACCCTGTTGGAAGAGAGGAGCAGGCTTAGACAGCACAGCCGAGTGTATTTCACAGTGTGTGCCTGTGGCTTCCATATCATATTGCAGCCCCCCACGGAGGTCTCAGCTTCAGGCCAAGCTCTCTGTGCATTATTGGGTCCTCTGCACATACCCACTCACTCCCATCTGCTCCAAGGAGACAGGACAGGCAGAGGAAGGAAGGCATTACCGTCTCAGGCAGCTTGAAAGCTGGAGACACTACAGGCATCCAGCTGGCTAAAACCCATACTTACGAGCAGCTTCCCATAAGAGAGGCCAACAGGTTTTAGGAACCTACCACAAAGCTTTGCCAGCTTAGCTAGGAGCATGAAGAGAAGAGTCTCACTCTGTTACCATCTAGCCACAAAAGCAAGATCTGCAGTAAGGTCAGGGCTAGGCTGGCAAGAACCTAGACGCTTGTTCATGCATTGTGGGGAAAAGTTGCAGCTCAGCTGCTGCTCCCTTCCCACCTCACTTCCCACTGAAGTCCTCTGTAAGATAGAGGAGGAAAAAGTGGCAGCTCAGTTCCTAAATCACCTGGCCAGGTATGTAGAAGGCAAGAAGCATCCAAATTGCTCCTGACTTGAGTGAGGATTTGGGTACCTAAATGCTCTAGTGGATGCGGGGTATGGAGCACAGGCATTCTGGAGAGCTCTGTCTCCAGCAGATTGATCCAGGCTTCTCTCATTAACCTCACCCTCCCACTCATACTGATCTTGTCTTCCACCAGAGGAGGCCTTATTGCAGAAAACAAGCTTGTGAAGCCAGTGTGATTGTGCAAGTCACAGACATTCTCACTAAGTCCTTGCTGAGATGTGACCTGGAAAACATTCTTTTTCTTCTAGTCCTGTTTTCAATAGTTCCCTGTAGCTTAACAGATGACTTCTCCAAAAAATTTTGCAAACATAGTCCTGAACAAGATTTTGTTTGCTGGATTGGGATTTCCAGCCTTGCAAAGAGGAAGCCTCACTGTTCATATCCTGCAAAGTCTTACAAATACAGGGCTGAGCCCTGTAAATGCCAACTGGTGTAATATGAGCTCTTGTGCTACACAGCAGTTGTGAAAGTCACTCCTGTGGTTAGAGCAGGGTTTGCCCCCAACAAGCACTGTATGTGTGTTCAAATTAGCAAGTAGCTTACAGAGAGAGGATAAAGCAACCTGTCCCCCGCCACTGAAAACACTGGAGTTAAGACAAACATGTGCTCTTACCCCTGAGTTCAATGATGCCT
This sequence comes from Rhea pennata, assembly GCF_028389875.1. NCBI lineage: Eukaryota > Metazoa > Chordata > Aves > Rheiformes > Rheidae > Rhea > Rhea pennata. The sequence goes on along the minus strand of NC_084684.1, from coordinate 5,177,522 downwards.
TTGCACGCACTTCTAAAACTCCATCACACAACAGACGTTGGAGAGGGTGTATTATATAGAACAGTGATGGCAAAGCGCTTGTTATCAGGCACCGAATTTTAAAAGCGGAGGTGCCCCCTATAGTCAGTGCCAGGGTGAATCCCCCTTGGTGTCAGGTTTGGTATTCACCGTCACTTCCCTCTGTGCCACCACCACCCCGTGTCTCTCAGCCGTCCCTGAAGCTGCCAGGGCCGTTCATCCACGCCAGGCCCTGCGCTCCTCTGATCACTATGGGACAGGCAGCAGAAAGCAGATGCAGACCTCTTCTGCTCCTGCAGCCGAACCCCATCCTCAGCCCAGACCCTGCTTTGCCATCTGCTGCCAGAAGTATTTTGTGCGTCACTGATGACAGTTTAATTCTCTGTGATGGACAGCCTGGCACATGTGCCAGGGGTTTGTCAACTGAACTAGGATCTAGGTCTCCTCTTTCTTCAGGGCTTGCCAAAATGAATTTTGGTTATATAGATGATACAAGATCAGTCCTAGGAGAGCAGCTGAAGCAAATTTTGCACTAGAAACAACTCACAGATGAGCTCATTGCTTTATTTCTCCTTTCTCACTGAAAAGTTGGCCCATTTACATAGGCTCTGGGGAATGTGGCCAACACGACAGCTATACCACACAGGAACCATGTTGCTCAGCTGGGTGACTATGACTTTTGCTGGCCGACTGCCTCTCTCTGCAATAGCCTGCAGGCACACACCAGCATCAGCAGTATGTATTTCTTCTGCACAAGAAAGTTATTTATGAGCAGAGCAGCATGGGAAGCCTGATGGTGGGAAAGAATGTTAACCCAATGCTCTGTGACTCAGTTTCCCCCTCTACTGCAAAAATGGGCTTTGAAGCTTCAGTTTGCACAGGTGCTGGCAAGGTAACGTGTGGAAGAGGTTGGTGCTTTCTGTCCCTCTCCCAGTGTGGCACCCACACCCTAGGAGTTCACAGCACGCTACAGAGGGGATGCCATCTCCTCACCCACAGCCCAGTCGTGAAAGGCTGCCTTTGGCCATAGTGCCAGCAAAGCGTGAGGGCAAGTGTGGGAACCAGCACCAGACCTCAGCTACACTTAGTATCCCCAGTGCCAGGCTAGCCCCAGGGAGAAACTCATCTTGCAGCATGGAGAAAGGAACCGTGGCCTCCTCAGCTATCTGACCCTTGGTGTCAGCACATTACAGAGAGCCCTTCTGCTGCAGACGCGGGCTGCATACAGCTTCACCCAGGATACCTCATGCTCTGTCCTACCTAAGGCAACAACCTCCTGCCCTGCAGTGGTCAAGGCCATTGCTGTCCTCAGACAGTGACGCCAGCTAAGCAGAGGTGCTGCTCATCCCAGCACACAGGGAAGCCTGCACACCAACAGAAGACAGCAGCCATTCAGATAGAGTAGGAGATAGCTGTGACCCACCAGGACTGGAGGCAGGAGGGACAGAGGACTGCTCAAGGGAGAAGTCAGGTACTCCTTTCTCCCAGCTGACACTGGGCAGGGGTGGCACAGGCGACCTCTCTCTACCATGAGGGAAGGATCAGGTATCAAAGACAGCACGGCAACAGCATCCTGTCAAGGCCAAGTAGTCATCCCTATGGACACAAGCCCTACCAGTTGTCCTGGGATCCAGGCAGTCTGGCAGAGCTGTAAAGGACTAGTTTACCTTTTACTATCTCTTGCTGCCAGTCTCCCATGTCAGGCAGCTGTTTAACAAGCCAAAAGCAGAGAGTCTGGGAGGAGAGATCCTTGTATCCCACCATCAGTCACTGGTCCCTCTACCTCTCTTCTGTCAGCAAGGTCAGCAGTCCCATGAAGGTAAGCACAGCAATGTCCCACAGAAATGCAGGTCAGCGGCAGAGGGTTCCTCTGGCCTTCCCCAGGCTCTGTGTGAACCAGTTTCCACATGTAGCAGCTCCCTCTTCATGGATCTACACCTTGCCCAGGACCTTTTCTCATCAGAAGTGAGCCAGAGCCTGCTGCTTTGACTTAGTACCATGCCCAGCAGTCCAAGTCCTTGCCTTCCCTTTCCCTATCCCACATGCAAACTTGGCAGCGTCAACTTCTGTGGTTTGTATAATATCCAAGAGCAAAAGGACCAGACTATTCCTTCACAAAAAAATTGCAGGGCTCAGCATCTGCTTGCAGGGAAGGGAAGTTCATTTGCAGAAGCCCTGGGAAAAGGCTTCTGTGTCCTGACATGCCTGTGGAAAATCAGGTTTCTACTGCAGTGTCACAGGCTGGTGAATCACCTCCTCCCTGTGCTCCAGCTGAACAGAGCCTTGCCATTAATGCAGTTAGAGAGACGCCCAGGGACTAATGCTCGTGTACCATGGGAAGACAACACTACACAGGCAGAGTAAACAAATCTGATTTAAAATTTCGAAAGAGATGAGTTAATCTGACAGCCCAGCCAAGGCCTCCTTATACGGTCGTACCCCCTCCCCCCCATTCCCAGTAGCTGCAAAAATATCTGTCTCTAAGGTGTTTCACACAAGCCACTGACTGCTTGGAAAGCACCCACCACTGTTGCACCAAGGCCAGAGGAGAGCTCTCACCAGGATCTATCCCTTCCCATTGCAGGCACAGCCATACCCTCTGGCAAAGGAGATGCTTTGTGCAGGTCTTCCCAGGGGTAGTCTTCTGATTAAAAACAGTCCGTGTGACTAAGGGTGTGGGGTGGAAGTGATGAATAGTGTGAAAAAGGATGCCAATGATTTTACACCAAATTTCACAAGCCCTCAATCTATGCGGGGTTTCTTTGTCACAAATTACTAGTTCCTTTTTCAGCGATTAAAGAGGATGTTGCTCCTTTTTAGGAATGCCTCAGCTGAGCTCCACCAGCTCCAGCCACACCTGCAGGTTCAGAGCTCTTTTGGGCACATTTGTCCTAACATGGGCAAACAAGGCCAGAAAACACAGGGCTTTGTTACAGCCACTGCAATGACGTCTAAGATGGATGCTGGCAATGAAGTTCAAGGGCAATTCATGCTACAAGGAATGCAAATGCACATCTCAGTGCCTACATTGCCACTGCCTTCCCATGCCAAGGGTCCTAGCATTGCTCCTCCATGCATGCACAGACAAACCAGTGCACTAGAGAAACTCTTCTCACATCACCTTGTGCACTCAGGCTTTTACGTCCTTGCTGGTCTTCCCCTGGCAAGCCCAGACATTGCTCAGGACCAGCTGTGTGCGCTCCACACGCTGCCTCACGATTCACAGAGTGAAAACTCAGCAGCAAAACCCAGCACACCTAGCAGTAGCCCCTCCTTACCGCCTGCCAGCCTACCGCCCTTTGCCCTTCCTGCAGGAGCATTAGATGTATTGCCTGGATCCTACCTGTTTTCAAGCAGTTCCACAGACTTGAGCCTGGGAAGCAAAGTCTCCATAAGAGCACACTCCTGTTCCAGCTCCTGTCTCATGCTAGTGAGCCAGGCTCTCTGCCAGCATAACCACACAGAAACATGCCAACCTCCCATCTCATAGAGACTCCGATTCCTTGGCAGCCTGCTCCTTCCCCCAGGGCTTTTGTAGAAGGGCAAGGTGTTTCTCATGGGAAGACAGCTTGCAACATCCCTCTGCCTGCTCACCTGCCAGCTGGCAAAGGAGCAGCCTCAAGGGAAAGACTTTGCCAACATTAGTGCGCAAGGGAACCCAGATGGAGAGGAACAACGAGTCAAAGCAGTGCTGAAATAGCCTGGTTACGGACAGGTGAGAGATGAGGAAGAGGCTTGAAAACACACTTACCTTAAAATAGAGGCTGTTGCGCTCTTCAGACACTATCACCAGTGTGGAAGGGTAAAGGACCAACAGCCGGTCATGTTGTTCCTTGAAAAGTAAAGGGAAAAAGGGATCCCTGTGAACAGCCAGGCAGGGCTCAGGTCTAGAAGAGTTGTTTATTTTGTTTCCAGAGTTCTTGACTCAGGACTGGTGTCAGAGAGACAGAGCTGAGCTGCTTCTTTGCAGCAGGGCTCTATAAGAGACACCTGTCAGCTCTAGCTGCCAGCCCCACCTTGCAAATGCTTATGCACATGTGCTGTCCCCAAGCACTGCTGCTGGGCCAGAGGAGCAGTAATAAACACTTTCAGGTACTGGGGTGTGAGTAAAAGGAATCATCAGGGACTCCCTGGACTACTGGCAGCAAGTATGCAGGAATCTGTGCCAGTCACTCGATCCATTGCCTTTTCTGAGCCTAGCTGGTAGGAGGCTTCTCCCAGAAATGAGTGTCCTACCTGAAAAGGCAGATGCTGAAGCTTCACTTTGGAAACACAGAGGACATCACCTAGGGATTCCCGCTGGGTCCCTCTCCACTCCTCAACAGGCATGTTCTGCACAGACCATCGCAGCTCCTCCTTCCCCACAGAGCTTTGCTTCCAGTCATTCTAGGGACAAGAGCACAGTCAAGAAGCAATTGTAGGACATACCCTCTGCAAAACACTTTAGCAGATGGCCTATCCCAGCACACTTTTCAAGTGTGGAGGAAGGAAGAAAGAATAATAAATATGTACAGAAATCAGCTTTCCAGCTGGGACTGAATAGTAATACTTGGTACTCATCTGTACATTGTCAGGTGAATGCCTCTGTTTTACAGGTGGGGAGACCAAGACAGGGAGGAAAGTGAAAATCTGGTAGAGGAAAGCAGGTCTCTTGAATCTGATCCTGTTTTTTAGGCCCTGGTCCAGTTTCTTCCTTCAAAATGTTTTTTAAACTCTAGATATTTGCACAAGCAGCCAACTGTGTGAGCGTTCCTCTGAACCAGACCCAAACCTCGAGTCTGTGGCACTGGCACTTCTCTGTCGCAGGTCTTCCTTTCAGCACACACCCCCTGCCAGGCCCTCTTGCAAAGCCTTTGATTTTGCACCCTTCCCCAAAGGCAGCAGGAACTCAGAGGCCACACAAGAGGCAAGCTCCAGAATTAGAAGCTGTGTGCGCTCACGCACATACACACACACATACGCACCAAAGAAATGCAGCAAGCTGTTGTCAGGTCTCAGGCATACAGAGCACATCTGGGGCTGCCATTGAGACTGAAATGCCAGATCCATCATAGTGCTGCCCAAACAGACCTAAGCCCCTAAAGATGTGTGAATATACTGTTCTTCCATGGACAGAGAATTTACCAAGTGAGAATATTGTCAAGTGAAGGTAATTATCATGTCTCTCCACAGTTATTTTGGGGGTGGTGGAATAAGAAAAGGAAGCTGGAGATATGGGGCATATTGCCCAGGGCCAGCTCTAGGCCCTGGCAAACAGACAGGTGCCGGTGGCAGCAAAAAGCCATGGCCCACACAAAAGCCTTAGTAATGCTGCTGCCCTGGCCTACACTAGTGCTCGGGCAAGGCAACCTGGAGAGTGCTGCTGGCTGAAAGAGGAGTCTACAGCTGTGTATCAGAAGGGCTCGATTACAGACTTTGCACTAACACGGAGACTAGTGGAAGTGGTATGACTGACACCAAAATCCCTGTGCCCCACAGCAGCGGTAGGTCCCTGACCGATGAAGTCAGGGCACAGCCCCGCAAAGCCACAGCTCTGCCAGACAGGCTTGTTCTTGCTCATGGTGGGCCTGAAGGCTGTCATGCTGCCTGTCTGGCATGGCGAGAGTCACTCTGGCAAGTGGCATCTGATCAGCACGGGTCATGGTGTCAGCCAGGGCTCAGTTGCTAGAGCCCCACTCAAAATAGTGAGCGATTGGCCTAGCAGACCATTCCTGCCTGATGGGGAGCACTTCTTTCCCTCAGCTCTCGTGGCTCATGCCAGGAGCAGGCTGTCATGCATAGCTGGGCAGGCGGCTGAGTGGGACAGCAGGTGTGGTTTCGGGGATGGTCTCTGCCTGAAAAGGTGGTTGTGTGGCATGTCCTGTCTGGGTGTGAATCCAGTCTGGCACAATCCTGTCTGAACCCTAAATCTAACTGTCTAAGGCTCTCCTTATTTGGGGGAAATAGTCAAGCTGCTGGCCTGGAAAAGGGGACTTAGGCCAGAATTAAATTCCATATCATCTTCCAACTTTTTGAAAGAGCAACAAGCACAGTGAGAAACATTTTGAAGTGGAGCTGTAGCCCCAATCTCTTTCCATCTCCAGCCCTCTGATCAAGTGCTCTAGCCAGGAGGAAGAGTCCAAAGCCCCATGGGGGCACTCAGGACTCTGGAAGAGAAAAGCATTAGCAGTGTACCTTGAAGCAGAGCTAAAAGGGCTGAGAGCAGCTGGCTGCAGAGATTATCCCTTTCACTGGATGCAGTGGGAGCAGTTGCGGCACCCACTCAACTGGCTCAACTTCCATGGTCATTCAGCTCTGATCCCACAGGCTGGGAAACAACTGCACACATTCCCTGTCCCAAGACACTAACCTGAGAGAGGAAGGGCAAGCCAAGGCTTCCTCCGTTTAGGTGGATCTGTTTCTCCAGGTGATAAAGCCACTGCTTCAGCTCTGACTCAGTAGGGCAGAACACGATAAGGGGATTCAGTAAGGGACCTAGGTATGTGAGACACAAGATGAGCTGAGCAGATAGGAGCACCATTTGCAGCATCAAAGGGTAAGCAGCTGGCCAGGTTTGTTAGGCTCAGCACATCATACGATTGCCTGTGAGTGCATTGCTCTGTGGATGTTATACTTCAGTTCTTCTTGTTACCATGTTGATCACATTGCTTCACATCAAGCTGCTGGGAAAGCTCTCTGGAAGGAACTCCTGCAACAACTTCTCATTTTCTGCTTTTGTAGTCAAATCTAGCTCTGGCCAGCTAGCTCTGGCCACTAGTCACTTTTCAGTCCAAAATCAGGCCAAGGACAAAAATCAAAGGGAGTACAAAAGTCAAGCTTGTAATCAACACAGGGATTTCAACTTTTAAAATCCCCAACAACTTGTGAAAAACATCTTGCAGTCCAGAGGCTACCACAACGTGTTGCCGCAAACAACATAACTCAATGCAAAAATTTCACAGCATTTCAGTTTCATTTCAGTAAAAAATAGGACATCAGCACTACTATGATGCTATTTATGTATTGCATCACCAAATATAATCTGCACCAGACAAGCTAAAGCTGCTCCCAGACACAGCCTTAAAGAGAGGAACAACGCCATAGCTGTTGATCTTAACATTTCCAGTTATCATTCATTTAGCATTAGCAAAAAAAGACTCACACACCCTCTGCTACTCACTATATATACGTCTTAGTGATGTTAATCATTTCTGGCAGGTTGAAGAATGCCTGTTTTGACTAACAATTTACCACTGATGTATTAAAACCATACTGACCATGCATCAGTAAGATCTAACTTTTCCAGGACTTGGAAATTTTCAGATAAGCAAGTGCAGTGGATAAGCATGATGCTTTGCCCTTTCATCTCATAATTCCTGCATTATTTATGAATATCAGTTAATTAAGACTTTAAAACAGTTATGTGAAGAAATGCACTAATAAAGGCATAGCAGAGGTGGGGAAACTGAGGCAGACACTCTCTGAGAAACCTTGTATAAGTCACTCAGTTCAAATCTGTTATAAGAATTGGACACTTGTATGCCCAGTAAGACTTAGCACCTATCTACCATTGTGGGTCTGGGGCACTCTTTGCCTTAGTTTCCTGATCTTTGCAATGCAGTTAAAGTGATTCCCTACCTTCAAGGGCTGATAGAAGGATATAAACATGTAATGTTTTCCAGGTGTCCAGATATTCTGCTAGCTCTAAATACTTCTCTGTACACTCAGGCTCTTATACAAACAGTAGGAATCTTTCCAGTAAGGCATGACCCTTAACATGGCACTGCTTGCTCTGCCACCTCCTCCAGGGTAGCCTTTCAGACACATCCTGAGGGCTATTCAAACTGTCACATCTAAATAGGGCCCCAAAGGAAGAGAAAATGAGAAGAGAAACTCCTCTCTAAGCCTGAAGCCTGAGACATGTCTCAGGCTCGTGAAAGGAGTTGCTTGAGAGGCTGTGAAAACAGAGCCCAAAAGGCTTCTGCTAATTCAGTTGCCACCATTTCCCCGAGCCCCAAGGGCATGTTTGTGGCAGGCCACAACACAGTCATGCTAAGGAACCTGCACTGGCCTTCATGTTCTTTTTTCTGCCCCGTCCTTCCTCTTTCCTTGGGCACACTTCCAGAGAAGCACTGGAGTCAAGAAAGCCACTTCCCCAAGCAGAAATTTATTCCCTCCTAAATCTTCCTGGCTAGAGATGCAAAAAGGCTACGATATTTTCAGGTGGACACAGGTAACTCTTGGTGCTGAATGACTACATCAACAATAGAGAGGGTATGGAAAATCTGCCACCCACCCACACTCCTGTGTGTTTAAATGCAAGCAGAACAAGTCCACCTGTCCTGACAGGTTAAGCTTGGGAGAAGATCCCACTGTTTTACAAACTGGCCAAGAGGCCCTTGCCTAGCATAACAAGACTACAACAGTCCTTAAAGGACTCAATCATCCTTAAACTGAATGGGTCATTTTTACTATATCCTCTTTATAATTTATGTCATTTTTTTGTTTGAGTGGTCATTACATAACTAACTTGCTAACACAGAACAGCAAAGTACATAGACAATGGGTCTGGGACACAAATTAGCTTTCTCAGCTCTGTATCTTTATCAGGTTATTAATTACTTCTGTCTACTTCATGCTTTAACTACTACCCTTGGGGCTTGGTACTGCTGTAATTCAGCACTGACTAAGCTGAAACAAGCTCCCAGCCAAGCAGCAGACAAGTTGTTATCCCAGGAAAGCTTTTATAAAACAAGATGACTCAGATAAAAAGTTAAAAAAGCATGTGGAGGTAGAAGAGATGGCAAGGGACAGTTGATGTAGCGACCTTTTGTCCTGACAGTACCAGCTTGGTGTTCTTAGTAGGGATAGCTCACCTCTCACCGTTGTTCCACTTCATTCATATTTGAGAGGTGCCTTACATCAGCGTGCACAGCACTGTACGACACCTGCTCAGGGTCACTCCCTGCCCCCAAGAGTTCATAAGGTGATGAGAGATGGAGTGAAGGAGTTTTTATTCTATCCCTTGGTTCAAATGTGGTACGGAATAAATAACTGGGTGGAAGTGGGAACTGTCACCATGTGTCCTGAGTATTAACCACTCCAAAACACAAGCTCATCCTTCCTCTGAGGAGCACCTTTGAGGAGTCCCTACCCTGCCTGCAGCCCTGGGCATCACGGTTCAGGGGTCTGGGAGCAGGGAAGCCTTGGAGAGAGGGTTGTAAATACTGGGAGGAAGAGCATCAGCACCCTGGAACTTCTTTCCACAGTGTGGTTTTCCTCTTGGGGTAGGTCAGATCAGGATGACGAGCAAAGATAGTTGTGATTAATAAACACACTGTTCTTATTCAGAGTAAACAAAGAAGCACTAACCTGTAATCTGGAAAGCATGATCCTCAAGCCCTGTGCTCTTCACATTTTCTATTTCACACACATTCAGCTCTTTCAAAGGCAGAAGTCCCTGCATAAGCAGAACACACCATCATTATTTTGGGGGCAGCCCACAGGCAGTCTCTGCAACTAATGTCCCTTTCCCACAGGAGACTGAAAGTCCAGAACAGAACCAGCAGACTGCTGTGGCTCACAACATTAGTCTGCAAAAATTTGCTCCAAATGGAAATATTTGGGCCTTCAATCTAGCCTTCTCACCAGAGTAAGTAGGTTTAGCCGCTCCCTGAGTTCAGTGGGGCTGGCACTGCAGTAATCATCTGTCACGTTTGCAAGAACACTTCCTTTACATTAAAAGTCTTTAAGGGTTGAGAGAAACCTCAACAAAACAATGCTGGTTTGATGCAAGAAAAACATAACACGGTAATAGCTGTAAACAAAAGTTAAGCTGGCTGGTTTCAATAATCAAGCTCATCAGACTCCAACCACAATGAAACACAGGAACAGCTGACAAGTCTACACTTCCTATCTTGGGTTTTCTAAAACAGGATATTAAAAGATGCTATTTGTTGCAATGTCTAGAGACCAGTACTGGTTCATTAATTCCTTTACAGTTCCTTTAGAATTAATAATCTAAAGAGCAGGTTATAAAATAGGTAGAAGAGTGCATAATATTGTTAATATTCTGACATGTGTCTTTTCAGTTGGAGGCTGGCTTATTGGATGACTCGAGAGACTATTGTCATACTGCATTAATCTCAAATGACCCAGAAGACAATAAATCATTTCTAAAAAATATAATTCTGCAAATATCTACAAAAAAGCCCGGCTCAATTTTAGTTACTCAGTCATGGAGGGAAAGTACTTTGGGGGTTTTGTGTTTGTCCAGTTGTGATTTTTTTGGTTCCATGTGCAAAATACCCACTGTTTGTAATTAACTGCTATCATCAGGTTAAAGGATTGGTAAATAGTTCGTCAGATTAGTTCCCCCAGGCTGCTCTCGGAGCGTGGGGGAGTTCCACACTCTCCCACACCGTTGCTTCTCTCCCACACCGTTGCTTTCTCTGCCCTGCTGAAGAACTCCTCCCCTTTGGCTCAAGAGCTAGGGGCCAAATCCATCATTTGCACTAAGGTCAGTAGGATTTTGATCAGCAAGAGCTCTGACTACACCAAAGCCTCTCTGTGCCTGGTGCCTCTGACTACACCAAAGCCTCTCTGTGCCTGGTGCTATACATGAAGGTAAATCCATGTAGCCTAAATACCTCCCATCCAAGGGCCTGCTGGTGAACCTGCAAAAGCCCTTATCCTACTTCTAAAGCAGGCCTTCCAAGTTGTCTTTTAGTCTCTCCACAGACAAGGCCAAAGACCCAGGTGGCACCAAGGTTATCTGGGTATGAATCTTAGGAAAAATAACCTCTTCCCCTTGAGCTCAGCATCCTCAGGGAGAGACTCGAGATGCAAGACCTTGCCAGGATCATCTAGGGGATCACCTAGGCCAGTGGCAGTTCTAGGAAAAGATCCTCCTTGTCTTGTCCAGTGATGTCCCATCCACCTTGCACCCCACTGTTTGGCCATACTGCCAGATTCCCTGATGCTTGCCCCTACCTGTTCCAGGGAGATGCCCTACCTGGTAGGTGAGTCCATTGAAGCCCACAGACTGAAAATACAGATAAGACTGGAACAGCTCCAAGTAGCAGTCGTTCACCTCCTGCAGAAAAGACAAACATCTTGAGGTTTCAGGACACATTCCTCCCCCCCCCCCACTTCAGTGTCTCAGACTGGTCTGTGCACAGAAAAGCTGCACTCACTTATCCAAGGGCCGATATAGCATTTCTGCTGGTGGATCTGCTGCCAGTCTGGCTGCTAAACATGAAAGTACAGCACAGATCCCCACTGGGATGAGAGCCAGCAGAAGTGCACCAAGCAGTACCTGTGCACAGCAGGGAATAGAAATCCCTAGGCTCTGCCATAGCTGGAGGAGATCTCCGTGAGTCACATTTCCCAGAATTACAATTTGCTTCCCAGCCCTGAAGGGTCACTCCATGCCTAGGAAGAGAAACACCCACAGTTTCCACAACTTACCTGGCAGTGCTGGAATTTGAACTTGACCTTGGAGTAGTAGATTATTTTTCCCAGATTCCTGACAATTGTTTTCCTGCGTCCCTTCTTGAACAGGCTGGGGAACCTTTGGTCCAAGTTTTCTTTCTGGTTTTCCTCATTCTGAATATTCTGTACCGAGGTTTCAGGAAAAACAAATCAGAGCTGGTGGGAGATGGGGGGCCTGCATGCCTGGGAGAGACATTCCCAGAATAGCTCTTTCCCAGAAAGGCACCCTGGGCAGGTGCCCAGGCTTGGGCTGTTTGTTGTTGGGTCTCCAACAACATTTCTGGGGCAGGAAAAAGGAGATGCAAAAACAAATCCTACATGTAGGGTCTCCCAACTCCATAGCTGATTTCCTGTTGTCCTAATTGAATTCACTGGAACAAGGATTGAGCAAGGCTTACCAAACATAGTTTGCCTTTCGTTGGAGTTAATGGGGAGGTTTCCTCTGCTCTAGTTCCACCTGGATTCCACAGCTCTCACAAATGCACAGATCCCTTGATTCCTTCAGGTGGACTTTGTTGTTTCAGGTGCCCAGACAACTCTGTGGCAGAGTTCTATGGCCATAAAAGCAGCTGCAAGGCACCGAGTTGTAAAGCTGCTCATTGTCAGTGCCTCTGCACAAAAAGACAGGGGAAACCAGCAGGCACTAGGGGAGAACAGGGCTGGCATGAGAGGGATTTAGCACTCCCAAAGCAGGAGGTTTCCCTCATTTCCTGCATTCTGGGTATAAGGAAGTTTCTCCTTCTGTGCCACAACACAAGTCTGTACCTCTATTGAGCTCTACTGCCTGTTAAGGGCCTGCCTGTTGTACTGCCTGGATACTGCCTAAATCCCTGGGGTTAAAAGCTCCTCTGCAATTTCTCCGTGAAAAGCATCTTTTCTTTTTTTTTTTTTTTTTTTTTTTTTTTAATTGGGAGGTTCATTGTTTTTGGGGGGTAAAGGGAAGGGCTGTATCCCAGTGTGGCCACAGGTCCCACTGATTCCCCCTCCACACTCCCACGAGCGTATCCAAATCTTAAATATTGGTTTTGTCAGACATGTCACAGACTCCCTGGGGCACCCATTCCCCAGCAAAAGAGAAAGGTAGGCAGGAGATGCAAGGTTTGTCCTGTTGTTTCATGGTTGGGCTGTGAAGCAATCTTGGTGGCATTCCAGTATAACCATTTGAAGCTGTGTTTCCCAGAGGTATTTCCAGTGAATGCATAGCAATGTTGGAGGCAGAGCGGAGCGGTGATATGCGACTCCACAAGGGTCAAACGTTTCTGTCGAAAACAGCATTTCCAGGAAGGATCCCAGAGAGGGCTGCCAGGGCTTAGCAGGGATCAAGTGACAGCCCACCACCCTGTACAGCGAGGGATTTCCAGCAGCCAGTGCTCCCCCCTGCCACCGAACCCGTCTGACCTGCATGTGCCTGCTCCTAGCAGGTTGTGCCAAAGAGACAGCTGCATAAGCCCCGTGATTAATGAAGAGCCAGCAGTGCTAACCATCGCTCTCTTGCAGGGGCCTAGATGACTCACCTCTTTGGAATGAAGTTAACCCTTCTCATAACCATATCAGAGCCATCAACAGCTCTCCGGTTAGAGGTAAACCGGTAACAAGACACTAAGGGTGTTGGGGTCCCTTTACCTGAAAAGCCCGGCGCTCCTTTCAGGTTCTCGTTGAATTTAGGCAACCCTTTTTAGGCCCCACATTAATGCCATCTCTGCTCAGAGCTCCCTCCAGCTTTTCTAGCCAGCTGTCAGCAGTACGCACACACACATACACGAACCCTCCTGCTGGAGGTGGAAACCCGCACGCTGCCAATTAATGGCTTCACTGAGAGGCAATTAAACATAGGAAAAACATTATATTTTTGCTACACGCCGTTGTCAGAACAAAGAACAACTGGTCACCTGCCAGCTGTGGAAGCAGTACTAGAAAACTACCTGGATGACGACAGCCCTTCAGTGGGCACCAGGCTGCAGGGCATGCCTCGCAGAGACACAGCCAGGCCAGACGTGGGCTCACACTGAAGTTCCTCTCTCACTCCTTCAGCTGTTTGCTCAGTGGGTCAGGTACAAGCATTCACCCACCAGTGTTTGCAGTCTGCCTTTTATCTCCTATTTATATTGCAGGAACACCTACATATCCCAGCCCCAGGCAGAACCATGGTGATAGGCACTGTAGAAATACAAGAGGAAATAATAGCTACTATCCCAAAGAGCTGAGAGCTACAAAAAGGATGAGAGAGACAACCAGCAATATGTTGGTAGCCAGGCAGCAATGTGTGCTCCAGCCTCCCACTGGGCACGATGGAAGGGAACTTGCTGCCATGGCTTGGGGAGTTAAGGTACAGTACCACAGCCATTTATTGCTGACTTACCACTAACACCTTTTCCCACCCCATCCTCTTTCTAGATCACTCTCAAATGTTACTGGGAACATCTGCAGTGTGGCTCTGGTGCAAGCCAGAGTCACCTTTAAATAACTTTAACACCTGGGAATCACCCAGCAGGCCAGTCAAATTAAAAGTTGCTGATGTGAGAGAGGAGCAGAGGTAGACAGCATCAGCACTGGATCATTTCCTTAGGCTAACAGGCCTGGTGTAGGCAAGTCCATCGCATAAAGGGCACAGACAACTAGACATTAACTGCAACTGGAGTGACAAAGCCAGCCCTCTGAAATTTGGGGTCAGCTTCAAATTTCAAAAGCCACCCTCTTGAGTTCAAGGCAGGATGAAAAGCAGAAGGAAGCAGGTCAGGCAAAGCTCACCTGGTTGTATGACCAATGGCAGTAAACAGGATTTTTCTCTCTTGAAAAAAGATACAATTGAACTGCAACAGTCACATCAGTTATGACCAGATATTGTGGCTGGGCAGGAAGAAATGGGACTGTTCAAGTCAATCTTTTACCAGGCAGGACTCTCCTATATGCCTTTTACTGGGGTGCCATTGTTAAACCTGAATTGAGTATATTGTTTGCCTATGCCCAGGCAGAACTGCCCTCATAGGTTTCCACATATTACTGCTCAAATCTCAGGAGAGCAGCAGCAGAGGGCTGGACATCATTAAATCCAACAGCTAGTACAAGGTTTTGGTGAAAGCTAGCACAGCCTGCTTGTGCAGCACCAGGTGCAGCGGTGACACCTGCCTCCACCCTGCCACTTTTCACCCAAACACCTTCCAAGACAGTCACAACTATGATCTGTTTTTCCAGCTGGAGAAGTAAAGCACAGTGAAGAGTCATGACTTGGCCTCAGCATGGGCCAGGCTCAGACCCCAACGCTCATGCAGCACTCAGGCAATGGCAATTTAGAGTGGGCTAGGAGATGGCACGGACAAAGAGGCCACAAAGGCCACCTCCAATTCTGTGATTTTCTTGGTGAGGCCACTTACATTTGGCAGCACAGAGCATCAGACAGTGTCCTGCCCTGGCTGCAGAAGGAGTCAGGGGGACTGGAAACCAGCTCATCTGCTTTGCTCATCTGTAATTTATACAGTTTCTTTGTTCCCCGCTTGGAGAATAAGGCCGACTAAAGCTGGCTCGGGCTTTCTCACTCAGGTGGAAGGAAAAAAATTTGTAAGACTGATGCCACTTCCCATAAATTCCTAATCATATGCCTACGTACAAAGACAATTTCCCAGGATGGAGAGGACTTGCCTAAACAAAAGCTCTGCAGAAAACAGCTCCACCTGAAGCTCTAGTATCTTTGGGCTCAGACTCACAAACCCATCACTGCCCTCTCTGCCTGCTCTGGGAAAGGTTTATAGCTACCAGCATGGCCTCCATCTGACCATCCCCCAACAAGCAGCACTGGGAACAACAGGATGCTTTGTGATGACCAGGGACCAAAGCTGTCACAGCCACCTCAGCATTCCCCTAACACAGCGACTCCCAGGGAGCTCTAAAGACATGTGTTCCTGGCCCCTTCCAAGCACAGAGACCAACCCCATCTTTGCAGGACTCTTGCTCCACCCAAATTTCCTCGAGCCTCAGGGTCAGAGTGACAACCAGTCTGCACCGTCTTGGATCCCACACTGTGCTAGCCAGCAGACACAGAGCATAGCCGTGTTCTGCCCTAGCTTTTTGTTGTCATCCCTCTACTCTTTAGATGTGCATGGCTAGGAAAAAAAAAAAGAGAATTTAAGTGATGGGCTCACACACAAAAGAGTTATAACAGCTTAATGCTGAGGGATATATGAGGGAAAACTGTTAACACAAATGCGACCAGCTTTGGCTAAAACAGTTTCTCTCTCACCGGCGCTGGGCTGAGAGCATACATGGAGCATTACCACTGCTTACGCAGTGCCATGTTTTGCAGCTTAGGAGCGAACAGTCCAAGCACTGTTAGCAAGCCTCCTTCAACATGCCACCCAGGCCCAAAAGCAAAGCAGATATTTAACTACCTACATATTAGCTAGTGTGGAGAGGAGAATTAGGCTCCATGGTTGGGGTGCACAGGACAGTACTTAGCTTTCCCTGCCAAAGCACTCTGCAAGCCTTTGATCCTCATAGCTCCTCCAGGAAGGGGTATCCGTTCTTCCCGTTCCACTAATTAACTCCTTGACTCAAAAGGTTCTGAGGCTACTACAGTGCAGCTAGGATACTAGTTAGCTTTGGTGCGGGGCAAGTGTCCTGCGGTAACACTGCGCCTTTTGGGCAGGCACAGAGGACGGCACAACCAGCAGAACAGAAATGGCTAGGGACAGGCAGTTTTTACCATGCTGAGCATCACCAGTTTCCAATGACTTCAGGTGATTCTGGGGGTGTGCGCATCAGCCCTTGCCTGGTTTCTAGAGAAGGAATTGCCAAGAGGGTCTGGACTTCAGTGCCCACGTCCTGAGGCCAAGCCTGTTGCAGCAGTGGTGGCTCAGTGGAGCCCATCACAGGAATACACAAGCATCACGTATCTCCCTGGCACATGCACCACCTGAAACCATGGGAATGCCTCTGTGTACAGCCAACATGAAAGGGACCTAGCATTTGTCATGCCTCTGAAATTCTCCTCAGTCAGCTGTTAATTCCTCTGGCTGCGCTGTACTGGTAGCAACACTCTTCCCACCCCAGCCCTATCCTGGTTAGTGCTATTTTCATAGCTCAGCTATCCCCTTTGGTTTGAGGCACTGCAGATCTTTGGAAACCTGGCTTCTGTCAGTTTGGCAAAACAGCAGGTCTCTTGCAGTGCAAGTGTCCCAACATGTTCTCTTGCTCTCTCTGATGCCTCATCATACAGGTAGAGCGAGTTAATAATTAACCTGCCCCAGCCCCTGCAGATCCCACTGACTCCCAGCTGAATCACTAACCCTGGCAGCAGGAAGAGCTCACCCTTGCAAAGTTGGTACCCTGGGGCTCTGAAAGCTGCTGTATAATGATAAAAGCAGCAAACGAGATGTCTTGCTCTTTGGCACATCCTTCCGCCTCCTTTTTGTTTAGGCTTTTCAGAAGCTGTAACCGGCAAGCATGGGAACTGGGGCCCAAAGGCAGGAGAGTGGTAGGAGCAGGATGTGCTGGCCTTGTGCGCCGGCCGCTCTCGGCAGGGTCCGGAGGGGGTCTGATTTTCAAGGATGTCGCTCACCCAAGTCCCAAACTGCCTGTCATGCCTCCAGGTTTGGTGACTTCAGCACCTCTGAGACTGCGTCTGCAGAGTCCCACCTGCACAGGCAGTACAGTCTGCAGTGACGCACTCCTCAGACCTGACCTCCCCTCCTGCCTCTGGCCCCACAGCACCTGGTCACCTTCTGCTTCTGTAACAGGGGTGGGGAAAAGGACTAAATCAGGGCTTTCTCCAGGCCACACAAGAAGCCTGTAGCTGAGCAGAGAGTTTGAATCCCACATGCCCCAGGCAAGGGTAGCTCCTAACCAGCTGCTCCACCCTCCCTCCTTCTCTGGCAAGATCCCATATCCCCTGTGCTCCTGCATGATTAATCTCTCTGGGACCTTTGTTCTGTCAGCTTGCAAGATTCATTTTCCAGGCTCCGCTAACATGACAATTCTCCTTGCTTCCCCAGGGGAGCATCCAGGATCCCTTCTGGGCCTCGTCTTCTGAGGTGCTACACATCTCTCCAGACGTCAGCTGAGCCCTGCAGGGAACCGTTCTGGTGCCACATGCCCATTACCCTCAGTCCAACTAATGAGCAGGACTGTAGAACAGTCCCAGTTCTGCTGCACTTCCCACATGTACAGTTCAGGACATGTCCCTGAAAAAGAGGATGGCATTTACCTGCAGCTACCTCACAGGTCAGCAGTAGGACCCCAGTCCTGCCCCTCTGCCAGTGCCCCATTCCCTTTCACGAGGAAAGCCAAAGGACCTACCTAGAAGCAGCTGAACCACAAGGCACTGCAGAGGCACTGTTTCTGTGGGTCACATCAGCTCCAAGACAGCTGAATCTCCGTAGCAACCCAAGGAACATGAGTAGGACTATCCAGAACTGGGCCCTCCGATACATCTCATCTCATTGAAATATACCTGGCCAGCAGCTGAAGCCCAAGAGATAATGTCCTGTTACTGACCTTCTCTGAGATTACATCTGCCTAGCTGTGTCTCTCTGCCTAGCTGTGTCTCCCTGCCTCAGTTTCCCCTTCCCTCATCCCCACATAGCCTATTTGCTGTACAGCGGGGAAAGTATGTAGACAGCATAGCGCAATGGGCCCCTAAGCTCAGTTCATGCCCCTGGCCCACCCAAAGGCACCAAGGCAACACATCAGGGTTCATAGTTTCACCTCTGCTTCCCCTGAGCAGCACTGGGAACTGGGCCATATGGCCACAAGGCTGGTACGTGCCTGGGACAGACCTGCCCTTCCTGATTACCTTCCCAAGGCTTATTGCTAATATGCTGCCTGCTCTGTCTCATCCCAGCGTGGGAATGAATCATCCCACCTTTGAATGCTCACTCTAATTTTCCCTTCCTTTGTACGCTACCAGAAACAAAAGAACCAAGAGCAGCAAGGGGAGGGTGAGATATTCCCACCACGCTGCCTGCCTTGCTCTCAGTTGCACACATTTTTGCTGCTGACAGTTCATCCTGACTCCTGCAAGGCGACCCTGGAGCAGATGGCTCTCCTGCCATGAAGGACACAGGTCTTACCCTTTCCTTGGCTGCAGATATGACCTCCATCTCCTTGAGACAGTGCTCTACCCTGACCCTGATCCCTTGTCCCTCTTGCACACAGAGCTGTCCGTTGGGTGGGGGTAAGGAGGTGGGGGGGTGAGAATAATCTCTGGGAATGTTGGGGAAGGGGCGGAGGGTGGATGCGTTTGTACTTGCCTTTCCTGGAATATACTGCAGTATCTTGTCTGTGGTCGTATCTCTCTCCTGCCCTCCTTCAATACCAAAAAAACTAGGCAGCTTTTTCTTGCCATCTTTTCTACAGAGGGGATAAAAAAACAAAACAAAACAAAACACACATGCACACACAGATCTAGCCTGGTGCATAGTAAATTCTGCCCAGAAATAAGGAAGCCAGAAAGCTAGAGTAAGTCATTGGTCATGGGCGTTCTAATCATCCCAAGCCAGCAAAGGGCTGATAAACAGTCTGAGAAAAATTGTAATGGGTTTTGTGTTGCACTTGTTTTTTTCTTTGCCTTTTTACATGTCTCTGCATAACCAAATGGTAAGTTAGGCTCATCTGTGTCTCCAGCTCAGAGTAGGAAACAGATATCCCATTGCAAAATGCAAAAGCCAAGTCAAACCCTGACGGCTATTCCAAAGCCACTAGGGCAGAGATGAATTTTCACATCTCTCCACACACAAAACTGGGTTTATTTCCTTCCACTCCCAGCAGAGCCCCCAGCTTCTCCTTGTGTGCACATCGTTAATGAGCAGTTACAAATGTCATTAACAACTGGGACTGCCTTGCTTGGAGTCCCCAGTGGTCTTCTTTGAACCAGATTGCAACTCTTCATTCAGCAGAAACCAGGCTCATCTCCATGGAGAGCTGTGAGCGTGGGAAGCACAGTCAGTAGGGACCAGAGGTGCTCTGGGGCTTGGTCACTATACTGCAGGCTACCTGCCATTAACCCTTCAGGGTTCAAATTCCCTCTCTTTTACCCCAGAGCAACTCCACAGACTCCTGCAGGTTTGCTCCTGATTTATAGCAGCACAGGACCAGGGTGACAATTCAGTGTCTCTTTTTGATTATAAATCCCTGAGCCAAGCAGAGTCCCTGGTGATTACCTTGACTTCTAACAGAGCTCCTTTTCAGCCCAAAGTTCTCAGAATTGGGAAGGCTCTGCTTAGTACATGCTTAGAATAATGACAAGATTACTGTGATTGCATTATTGGGACCACGAGCAGGGGGGAAATGCAGTGCTTAGAAAAGCTTGCTCTGCTCTCCCTGGTAGAGTCTGTTTTGGGACAGCTGCCCATCACTGTGGTACCTGAATGCTCTCCTGGCCAGCCCAGCACCAAAATACTTAGAAGAGCATACTACTGGTCTCTTTCATGTGTTCTGGCGAAGTTACAAACACAGACTAAACTGTACAAGCAGAGTATCATATTGGGATCTGGGGCTTTCTCTCTAAAGTATGAGGAATGTGAGTGTTGCTTTCTTCACAGCCACTGGTAGTTTATTTTTGTGCTCAATCTGTGCCACAACTCCAGGAGACACAAATAAAAGAAAAACAAAGAAAAAAGGCAAGTGAAAACAAGGAACTTCAGGCATCCTGCACCTTGCCTTGTCAGTCCCACAGAGAGAGGTTTTCATTTCCAAAATGAAATGAAATATATCACATTTTTCCTCGGGCAGTGCTCCTGGAATTCTCTGCTGGCATAGCCCTAGAATTTCTTCCCTGGCACTTGCAATGAGTTGATCTTATCCAGCACTGCCCAGTACCAGCAAAACCATACTAAAGCCTGATTTTGCTCAATCTGCAAATAACTCCTGGGTTTCCCAAGTGGGGCTCAGCTACTAGCCCAGTTCTGTATGGTGTGTCACAAAGGAGAAAGCCAGCAGGGAAGCCAGCACGTGCTTGAAAAGCAGTCTAAAATAAAAGCAAGTGTACTTACTCTTTCTTCAGTGAAGGTTTCCTGCTGAAAGAGTGTCTGAACCTCCCAGGTGCCTGAGGGACACAAGTTAGGTTCCCCATGCTGGCAGCAACGGGAACAGTCCAAGAGCAGCTGGGGGCTGGAGTGCTGGGCAGAAACTGAGACCGAGAGCGTGTGGAGCCAGGGAGGTTTGTGCGTGTGTGTCATGCAGACATTCCCCACTTCCGCCTCCAGTGACTCTTGTGGGTGTGAGCTGTGAGCAAACAGACTTTCGGCCCAGGTTTCTTGCCTGCTCCTTCTCCTCCCCCTTCCCTCTCCCTCTCCGCGCGGGACTGATAGTACGGGCGCTTGCGAGAGCTGCACGGTGCGGGGAGGGGCAAGCAGCTGAGCAAGAGTCTGCCGGGAGGCACCTGCGATCCTTGGCGCGGGACGGCAGAAAGGCAGACTCCATCCTGCTGCCTTTGGAAGGCAACTATCGCCACTTGCGAAAGGAGGGACTCCAGCAAGTAGAGCCCTCCAGCTGCAGTCTGACCCGCAGAGGCATCCCTTGGCAGCCGGGGGCAGCTACGGAAGGGACGCGCAGATGTCACGTGTCGGCTCCAATTTGCCTGCATCGCCCTCAGAACCTTTCTTTGACCACTCAGTTTCTTCCTATTAGGAGAGTTTTGAGTTTTTGCATCTCTCGGTTAACAAGACAAAGTCATCAATGTGGCAGAATACTACGTTACACCTCATTTTGGCCTGTAAAGGAGAATTAATCACAGAGTTAAAAATCCATCATTGCTTAGATGCACTAAGCGATCTCACTATAATAGCATTTGTTATCAGCAAACAGGATAAAACTGGAGCCCATCATAAATGTATTTGGTGTATTTTTCCAAAAGAAAAAAAAATCAATTACCACTCAGTTCAGCTGGCAGAAAAATTTCAGTAATTATTGTGATTATTATGTAAACATTCTCTGAGGTGTTCAAAAGGCTTCATTTATTTTAGTTAAAAAGAACTAGCCTGTATTAGACAGGAAGTGTAACAAACTAACAAATATAACAAAAAAACAGGAGAAAACAAATAGTAAATAAATAGACAGAAAATGAGGAATGATGGAAAACTGATAAAGAAAACAAAGCACAAAAGAAGTGCATGAACACCAAAGCTAAAGGGACATTTTCAAAGAAGCATTTTAAAAGGCAAAACAAAGATTCTCAACCATGGTACCAGCCCCTTACTAAGTGCAAATAAGTATAAAAACAGTGAATAGTTAAGGATAATACAAAGGCAGAGGCAGTCAATAAATATTTCTGTTCTATGGATTGAAAAAGCCAGGCAGTATAGCCATAGCAAATGATGAAACCCTTTTCATTCCATAGTATTGCAGGTAGGTATTTAAAACAAACAAACAAACAAACAAACTTAGATACTCTAAACCAGAAGGTTCAGACAATTTGTATTTGAGAGTCTTGCAAGACCTGGATCACTTGGATCACTGCTGTTCATTTGTAGCAAGTCTTTCACAACCCAGAAAAATTGGCAGAGACCTGAAAGAAATTAATGAGATAGTAGTATTTCAAAGGAATACGTAGTAATTATGGGTTTGTTAGTCACATGACACTGATCCCTAGGAAAATGATAAAACAGCTGTTAGGGAGTCTGATTAACTAAAAATTAACAGAGGATAATACAATTAATACAAATCAACTAGGGGTTATGGAAATTAATTCTTGTAAAACTAATTTAATTGCTATCCTATTCGAAAAAATATTTAATAAAAATATTGGTGCTGAATCAAGAAATTACTATAAAGCACTTGATGTGATACAGCTACACAGCCTTCTAGTAAGAGCCTAAAATAATACACACTAAGATACACAAATATATTACAGGGTGACTAGCCAGGGATACTCAAAAGCACCTGTGAACAGGGACCGCTCTCTGAGAAGGGTGCTTCTGATGGGTATTCTGTTTCCACATTATTCTGACTGATAATCCAGCGGCTCCATCTTGCTACCATAGCAGAGAGGCTACAAAGTGATGCAGTCAGGCTAGAAGCACCTGCATGGGGAACATACAAACAGCTGGCAAAGAGATAACAGGAACAATGCTGAGAAATTGAAGATGGACAGGTTTAACCCAAAAACAAGGCATGTATTTTTAGCAGAAACGGTTATTTCTTATTGGAACAACTCCCTGAGGACTGCGATGGCTTCTTCAGCAGGGGACTTTCAAAACCAGGAAAAGATGTTTTGCTAGAAGGTTTGTTTGAACCAAACAGGGATTTGTTATGTGAAGTCTTAACAGATATATTGGACTTGATCACGATGGTCCCTTCTGACCTTAGGCTCTATTTGTATTTACCACGTCTTAAAGCTGAAGCAACAACAAAAGTAGCAACAAAAATAGCAGTATAATAATAAATAGCAGTATAATAACAAAGATAGCAGTAACAAAATCAACATACCCCCAAAGAACTAACCATACAGTTAGGCAACACTTACCCAGAGAGGGTGGCTGATAACAGACATGCCATAAAATTTGTCAAAGGCTCCACATACTTGACTTCTGAAAACAGCCTCTTTATCCCTCCTCCCCTTTCTGACTTGTATAATTCATTAACCCATCACAGCTGAGCAAAGCAACAGGACATACCCCTCCAGAGAAGCCCTATCCGAAATACTGTAACTTTTATAGATGGATAATTCCCCAAACTCTGGTCTGTCTGTGCAGGACTGTGAAGCAACTCTGCAACAGCGAAGACATGCCCCAGTGCCTCCTGAGAGAGACCAAAAGGGATAGGCAAACAGCAACAATTGTTACTTTGTTCAGGAAAAGGATCATTCCCCTTAAAAAACGTGGCTAACGTGGTCTTGCAGTGTGACCAAACATGCGCGGATTCTCCAACACGCCTGTTCAAAGAAAAACTTTACAGCTCAAAACAGTGCTATACCTACCTCTCTCCTGCTATTTCCATCAGTCCTGCAAATGTACATTGTCTTGTCCACTGGGACACCAGTAACGCCACTAACAGGCTGGCAGGGGCAGGCATGACCTGCAGGTGACGACAGCTCTCACTCTTCTGCTCACTGGGCACACAGGCTTGCAGGAAAACTGCTCTCCCACACCCCCATTGCTCTGCTTCCAGCAGCAGGAGTGCCTGAACTTGGGGGGGAAGGAGTTGGGCTTTTAGCGTGGTAGTTTTTTACAGAAACCTGAGACAGAAAAAAGAATCTGGAGAGCAGGGAGAAAGAGGACACGGCAGGATAAAAACTGGGTCTGGCATGACTGCTATACAACATCAGGGCTTTACTGCAAGGCACTAGCACATGTGCAAGGGAAAGTTCCCTTCCATTCCCCACAGCATGTTTGTACCCCGTGTCATGCAGCTTCTCCTTGCCCTTTTTGCCCTCTGCACCCCCACTATCATAAAATGAGCTTAGTATTTTCCCCGTAGGCAGCAATGACTGGCAGCAGCTGTTGAAGGTAGAACTGACTGTTGCAGAGCCTCCCCTGCTGCTGCATGGGACCAGCTTGCTACTCCTGCCTCCAGGCAAGATGCATGTGACAGCTGGAGGTAGAGGAGGATGTTTCTCATGTGGATTTCACTTCCAGTACAGGGGAAGGCTATCTATAGCACTGGAGATTGGGATACCCAGGGAGTCCAAACTACTTAACCAGAATTTAAAGGCAGGGAGAGGTATCAGCCTGCTTCGAAAGCCCCTGTGTTTCAAGCTGGTCTTGTCCCAGCAGCCTCCTATACCATCAGCATCATTGTCTTGCTCTTTCCTTCTGCAGGGTTGCAGCACAGCAGGAGAGAGCTGAAGACAGCTCAAACACAGCACCCTCTTTGAGAGTACAGAAGACCTTGTCCACAGGATAGCAACCTCCTTGGCCAGGCAGCTGGCACCAAGCTGCTGAGCATTGCACCAGGGCCTAGAGGAACCAGGGCTGAATTAAGCTGCTCTTTTTAGCCTGCTTGAGGTTCCTCAAAACACATCCACAACTGCAGGGCCAGTCCACTGGGGCCTGACCCAGGCAGACATGGGTCCCTGCTCCACGCAGATGCCCCAAAGCCCAGAGCAGCTGTACCCAGAGAGATGAAACGAACTCAGTGGCTGCTCAGGCACAGACACACAGCAACCCACCATGCACATCTTCTGCCTGGGGGCTCCTTCTCCACTTCCACAGAGAGCAATAAAAAAAACCAGCTACATGCCTTCTTGGGAGCAGAGCCAGGGAAGAGAAAGGAAGGATGCACTGGGCAGGATCAAGGATTCAAGAAAACGTCTTTATTGTACACATTGGCTTGTATTGCTTGTATCCCCTCCCCAATCCCACATAGTGCAAAAATTCAGAGAAACAGAGTTCCACATAAATAAGTCAGATAACTTACAGAGAAATCAAAACGACGACAGTTTGACATGGAGTAGACCAGGTCTGCCTAGCAGCAAGGCCAAGTGAACATCTCCCCCAGGACAGGGCAAGAGCTCCTGCTTACCCTTGCCATCTCACTGCAGACTGACAGCAGGATCCCTGTGTGAAACACGGCAACACACACAGCCAGGAGCCATCACCTGCTTAGGAATGCTCCTCAGCTGGAAACAGCTCACACAGAAAATCGCACAACTGGTATTTTGGGCAAGACACCACTAACTAAAACCAGCTGAGAAACCACAGATCATTGACAGTTCTCTTCCCCTCCTCAGACAGGGTACTACACACACACAGACACACACAGACGCATACCCCTCTCCAAGGCCACTGCCTCAGCAAGGGATTTGCAGCACCAGAAACAGTTTCATCCCTGGGATCTCCTCCCAGGGCAGATGCTGACACCTTGTGTCCACACAGTGTAGTTTGGGGTGCTCTGGACCCCCACAAGCTGCTGGGGATCTATTTCCCCTTTTCTTTCCTTTTTTTCCATTACAGGAAAGCAATAAGCACCTGCATAGTTAGTACATCAGAGCCACAAAAGGATCCCTCCTCCCCAAGCTTCTGCAGAACAGGCTCAGTGGTGGATATTGCTCAGGACCCAACCAGTGGGCAACAGAAGTCACACTGCCTGTTTATGTGCTCCCTCGAGAGGCAGAACAGCATTGCACACCACTTATAAAGTTGTCTAAGATTACAAGTGGGGCCAAGGAGACACAGCACAAATGTGCTCCTCAGCCAGTTACACTGCTCTCCTCCGCTTTTGCCTGCCTGTCACCTCTCTAAGGCAGTAACACTGCTCATGCTGCAGCAGCAGTAGCAGCAGCTGGTAAGAAGTTGAGCCACTGCTCCAAAACCTCATTCCTTGTTTCAGCTCAGTCCTGTTTCTCTCCTCAGCAGTTCCCTTCTGGCCCCTGCACTGCCCCTGCTTATTGCATGGTGCTGCCATCAGCGAGGTGGCTGATCTATGCTCTCCTTATTCCATCCCCTTGCCTTATGCAGAGGCCCCAGTAGAAGCCCCAGCATGTCAGGCCAAGTCCCAGTAGCCAGCACCATTCACTGCTGACAGGTCCATGACTATTAGGCTGATCCTCCTTCCAAGAGGACCCTAGAGCCAGGGGCACCTTGAATATACTGGTTGATACCAATCCAGTAGAAGACTAAAATCCTGGGAAGAAAAGGATGGACATCTCTCAGGCATGCAAGCACACACACGCGCACGCACACACACACACACACACACACACACACAAGAAAAAGAGCAAACCAGTGATTTCATAGTTTTCTGAACCAAGCAGATTTCTGAATTCTGAGTTGTCTGAGTTTTTCTGAACCAAGGAGACCTATTTATGGCAGCCCTATTGCCATGCTTGCCATGTTCACCAAGAGTCATTACAGGGTGTCCTCCACAATATACAGGAATGGGAAAGCCGCTCAGCTGTGACTGTGTCAAAGGCTTGGCAAGTGAGATGGGAACTAAAAGTAGATTTAAAGTCTGTCCTAAAAGCCAAAAAGAAAAGAAATCACCACAGCCTGAAATTCCAGAGTGTGTCTTTGGAGAGAGGCTGGGGAGAAGCAGCCTAGATTTTTTTCAGAATCAGCTGGTAATTTCTGGTATCCAACTTCAGGCACTGTAAGTGGGCTTATAAAACATGATGGGCACCTGTCCAGGAGAAAAAAGATCGCAATAAAAACTCTCTTAAGTTGGGAAGTCCTCATCTCTCCTCCGACTCTTCTTTTGCCTCTCCCCAAAAAAGAGGAGAACAAAGAATCTCTACCCACTTTTAAAAATTTAAGCCAACAAAAACCATCACAAGTGAAATCTAAGCACTGTAAGTAGGAAAGGCGAAGGAGTAAGGGAAAAAGGATAAAGGAATAAATTAGAAAAAGGTTTTCAGTTAATACCATATTTCCAATGCCAAATTTGAACACTGTTGAGGTGACTCATTCCTCTATAATGTAGAGAGCACCTGACAATATCTCTTCGTTCAAGACTCATCCACACACTTTAGGGCATACACGCTAAAAACATATCCAAAGTCACTAACCAAGAGGTTCCATGGCACAAGTGGGTCTAGAACCACAGGTGAGTAATTGTGACTACAATTCTAATTTATCCAATCTTTAGTTAATTAAAGTGGCTGCTTAATTGCCAGGAAGTTGCTAATTGCAAATGGTCCCTTCCATGCTCTTTTCACTGTACATACAGTATCTCACACATGCATGCACTCCCACACATCTGTAGAGAACACCTTCCAGAACATTGTCTCATTGACAATTAAAAAAATAATTGTACCCTTTTGCTGCTTTAAGTGCAGATGGGATTGGGAATACCAGGAAAGCGTAAAAATAAAGGGCTGTCGAGTCAGTAACATTTTCCAAAAATGCATTCAAATAAAAGAGGCAGAAAATAAAGCAAGTAATGCCAGGAAACTCTTCTTGAGGCTGAACTGTTCTTTAAGAACCAAGACCTTTCCATAAGCCCAGAATCTGCTTTGCAGAGAGGGAAACAGCAATCTGGCTGATCTGATCCCAGTCAAACTGTGAACCAGAACTACATGCAGATAGCAGACAGCCGCTGAACCTTGGAGAGCAATGGTGCAAATGCAAATCAGTTCATTCAACCCATCCACCTGTCTGGGCACTCCCCACAGCAGTGGTCAGTTGGGATCTCAGTGAATGAGGTGGGACCAGTCAACTATGGAAACAGAGGGTTCAGGATGTTGCATCCAGCTTTATCTCCATACTTTGCTTCCTCCAGGCCCCATCCCTTAGTTGGGCTTCTTTCATTTGTTTGCTTTAAGGCATCAGTTAGACACCATTGAGAACCATGCAGTGGTCTCAAAGTCTTTAACAGTGAGCAGTAGACTTGGTAAAGAGTTTGGCTACAGTGACATTCATAGGAGCAGTTGTACATTCAGCCATGTCCTTGGGAGGAGAGCTGTCCACCTCGGCCACCCTGCAGGACTCCTGGAAGCCGCTGAGGCTGGCTGTGCTCATATGTGTAGCATTGGCTGGATAATGTTAATCCACGAAGCAACAATGGTGAAGTTTCCCTTCCCCAAAGGAAACAAACACCTTTCGGGTGAGTGGTGAGATGTGTCCAAACGGAGCTGAGAGCACCCCCTTTCCCCATCAGTTGGGAGAAGGGCCCTCATACAGGAAGCGCATTTCTAACCACCGTTGTCGTGCTGAACCGATGTGTGCACCAAGAGCGGGGATGGCCCCCTGGGGCTCACAGGAGTGCTGAGGTTGGAGGCAGCAGTCAGTACCTTTGCTTCCCTCCTACAGTGACTGACTGCCCCGTGAGGCAGGCCACACTGGCCTGGCACTCTGCCAGGCACCCCTGTCCCCTTGAGATAAAGCAGGCCCTGATTCTTTGTCAAAGACTCGTCGAAGACACCGATAGGGTGGGCGAAGAAGGGGGAGGGAAGTTGAGCAGTTCCAGCACAGCCACCCCCACGCTGCTCCGGCGCGTGAACATGCACGAAGCTGCCACCCACTTGTTGGTGCGGGGGTTGTACTTCTCGATGGAGTTCAGGCTGGAGCTCCCATCATTGCCACCCACTGCGTACAGCCACCCGTCCATGGCCACCAGGTCATGGGTGCTCCTAGAATGACCATGTAAAGATTACAGGAATGTGAGGGCCAAATGCAGTGTACGCAAGCCGGAAGGGAGCTCCGCGCCTCAGATGGACTGGCCAGAGTCTGCTACCCCTTAAAAGGATGGATCCCCCTCACAAATGCCCAGTGAAACCGAACTGCCCAGGCTCAAACAACAAGAGTCAGTAGCAGAGCTGCTCAAAATAGAGCTTCAAGTCTTTCTCCTCATCTCTGATACCCCCTTCCACTAGAGAAGCATCACTTCTAAATAACAAGTCCTAGGAGCCTAAAATCCTTGGACTTCCAAGCACAAATCCTCCCTCAGCCAAGAAACATCTACTTGGCCTCAGCCAGCTATACTGCCTTTTCCCATACAGCCACACAGATTGCTGAGGACAAATCCCTCTGAAGACAACGCCTGCTGCAGAACACCCCTAATCCACCCAGCCGGTATGCACATACCAATCCCTTACAGAGCAGCAGGGAGCGCGTGTGCAGGCAGCACAGAGACAGCTAGCTGCAGTACTAGCCAGCCACTGGGGCATGTCTGCACTGTTCTGTTTGCAGTGCCAAAGTAAGGCAAGACTCTCAGTAAGATGGATTCACTATTCCTGACTGCAGCGGCTCAGGCTCCCAGCAGCTCAAGAGAGGTCAGGGCAGAGTTGCTTACCTACGGATATTCATGGGTGCCACGCTCTCCCATGTGTTGGTTTTGGGGTTGTAGCGCTCAACAGAGTTAAGGCAGCTGGTCCCATCATTGCCACCAGCCACATAGAGCATCCCCTCTAGCACAGCCACTCCTGCACTGCTCCGGCGACTTAGCATGTTGGCAATGGGTGTCCAGGTGTTGATCTGGGAAAGAGCATAGTAAGTTTGTGAGCAACACATACAAGTCACTTTCCACTTGCCTCACCAACTGAGTCCTGTGATGCTAAGCCTGCTGTAGGAACTCAGCTCCTTACATACTGGTCTTCCCCCAAAAAGGCTTTTTCAGGGACCCTTGTTCTTTCCCTTCACCTGAAGGGTCAGAGGCATTGGAAAAGTTCTACTTGTAGCAGAGGCAATTAATTGCTAGTGCGTACTAGGGCATCAGCTAAATGATTGCAACATTGCTATCTGGCTTGTCAGACACAAACAGACAGGGGCAATCTGACTATCCAGCTCAGCTGCAGTCAGACCACAGCATCCTGCCTGAGTCAACAGCAAAAGAGTGTTGGTAATAGTAAGCTTTTTCTCATCTCACAGAAAAAAAAAATCTTTTGAGAAGTCACAATGTCATGAGACAACAGAGGGAGGAGAACTTTGCTGCATGGCTTTGTCCCTGCCAAAATACAGGAGTGCACACAAAGTATTGCCAATCACAAATTCCAACAGGACAGGTTTTTCTTCCCACTTCCACATAAGTGCCTTTGAGGCCTGAGAACATGGAATTCTAGGATATCCTCATCTCTGTGGCTCCAGAAGGGATTTAAATTAAACCAAAATCAAAGTTTGCAGGTGAAAAATCTCCCACAGGAAGAACTGCATGCCCAAGAAGAGACCTCTGCTGACAGGCTCAGAAAAGCACAGCTGCAGCTGGCAGACCTGCCATCCCAGGAGCCTAAGTACAGAGACCTCTGCACCAAGCTGCCAGTCACATTACAGCTGAACCCCTGCCCAGTCACAGAGTTGAGCTGTATCTATTTCCAATCTGTACAAGTCATGGCTGTGGCTTTACGGCTAATGCAAAACCTCCAAGACCTCCTCTTTGATCTCTTTGCAGCAACCCAGCCTCCTCTAACAGAGCTCTAAGACCCCAGACCCAGCACACATTCACAGCCCGCTGCAATCACAGCTAACTGCTCTGGATGAATAGGCAGCAGAGGCCTCATCTGCAGGCTCACTGCACAATCAAGAACTGTTCTTCCTAGAGAACTCAAGCTGACCTACACAGAATGGGAATAGAGGGGGCTCTGGTGGTTCAAACAATCTCAGGGCCTGTATGGATGAGTTTTGGTTCATTTTGCTCTGGATTGCACCTACAGCTGCTCTGCTTCTGCAGAAGGGCCAAGGTGACAGCCAATTCCATCTCACAAAGCTGACCTAAGTCACAAAGGAGGCAGGCAGGCCTACGCTGCACAGGCTAGTGTGGGCATGCCTTCTGCTCCACTGCTGCTGCAATATTTTGCTAGGAAGTGGTCCTATCTTAATGCATGGCAGCTGTTTGTTAAGAACATGCATAGCTTCTCTCTCTCATGGTCACGTCATTTCTCCAGCATCCTGGTGTGGCTCTCAGCCTTCTGCAGTACCCTTTCAAGCACCCATCAGAAGGGGAAAGAGAAAAGGGTTAGTAGGCATGCTGTATCTTGCATTTACCTGGGGCTCATACTTTTCTACTGTGGCTAAGTGGGACGAGCTGTCGTATCCTCCAACAGCATAGAGGTTGCCATCTGCAAAGGCAATCACATATACAGTTAGCCATCAAGCACAGCACCAGCACAGCCTCCCACAGGTCTTGCATGGACTCCAAGGTGGTACCAGCTGAACCACAGTACCTTCCATTCCCCAGACAGCCAAGCTGCTCTCAGTATGGCTCCCATAGCTCTCCCTCCCCATTGCAGCACAGAGTATTGCAAAATATTCATTATGCAATTCCTCTGCCATGCTGCAAGGTTTCCAGAGAGCTTGTCCACCTGCTACTTCCTGACTTCCTCATTATGGATGCTGCAAGTGCTGCCCGCCTGAGCAGTGGGTTATTTTTAGCAGGAGAGGCAAAGGAAGGCCAATAAGGGCCATGGCAAGCAGAGGGTGTGACCTGGTGATGAAGGAGAAGGAACCTCTTAAGTCAGCACTGAGAGCTGAAACCAGAGTCTAGTTGGTGCCTCTAGGAGAGGCACCCCAGGGACACCACACAGCATCAACATGGCATGGGCTGGGGGGAACAGTATGCTACCCTGGCATTGCCACAGAGGTCCTGCACCAGATGGGGTAGGGAGTGGTATTTTCATTAACTCCATACCCACACTGGACAATGAAGGGATCATTTCACTTAACGCTGTGATACGCCACATACAGGCAGTTTTGATTCTACACAACTACTTTGATTATTAGCAAAAGGACCTTCTACAACAGAGGAGTAACAGGGTTTTCTCTTCCCTTCCAGGGATGGGATATCATCTACAGCCAGCTCTCTTGCTCCAAGGTAGAAAGAAGCACAAAGGAGCTGAGAGACAGGTGGTGGGTCCCCTGAGGAGTTGCCTCCAAAATGCGATGAAACCTAACTGTTCCAGAGGTTAAGGAGGAAGGTAAGGGCAGGGAGCATGTCAGGACATGGCAGAGGGAAGGCTAGGCTATCCAGACCTGGGCTAGGAAATCTGAGGAGGAAGGGGAAACTGGAGCAGAAAAACTTCAAAAGGCAGCACTAGAAATACAGGAGATGATCAGCACAGAAGTCAGTTAGGTCCTCACGCCATAACCCACCTAGTGTTGCCACACGGACATAGCGTCTCCGGGTGCTCATGGCAGCGATGGATGTCCAAGTGCCTGTCAGAGGGTCATATCGCTCTGCACTGCACCAGGAATGGAAAGAGGAACATACAGGTTGACACTAGCAAAGCCTAGGTCAAAGCCCTTTGACACAGGCTCTCATGGGCAGCTTCCAAGGAAGCTGCTTCAGATAGCAGAAAGAGAGGAAGGAACTGACAAGTGATGTGTTTTATTGTGACAGACAGCTATGAAATATATTTTCCCCCAAAAAAGAAACTTTGCCTAGGCCAAAGATGCTGCTCTGCTATCTGGGATGGGGAAGACAGAGAGCTGGATTGCAATAAATCTGTTCTGGGGCCAGTCCATCTGCCAGGAGTAGGCCTGGCAGCCAGTAGGCCCCAGACACCCAGCACCAAGGACAGTGCACGTAAGAGCAGTGAAGAGCCAGCAGCAAGGCAATCCCCTACCTGTTCAGGCACGAGGCCCCATCATACCCCCCAGCAGCATAGAGAAGCCCGTGAAGTGCTGCTACACCCAAGCAGCTCCTCCTGGTGCCCATGGACACCTCAGGCTGCCAGGAGTTGGTGACAGGGTCATAGGATTCCACTGTGGCCAAGTCAGATGTTCCATCATAACTGCAGGAAGAAAAAGGGAAAATATGTAAAAGCTGGGGAGCCCAGATTGCAGGTGAGCCTGTGAGCAGGTCACAGAGCTCAGGAGCAGACCAAGAGCCAAACCAGCACAGCCTGGCTTGGGTCTCTATCACTGTCCCTCTCCCCTGAGCCCAGCTTCCTCCAAGGCCGGGTACACCAAAAGCACATGCAGAAAGGGGAGACCCCTTAAGTGAGCTTTCCTGTGGATCTGCAGAGAAAGTAGAACTCAGAGGGCTGAGCACACGGGATCAGAGGCGGGCTGGGGATTAGCAGACTCTTTAACAGCCTGCAACATAGGGCTCGGACAAACAGGAGGAAAAGACGGGCGTCTAGGATGTAGCCACCAAAATATATATATATATATATATATATATATATATATATATATCAAAGTGAGCAAACGCATTGCTCTGAACAGCTAGGGCAGGGAAGCAGTTTTCAGCTGCTGCTCCTTCTGCTGTTAGTACCTCAGAGGTGTCTGATCTCTCCATCAAGAGACTGGCCCTGAGTGGGCCAACCTCTTGTTCCTCTTCTGTTGTCCCTCTTTGCTACCAGAGCGGCCCTGTGCCATCTCACCCCTGGTTTTGTTTAAAGGCCTTCGCAGGCAGCTGTGCCAGCTCTCTGCACACAGTTCCCACACCCTCCTTACCCGCCCACAGCATACAGCTTGTTCCCAATGGCAGCAACGCCCACTCTGGCCCTGCGAGTCGACATGGAGGCCACCATATGCCACCGGTCCGTCCGCGTGTCATAAGCCTCACAGTCCCCGTGGATGGCAAATAGGCTCCCCCCACCTGCACATGGGACAGCAAACAGAGCAAACGACAATCAAGAGGCCCTGGGAAGCACTGTGCATGCGAGTGAGTGGAGGGGACTGTCCTCTCCCCAGCAGTGTCTTACCTACAGCAAAGAGAACGGTGCTGGCCCCCTCACAGCGCCGTGGCCTTGTCCTGCTGTTGCTAAGGACCCCTCTCTGCTCTGGCATGAGGTGATACTTGAGGGCTTCAATCAACAGATCCTTGCACTCCGAGTGGTGCCGCACCAGCAATTCTGTGTCCACATTGCTCATGAGGAAGTCCCGGCTCAGCAAGGGCAGTCGCACACACTTCATGAGCTGAGGGGAGAGGAGCCATGCCCCATCAGCAGGGCAGAAAAGGTTCTGCACAGCGCAGGCCCTGCATCTCCCAACAGGCCCTGGGGACCCTATGGAGGCTGACTCCGTCTGAAGATGTCATCCTGCTTGCTTGGCAGGACAGGCAGCTGATGGCAAAGGGCACAAAAGTACATCCAACAACTCAGCCTGGCTCCTGCAGAGCCAGGAGCCCTCAGCCTGGCAGTAATGTATCTTACTGCCACCTCCAGATTCTGCCTGACCCTCTGCTGGTGCCCACATCCTCTTCTAGCACTTACATTACTATCTCAACAACAGCTCAGCTTCCCAGCTTTGGCTACCAACAGTGCTCACTGGGGGCAGCATGCACCCAGACACCAGCCTTCTCTACCCTGTAGGACTCATGCCCCACATTGCCTGCATGACTCACAGGAGGGATGTTTGAGTGCACACAACCAGCAAACGTGGTGACAGAGCTCTCTAGGGTTGGGCTCTGGGGTAACTGGAAGCTCACAGGGAAACACTGGACAGAGTTTACCTCATCCTACCCTATCTCAGTCCCAGCCTTTTGGGGGACACCATACAACGCTTCCTTGCAGTGCTCCGGCCCTCTGCCTGTAAGGAGGCATGAGAGCAAAGAGATCCAGTGAACAGGGTGCCCGTCCCTAGGTTTCTGCTGGGCGCTGGCAGGCTCAAAGGCAGTGTGCCCCTTGCTGTCCACATCCTCCCCGAGAAATCTCAGGGAGGGTAACAGCTCTACGTGCCTGAGCTGCCAAAGGTCAGACAGGCTGTCCCTGTTGGACTTGTCTCTAGTTTGGACTTCACCTTGGACACTGTGGAGAACTGAACTCTCTCATCAATGCCCCCACTTACAATTGGACTAGATACGACAGCAGGGACCAGCTGTCCCTTCCTCTGGCCACAGTGCAGCTTCATCCAGCCCTCTATGCACCCAGGCCAGACACTCGGAGCTGGTGGGGTGGAACCAGGTCACCTTCCCTCTTCCCCAGCAGGCTTACCCTGGGGACATGCTGTCTTCTGCTGTCCACATCATGCTTGACCCAGCTGAGCACAGCCCGATACACCTCCTCTTCTGATGGCACATTGAGGCTATCACTAGAAATGAGGTCCAGCACCTGTAGAGGGAGATAGAAAGGACAAATGTCATCTGAGTCGCTGCAGTTTGGGAGCAAAGGACACATTCACATACACCTGAGTAACTGGCCCAACAGAACAGCACTGGTAGAGGTAGGAGTAAAGTGTAAGCCACCTTCTGTAAAGACTGTTGGCTGAGGGCTGTACAGCTCTTCTCTATCACTGGACACAAAAGGAGCCAAGGGGCAGTTGGGTCCCCTGTACTAGGCAGGAACAGTTGTGCTTCTCCTCTCCTGACAGCATCAGTAATGGATACAGCTCTGCCCTGGGTTGTCACTCTTGGTTCACTCCCCTGATTCTTTGTGAGAAGCTGCTGCAATGCTGACACTTCCAATAAACATCAGTGAGAGTAGGCAGGTGACTAGGTTTACATGCTAGCATCTCACTTCAATATTTCATGGGATGGAACTAGAGGCCTAGGCTGTTCCCAGGATATTGAATTTGCCTGAAGAGGACAGCAGTGATGGAACAGGTGAGGACACGTACCCACTTTTCTCTGCCACACACCCCCCTGCCCCAAGAAAGGATGAGGGGAAGTGTCTGTATCCTGGTGAGGGACCATACAGAGCTCAGTGATGCAGAGTATGGGATGGGCAGATAGGAGTGCTGACTGCCCAGGCTGTAGCACATCTCCTGCAGGCAGCATTGAGCCAGGGGCCATATTGGCACCACATGAAGAGCAGTAGGAAACATTAGCTGAGCTCTGAACATCACAGCTACATGCCTAGGGCAGCCAAGCCTGCCTGCAGAACAGTGGTGAACCTGCCGGCTGTCTGGCAGCTTGCTCCTTAGACTGTCTTCCCAAGGAAAGGGCAGTATACTCAGAACTCACGTGGCAGGCACCAGTGACTGCAACAATTCCCCCCGCTACACTCCCATCCCTATTACACAGGGAATTAAGCTCTCTGCCTGACAGCATATTCCCCATATTGTCTCCCAGTGAAATAGAGGGGACAAAAACCACAGCATTCAGGTACAGTCTTCCTGCTAAACTCTGTACCCTCACAGCAGGTTCCTGGGGCTCTTGACACACAGCCTGCACCTTCCAGGACAGAGCAAAACAGCCTTGCCAAGGCCAGACCTTTGCACTCCCATCAGGTGCCTTACCTGTTTGAGAGGCAGCAACATGAACTCCTCTGTCTTGGACACCTCCACGAAGTGTTGGAGGACATACTTGTGCGCAGACTTGAGGAGGTCACTGCAGGAGTGTGTGTCAGCAAAACCCCGGATGCCTAGGCAGTTGGATGGGTCAAGCTGGCTGAGTAGGAACTTGCAGCAAGCATCCCGCACACCATTGAGCTGAAGCAGGCTGGCAGCAGGAAGGAGAGTCTGGCAGTGGAAAAGTACAGGGAAAAGGGGAATTTCCAGAACAAAAAACACCACTTTCAACGTGGTCCCACTGCAAGTCAACAGCAGACCAGGCTTACTGAGCACCTTCATGCAAACAAGCACATAAAGGACAAAACACTCTTTGCTTCCAACAGGACTAAGCTTAAGAAGAGGTAGAAGAGACACATAAGGCCAGGAAAACAGCAGAACTGCAGATGCCCAGGACTAGACTCAGCCATCACAGAGTGCTTGGAGCAGCTGTTCCCAACCACAGCAGTTGCAGAAGCCACATCCCTGGACTTGGGAAAATAGATAAACTCTCTGACTGCTGCTAAATACATGTGTCATCACAGAATGACAGAGGAAAGTCTGAAGCAGAGAGAGCACCCAAAGGAGGAGTCTTGTACAGAACGGCTTTGTGGAGAAGAGAGATTTGGGAGGGCTCCTACCTGCACATTCCCCTCGCCCACCACAATCTCGGCTGTGTAAGCGTATTGCACCAACTGCTCCAAAGCCTGTGGGTCAATATCGTGTAGCGTCACATGGGTCTGGCGGCTCTCACTCATCTCATCTGGGGCAACACAGATACAAGACATGAATGAAGCTTCACAGCAGGATTGCTCACCCGCAGGAAGCCTTGGCTGTGCATAGAACCGGCCACATCCTCCTCCACGGCCCAGCATTACAGCCAAGGAAGGTCTCCCACCTACGCCTCAGCAAGGTGCAGCAGCAGTATACTCTAGGGAACGGTGTCCATGTCTGCAGGATGGACATCAAGATACCTGTGCAGGGAGTTACGAGCAAAGGGATTCATGGAAAGGACTCAAATGAGGAATGTTATTACACTTGCCCACAGAGATGATAGACAGGCAAAATACTTCCATAGGATAGGGCAGTGGGAATAGGGAGCAGGAGAGAAAGGGAAGAGGTTTGCAGGGAAGAGAGGGTTTAGGAGTGGGAAGACCCTGGCCACGGGGAAGAGAGGACACTACTTGCTTGTGAACATGGCGTGGAAGTACGGGCTGCAGGACGCCAGCACCACCTTGTGGGCCTTGATCTCCTTGGTACCCACATGGAGCACGATGTCGCAGAGCAGCCCCCGCTGCCGCATGCGGTTCATGCACACAAAGGCATCATGATAGTGCCGCTTGGAGTTGTGGGAAATGCTGTGACCATCACGGTTGAGGAGCTGCACGCCACCTTCCATGGCCACGGGTGGGCAGGCAGTGGGCTCTCCCTTCTCGGCGTCACTGATGTGGAGGAAAAACAAAGCATTAACCACACAGGAATAGGTCCAGCTCAAGACTCTTCCCAGGGTCCCAAGTATGTTTGCCACTGCTTAAAGCCCCTGAACAAGAATAACGTCTCTCTTACAGACCCCTGCCAGGGAAATATCATCCTGCTCATAACCTAGCAATGGCTTTGGGGAGGGAACAGTCCCTGGAGGAACATGAGTGTCACAAAGCGATGCTGAGGCTCTTCACTAGTTTGTGTCTAGTGCTGACATTGCTTCCCAGCTCTGTTTATCTCTAGATCAACACCCCCCTGACTTCAGAAGGTTAGAGAACACTCATTGCTGTAAAACATACATGCCTACAGTGTTTTCCCTTGAAGTTGCACTTTCCCCAAATCAGCCTAACATTGTGCATATCCATGCAACATCAGCAGAAGCACTGTTCTTGGCAGGATCACCAAGGCATGCCAGACATGCATCGACCAAACACAGCTTAAATGAACCACTAGAGACAGCAAATATGACAATCCTCATTAGCCTAAACAGTAAATAACTGGGGAACCCCATATTCTAACCTGCAAGACTGATGTTACAGACTACATTTTTTCAAGTGTTGGTTGTTCCCTTCTAGCTCCCAGAAGATGCTATAAGATTTTTTAATGCACCTGCCTTCTAAGATTTAGGCCAGAGAGCTGCTGCCTTTCCTGCACCCACACAATCTAGGAGGCTGAGTCAGAGGGCAAAGGCAACCATAGCAGACCTGGACAGCCCCCGTTCAGAATTCTGCAGACTTGGGGTTCAACTCTGGCCTCTTTGCTAGTAAAGGCTGGGAATTCTCAGGCGGTCAGTTAGAAAACAGAGGACACACACTTTAACATCCTGATCTTCACTCCCCTCCTGTGTTCTCTAACCAGGCATGTCCAGCCTCACCCAAAACCCAAAGTTTCTCCAAACAGTTCTGCTCCAGCTTTGCAGGCTCCCACTCCTGCACTAGCCTAATAGGCAGTCTGGGCAAAGCAGAGATCTATATCTTCTTGGAATCAGCTCCAGCTGAGACGCTGGCTGCCCTTTTGAGAGATAACTTTGAATTTCAGGTGGTTTTTGCTTGACAGAACTAACATGAGGGGCACACAACAGAGGACAGAGGAACACTGAGTGGGTAGCTGGGACCTAGTGCAGAATTCAGTCTGCATACATGCACACAAACACGCACAGCTGAACGCAGTGGGACAGTCCTTCCACACAGCAGAGTCCAGGGAGGGGAACCGGAGCATAAACTGGACTAGTTCATAGCAAAAAATAGATTGCTTGAATAAGGTACAAGGGCATTTGTTCGGCAAAGTTGTTTTCACTTCCCAGGCTTTGTGCATCTAAGCCGCTCACTGTGTTTTGAAAGGCATTTGACAGTCTCCCTGCTAGCAGCACCCAAAGGAAAGGTGGGGGAGTGAAGAGAAAATGAGTGAGCAGCAGGAGGAAAAAGGGAGACGGAGCAGGGAAAAAAAAAAAAAACAGTAGCTTAAAGAAAAAAAGAGTCAGTGTGCTGCACTTGAAGCACCTGCCCCCGCATCCCTGCGGCAAGAGAATCCCCTCAGCCTCCGCGTTCCTCACAACCCGACACGCCGCCAGCCGTGCTGAGCCTAAAAATAGAAACCCACCGTGTCGAGCCTGCTCAGCACGAATTCAGCCATCTATTCATTTTTAAATCACATAGTAGAGTCTGGGGAAGGAAGGAAGATGAATAAACATCTTTCCTAAACAGGAGAGAAGCCTGCCATGCCCTCTTCTACTTGCATCAGCAAGCATAATATGAGATTTCTCATCTCACCGTCTGTGGGGAAAACTCACGGGCACATGACAAAAGCAAAGGCTGTTGACACTTTCCAGCAGTGGGGGACCACTGTGCCCTCAAAAACAAGGACGATCCCAGGAGTTAACTGGTCTTCTCCCATATCCCTCAGCTGAGCTTTTCAAAAAGCTGCAACATTTATAGGACACTCTAGGCACATTAATTAACATCTGCAGACAGCATCATGTGAGAGATGCCTGCATGAAGGCAGTGTATAGTTATTAGCATCTCTACCTGGGCTCAAGAGCTCATTTCCCAGGCCCAGCTTAGTGCCTGAGAATGGACTCTGCTTACACGCCTTTATTCCCATCCCTAGCTGCAAGCCTGAGGGTTTTCCTGTCCTGCTTGAGCTGGCTTACCTTTTTAATATGCTACTGGGTATACTTCTCCCCATCAGTATTTTAGTCATGCCAGAGCTCTAATTGAGAGTACTCCCATAGTCCCTCCTGAGCATTGCTAGCAAGCGATGGGAGCTCCAGGCTCAGCAGCAGTGGGAGGACACAAATGGGATGATGCAGGACAAGATAGGTAAGTAGGGAGACGATGGGATTTTTCCTCGCTGTGCTCACAGAGACTTGTGATAAAAGATTCGCCTCCCCAGCCAGGCCAGTGGATACCACACAACTCCTCAGCCCTGGCAGTTAGGAGAAAGACATGGAGGGTACAGGAAACTGAAGGTTACTGTGATGCCAATGCATCAGCTACAGCAATTAAGCACATTTCCAAAGAGGGTCGGGAGTCCTGGGCTCTCTTCCCAGCCCTTCCACTGAGTCACTGCACAGCTTTGGGCAAGTACAAATAAATGCAGACTGACAACGATGACATCTTTCCTTGCAATGAGCCCTTCAGCCAAGAGGTAGAGAGGCCAGCCATTCTTTACCCCCTTCTCCACACTCCCACCCAGCAAGGGAAAGCGGAGCCGCAGAACAGCTCGACTGAAACATCCCCAGTGCCCAGCACCCTGAGCCACCCAGCCGTGTCACTCCTGCTTCCTCGGCAGTGGCCGAGCAGGGAGTGAGGCCAAAGGCAGATGTCGTTCCAACCACTGCACTGGTTCCCAAGAGCGTTCCCACATCAAGGGACAGTCCTTCCCTTTCCTGTACGCTCCTCCCTTAGGATTTAGACAGGGAAGCCCAGTTCCTACAAAGCCTTCCTCCCTCCCCGTAGGCCACACACATCAGCACTCACAGACATGACTAAGAGTGAGAAACCCAGAGGAGCCTTACTATGCCAGACAACCAGGCCCTCCAGCAAGCAGCCCTTCTAGGAGCACTGCTCAAGGATCAGCAATCACATTTAGACAGACAGAGAAATACAAACCATGACTCTCTCACGTGATCACAGCTCCAGGCTCTGAAGAGCTACTACAGCAAGCACCCTCTCCGCTGGCAGCTGATTCCCCTGCTCCTCTCCCAGCAGGTGCGTCCTACAGCTCGGTGGGTGCAGAGGGGGCCTTGAAGCAGCTCCCCAGGCACATCCAGCACACACTATTCTGCCTTACCCACAGCACCACTAGAAAAATCTACAGTGTGGGCACCATGCAATATCCACCCATCACAAGCATAAGAAAAGACAGGCATCCAACTCTACCATTTTCCTGGTGACCCAGATGGCTTCTCTTGTCACTGCTGAGTTTATGTTTCCACCCTGCCAGTAGGACACTTCTCCCCTGCCACAGCTGACCTGACCCACAGGCAGACAGCCTGAAACAACTTTATTTGATGTTTGTTTGCTACACCCATGCCATGGCTTTGGCAGTCCCTCCCCTGCAGAGCTCACCCATCCACTAGTCACCTTGGGAAAAAATCACCTTCCCAAAAGACAGTGAGGACTGGCATGGGTCTGGCCTGAGGCTCACAGCAGGTACAGCTCCTTCAGTCCCACTTCTCAGTCCTCCTTCCTCACACCACACACACTCACTCTACCAGCTCTGAATTAACTTGCTCCCACTAGAGTTTTTCGGCCTTAACTGGTCAGAATATAATCAGTCAGAAAAAAGGGAAAACACACTCGACTGCTGCTTGTACTGATCCCACTGCCTGAATTCTCAGCCTCACTGGCAGGACTAAATATTCCTCATTTCCTTGTGAAACTTCATTCCCAGGAAATGAACATCTACAAGCCCTGCTCAGATTAATTAATTAATGGGGAAAAGTGCCTGGACCACAGGAGACAGTAAAGCAGTGTCCAAAGCTCCCGTGGGGGGAAGTAAGTACAAGCCCGTTTTTGTGGAGCATGCAGCAGTGTGAATGCGCGTTACGCATCAGCTATAATGGATGCAGTGGCTGACTTATAATAATTCTTAGGTTATGACAAAAAAAAAGAAGGCGTTTGTTTGGCTGCTATGCGACAGAGCATGGCCATGCATAACAGCTCTGTTAATTAATGCAAATGATCCCTGCCCAAAGGGAGGTCTGTTCTCTTTGCACAAAAAAACATATTTTGCCGAGAGTGAAAGGAAATGCTCTGAGCAATAAACAAAGAACAGAGGATCCTCCAGGGAAAGGTTCAGAGCTTGCCCTTTCCCCAGGAAGACCTTGGAGAATGGCTTTTTGTTGACAGTCCTGGATGGAGATTTTGTGCCCACCAGACTTGGAGACCACAATGACACATCCTGTGCAGCTGGCCAGATGTTGGGGGACAGTCCCTGCTGTGGAGAAGGTGGCATTCCCTACTCCAAGACATGACATACAGTCATTCGTTAAATCCATTGCTTCCTTGTGTGCCTCTTTTCTGGCAGATCAGCTATATAGCTATGTTTTCAGGGCAGTGCTGCATCTCCTGCAGAGGATTTGGAATTAGACCTTTAGCTTAACCCCAAGTCCTTTTTGTAACCCACCTATGCAAACCTGTCCTATGGCACAGCAACAGCATGGACCTGACATCTCAGGGGAAGGGAGCTTGACAGTGGACTCACAGGCAGGAATCAGCACTTCCAAGTGCATTTCCATCTCCCCTACAGCAGAAACCAGAATTCTTATTTTTAACCCCTCAGAGGTGTCAGAGGCCATTTCCTAGTCCGCAGCCTCCTGCAATTCAGTGTTCCCCTGAAGAACTGAAATACACACTATGCATTAAAGCTCAGGGAACGGTTAGACTAAGGAGACACAGCCAAACCCCCGCCTAGCTGTGTGTGTGCGTGTGTGCACAACCACAGGCAGCTTCTTTTCTCTTTGGAGCAGCGCTGGGGACAAGACGTGCTCCCGTGTTCCTGGGGACCATCCCTTCCATTCAATACACCAAGAGCTGTCCTGCCAGTAACAACAGGTGCTGTTGGGCTGTTGCAAAGCAAGGCCACTAATACACCATATACCAACATCCAGAGATCCAACCAATAACACTGCAGACCTGCAACTTTTCACCTTCCTTTTTGCTTTTGAGGAGGTCACATTAACTCGTGTTAATAGCACTGGGGCTAAAAAAGAATAGCACCAGGCTGAGCTATCCCTTTTTGCTGAATCCTGTTCACTGCCCTGAAGCCTTCACCTAAGGGGAAACTATTAAGCTACCAAATGACTTACAGTATTTTTGCATCAGTAACCCTCTTGCAGTAGGCATTTCTAAGACACCAAAGCTGTTTCACAAGCTACAACAGACATACAGCACCTCTCCTTACACCTTAAGCTTGGGATATCCTGAATTCTTACTTCTTTCAAAGGGTCTGGCACTGGCTATTACAAAATATATTGCATTCCTATCTTTCCCACTCCCTTCCACACAATAAACACAATTGAACAGGATTGGAAGTTATACAGTGCTATATACCCAGGGCTCAGATGCAAAGCAGACATTAAATCTAAATTGTCCATGCCAGGGCCTGTCTTGCTAATGTTACTGATACAGACAGAAAATTTTACCCTTTTAATACCACATTTTGGACTTCAGTTCCTTCTCAACCACTGTAACACTTTACCTGCATCCAGGTAAATTCAAACAGACATTGTTGGTATGCATTAGCTCATACTCAGTCTTTATACAAAGATAATCATGCATTCAGTCTAGAAGAGCAAAAGCAAGTACATGAGAGGAAGCAAAGGGACCTACTAGACTAGGATCCCTCCTGGGAGATTACAAATACTACTCCCTTGCTTGCTACACAGCCAGCTGCACATCCTCCAAAGTATGCCCTGTGCTGCAAGAGGCCTTTGATTTCTTCTGCTCATCACAGCTAGATGCAAGGCAACACAGTCAAGCAGCACGATGGGAAAGCAAGTGAACAAGCTGCTTGAACCTGCAGATCCAGTCACTGCCACTGCATCTACAGAGCAGCAAGGAGAGTAAATATTGACTCAAAATGACTTTAATGTGGCCTGAGGCAAAAGGAGCTGGCATTCCTGGCACCAGCTCTGCCTTCATAGGTGTCAGGAGGGACAGTAGGATTGGAAGTTGGCAGCCTCAGACAGCCAAGGTTGAAGACTTGGCCACCTAGCACCCTCCACCAGCTCCTGATGAGTATGGTAGAGGACATGAGTACATCAAGAACACAATCCTAGAGAGCTGCAAGGACAGATGCCCATTATGAGCACGCATCTGAACCTCAGGTACTCCATCCATGCTCCTCCCATCTCATTTCTACCCCAAGGACCTGCACAGCCCCCACTAAAGGATTAGCTGCAGCACCTGGTGCCCACATTCCCCTTGATCACAAGTCTATCTTCCATTCCCCAAAGCCCCATGCTGTGGATAGGTGGGCATGGCTAGAGCCATGCCTGCCAATCAGTGAGATTAATCCACTCTCAACTAGCTCTCAAAGCAGCACAGAGCACCACAGACAGACCTGAGTCTGCAAGGCTGAAAAACCCCAGCTCTCAGGAGGGTTTGGGATCCTTTTTCTTTCTTTCTTTTTTTTTTTTAATGAATTAGGCATAACTGACACGCACTGAATCCTCCTGTCTAGACATCTGCAGAGAAGTGACAAGCTGCCAGGGAGGATGTGGAGCCTTGGCAAGGGGTTGGGGAGGACAGGGGGAAACTGCACACAATTGCCAGCTCTATAGAACACAGACAGTGCTGACTTCAGGCAAGGAAGAACATTCAGCACATTGATCTAGTCAGTGTCTTTCAGCAACTCGGTGAGTTGTAATCAATAGGTTCCGGAGCATACAGAAGGCTGGAGGTCTTTTATCATTAAAGCCTGTCTCCCCATTACTCCTGGGGAGTTTTGTTTGGAAACTCAGCATGATGTGGCTTTCATTTACTCCAGCTCATGTTCAGAAGTGCCTTTGATCAGAGAGGATGGAGTGCAAGGCAGAACCTCAACGTCTGCACCTGGACATTCCCATACTTGAAGGGACTCCCCTTGAAGAGATAAAGGGCTCTAGCCCGGCCGGCTTAGTGCCAACCTTGTTACGGACACCTTCAAACTCAGCTTTCACCTTCAGTGTTTTGCACACAGGAGACCAGAGCAGCTCCAAGCAGGATTGCATGCCTGGTGGATTTAGAGGTGTC
Source organism: Rhea pennata (assembly GCF_028389875.1). Classification (NCBI taxonomy): domain Eukaryota; kingdom Metazoa; phylum Chordata; class Aves; order Rheiformes; family Rheidae; genus Rhea; species Rhea pennata. Next base: position 5,132,806 of record NC_084684.1, on the reverse strand, counting down.
TGTGCTAACATTTGGGTCATATTACATAATTGGTTGTAAAGGTCAGTACCTGCAGAGGTTTGAGACTGCTGAATTCCCAGGCGGTAAAGAGGCCTTGAGATACTCAGTAAAATGTGCAAGTCTCCAGCAGCATCAGGATCAGACAGCATTTCCTACAGCTCAACACACAGTACACCAAAATCAAATCAAAAGGAGCCCTTTGTCTCTACAAGAGACATAGGTTACATCTTAGCTCCTCCCTCCCAATGTCCCCCAGCAGACACTGGAGACAAGACACTGTCATGTGCAGTGCTACTTTACGGCACAGGCAGCGTCAAGCCTCTACAGTAGGCAAGCATCAAGTCTCCTCTGCAGTCAGTAAAGAGCGATAGTTTGCAGTTTCAGCTGTACTGTCCACCACTGTGGGAGTCCTGACCTCCCTCTAACCTCCTCTGTGACAGACATCTCCACCCTCAATTCATTTTTCAGACAGGTAAACAGAGAAAAGACCAGAATGCTCAAGTCACTTGAAAGTAGCTCATATCAGAGGAACTCAATATTCCTGGCCCCCAGACTTGCTAAGAAGCCACAAAATCCTTTGTCAGCAGCAGCTGAAACAGGGATTGCGCATTTTACTTGCTGGCTGTGCAGCAGGATGGTTTCTTGCAATAGGTGGCAGTGGACCAGTACAGAATGGGTCGTTACCACACAGCAATGCCCTGACATCAGAAGAGAGTGATGAATATGCTGAGACTTCACATGACTTATCACTCAGCTTCTAAAGAGAAAGGTGCCTATATGAAGTAAGGCAATGTGGCCTAGTGGCTATAGTAGTAGAGTAGAAAAAAAAATAAAGAAAGAAAAAAGAAAAAGCACTCTGGTCTCCTGGCTGCTGTCAACGCTCTGTAAAGCGCTGCTTATGAATAACTGTATGAAAGAGGAGGTCATGATCCTGAGAGCTCTCTAGAGCCCTCTTTTCCCTGCCACTCAGAAGCAAGAGAGATCTACAGGTCCTCAGCCTCTGCTTATTTCCTAGGAGAAAATGGAAGCAATGCACAAGGGCCTGCTGAGCTTTCAGAGCCTGTCTTCTCTCTGCTACTGTGCTCCGCTCAGAGCTGAGGCTCTGTTCGCACAGTGCTTCCTCCCAGGCAGCCTTTTGTGAGAGAGGACATTCAGCCTAAAACAGAACCATAGAGTGATGAAAGGAACCTGGGAATGCAGGAAAACAGAACAAAGCTACGCAAGGAGAACAGCCAGCACTGGGTTCCCAGTGAGCCTGTGACATGAAGCCACATCTCATATTGAACCATACCTGGCCAGAGGCCAAATCTCTTCACCCAAGCCACTCCAAAACCAGAAAACCTTTACCCAGGACACTGTAACAGACAATCCATCATGGAAACCTTCTGTGAGTCCTGGATCATTTACCACAAACTGCATTGAGCTTTCACACCTTCATGGGCAGGGCAAGGGTTCAATACCATTTCCTGGCCAAAGGAGGGAGGCTGGTGCAAACAGATGCCTCTGTACTCTCTGCAGTAAGTTATATACATTCCCTCACCATGCACAGCTAAAGTCCACTGAAGGTAAAGGCCAAGTTCACCCAGCTATACCCTGTGCTAAGTGGATATTGTCTTCTGCACGGCAAAGGAGAGTGCAGGAGTTCGGCCCAGTCCAAACAGAGGTGACATGCTGGACTGTAGTCACCAGCTGCATGCTGACCTCATCCCTTTAGCAGAGACTACATGGCCCACAGCACATTTACAGACAGCTTACAAAGCCTCCTACCAGTGTAAATCATCATAGGGGTTGGCAATGCAGACATACAAGACCATGTAAGCACATCTGCATTCCCTCTTCTGATAAGCTCAGTGCATCACTTTGTGGAGTGATGGAGCTTATTTTCAAGCCAGGAAACAATTAAGAGAGTCCTCTCATGTTCTCCTGCAAGCTGCAAGGGCCACAAGGGTCCTGACCCTGGGAATTTTAGCTGATGAAGCTCGACACCCGTCCATGAGGACCCACGTCCTTTACAAAAGGCAGCAGGACTTGCAGCCAGTTTTAACAGGCCAAATGGAAAGGGGGAACTCTGATTGATCAAGACCTGCTTACCTAAAGGTTGGACACCAAGGACCTGAAACAACACAGAACCAGCACTGAGACTTCAGTGTGGCTGCTCCACTTCTGAGTTGCTAAGCCTGAACATCAAACACCTGAACACCAAGCATCTGAACACTAAAGCAAGGCCTGAACCCAGTAGATCTCCCCAGCAGATCTCCAGCATTCAGAGTAGGCCTGCCTTAATTTCCATGTGCCATTTCAAATTGACTCTGATGAGAGCAGGGGTGGATGGCCAGCAGATGGACTAGTACTGCAAAGAGGTTTAACTGCCATCCTCACTAAGCCAGCCTTAACTGGTAGGAAGTATCAGAGACCATCCTTGCTACTCCAGATGCTACAGAGCAAGCCCATTTAGATTCCACACTATCAAGCCAAGAGAGTGGACCACTATTACCCTCACCTACCTGACCTGGTCTGAATTAGATACTATTTGCTCAAATCCATGAATCACTCAGTTTTCAGGAAGGAAACTCAGATGTTTACACCTATGGTCCCTAAGAGTCTCAGTCACTGCTGTGGTCCCTAAGAGTCTCAGTCATTGCTGTGCTGAACAAGGTATCTCCACTGGGTTTTCATGGATCAAGAGAAAAACTTTGTGTGCAGAGTGGAGATATCCCACAGAGGTGACTCTTTGATACACAGGCATCACAAGTCTATTGCAAGGTCCTTATTCCTCTCCTGATGCTTACACACAGGTCACGTCTCATGACCATCAGTCCTGAAAACAGAAGATAGTTCTTTCAGGCTTATTTCAGCTGTGCCCCATCATAGGACACATCAAAGTCACCTGCCTCAGTCTAGTGTGCTTGGAGACTGTCAGAATTGAAAGCATATGTAAAACTACATGCTGCCAAATCACTGCTGAACTAACCTCTTTCCTCACGGTCTCCAGCAATGGCAAATGCCCCAGACGGCTTTCATTGGACAGCTGCCATTTAAGGTAATAGAGAGCTGGCTTACCTTACAAAGAGACCCCATAAAACCAAGGCCACCGTTTCTGCACTCCCTAACTTGGCACAAACCTCTTGTCCATCAGTGGAGATGTACCCACTCTCAAAGAGCAGGGCAGCCCCCTGCATTCCTTCCTTGCTGTAGCGGAGAAGAGATCCCCGGGCTGACGCTCCTTGGAGTGGGAGGTGTTTACTTAGCCAAAAAAGCAAAGCCAGATGCTTGCCTTGGCCTCGTGCTCCTGAAGACCACCTCCACAGCTGGACAGCCTGTAACTAGAGGCATGCTCTCTGTGCTAATGGTCACTGCAGAAGCCAAGAAAGCCTCCTCAGAGTGACCAGAAAAGTCGAGGTAACGTTTCTCCCTTTGCCCTTCAACTCCCACACAGCAGACAATGCCAAATAGCTTGTTTGCTTCCACCGAGGTTTAGCAGAAACGCAGCTCCATACAGCGAGAGAACCTCCACAGAGCTACGCCCCGGGATCTCGCAGAGCGCTAAGCTGCAGCTTTTTCGTTAACGAGAGGGATCGCTCCATGACTTGGCAGAGGCTGGGGAAAGGGAACATGCCTAGAACAGAAATGCTGACAGCTCCAGCTACAGAGCGCTGCTGAGACACGAGAAACAGACAGCAGAGGCAGCTGTTTAAAAGCAAGCTCAGTTGTTTTCAAGACCTACTGCATCCTCGCCGACACGCACACTTGTCCGCGGGGGGCGGCAGCGCTGCTGCCGAGCGGCAGGCAAACCCCCCCCCCCCCCGGGGCGCAGCCCCGCTCCCGACCCGCCGCCGCCGGCTCGCCGCACCGACCCGCCGCCGGGGCCCGGCCCGGCCCGGCCGCAGGCGGCGGCGGCGCCGCGCCCGGGGTACTCACGGCTCGGCGATGCTGCGGGCGCCGCTGCGCTGCCGCTGCCGCTGCCGCTGGCGCTGCCGCCGGAGCCGGAGCCGGCGGCCCCGGCCAGGGCTGCGCCGGGGGCGGGCAGGCGCGCGGCTCCTCCCCGGGGCCGGGGCCGGGGCCGGGGCGCCGAGGGCTGTGGCGGCGCTGCCGGCGGCGGCGGCTTCCTGCCTCACCCGGAATAACCCCGCCGCCGCCGCCGCCGCCGCGCCGCTCCGCCCCGGCGGGGCGCGGCGCAGCGCGGCGCAGCGCAGCGCGGGAGGCGGCCAGCTGCGGCCGCGCGGGGCCCGGGCCCGACCGCCGCGGGGCGCGGGGCCGCGGGGCTGCGCGGGCCGCGCTGCGCCGCCCCGGCCCGGCCCGGCCCGGCCCGGCCCGGCCGCTCGGCGCCCCGCGGCAGCCGCGGCCGCGCGGGGCCTTGTGGGAGCGGAAGTGCCGGCGCGGCGGGCAGCATGGCGGCGGGCAGCATGGCGGCGGCGGGCGGCGCGAGGTGAGCGGCGCGGCGCGTTCCTCGGCGGCGGCGGCCCCGCGGAGCCGGCCTCGCCGCCCGCGGGCCCTCCGAGCGCTCCGGCGCTTAGCGAGGCCGCCGGGTTCCCTCGGTTTGTGCGGACTGACCCTTGCTTAAAGATTTGGGGAGCGTGTGCAGGTTGGGAGTGACGAAACGGTGTTTAGACACTGCTGACCGTTAGTAGAAAAAAAAAATATTTATTACCAGGTAAGGCTTTACTAAGCTTTCTGGTATGGTAGGTTCCTCTAATAGCGTAGTTCTCAGTTATCTTTATAAAAAGCCTGTAACAGTAACCCTGAGGAGTAGAGTGGGGTGGGTTTTTTTTGGTTTTGTTTTGGTTTTGTCTTTTTGCAAGGTGTTTTCAAGACCCTCGGTCAGTATATGCATCAACCCAATAGAATCTGATAATTTGCTCTTAAGCTTTCTTAAATACGGCTTAAATAATACCTGTCAAGCTCTCTAAAACAGAGGCTAAAATGGCCACAGAACTGTGACCCCAGCCCAGACAAAACCGTCAGCGTTCAGATCAGCTTCAGGTGTGATTTAGTGCCCAGAAGTTGCTTTCTCCTAGAGCATCTGATGTTTGAGCGATGAATGTGCACGTGTTAATTCTTACCTACCAGGAAGAAGGGGAAGGCATCCGAACATAAAGATCAGCTCTCCCGGCTGAAGGACAAAGATCCTGAATTTTATAAGTTTTTGGAGGAAAACGATCGCACTCTTCTGAATTTTGATGCTTCAGACAGTTCTGACGATGAGGAGGAGGGGTTACACGTGCCACCTGATACACTGGAGGTACTAGGCCTTGTTTTGGAATGTTGGCTTAAATGCTTTTAAATACTTACGTGTTAAGTGTTTGAGTTTGTGCCAGTATTGAATGTATTTGGGCTTATGGTGGCTAGGAAAGGGCCTCCCTAAAGACCAACTGCAGCTGTGCAGGCTTGTAACTCTGAAGTCAGCTGTGGATGTAAACCAAGTATGAGGATTATGTTTAAGACTGAAAGCAAAGCCTTGGAATGTGTTTTCCCTATGGCTTTGTTATTCTCTTTCCAAATTAGAAGTTGTTTTACTTAAAGTAATACACTTCCTCCTTATTTAAGGTATTGCATGTTGTATTTACGGAGCAAAGTTGCAGGACTGAAGTAGCTTTCTTAGTGTTTTTAAGACTTTTGTTACTGCTTTACACAGTGTTGAGAACAGCCTAAATAAACCTTCCTCCACCACCCACAAGTACCTTCAGTTGCTACTCTGTGAAATAAATGGGGCCAAAAATAACTGTACAAGCCTTTTCTCAGTCTTGATACCAATTTCTTTAGGAAGCAAGTGATGAAGATGAGGAAGAACATGACACAGTCAAACAGAAGAAAGTTGATTTCATCCCCGTGAGCTTGAAAATGGTTGAAAAATGGAAAAAAGCTGCAGAGGTGAGCAGAGAGATAGAATACAAGACACTTACATGTTCTCTGTTAAGATGCTGCTCAAAATATGATCTTTAAAAGACCAACTTTTGGTTTATTCAGACACAGAGAAGATGGTGAAAAAGTCACATTCAAAGCACATTTGTTACTTCAGAACGACTTGTCTGCATTTTTTGTTTGGGCCACGTGATTGGAGTATCCACACTCCATCTGAGGCTAAGGCTAGAAAAATTTGAGTGACTCAGAGGTCAGAATGATTAATTTTTCATTTACTCATCCCCTTGCTAAGCACTGTTCCTTTGACAGCTCCGAGAGCTTTTTAAAGTCACATTAGAGCAGCCATGGGACAACTTGCTGCCCCTGACTAAGATGGAGAGGGTAAGGTAAAAGCAGGCAATTGTTTGCAGCTAAGTCATTGCTTTTCAATGCCCAACCATTTATAAGCCTTACAAATCCATTTTAGAGCAAGTGAAAGGCACTACCATTTGTTAACTGTGTTGACGTTTTCCTTTCCATTAAAGGATGGAGTTACTTTGCAATCAAAGTTAAAATATATATCGATGTTCCTGTCCCAGTAAAGCGCTTCAGAGTTCTAGAATATTACTTGCTTTTTCTCTACAGCAGTCCCTTTTCTTCTTTCCCCAGAAACAACTAACACCAAAACTTTTCCATGAAATCACGCAAGCCTTTAAAGCATCTGTAGCAACCACCAAAGGTGATGATGGTGGGGCTGATCCCAGCAAATTCCAAGTTACTGATGCTGCAGGTGAGTTTTTCACCATACTTCTATGCAAGAAGGGAAGTCATTCGGTAGGGAAGTTTGGGCTATGGGAAAAGAGTAAGGCTAAGCATGGGGAGGAGCCTTTTACAGGCCTTTTACCTGAGTAAAACATGTCCTCCTTAATTCTTCCTTGCCCGGCATAGGACTTACTCATTTTTGCTTTCTGTAAAATCTCATTGTTTAATGCAAGGCACTGCACAGAACTTCTGTCTGCATTGCTGTGACTATCTAAAGAAAAAAAAACATATCTTTTTGAGGAGAGTGATAATAGTATAGAGCTCTAGTCATGGGTTGGACTTCTGTTGTGGCTGATGCTGTTTGTTCAGAAAGCAAAGAGATGACCCATGTTCCACAAAACTGTCAGTTGTGATCTTGCCATTCAGATAAGAATTGTAGGGTAAGACAAATTGATGTTTTCTAGAAGTTTTTGGGAACTCCCCAGTTCTGCTATGGAAGTTACTGGCCTCAGCGCTTTGGGGAGCTCTTTTCAGATTAGCTGTGAAACAGGAATAAATGGAAAATATCTTGAAAATCCTTTACTATTTTTTTTCTTCCTCCTTTTTTTAACTAGTGTTCAATGCCCTGGTGTCATTCTGCATCCGGGACCTCTTCAGCTGTCTGCAGAAACTTCTTCTGCTAAAAGCCCCAAAGAGTAAACTAAAGTAAGTGTGAGAGGACCTGAGAGTGGCAAGTGAAGGAGTACTGATTAGGCTTTTTCAGACCTGAAACCTGTCTGTGAAGCTGGAAAAAATGGCAACTCTTCCCAAACACTAGCTCTGGGTTACCATTTGGTGGTGATGCCCAGTCCAAGGAGTAAATCCAAATTCCTTGTGCGCTGACTGCAGAGGATACTCGAGTGCTGGCTGCAAATGCCAACCTTTTTTTGACTCTGCAGGCATGACTAGTTTGAATTGTGTCTGAATTTTGGCCTGTCCTAGGACTTGGGGCAATTATTACTTCATGAATGCCATGTCAAAAGTTCAGAAAAGACTGAACAAATGTCTCCCAGCTGGTGTAGTCCCAGTAATGGCCTTTCTTGCTACAAGCCAGGCCTCTCTTCTCAAGCAGCAGCCTCTGAGCAGAAGATGAGATAAGATCAACTGTGGGGGATTCAGAGATACCCTTTCCAGGCTTTCTGGTTGTCACAGTTCTCTATATAAAGCTTGTAGAGGACTGGATCCTCTGTTGGGAAGCTCTACTTCCATTTGAATTAAATTTTTCAGTGCTGTGTTTCAGTCCTCATTTTACAGAATAGAGGTATTTCTTTTCACCCATAACAAAGCTGCGTTTTAGTTTGGATTTATTTTCTTCTTGTTTCACCAGAAATTGGTTTTGCTCACTGGCCATGCCAAGAAACTCACTGTTTCTCACTGACTCACTGTTGTTTGTGCTGCTGAAGTCTTTTTATTATTTTGTTTCATTTTTTTAATTTTCAGAATGGTCCTCCCTTCTACCAGTCCGCTTTGGAGCAAGCTGCGATTGGACATAAAAGTGTACCTGAGCTGCACTATCCAAGTAAGAAACTTCAGCATGTTTACATTTTTCAGTCTGTGCATCACTGGGCTTTTGTTTAAGCTATGTTGGAAAAAGGCAGATGGGCTTTCACATCTACCACCAACATGACTAAAAGTACAGCCTAACTATCAAGAAGCCGGTTAAAGCAGATAATGGTATTTGTAGCCTCAGCTGCTCTTCTTGAAGAAGCAATTACTCTAGTTAATGGCTAGGAAGTCACCCTCTACAAAACTGGTAACTTCAGATCTTGTTTCTGTGCCTTTCTGTGTAGTGGAAGATAAGATTCACTAGCTGAGTTTGCTTCTTCCCACTGCATCTCATTGAGTCTTCATGCCTTGGGCATCTGTGACTTGCAAATTTGCCTGCTTCCCTATCTGTGTTAGCTTTTGGAAATACTTGATCTAACTAAAGATTTGAGGGCCCTTAGGATGTTTGGATGAAAGTAGCCTGTAAAGAGGGCTGGGTTAATGTTCTGACAGTTTTCTGTCTTTAATTTCTCTCTGCCCAAAAAATTGAATTCAAAGTAGTTTGCAGTGCTATGCTCTGCATTCTACCTATTTAATGTAATTTTTGTCATTATGATCTTCCCTCTTCTTACAGTAAATACTAAGAGGTTGTACTGATAATCTCTGCTCCTTGCAGAAGCTATCTCCAAGTAAGATTATGCTTCATCATCTTAGGACATCCCATCTATGCCAAGTTGCTTGTGGCTTGTGTTTCAGTGACGACACGGCTTATTTCTGCAGGAAAATCCTTCTCCTTGCCTCTTTCTCTCCCCACCCCCAACAATTTTTTTTTGAAGATGAAGCTGAGAGATCACTTCATTATATGCCCCAAAATGTGGAATATTTTCAAAAAAAATTTAAATGCTCATCCTTCAGAAGCTGACAGAAGGAGACATAGGGAGAGATAAAGAAAGTGCTGAGGTCCTTTAACTTTGAACTGCCAGAATGACTTAGCAGAAGGCAGCATTTTGATCTGCAAAGCAGGATAGCTTTTTCCTCAAGTCTTGGTGCCTCTCGCCAGCAGCAGGACTAAGGACTGTATTAGGAAAAAGCAAGAAGGAAAAGCAGACAATTCAGTTGCATTAAAATAGTCTCTGGTCCTGTGCTTACATTTAAGCACCCCTGATCCTAGGCTTCACTGCAATTTTATCTGGCTTAGTAGATTCTGAACAATGTATCATCCTTTCTTGTTGGTATCAGAGGGACTTTGCAAGAGACTTGCAGAATTCAGAATTCTTGCAGTGAAGGGGTACCACAAGGAAGAAAAAGCAGAAAAATTCCCTCTGCTTCTGGCCACTGAGATTTCAGGCAAGAGGAGGCATTTCACCAGGCAGGACCTCTTTCAAATTGAAATGACTTTGGTTTTAACATTGTGCCTTCAAAACAGAAACTATAGACTCCTCTGCTTGGGTTTAGCTCCAGGTGAACTGATCTGAACAACTCAAAAATACCAAGACGATGTTTGTTAAGCAATCTGTGTCTAACCTGTTACTTGAGCTGGAGTTAACCTCTTGATACTCACGTGGTATTCCAGCTTTCTATTAAAGAAATATTGGTAAAATCACCAGATAATTCAGGTGGTCTATTTGCAAGCCTTGTGTTAGCTGAAGGTGTCTTAATTGAACCTTTGCAGTGAGATGGCAAAGGTGCTGGTATCATGTCTTCTGTAAGGTGTCTCAAACTGCAAGTAGACTGAGTTATTGCATATTCCCATGCCAGCTTTCATGTGATGACCTCAGGTGCTAGTGGCCATACAAGTCCAGTAGCCTGAGTTCACGTTTGCAAGGTACGCTTTTCAGAAAATTTATTTACCCTGGCATGGGCCTGTTCCATTCCTGATACTACTGGGGGTTTGTTTGGGCTTCCTTCCAGTCCTTTTGTACCATAGAGGTACTTGGAAACAGCAAAGTGCAGCTGCTTAAAACAATGGTAAAGAAGGAGGTGATGGGGACTACAAACTGACTGGTATCATGTTATGCTTTTCCCTGTAGCTCCTGTCTTGTTTAACAGAAGCCTCTGTTGGAGCAGCAGTCCTTCAGCATGTCAACTCCATAGTACCTTACTATTTGTCCTTTCCAAAACAGTGCCGTATACTTCTCAAGGTAAGGTGACAAGCTGTGGAACGTCATTTAGATCTGAGGTATTTTTTTCTACCCCTTGAGATGAATCTCATGGTGTTTGGGCTAGGTCGCATGACAATCCGGTTTCTTAGATTCCTTTTCCCTTGCTTTTCTTTTGGTCTCAGAAGGGATCAATGCCTTTCAGGCCTTCTGATACCATGCAGCTTTCAGTGAGGTGAGTGGAGTGGGCATGTGGCTGCATATAGTTGCTGCTAATCGCTATGCAAAGTGACATGGAGGTGTTCTGGGGAAACTGTCTGTTTCCTCATCCCAAATGGAGTAATTGCTGCCTCTGTGCTGTGTCTGGGTATAAATCTGTGATAATATTTCACTCTAAGGAGTTGGAGGTGGAATATTTTTGTGGCAATTTAGTCACAACTGCTGAGTGCTTATGAACAGCAATAGGCGTGGAGGAGCAGAAGAGGGCAACAGGGTGGTATTTAAATAAAGGGCAGCAACGCAACGTTTAAATTAATTTGGGAATCCTTTGATTCTAACAATGGCTAGCATACAGTGATGAGAGAGACCTGTGCCTCGTATCTAAAGGTCTGTGCTAAATGCTACAGTAGGGAAGGTATATCCAACCCTGCAGTATAGCCAGAATCTTCTGTGTTTCCTCTAGAGCCCACTAGTGAAGATAAGCTAATTAGTTCTGATTTGCTAAGTGGTAAGAAACACTGATAAATCCAGGAAACAAACCCTGGTCTCCCCTGTCCAGAGTCATGTACTTATCATACCAGAGTATGATGTTCATGGCCAGAACTGGAGTGTGCTCCTGGTGGGCAATCGCTTAAACTGAAGTTGATTGTACCTCAGATGTTGCTTGTATCCTGCAGAAGTTAGTGGGAGACATGCAGATGACTTCTTTTGATTTGGGGAATGTACTGGCCAGATGTGTTGTTTAGTGTGTTGCTTTCTAGGAGTTGATGAGGAATCTTTGCAAAGCCCAGGAGACTGAATCATATGCAAAGACTGGTGCCTGTAGTCAGAAGCTTAAAACTGTATTTGGGCATGTAAATAAAGATGTGTGTGTTTCAGAAGTGCTAGTTTGGGATGGTTTCCTCTGACTCTTCATGGGAACACCAGCCTTACCCTTTTATGTGATTTCACAACTAGAGTTTGAGGTTCTCTTATGATCGGTTCTGTGGTAACAATCAGCTATCCTTGTTACCTTCCCCTTCCCTTGCATTTTTGTGACTAAAGCCTCTGTTATGAGGAGATACTCTTTGTTCCTTCACTTATCTGCATCTTTTTCTTTTCCTCTCCAGCAAGCAATTCATCTGTGGAGCACAGGTGAGGAAACAGTGAGGGTATTGGCCTTCCTAGTGCTGAACAAGATCTGCCGTCACAAGAAAGAGATGTACCTAAGTCCTTTGCTTAAGGTAAGGCTGGTGCTTGCTTTACTCTGCAGCTGTTTCTGAAATTACATGCAAACACGTTAGGGCATGAGCTGTAACGTACAAGGCAGGGCAGGTGCTGGAGGTGATGCTGACTACACTAGAAAATTGTACAGGGAAGAAACTGTGTGAGGCGGAAGAATGAGATCCTTCATATTCTCGCTGTCATTCCTGCTGGAGGCACATAGGCCTATCGTGCTCATGTAATTGCAGGATGAACACTCATCCACCAAATTATCGAAGACTTTCTTCAAGTGCTAACACATCAGCAGTGCTGTTGAGCTGCTCTGATGTTTCATCTGGTGGCTGGAGTTCCCAAATTATCATACAGTAATTTGCTTAGGCTTATAACCACTGTTATAGAAGAAGAATTGTGTTACCTGCTGCAGCCAGTTACAAGCATCTATGGCTCAAAGCCATCTCACAGTTCCTTTCTTTCTTCTTGTGGAGGAGCAATGGTAGGGGCATCTTCAAGCTCTGTGGTAAACAATGTACGGGTGCAATCGTACTCTCTTCCCTGTTTCTGCTGAAGGAGGAGCAGGCTGGGTTGTTATTTTTGCCTATACCTTCAAAAGGCTTGCAAAAGAAACGCTCCTTTCACAGTTTGGGAATACCTGGGGAGGGAAAGGTTGATGAAAGACTGGTTGTGTTCCGACTGTTTTATGGGGTTTTATCTCATCCCCTCTTCCTCACAGCAAATGTACATCGCATTTGTGAAGAATTCCAGATTCACATCCCCCAACGTCCTGCCCATGATCAACTTCATGCAGCGGACACTGACGGAATTGTATGCCCTGGACACACATACCTCTTACCAGCATGCCTTCATCTATATCCGTCAGCTTGCTATTCACCTGCGCAGTGCCATGACCATAAAGAAGAAGGTAGGTGCCCATCAGTGTGGAAGGAGTACCCTTCTACAGGAAATCTGTGGAGAAGGGAAAATTATAGCAGCCATGTCATGCCTTTCAGGACTATAAAGCGTCAGTACTTGTCTGATCCATTTCATGATGTGCTAAGGAATTGTTCCGCCCTATGGCGGGGAAGTTCAGAACTCACCTGACAGCTGCCAGTGAACATTCTTTGTTTCCATATTGAAAATCCAAACCGATATAGAAGGAGAGAACATATCACTGCAGAGTAGGAGCCATTTTTCTCTCCCTCGCTTGCAAGAGTGTTTGGCATACTTTTTCCCTTTGTTTGTGAAACTGGTGTTGGCAGCCACTTTTGCAAAGCCTCAGAGTAAAGAAGATTAGGAATCAGCCTAGTGTGTGCATCTTTTCAGTGCAATGCCCTTGGTGCATCTGCCCCATCTTCTCAGTAGCTACTTTTTCCTATCCATGCTATTTGGAAGGCTTCTTTGAGCAAAGCAGCTCGGACAGTTGGGAGCTGCCCTGCGTTCTGCCACCTCCGATCTGACCTGGCAAATCTGAGTCAGATTGCTAATCCTGGCTTTATTTATGTTTAGCAAAACAGACTCGTATAGATTAATGGTTTGGCTGCTTCCGAATATTGCAGGATTGGTGATCAGTTAAATCTCCTGGCTCTGCAGACATGGGGATAAACTGAGCAGAGATAAATGAAGTCTGGGCTGTATATACCCTAATTGGATTGTGTTGGCTTCTTGCACCCTCAGCCCTGTCCCAGACAAGACCTAAATCTCCTTGATTTCACAGCTGGGGAAGGCTGTGGGAACTTTAAATGACATCAGCATGACCAAAATGCACAAACCTCAGCAGCAAGCCAATTTAAATTGAGCAGTGGGTGGTTGTGGAAGGTGGATTATGAGAGCAGTTTGCTTATCCATTGTGCAAGGGAAGGTGAGAACAGACTTCTTGATGCATCTCACAAATAGTGACTTGCTAGGAGAGTGCTGCCTTGTCCAGCTGCAGCCTACGTCCCTACCAAAAGGCTTGCACCAATAGCTGCAATTCAGGACTTCTGTCCTTGTTCCAGGCTATACGTCTTTCTTCATCCATGCAAAAGAGGAGGTGACCTGGACTTTGAAAGTCTGAGATGCGAGTTTGGGCTGAGGCCCCTCATTAAGCACAGTCTCGTAAGACCCTCAGTTGGAGCAGTTCTCTGGATTACGGGGGCTACGTGAGCGTGTAGAACTCTCTGGAAAGGGTGTCCTTAAGGGACTTCTGCACTCTTCTGGGCTTTTATTTAATCTAGTTACTGTGGGCTGTTATGGCAGGGAGAGAGGGGAAGGGCTTGTCCAAATATTCATGAAAGCTACATCTTGGATTTGTGGAAAACTTGGCCTGCACTTCCCCATACCACTAAGCCACCTGAATAGTTTGCTGCTTGAGTATCACTGCATATTAGACACAAAGCTGGCCTCTTGCATTATTTGTGTTGGTAACCATGAAGCCTGGCTTATGAAAAGCTGCAAATTTGTTCTTGCTTTTACTGTCTGTCATCTTCACTCTGCAGTTGCAAAAGACATTACTACTAGGACCCCCCCCCCTTTTTTTTTTTTGGTAACTACAGGAGGAAGGAATGTTGAGTTTTGTAAACTGGTGCTGGGCTGATCATTTGGTGCTTGCTCAGACAGTGAATGCTTGTAGGAAAAATCCTTAAAATAAGCAGTAGGCATTGCCTTTCAAAAGCAGTGGGGTGTGTCCCTCAGCAAGTTAAACCACTGCTCAAGGGTGATTTTGGTTACTACAACTGAGGGAAAGGAAACCTCTAGTGGGAAGGACATAACAACCAAAGGAAACTGAAGCTTACAGGAAATTCATCTAGGGTTTCCACTCTCTGCGTTCGTTCTGCACTGTAGCTTTATTTACGTGCTTGCCTTTTTTTAATTCCTTCCCTCTCTGGTGTGCGTAAGGCAAACTACAAGGCTGTTGTAGAATTACCTTCCAGCTTTGTTGCCTGTGGGAGACCAGGGAGTGTACCAATGACTATGTGTAGACAGAAAAGTTGGAGGCTTTCTGATGCTTGGCCGCATCTCACCATCTGCTGTGAGCTGGGTCATTAGACCATCCTTCTCAAATGAGCTGTACTTGTTAAGAAAGGCGGTCTACGTGTTGTTCATTATTTGTTTCAAGGCACTAAATAGCACCAAATCATAGTATTGACGAAGCTTCGTGCATGCATCTGAACTTGCTGGTTGGTGAGTCAGAGCCACTAGCATCAAAGTCACAGCTAGGATGTTAGCTGTCCCTCTCTGAACACTAGAGCCTGTCCTCCTGGAGAATGCTGAATAAAACTGGAGTCTGGTGAAGAAACCGAAGTGAACTCAAAAGCCTGATTTTCAAGTTTGCATTTGTGTCCCTCTCTCTTTTTGCAGGAGAACTTCCAGTCTGTTTATAACTGGCAGTATATTCACTGCCTGTATTTTTGGTGTCGGGTTCTGAGCACCATCTATCCCAGTGAAGTCATGGAGCCGTTGATTTACCCTTTGACGCAGGTTATCATTGGCTGTATAAAGTAAGTAGGACTTTTTTGTTTTTTTAACTTCTCTTGACGATGCCTCCTCCTCTTCCCTGAGGAACTGGTATGGCAGAACAGTTACCAAGGGATGTTACTGTGCATGATTTGGATTTAACCTTACAGTGTAAGGAGTCAGAGGGAGTTGCTTTTTTGAGATACATTTGATAGAATTTTTCCATTTAGAAACGCACTGTGTGACCATGTTTTCTGAGAGCATTGGGAGATTGTTTCAGAGGAAGCCAGGACCGCTTTGTTTCATTAGCTAAGATCACAGGTTTATGTTTCAGATACTATGTACAAAGGTTTGAATTTGTCACCTGTATGGTTAGCTGGTGAGACAGCTTAGGGGAGAATAACCTATACTGCACCCAACTCTTCATTGTAAGGAATTTCAGTTCCAGCCCTTTCATGGGCTCGTGTATAGAAGAAGGACCATCTGGTTTGTGACCCAGTGTCAAACTGCTGCCGTTTCTGGGGTGGACTCAAAAGTAGCAAAGTGTTGCCGGCTGTGAAAATAGAAAATAAACATAGCATGTGAAATGCCTCTTCCTCTACTTTCCAGAATATTTACAATGTTTGTGTGGCCAGGTGCCGTTTCTGGATAACTCATGCACTCATGTTATTGTCTAGTGGAGAGTTGGAGACCCAAAGCAGTACAGCGAATTAACTTCAATGCCTATTCCAATTCTCCTCTCCTAAAAAAGCATATGGTACTTTATATCTGAAGAACTGTCTCCAGGAACAAAAACCACAGAGGAATCTGTTCCACTGGCTATAGTAGGATCCCATTCTGATAGTGTGTGCAGTGAGATGACCAAGCTGGGAGATGAACATTTAATAGCCGCCAGTAATTGTATATTCTGTGGGAGTGTACAAAGTGGCATGGAAAATGTACTGACTTGCTTTAGGACCTCCGAAGAGACTGTGGCAAAGAGAAGAATCAAGTCCTCATCTCCAGCTCTCTAAATAGTTTGATGTTTGTTTTGTTTTCTGTGTATGTGTGTGTACATATTTGTTAGAAGTTGAAGGAGTGGGATTACATATACTCTTTTTAGTATGTCTCTGCTGAGGATTTCTTGCTTGCTTTCCACCAGTTCCTGTGTTTGCATATGGAACTTCTGTGCTTTGAAACTGCTGTTACTAATGGTCATAAAGGGAATTTCTGAATCTCTGGTGATCTCTGAAATCCTGTTAGCTCTGTAACTAGATTCTTGGCTTTAAAACACCACCCGCCTGGTCTTAAACTCCAAATGGTGATGAAGATAAGCAGGTTTAAATGATCTTTAGAGCATGCATACATCCCTTTCCCCATCCCCCATCTGAACAGGCTGCTTCCTACTGCTGTTGCAGAGCTTTAATTGTCCTGCGGACAAGTCTAGGCAGTTTTCCACCTGTCTAGGCAGATAAATCAGCTAACTGGGGCCAAGGAAAGGTGAACTGGGTGAGGCTTGGCAGCAGCAGCAGCAAATAGAATTTGTTAGCATCTGTGATGTACAGGACTGCTTGGCATGAAGTACAATGGGCATTTGACAAAGCTTCAAAGGTTTGCAAGCCCAACAGAATGGACTTTAGGGTGGGAAAATTAGAAATAGATGCCCAGACTGGCTTCCTTGCTTAGAAAAGCCAGTGTCTAGGTTATAAAAATGGGGTAGGTAGATTAGCAGATAGGGAGTGAGGAGGGGCACAAAAAGGTGAAGTATTCAGCCAGATCTCATCTTTTGTTTTGTCAGTTTTATGTGGCTGTGGCTTCTCCTTATGCAAAGCGGGTCTTCTGAGGCTCTTTGTTAGAAATGAAGGATATGAAGTCCACAGATCCTCCTTTGTGGCTAAATCATGACTTACTATCTGGTGAGGAGAGCCACAGTCTTGCAGGACTTTCAGCAAGGCTATTTGGTGCACATTTCTTTCCCCTGGCCCTCCACCCTCTGTAGGGTGATATGTACATGTTTGCAGGATTCTCCTAAGAGCTGTAGGTTATTTATGCTGCACTGTAGACTGCCTGTAGGCATCTTCAGTTAACATTGCTAGCTCAATCAGTGGCTGAATACAACTACTGAATTTTATATGTGTAGGATTGGGACCCCTTGAGGGCAAGGGAGATGGATTGATAAAGTTTGTTCAGCCTACAAGAGGTTTTGGAGGTGGGCTATATTTTGAGTTGTTCACAGAATGGTTGTTGCGGGTCTAAGGGTCCTCTGGAGATTTAAGTCTAATGTTCTGGTTCATTCTTTACACAATGTGTAGCATTTAGATTCTTAGCTGTTACAAGTTGGCATGGCTGTTTTGATAACTATTTTGTATCTGCTGACAGTTTATTCATGGAAAAATGGAGTCCACTTCAAAGACTGTCCTTTCTTTAGCTTTCAGAGACACTGAGTTGAAGGGCAAGGTAGCCAAAAGAGTACATGAGACATCATTGGCCTGAAGAGATGCAAAACAGTTTGTTCAGCTTCCCTCTGGGATTAGATGGTGTGGCTGCAAAGTAAAACCAATGCACTGTGTTAGGGAGAAAGATTCATGTCACCTGTTCTTCAGGATGCTACCCCATGTTTCTACAAGGGAAACAAATGGGGCCTTGAGGCAACTAACTAAACCTAAGTTTTGTTGATAGTTGTAGTAGAGGAGTTAGACAGTGACCTGATGAGAAAGAACAGATGGTGAGGGATTGCCATGAATGGCTTTTCCCTTTTGCAGATATCCTTTAACTGAAATACTGAAGGTAATGTTGCTCTACAGGCTTTCTACTCTGGCCCTGGAAGCCTTTGGGAACTTCTGGAACAGGTTGTATTGGAGTATGCAATTTCACCTCAAATACATGCAGCTATTCCTGCTGTCATGATATGGCTCCATAGGCTTCAGCTGCTTGAGTCTATACCCAGGATCTCTGGTTCCTTACTCGATGATGATCTGTTCTCGGTGTGAGTGGCTGTGCTGACAAAACTGAAATTAGCACAGATCTGTCTCTGTGCTGTAGTGCCCTGGCGTAGGTATGTCTGTAACAATCGAAGGTATGGAAGAACCCAACTGGTGCTTCTAAACAAGGTGAGAGGGAGAAGAATCCAGCCTGGAAGTCAATTTTTTTTTTACCTAATGTACTATTTTACACATTTCTGGGAGGCCCGTTAGGGATATGCATCTGTTTGGGGGTGCTTAGTATCCAACTTGTGGAAAGGTGGAGTGAATGAGCCAGAGCTCTGGTTCTTTGTGTACTCTGTGGAGCTCAGCTTTGCAAGGTGAGTGTATGTGATCAGGTCGTAAAGAGGGATGCAGCGGAACCTCTCGATTCAGAACACTTTCTTTGATTTGTGCTCTTGGTGTGGTTGGTGTAGTGCTCTTGGGAACGTCCTGAGTAATAGCGCTTCGAAGGACTGTCCTTCGCCGAGTGTCTCATGCGCCGGAAGGTGGCACTTTGCTCCAGACAAAGGGGCTGCGAGCGCTGGCTGTGCGTCTTTGTGCAAGAGGAGATGCGCTCCCAGTGCTACCCTGGCTTGTCACATGAGGGAACTGGGGAGAAATTACCATCCGTTACAGGCTTTTTGCTCCAGGCAGGGACAAAGGCAGAATTTGAAATGTGCTTAAATAAGATGAGTAATGGTAGAGGGTTGCCTGCTAAAATCAAAATTAGCTCACTAGTTTTCTTGCTCTCCCTCCTTGCTCTCCAGCATATAAAATGTTTTAAAACCATATTCTTTTTTAAATCACACATTTCAGGAATGATCCCCCTGTTTCCAAAAATTGTATACATTCAAGATGTGGTCCCAGGAAGGTGGACCACTAAATGATGTAGTGGTAGAACTGATGGTTTCTCAAGGTCACTTTCTAGCCCAGTTCACTCTGGCTTTCGTAATGCTGGACCGCTGTGGGGCAGAGGAAAGGAGCCTCACTGCTGAGTTTGCTAATGGAATTACTTTGTGAAAATTAGTGGTGTTGCTCTCGCAAACAGCTGAAAGGATCCAGAGTTGGTTTCACCATTGGGACAGCACTGTAGATATTGCAGAGATACTAGAATACAGAAGGAGATGAAATTCCCTTTCCTTTCTTTGCCTTATGCTTTTCTTGGTCTCCATATTGCATAAGTACCTCAGTTTCATCTGTGTGCTTGTGCGTGTCTGAGTTCATACTTCTGTGCATAGCAGCTCTGTGGAGGCTTCTACTCCCTGTTATCCCTCTCTTCCCGTCACTGGGGGAAACGTTTTTCTGACCTTGTCTGCATGGCTTTCTACCTTGCTCCCAGTCCAGGCTATAAACAAAGTCCCTCCCTGGCTTATAGTTAGAAGAAGATTTGTGATGCGCCTTAGGTTTTAGTTTCTGGCCTTCTAGCACATACAGGAGAGAAGACAGGTACAGTCTCCTCCCAGAGATGCAAGGAAGGCCCTGATATCCCTGAGCAGCTTCCCTTGGCTGACCTGTCTTGGTGGGGCAGAGGCTGATGTTGAAAAAGCTTTCTTTCTTCTCTCCAGCTAAAGAAAGGTTGTGGCCACCCAGGAGCACAGCAGAAGGAGCTGCAGCTAGTAAAAATAATCCTTGAAAAGCCTTCAGGGTATTCTGCACACCATACTGTATACCCTGGCTTCATGAGAGAAGTAGGGCAGGTGTGCTCCAAAGGACAGAGATTGTAAGACATTAGAGAACACTCTCCTTTGAGATGAGAAGCATGAGCTGTAAGCTCAGGCAAGCCAGTTTGAACCTCCTGGCCGGGCCCTGCCTGGGATGACTAGGCAGTTAGCCCTCCCTCACCAGAATCAGGCCTCAGGTACCAGGGTGTTTTGTATTCCCCGTGCATCCCAGCCATTGGGAAGTTAAGCAGATTGTTGCATTGCAGCACACTCTAAAATTAATGGTCTTGGTTTACAGTAAATCTATATGTTTAACAGGTTTATCCCTCGATCAATTAATTCCTGAGGAAGGCTTTCGTCATCTCCAGTGGTGCCAGATCAGGGGTGCAAAGTAGATTTGTTTCTATAATGGATCCAATGATAATTATTTCACTATTTGGTGGAGGGAAGAAGAGATGGGGGTGATTTATGGTGCCTAGTCAGACAGTTTTTCTATCCTGGATTGCTCAGCAAGCTCTTTTTCCCTCAGGGGAGGGGGTTTGTTTATCAGACTTGAGGCTGTTCTCTGAAAATTGCATTTTTAAAATCCACCCTCGTTATGTTGGAAGAATCAATGTCTTCAAGAACAGATCATTCATAATGAGAGGTTCTAGAGTGGTATAGTAACGAGAGGCCTGGCATATTTCAGGGGTAGGCATGTGGCAACGGTCTGTGCGTTACCACCTCTGCTGCTGGCGTGGCACTGGGGGGGCAGACTATCCTGTCTCTGTATTCACCTTACAAGTGGAGTTGGCTGTGCTTCTTTCCGCTTAGACTCTGGGGAGGAAGGTGTTGTCCAAGCCAAAGCAGAGAGCAGTTTGAAGTGTTGGTCAGGGAAAGGCTGGCCTCTTCTGTGCTGATCACTGGCTCTGCATGTGTATATATCACCTCTATGAAGGAGATAGGGGTAGCCCAAATACTCCTCTGGGATGGAGAGGACTGAGTGCATTTGATTTTTCTCATTCCCACACTGCCCTTTCTGGCACACTGGACGCTGTTGGTCCAGCTCGTTATGCCCGAGTGACTTACCGCACAAAGTCTCACTATTAAGGTCACAGCAGGAACTCTATGGGTATGCAGAGAGTAGGTAGCCTGAAATGAGGCCTCCCTGTAGCCTCCTTGCCCCATGTGCCAGCTGCCCCCCTTTCTCTGCCAAACCTACTGTCTGAAATGGACACTTTACTGTCTCTTTTCCTCACATACTTACCCATGTTGGGATCTGAAAGTGCTGAACACAACAAAACATCATCAGTGATAAGCTTAATTTGCAAAGCTCCACTTCCCCACCTTTATTGTTTTGATTTTATTGCCTTGGTTAGTTCAGTCTACACTTCCCCAAATGCTACTCACCCACAGAGCTTGCTGGTATTCCAATCAAACTGTCTTTAGATTAGTTTTCCTCAACTTCAAAATCTGTGTAAAGTCTTCTGAAACAATTTAATTATGCCCACCATGTATTATCATGGCAAAGTACATGCTAGTTAGTTACTCAGACTCATATTTTGTAACATGAACTTATTTCCACACCTGAAGCTAAAAACCATGAAGCCTCATGACCTCACTTGTACCGAAAGACAAGTAATAGGAAAGATACTGTAGGCTATTTCAGATGGTAGTCACTTTGGGGCAGTTGTGACTGCTGCTCATTAAAAATCCAGACTCTCCCCCACGAATTCACATGGATGGTAAGCTGTAAGAGGAGCATGTGCAATTAGAGATCAAGATCAGAGGAGAATGAAGAAGTCTGTACAACTAGCTGCGGAATCTGAAAACCTGGTGTTACACCTTTAATGTATGCAAATTTTGTTTCCCAGTGTGGGATAGCTTGAGCAGCTCAGATAGTCTGCTATGCAATCCTAAAGCTGTCTGCGTTTTGTAAAGAGAACAGGAAGGGCTCTGAAGTATCACTGAAGGCTGTAGATTCAGTCTCTTTATCAAGTTTGTCTGATATCCTTTCCTCTGTTTCCTCTCCAGGCTGGTACCCACGACTCGTTTCTACCCCCTGCGAATGCACTGCATCCGTGCACTTACGCTGTTGTCTGAAAACACCCGGACCTTCATCCCAGTCTTACCATTTATCCTGGAGGTTAGTCAGTGCCTATTGATCTAGCAACAGCTGATGCCTGACATCATGCTTGGGAGCAAGAGCTCCCAAGGTTGCATGCTTTGCTCAGCTCTGTTAAAATCCCCGGCAAACACCATCAGACAATGTATTGTGTGGTTAGTAAACAGGATTAGCTTTTACTGGTCTGGGAGGCAAGAGTATCTGAGATAGCTAGGTGCAAAAAAGACATTTCTGGAACTGTCAGTTTCTAGTTCACCTAAATGAAGGTGAAGATCTTGCTGGAAAGAGGATGATGTGTAAGAGAATGCAACTGCTGAAAATGAATAATGTACTGTCCTTAAATAGTCAAGGTTATTTCTCCCTTCACTGTCTCTCCCCTTACAGTCTTGCAGTCTTCATGTTTGCAGTGCTTAGAGTGGGCCTGAAAGGAGCTGGGTGGAGTTTTTCTTTCCTTTTTTTTTTTTTTTTTTTTTTTTTTCTTTTTAATGCATTTCTATTGTTATATGGCCTCAGATAAACACATACCTCTTTGCCCTTCCAGCATGCTATGTTATTTTGCAGCAGGTGGAGGCTGAGGCTTCATACCTTTTAGCATCATGTGTGGACATAGTTTCACATTACAAAATATAAATCTGAGCGTTTGAATTCCTCAAAACACGGGGTGTAGAAACAAAGTAGAATAACTTGAATTTAGAGCTCACCTTTGTCACATCCCTGACTTGTGAGGAAAACTGGAGTTAGAATGCCAGGAGTTTAGCATTAAATCGATTGCATTTTTGTGTCAAGAATGTATTTTAGTAGTTCATATGTAATGAATAGGTGTTTTAATTAGTGATGAATCATTATGTACTATGGCAGATCAATAGGTGCTGTAGAGCTGTTCCATAGCACTTCCAAACAATGTGCTTATAACCAACTATAACAGAACTCATGTTTGCAGTGTGCACTTAAACAGATTAAGAGTGTAATCATGTGTTAGCATGAGTTTTGACATAACAAGGCCTCACACTTAGTGATGTTAGGTCCTAACCATATTGGTTCTGATACACAGAGCTCTGTTACCTTCCTATGTCTTACAAGCAAGTGGACGCAGGTACTGGATGACTGATTAAGCAGTATGCAAGCACTGGATGCTTCATGCAAATGCAGAACCAGAGCAGCAAAGCCCATACTGGCCAAAAGAATTTAAATACCATATACAGAAGTGAAAAAGTGGCAGCTAAACAAGGTACAGCTCAGCTGCCAGGGCTGCATAGAGGTACTCTGTCAACCTGCTCTGCCTATAATACAGGCTTTATTAGGACAAATCTTGAGAAAGGTGGTTTAGCTAATGCATTTGGCACCTGGAGTAGGCAAAGGATTTGCTAAAGAAGATTTGGATCCTCAGCTGGTTGTTGTTGTAACTCTCAAGCTGTCATAACTTCATCCTATTAGTGTGCTCATATATTAACAAGAGGGGAAAAAAGTTTCTAACAACTACAGGCAAAGGGAAGTGGAAGGAGAAGACCTTCAAGAGTTAAGAATTCATTTAGGAAAAAGATCCCTGTGAGTGCAAGCTGGCAAAATTCAGTCTTTCTTGTGAAAGGCCAATGCCTTGCATCTTCCCTTACAGTGATGCTAGCAGACCATCCAGCTTTCTTACGTATCAGAGTCCTAGCATGTCTTTCCACATAGCTCAGTCTAGCCTTGCTGCTGTGAGGTGGTGCAGCCAAATTTCACTAGAGAGCAGTGCTATCACAAGGAGCAGGACGCAAGGAGGAATGTAAAATCTACAGTGGATCAGCGTGAGGCTGGGTGTTAGTAGGGGAGGAGTGAGGGAGACCGCTGTAATAAACAGTGTGAGCCAGCCAGGCTCATTCCTGATCAGGTTCTGTTGAAGCAAAGGCTTTTGCGGTTTTATGCTGTTGTAAACGTCCTTCACAAACCACATCCTCTGAATCTGTGGAAGCCAGCAATGTTTATAAATCTTGTTCTGCCTGCCCCACCACTCACCCGCTGCTGCTCCCTGGCCCTGGCCTGTGTGGCTCTGCCTTTGCCTGCTTCCTTCCTCTTGTTCATTCATATATGAAATTCTGCCAACCAGATTTAGTGATAGAAGCATCTCCTTTCCATTTTGTGAGGTAGTGGAACTTGGGGGAAGAGAGATTTCTGTGGGTTTTTTTGTTGTTGTGTTTTTTTTTTTTTTTTTAATGATCTGAGAGATAAAGCCTTTTCCCTTCAGAGCCTTCTCCTCCTTTTTGCATCGTGGCCCCTGACGCTTTGGCTGTAATGTGTGTATCGAGCCCCAGCCAGATGTTACCGCACCACACGCTGAGCATTCTCCCAGCTTCCGTAAGCCCTCAACCACATCCGATTCTGTTGTAGGTGTTTGTGAGCTGCTACTTGGCTTAGCTTTTCCAGGTGGTGACAACAGAGAGCTGGGAAAGGGTGAATGTGTGCATGTGTGTTGTTCTGTTTGCATATTCTTTCACATTGCTTTAACTTTTGTAACGCGAGGTGACTGGGGATGGAGTTGAACTCTCTAATCTCCTACCAGCTGCCAGCATTCTTTCTCTGCGAGGAATCCATCAAATATATTCCCTATGGAGTTTCCAGGAACGTTCCAGGAGCTGCTCTCTTTACCCCTCCATCTCTTCCCACCTCCTTCCTCCTCTGTTACAGATATGTCTTGAATATTCATAGAATTCGTAGTATGTCTCACCACAAGTTGTCTTTGGGCAGGAGGTGTTACTGCAATGGTGTAGAAGGGACAGCAGGAAGCTTTAGCATATAGAGGGGAAGTGGCCTGCCCAAAGTGCCAAGGAGTCGGTGGCAGTGCTAGCTGGGGAAATCTGCTGATGCCCAGTTCAGTGCTTCAACTATGAGCTCATTTTTACCAGTTCACAAATTCAGCAGTGACTTATTCAATAGACATTTAGTCCCATGTCCGTGTATTTAATCCATTTAGTCCCTGTGTTATGAAACAAAATCAGTTTTAAGCCCACTATCCAAACTATCGTAAGACTGAGGGATCTGGTAAGTTTGTTGGTACTTGGCAGAAGTTAGCTTTGGGGGAGTTTGAAGCCTTCATTACCCAGCATGAGATGTGCTCCATTTGATATGAAGGAGGAAAGGCTGCCCAGTCAGTGTTGCCACTGTATCTAAGTTTAGTAAAGGAACATTTCTGGAGCCTGTGACCCTATTTTTTGTGTGCATTACAGGCTGATTGTACAAAAGGAGGCTCTAGTGACACTTGTGTTTTTTGGAGAGGGCATAGCCTTTGTATAGCCTCCAAGTAGATTTTATGAAGCTTTTTGCATTAAGAGATGATCATGTAATTTTGTGTTCTTCTTCCCCTTCTGTGTTGAAGAAATCCAACCCTTGCTACCTCTTCTCTCAGCCCTATCACTGATGTGCTTTCAGGAGACAGCATATTGAATGTCTGTCTATGCAATTCCCTTAGGCCCAGGAATTCCCCAGGCCTCTGCTAGTAGAAATGAGCTGGCTCCTGGATGCATACTGACAAGAGCTGACGCTCCCCAGCACTGGCATCCAGTGCTGTCACCTCTTGGACTCCCCCCTTTGTTTTTTGGAGAGGGGGAATGCACAGACAGGTGGGGCAAAGAAAGGAGAAGCCTGCTAAAATTTCCTCTTGCATGGGAGGAGAAGCCTTGGGAAAGAGAGTAAAACAGGCAAACTTTTGTTTATGTATTTTGCCTACCTATGTTGTCCTGTCCTTTCTTCTGTCTGCTAGTGGTTATCACTCAAGGCAGACTGGTGGCTTGTAACTATTTCTGACCCTCTAGGCCTTCATCTTTGACTTTCCAGCCTGCCGTAAGATCTCTAGCCTTCAGCCTGGCTATTAGCTCATCCCCCCTCTTCTCAGAGCTGGGATGGGAAACATTTTTCCCCCATCCCACAAGCCTTGACAGCCTCCCTAGCACCTCCTGGGAGGGAGGTTTTGAGACCTCTGGTTGCATTTTCCTGCTTGCCTAGTGGTGTGTAGGGATCCCACAGAGCCTAACGCCATTTGTTTTAATGCATTTGGCCTTTGGGATCAATACTCCTGTTTTGACCAAAGAAATAACTGTGCATAACGAGGTTTATAGCATCAATTCCCTAGGCTAGCTAGGGCTCTTTGTTTTCACAAGCCACCAAGCTCGTCCCCTCCCTTCCAGATAACCTGGGCTGATGAATAAAATGCAAAAAAATCAATAGTCGTCTCTGTGCTTTTTCTGGCCTGGAGGCATCCGTGTGACCTGAAAGACCTTCTTTGCCCCCACCTCACCCTCTAGCAATCAGTGTGCTGCATTCCCATGTTGTTGGGCTGTTTGGGGTCTGCTGTCAAAGATATTGGTGTTGCACAGAGCGAATGGAAAACGTTTCCTATACAGGATTGAGCTGTAAATGGGTTGGAGATTCTAGAGGCTGAGTGTGTTTAAGTTAGGGGGAGGAACTCTCCTTGGGCTGCTCAGAAACACGGGCAGCTCAAAACGATGGGCAGCTTCATGGGCTGCTCAAAAACATGGGTAGATGGGGTATGTTTTTGTCGACCCTCTTCCACCCCCAAAGGCTGTCATTTTCTATGCAAATAATTGCCATTAGTTTGGGGTTTTTTTTTTAAATGAGATCCCATTGCTACTGAACGCCTCCCTTGATTGCCACTTGTCTCTGGGAATCTGCCCTGTGCCAAGTGATATTTGCAGTTCTCTATCATCTTAGTCCTGTGTTGTGCCCCTGCCAGACTGGAAAAGGACACGTTTGTACTGCTGCTCACTCCAGAAGCTTTCTGCTCTGTCACATGGCTGCAGGCAACAGAGAAGGAAAGCATACAAGGCTATTGGTACAGTGTACCCTGCAAGATGTCTGCCTAGGGCCACAGAGACCTGAGACAGATTCTAGCAGTAGCTGATTTCAGCTGAAGTTAACTTTTCTTCATGCTGAGTGCAGCCTTTCTAGGAAGTGAATGAAAGTTCTCAGTGATTCATGCTATTCTTCACCCAGTCAAGCTAGGAAACTCCTCACAGAAGGGAAGGAGTAGGGGAAAGGCTTTCAAAGCTTTTTTTGCCTTGATTACAATGTATAAAGTTTTAAGGAAGTAATGGCACTTCTTAATTAAAACCAATCTTGGGATGTCACCCTGGAGAGTCAGCCACGTGCCTGTATACAATCCTGCTTTTTCTTTTTTTTTTTTTTTTTAATTTCAGAAATACTACTCTCCCCATTGTTACTTTTAAACAAGCTCTAGAAAAACACGAAAGCAAAACTGCAGGTCTGCCATTTCACATTATATACCAGTCTATTGGGTATCCAGCTGCACCCCATAGCTTGTATGTGCCTGATGTTCATTTTGATGAGCAGTGTGCGTGACCTCTTGTCAGACTCTAGGAAGGGGCCAATTTTTCCCTTGTTCCTTGCTATAAAATGAATTGTGTCCATGGAGATTAATATGTGCTTATTCAAAGGCTGCTCAGGTGTAGTTGACACAAGGGACTCCAGGGGGAAGTGTGTTTGTATAAAAACCTTGCTTGGCAAGAGGTGTTTGTGAAAAAGACTTACTAGTCTCTGCTGCCTAGGAGAATTCAGGCAGTTCTTTCAGTGACAGTGAAAAGATGATGGATTTAATGTAAGCAACGCTTGGTCTTGCCATGGAAAGCAACTCATCTTAAGAGACATCTCCAGAATACACTCAAACTTGTAGTACAGTCTTTCTGATTGTTAGAAGTGTGGGTCTGCTGAGGAACAAATTTCAGTTTCTTGTGCTGCTGATTTATGCTGTTTTTTTCTTTTGCCTCACACTTCTATAGCATCTTTCACCCTCGGATCTCTAAAGCTTCAAGTGTGCTTTTTTTGACTCCTTTACTGTCCCTTGATAGGGCATTAAAAAAGGCTGTGGAATAGTGATCAGAACAGGCAAGCAGGAATCAGGGTTTCCAGGTTCTCCTCTTAGCTTTGCTACCAACTGCATGGTCTTTGGGAGTCACTTAGCATCTGTTCTGTTTTGTGGTGTGATCATCTTTAGGCTCACTTTCTTTTGTTGCAGATTTTCCAGCAAGTGGATTTCAACAAGAAGCCAGGACGTATGAGTGCTAAGCCTATAAACTTTGCAGTAATCTTGAAGCTGTCTAATGCCAACCTGCAGGAGAAGGCCTTCCGAGTAAGTGAAATCCTAGCTACCACCAGTGCACACCCTCAGAAGTGCAGCTTCTCCATGAACAACAGGGTTGCACTAGTGATGATTTTTGTGATTCTGTTCCATAGAGTTGGAGACTCATTTCCCAACCTGGCAGGTGAAAGATTTAATTGCGGATATTTCTGTTTCTGCTTCCCCTACTCAGGATGGACTCATTGAACAGCTTTACGACCTGATACTTGAATATCTCCATTGCCAAGCCTACAGCATTGGATTCCCAGAATTGGTTCTCCCTACTGTCATTCAGGTAATGTGTAAGACATCTCCTGGGCAGGCCATAGATGTGGGCAGAGTGGGATAAGGCCACTTAATTTGACGGTGAACTCTAGATGGTCCTTACAGCGTGAGCAAAGGCCCATCTGCCTTTTCCTAACCATTTTTGTCTTTGCATTTGGGGTATTGGGGGGGGAGGGGTGCAGAGGGATCACACCTGATAGAGGATGAAGCATCTGTAGAGTTAGCTACAGATGCCCCTCTTGGGAGGCAAAGTGGGACAAAGGGCTGCTTAGCTGCAACGGAGATGCATTTGTGACTAGTGAATATGGATGTGCTCTTGGCAATTTAGAATTGTCCAAATCATTGCCTTGTCTCCAAGTAGTACCTGTGCTTTTTCTTACCTTATGGTCTTTCTCGCATGGTCTCCACAAGATGGCAATCTTCCCTGCCTTCACAGTATCTCCATCAACTGGAGCGTTTTCCCTAAGTCCTTGCACACCAAAAAGCAGAGTTCCTGTTTCTGTCCTTTCTCCTCACTGCACCTAACAGCTGTGCTGTGAAGTACATACACAGTACACACAGAAGTACCCTTTCCCTCTCCCCTGGCATTCCTTTGTGCAGGGTTATCTTCCTAGCTGCTGTGATGTTTGCATACTTCATTGTACACGACAACACTGTCTAAGAGTCAG
Organism: Rhea pennata; assembly: GCF_028389875.1. Classification (NCBI taxonomy): domain Eukaryota; kingdom Metazoa; phylum Chordata; class Aves; order Rheiformes; family Rheidae; genus Rhea; species Rhea pennata. The sequence goes on along the minus strand of NC_084684.1, from coordinate 5,103,948 downwards.
TGCTGTACATCTGGGTGTATAGTATGTAATCTTTTCCTAATATCTTGTTAGCTGGTGCCTTTAGTTTTGAATGTGTGTGACCTCTCTGTTTTGAGCAGTGAAGATTGCTCAGTGCAAACATGTTAGAACTTGTACCCTTCTTTCCTCCCAGTGGTCTCTATTTTTAACTCATGAGTGGCAGCTGTCATACAAGCTTGGCAAAGTGTTGCTGCTGTATCCTGCTTAGGCACACGCACCCCTGCTTTGCTTTGGTGCCATTAGCCCATGTGTCTGCGTACCTTGTTGCTAGGATGCCTCTGGTTGACATGGGAGCAATGTCTTGGTTGGGGCTCACAGGCTGCTTGGGAGGAAAATCTGCTTGTTCCTGCCTACTGTTGTAGGCTGGCATCTGTCAGGCGTATGATTCTTGGCCGGGTCCCTGCAGCCTGGCACAGGCGATTGCCTAGCTGGCACGAGGCTGCCTTGGCTAATGTGAGCTGACAGGCACTTTCTGTGCGAGGCGAGCGGCTCCTGTGCTTGCTCTCGTTCTGCGTGCTTCTCACTTATCGGTAGTGAACAAAGCCTTTTGCTCTCAGCCAGCAGCTGTTGAGAGCATCGAAGCTGTCAGAGCCAATGTTCTAGCTGGAATGAAACACGTCTAACGGCCCTCTGGCACCAAGTTCCCTGTGGCTTCCAAACACACCCTGGGACCAGCCTATATTTCTGCAGACAATTAATGCTATCAGGTTGCTATTTGGCTGCCACTAACCACAGTCTCATGGTGTCTGCTGGGCCCGGGTGCTGAGGTTAGCTTCCCAAAATCTCAAAGTCTTCGGGAAAGCGTAGGGGGGAAGGCTTTTCCTCTGGAACGGTTCCAGTTAACTATAAAAATCCATCTGTCCTGATTCTTCCCTTCCCGATGAGCTCACACTTCTCAGTGCCTGTTGTAAGGACTGGATTCCAGCTGGCGAGGGAAACGTTCCTCATCTTCTGGTCAGCGGCTTTGGGAGAAGCTAGGCTAAACTGACTTCAAACTGAACTTTAAAACCTCCTTGCCTGGAAGGCAGGAAGCACCAGGGCAGATCAAAGGAAAGCAGAGCCAGTAGGAGAGGGAGACGGTTCAAAGGCTTCTGTTCTGCTCAGCCGTCTGGGCCGACCCCTGGGCAGCAACTGCCTCCACAGGCTGCTAAAGAGCTCAGAGTGCAGAACCCATGTGTCTGGATGCTTAGAGGAGACTGCCTTTTCCCTCTCCCAAGTCCTAATTGGCATCACAGAGCAGAGGTGGAAGGTTAAAGGGGAAAACTTGGCAAGCACAGATAAGGGATAGGTACTGCTGGATATAGGTAGGGGTTGGCATGATTTAGGCGTGGACCACAGCTAGGCAGAAGGGCAGGAGGTGCTGGTGGCCAGCAGCCACTCCTGCTGCTGGTCTCTTTCTGTTCTGAGTTGAATAGTCCCACTGCTTTTTGTGAGTGGAGGATTGGGGTTGATTTAGGTTCCCTGGAACACACAAGCCCAGCTGCTTCAGATCATTTATAGCTCTCTGCATCATTTACAGTAATAGGAGCTGGGCTTTTGCTGTGGTCTCTGCTGGTATAAACCATTGGTGTTTAAGGCTGGCAGGTCAACAGATTCGATCCCACTAATCGCAGAGCTGCTTCACTAGGAACTAACTCTGGATGTTAAGTGCACACGTGCACACACACACACACACCTTCTGATTGCTTTTATTCTGGAAAGGTATGGTTGTAGTGTTTGGCAGAGTGGAGAAACACGCACACAAATTCCCTTTCTCTTATCTATCTTCTTTTGGCTTCTTGGTTGTTCCTCGCCTCTTAACACAGGCCTGAAATCTCATTACCTCTTGTTAATATCTGTGGGGTAGATAGCAGGAGGACTGTGAGAGATTGCAGAGAGGAAGGAGGGGGAAGAAAGAGATGAAGCATACGGCTATGAGAGTGAACACACGGCACCAAACTGCACAGATAGAGCCTGAGATTTTGCAGGATTTCTGGTGACACTTCTGCAATGAAAGAAAAATGATAATGTATGTGGTAGCGGATGAAATGGATCTGGGGCTGCAGCTGTGGGGATCAAGCAAGATAAATTCAATGACAAATGCATCCCCCCGTGGAAATAAATATGCAGCACCTATAAAAAATAAATATTTTAGAAAGAGGGGGGGGATGAGGATGGGACAGATTTGACTAGCAGAAGAGTAGTTTTGCTGATTGCTTCTTTTTACTTGCTGATAGGCTACTTGCTCTGTGAAATAGAGGGAAATTGTTTATTTTATCTCAGTTTTTCTGAGTTGGGTGAATGATGGTGGCTGGAGCTATCCTGGGGATAAAGGACGGGGAGAAGCCCCTGCTGCTAGGTAATGGGAGACATTCTCCGTATATGTAGCAAGCAGCAGATCTCACAGCAGTATACCCACCAGGAGATCAGTGCCCTGACAGAGAGAGGCCAGCTGTGACTGCCACCTCTTGATTAACATTTAATACCTCTCCACTTGACGTGTAAGATCAAGGCAACATGTAGGCCTGACAGGAGGGAGACATCCTCTTCCTTACCCCAGCTTCCTCTTCTGAGGTGGAACTTTTAAAGTTATAAGGAGGGAAGACAGTACTGAATCTGCTGTCTAGAAAAACATTATCTGTATTGTGATAGTATCAGCAGGTCCCAGCTGAGGTAAAGGCTCCATTGTGGTTAACCGTTTTCTTTTGCCCTGGTAGGTTTATTTCTCTAAAGCAAATGCCAGTGTAGTGTGTACATGGATGCAGCAAAGAGTCTGGCCAGCAGAAGTTGGAGAGCTTTCCAGAAAGTTTCTGAGGCCTATGAAAACTGTTAGTAGAGAATGAACTGGAATTCAAGCCATAGGTCAACCTGTACACTCCCATCTCTCTTCTAGTCAACAAGATTATGTGCTGCTGCCTCAGCTTTTGGGTTGGAAGTGTCAGAGCAGTGCAGTGGTGTTGGAGGGTAGTTTGCATTGGGAGAGGAGATCTTTTTTAGTAGGAAGTGGAGGAGAGATTTACTTGAGGACAAGGTTATTGAGATTAAAAATTTTTTTTGCTCTACTTGCAATAAAATAACCTAATTGTCTGAGAGAAGTGAAGTGTTTCCTGCTTAGAGACATGGCAGGGGTAGATCTCTATGAGTAGGATGGCCCTTACCCTGTCAGGCAATAGTAGGGTTTGTGGTTTCCTGGCAGACTGACTCTTACCCTGAGGGTTCCATGTAGGCCTTGGGTGTAAAAGAAAGAATTATCTAGGCACATGTTGTGCAAGTTGTCCACAGATGAAAGTTATTTTGCAGATTTTTGTGTGGTGGGTGTGTGGGTTTCTGCTCCTGAAAAATTAGAGTTGCTGGTTGGAATTGGGGTTGGCATGGTCAGACATTAAGCAAACTTCACCCCATATGACTCTACAGATACTATCTGTCCTGACCCACAGCTCTGCTGCTGTAACAGCCCCAAGCTCTCCTACAGAGCTTTACCAAAGACCCTTAGTTCCAGTCCACAGACTCCCCCACTCTGTGCCAGTCTCGGCCTCTTCTCAATCTCTGCTTCAGTCCCAGCCTTCAGTGTCAATGCACAGCCTCATCTGTTTGGTGTTCCCACCTCAATATCTGCCAGCTTTATATAATTTTAACCCTTAGACACCTTTTCCCATTGTAATTTTGGCTTTCCTTTGCTTTTGGCTGTCTAGTATCTACAGATATCCACTGGCATTCCTGATCTCAATGTATCCATTCCGTAGTCCATCACTGGTATTTGAAATACAATGGCAGCTAGCAGCTGAGGCCCTGAAGAACATATATTTTTTTCCTGGTGGCTGCTTGGACTCCACTGAGAGATATCCTTTCGGAAAGAAGTACACTTAAATCGGTTGAAAAAGCTGTTTTTAAGTAAGGCTGCTGAGCTGTACTGCATACAAACATCTGGTTTGTCATTGTATCTGTCTGCATCCTTTCAGCCCAGGGTGGCAGGACCCTATGGTTGAATATGGGTGATACGTTGGACTATAGAATGAATTGAAGGGAAAAGGTTCCCTATGTTGCCTGTCACTGGTGATGGGAGCTGTTTTTTTGTTGGTGGGATCTGTTTATGGAGACTGTTACATTGCTTTCATTCTTCTTCTTCTTTTCCCTCTCCTAGCTAAAATCTTTCCTGAAGGAATGCAAGATTGCCAACTACTGCAAACCTATCCGGCAGCTCCTGGAGAAACTGCAGGAAAATTCTGCCTACATCGCCAGCAGGCGTCAGAAAGCTACCTTTGGCGTGGCCAGCAGGGAGTCTGTGGTGAGCCTGCTACTTCAATTTGGGCTTCCTGGAAAGACAGTCAGGCTCCAGCTGTTGGGGCTGAGTGAGTGGTGGAGGGAGGAGGGACGAGATCATGGAAATGGGAGTGTGTGAGGTGGGGTGGATGTTCATAAACAACTGAGCTTGGCAAGGCTCTGATGCTGTAGTGGCAACGCTCTGCAGCCAAGAGCCTCATGGAAAACAGTACATAAATTATACCCTTCTAATACTTATAACACACATATATGTACGGTTGTGCCTTGCTTTGTTGGGGCATCCTTTGTTGAGAAATTTGCCTTTCTTCATCCCACTTCTGATGTATAAATGCCAGTTCATGCCTAAGATGTTGTGAGGGGGGAGTTTCTTCTTCTGCAAGAGTGTTTCGTCCTAGTCTGTGGAGACCAGTCTCCAGCAGTGTAGAACCAAGACATCAGCTGACTGATACATGGCAGTTCAGGATCCTGAGATGAACCTTAGCTCACAATCTTTCCCCCTTTTTCTGGGCTCTTGTGGAGATAGAACTGGAGAACTGGGAAAGTTATGAGCCATAAGAACAGCAATCAGGCACCATGGGCACTATATCTGCTTCTCAAGAAAGATGTTCCTATATTCTTCTGTCTACAGTCCAAGCTATCCAGCCTGCTGAGAAGTAGCTGAATGCATTTGACACCTAGAAAAGCTGCAATGGTTTGGGGTGGCTCATATGGTCTGTGGAATTGTTTGAGCTTGGTCTCAGAACAGTTTCATCTTAGTAATGAGATGAAGAAAAGTGACTGCGGTGGTGATGGAGGCCCACCGCTATCTTAGAGAATCAAGTGTAGCGCAGGCAGAAAACAGTATGTTAGAGGATGTATTGGCTAATAGTTAGTCCCTGTTGTAGTCAGCTGGCCAAGAGATGATGTCTTTCTGAAAAAAATGGAGTTGGTCAGAGTATTACCGTGGATGGGTGCGAGTTGGGTATAGTTGAACAAGGCTGAAATGTCTGAAGTAACCCACCATAAAAGGGTGGTTACCATGGAACAGAGTTGAGCTGCCCTTTAAGGCATGCTAAGATGTAATGGTCTTCAGAGTCTTCCAATAAGGAAGTTGCTACTGCCATTCAGATTTAGGCACTGGAAGCTGGACAGTGGCATGGCTGCTTGTTTAGGCTGTGTTAAGTAGTGACCTTGTGTTAAAAGGCTCCAGAAGTAACCATTTGATTCTGTTGTGCCATTCTCTATAGGCCTGTAGTAGAAGGGCAACCCTCTCTTGCTATTTTCTTTGTCTCCAGTTCTGAGATTTGAAAATAGTGTATCTTCAGGGATTACAGTCCCTCCTGTTGGGGCTTGATAATCGTACCTGTTTTGCAATTGTCTGTGAAATGCATAATAGATGAGGTTGGGGAGGGGGAATATACTCCTGCAGCAGTATTTTCTTGTCTTATATGGCATTGTTTCCTCAGCCTGGTTAGAAAGTTGGTTAGCCTGTGCACAGGAGGAGATGCTGCCTTTCTCTTTGTTTTTCCTACTCTAGAGTCTGCCTGCTCCAAGCTAGGCTGTCATAGAGATGAGGTAAAATATTGTCAGGAGATTCCATTATATGTTTTTGAAACTTTTTTATTTTGCTTTGCTCCATCCTTCTACTGGACTGTGTTGACTTGCTAAACTGAGATATTTGAAATCTAGGGCCCTATATTAATGAAGCCAGAAGGAAGTCCTGTTAATGAAGCTTTATTTGTCTTATCTTTAGGATGGGTAGCTTTTTGTTTATGCAGCATGGCAACCTTTGCATCTCCGATAGATGAACTTTGTGTGTGTAAGCATAAGTAGTGGCATAAGTTTTGGCTCTTCCATTTCTGGCAGAAGAGAGGTGAAAATATCTGTCTGCAAGTTAGTTGCTGGGGTCAAAGTGATCTCTGTGTGGCCATATACTGTCCTTGAAAAGTCTGGAGTTCTCCATCAGTGAAAGCTCCACCTGTTAGCGTGGAGATGGGCATGGAGGAGGAGCTGCAGTGCAGACTCGCTTACCTACAGACATTCAGTGACAAGAACTACAGGAAAATTATCTTTTGAAATCCTGACATATCAATGCCAAGTCACAGCAGTGTTGTGTGATTAAGGGGCTGATGGAACTATTTTTGAAGTGACTAAGTAGTATCTGGTTTTGTAAATGCTATTCTGGATTGGACTATTTTGCCGTAAGAATTACGTTTCCTGTCCAGACTGAAGTGCTTAGGACTTTGTTGTTTTCTGTTTTTTTATGGACAATGCTGTGACTACCCACCCACTCTACAGAGGTAGAGATATCAGCCTCCAGGGCTCTCCATGAAATGATGAGCAGGAGAAGATGTTTGTCTAAATAAAAAAGGGTTTCCAGCAGTTCTAACACCATCTGCATTTTCCCAGTAACTCTGGCTGCAGCCCCTTTTACGAGAACTAGATGATTATTTTAACATCTTACTGCCGGTATGGCTCCTTGTTGACACTGGTGCACCTGCTTCCCCAGGAACCTCTGTACTTGGGTGACTGAGTAGCATGAGTCTGTCAGGGTTGGCTCTGGAGGGGCCGCAGCAGGTAGCTTGCCCTGGGTGAGGGAGCCAGGCACCAGTCTGCCAAGCATGCTCTGCTCTTTGAGGGCATGTGGCAACATCCAGTAGGTATCCAGTGACGATGCCTAGATTTCCAGGGCGGTCTGTGTTTCTGGCGCTGTGTTGTTGCCCTTTGAGAGAAGAGAGGCCTTTCTCTTCCTTTGGTTAATGGGATATTACTATTCCTGAGAGCAGAGGGAACAGCCCACTCTGTAGTTCTATGGGGTAGAAGGGACGTGGTTGCATATCTTTTGGGCCCAGGGAGCAGGTTTTGTCAACAGCGGCCATGTATTTTCCCACACTCCTTTGCAAACAGGTGGCACACATTCCCAAGAAGGGCCAAAGCTCTCACAAACGCTGCACTTCCAGAGTGATTTTGAGTGCCCCTAGAAGCCTGGATTGAGTTTGCCAGGCTATCTCACAAGATTTGTGGGGCATTGGCCCTTCTCATCAGCAAACTCTGCCAGAAAAGGGAAGGGAAGAGGGAGAGCGAGAGGAGAGGAAGAAAAGAGGCCAAAAGTATTTGCATGACCCCCTTGCCAGCAAAAGCAATTGAAAGAAAATGCTCTCTGGTATTCACATCCATGCATTTGTGCCAGCCCCCCTGTAGGAAGCAGAGCCCAAATTCTGAGCTAATCCTTCGATGCAGTACCCTGAAATCCAGCTTTCAGGGTAGAAAATGGGTTTAAATCAAGAGAACAGCAGTTTTGAATGTGATCAGTTCTGCAGTCCTGAGTAATGGGGTGTTTTAGAAACTCTGTATTTCATCAAAGGGTCTATATTGTATATTTTTAAAGACAAAATAGCCTGGAGATTGAACCTAGTGCTACAGGGAGCATGGGGGTGCAATGTTATACTTAATTTGTAGGGACTGTGGAGGGATCCCTTCCTGCATCCTAGGAATGTCCTGTGGAGGGGTAACCATACCAAATGTTTCCATCTTCATGTAAGGCTGAGAACTTTGTTACACTTCCCTTTTGTAAAAAGCAAGTTAGTATTTGAGAGGGAGTGTTTTTCTGAGAGTATGATGCTAATGGATTTACTATGTAAATTAAGGTCTCCCTGAGGGGAGCCAAGAAGAGTGGAATGTGCAGCTGAAGTTTAATCCAGGAGCACAATGTGCAACTCTGACTATAGGTTCCTTAGCACTAGCACTCCCCTGGTTCAGCAGGGGAGAGTGCAGGGAAGGAAAGTAGTGCATGCAGACATGCAGCATGCACTGAGCTTGCATTACAGCCCTGTGACTCCCAGGCCCCAAAAAGTGGTAACAGAAAGAGAATTGCGGATGGTTAAAGTGTGTATGAAGGCATTCGCACTCTCAAAAATCCCACTGAGGTGTTCTAATTGAGAAGACGGGAGTGTTTTGTAATGATCTTCTCTTTTTTTTATCTGTGATTCCAGCACACTTTAAAGCTAAAAGAACTAGATTGAACTATATGAAGAACTATATATAACAAATAGACTTTTGCCCTCCATAAGAAAAGTCTTTCTCGGAATCTGGCCACACCACGCAGCATCAACAAATTGATTGATTACAACTGGCCACCTGGTATGAGCCTGATCTATACGTGGGGTGACTTTGCACTCCTCAGGAATTGCTCCTCTTGCCATAGCAGTGGATCAGATCAGTGGTGGAGCAGACAGTGAAGCTGAGCTGTCTGCTGGCTGGCGTCTCCACTGACGAGTGCTGCTGGAGTCAGTGGTACTTCAGCTATGCTTTCAGTCAGCCTGCCAGGGAGGAGACAGGAGAGCAGACTGCAGGCTGCAGCCGTGCAGACATGGAGTTGTGTTACAAACAGTCCCTTGGGGGTTTTGAGTATGGGGCCTGTGATTACCAGAAAGGGCCTGTTTGGCTTGATGCAGTATTGATAGTGCCTGTTTGAGGATGCATAAATAGATTCCTTGCCATTATAGTGCGGGTGACACAAGATCGTCTCTGCTTCCCTCCCAGTGATGGGCCAAAGCAGGAGCTGATGTAAACTGATGTATTTCACCTCGCAGTCTTCACTGAGTACTTGATTATTTGTAAAAGCTAGGGATCTGCCCTGCTATCTGTGGCAGAGAGTTGCTCTCTCTATCATATTATTCATACTCTGCTCCCTAAACAAACTTTTCCCCGCACCTTGGCTTATAGCCTGCAGCAAGAGCTCTCTAGAGGCAGAGTTGATTTAGGGTCTGTTGAAGAGTATTATTTAAGCTGCTGCTGTCGTTTTTGCTGTGTGGATGACTTGGTCCTTCTTTATCCTCACCCAAACACCCAGCTGCCCAAACAGGAGCATTGTGTATGCACAGCAGTCCACACAGAATTGTGTATTTGTTCCCAACACTGGATTCTGGATACTCTTTCTGGATCTGTTGGGACATCTGAGTGGATCTGTGCTAACCTCTGTTCTTGTTGCTTGTTCCTTCCTCCTTTGCTTGCTTTTTCAATTTCTACTCGTATGTCCTATCCCTTTGCTTGCGTTAGATTGACTTTTCACTGTGGGCTAACGCAAAGCCTCTGAGCACTTTGGTAATCTAGGCAACAGATACCGTTCTCTGTGAATTTTAAGTTAAAGGAATACTGCCAGGTTAAAAGAATGTGTTCTTATTTGACATACCCTCTCTCTCAGTGCTAACATGATGGATGATTAAAACATAAAAGAATTTTTAACCATCTAATTTGCTTCCCACAAATTTACAGTGTTTGCACTTCTTTTTTTCTCCACTCGGATAGTGGAAACAGGCTCAGCACTTCTTCATGCTCTGCTTTCTCAAGGCTGGATTGGGTCCAAGACCCTGCAAGGAAATATTTGTTTCAAAAGTAAACTCTTGGCTGTAGAGCAGGGGGAAAAGGCAATCAAGCATCTTTTGTGCTTGGATCTTGTAAGTGCTTGTATGAGTTTTTTCTGAATTAAAAAAACAAATACTGAGCAGGCTACCAAATGCCTTCTTTGGGGGAGCAGAGGAAGCAAATTTTGTTTTGATAGTTACTCTGCTGCCTCCAGTTCCCTCTGATTCTTACCCTTAGAGTTTCAGCTGAAGTAATATCTTGTAGACTGCCTCATCTGACTTGACTATCGTGTCAATGCCTTCTCCCTAGAGCTAGAGTAGAAGTATAGGTCCAGGGCTAAGACTGTAATAGTGAATCGCAGAAAGCACTGAGCTGATATTAGAAGAGCCTATTGCAAGTTCCCAGCACTTCTGAGAATCATGCCTCTTCCGTAAGGGAGGAGTAGGAATCTGGGAACCCACATTTCTGGCCAATGTGCTTGAAAACTTTGATGATCCTTAAGCTCAAAGTATCTTGTGCACAACCATATGGATGTCCCTTTTAGAGGGGCAGCTTTAATAGCAAGTCCCAGTGCTACCCTGTAGATCTTCTACTTTGATGAACCTTATGTCCTACTGTTCTTCATCTGTCTCTCCACCATGGTTCAACACTCATGACATTGGTATCCTGTACTGTTGCATCAGTGAGCTGTTGCACTGGTCAAGTTTTCCATTTGTCCTTTGGCATTCTTTGATCTCCCTGCAGAGCCCAAGCATTGCTTTACCTAAGAAAAGCTGTCAGTCACACTACTCCTGTTTTAGTAGTTGTTTAAATGACTGTGTTTGATGTCACACTTAGTCTTGCCTGCAGTCTTAGTCATGGATGCTGGTTCCAATACAGAAACTGGGAACAGGTGGTTTGGGACAGGATCTTAAACTCCATTGTATTTGCTGCATTTATTTTACAAAACTTCTACCCTGAACACCTTACTTAAATTTGAATTCCCTCTTTCCACACAGGAACAATGGGAGAAGCAGGTCAAAGAGGAGGGGACACCTCTGACCAAGTATTACACTCAGTGGAAGAAGCTAAGAGAGAAGGAAATTCAACTGGAAATCAGTGGCAAAGAAAGAGTAAGAATGAAACCACTAACTTATTGCACATTCAGCTATGCCATGGGAAGAAAGGAGAGCATGTCCTAGCAGCATGATGGTGGGAGGCCAAAACCTGTTCCACTGGCATGAGCTGAAATTGGCTTGAACTGGATGGATGTGTAGGCAGTGTGTTTTTGGAAAGAGCGCGAGTGGATCTGGATGACACAGCCTAGCAGTGTTTTCAGCTCCCTGGGGGTCTATCTTACTGAGATCTCTAGGAGCAATATCATGTCCCTTGCCTGTGCCCTGTTTGTTTGCTCAAGCTAGAGGTGAAGGTAAGAGGTAGTGCTAGGATAAACTTCCCTCTGACTGCTGTTTCGATGTAAGACTGCTTGCTCCCCAAAGTCAGACTCTAGCCAGCTGACTTTGTTGCTGATAGTAGTTCAACTTGACACCTTAAAGGTGTGTGAATTTCAGTGTGGGTTATCAAGTCCGAACTAACACCCAAACTTCCAGTGAAGTTCGTGACTTGCCTTTGGGACTTTGGCTGGACCTCACCTCCAGCAGTGAAGCCAAGCATTATAGTTAAACATGCTGCTTAATTGCTTGGTTGGATTGGTGGCTGTTTTTTTTTTTTTTTTTTTTTTTTTTTCCTTTTCTTATCTGTGCCAACAATGGCACCTGGGGCAATAGCCTTTCTGTGGATGCTGCTTTAGGAACAGATGTGTGATGCAGTTTTTTGAATTTTAGACTCTACCCATAGTACCTGCTCCGTGTACTCATCCTCCACTTCTGTGGGCCTAGCTTTCCAAGAAAGCGAGGAGGGGAAAATGCATTTGTTCTTAACGAGGAGAATATCAGATTTTGCTTAGAAGTTTTTTGTTACACTCAAATGGATGGCTGGTTGTGAGGTGGGATTTGCTCTCTGGATGAAAGCATTTAGACTGCCATTTCCTGCATCTCCTGCCCAAGTGAAAGTTCCCTGGCCATTCCCCCTGGCAGTGCACTGCAGGATGCAAAAGCTAGGGCTGGGAGCTTGCTTAAATTAGGAGCCCAAAGGAGAGTTGCCTCAGTGCTAATGCAATGAAAGTGGCAGAGCTAGGCTGCTGGCCAGGAGCAGGAAATAGATATAATTGGTGTCTCCAGCATATGGTGGGGAACAATTAAAATAATCGATGGGACATGAGGATGATTGGCTCTGAGCCAAGTCTCAGAGCATGGTAGAAGACACAGGATATCGTAGGATATGCTCAGAATTGAATACCAGCCTGAGATAAGGCTGTGAGCCTGAAATTCCCTGGGGCAGTCACTCAGAGGGAACAAAAATCACCTTATTTTTGCTCTGCATTCCCAGCAGGAGAATGTGGCCTTTGCAGAAACAAAGTTGCCTGAGTGGGGCTAAGAAACAGCAAAAAATGGATTGTTTTGAGTGGGCCTGACCTCTTACCCAACAGTGGCCCTGTTGCTGTGAGCTGAGACTTTTCTGGTACTGAAGCAGCTATTGCCAGGAGGAAGGAGATAAGCCTTTTGTGTAGATGAGCCCCGTGTCTCATTTTTAAGGGAGGAGAGGAATTAGAGCTCTTTGGGATAGCACGGACCAGTTGAAGTAGAGAGCTCTGCTTTAGGGGGTATTTCTTTAGCCTAGCAAGGTTCAAGAGAATTACTTCTTAAGCCAGGGGTGGGCTGAAGGGCAATGACAGACTTGTTCACTCTTGGAGGAAGTGGGCTGAACAGACAAACTGTAGAGAGATAGATTTTGGAGTTAGCTTTCAGAAAGGCCTGTGGCTGCCTAATACCTTTGCTTGGTGAATGGGGCTGTTGTCTCTCTCGGTAGGGACTGCTAGCTTAATGATGCAGTATTGTGAACCCCAGCAGGAAAGTGAACACCATGAGGCCCATTAGGGCTGGGAAAATCCATGTCCTATTAGCAGCCATTTCGGGAAGAAAATAATAACAGCAAAAAAAAAATCAGCTTGGTTCTCAGCTGCTGTGAGGTGGAACTTGCCTTACATAACAACACAGACCCTGTCTACCTGTTCTGTTTGCTTTTCCCAATGGTTCTTAATAGGATGCAGACTAATCAGCTTGATGAGACTCGGTGGATAGTAACCCTCTAGCTAGGAATTAGAAGAGTGGCCTCCAAATTATCTAGTTACTGCTCCTGTTTGATGAACACTTACTGTATCTGTGAGCTGTGGCTCAGTGCGAGTCCTCATTCTTTTACTTTGTAATTGCTCTATAGCTAGTAGGGATTTCTGGTGTCTTTATTTTGAAGTGCTCAACTTGAAGGAGTCTCAGAAAGTTGGAGATGGCATGCATTAGGATGATTCAACATCAGGTTGATCCTGATTATCCTTTTTAATATGCTCAGGCTGGGTTGAACCAGTACTGATGTCATCCAAAACTGGCTGCTTTTGGAAATGAGGACTCATGTTTCTATTTTCATAGTGCCTAAGACATTCCAATTAACGGTCTCTGCTCCCTACTATACATGCCCTGCATAGTATACCAAGTAAGTTTTTCCACTATGTTGATGGAAATCTCTCCCCTACACTCCCTTGAATTGAAGAAGTTAGACTCTTTCACATTCTGTCCAGAAGACATTTTGCTCACACATAGCTCCATTTCCACTTTAAAATGTACTAAGTGGTATGTTCCACAGAAATATTCTACACTCCAGGTGAGTAAAGATGGAGAAATAAGATCTTGAATGATTTTTGTTTCATTTACTGCTGTCAAACAGTGATCAGGGTCATGCAGAACATGACTAGCAAACAGAGACATGATCAATTGATGTGACTGTTGTTTGTTGTTGATAAACAAAATTGGGTTTCTGGTGTTTTCTGTTTCCTCCGTAGGGATTATGACACTTTCAACTTCAACTATTTCCTGGTTAGGCAGTGCCAGACTCCTATTTAACTGTTGCTATTGCTGAAGAGTGATAGCAACCAAGGCTGCCAGACAGGAGCCCTGCAGATAGCGTGGCTCTTGGCACAGATGAGGGACCAAAGGTGCTGCGTGTGACTATGGGATTGCCAGAGTTGACACAGTCTTAGTGATGACATGCCACAGTGTACAGTCCTGGGCACTATCTAGAGTGGCCACCTCTGGGACATCAGAGGCCTTGATCAAGATGGAGCTACTGAGGGAGGATGTGATGGTCCCTGTCTTGGGCTGCAGGAAGTGCCCATGGCTCTCCTTGAGGCTAGGGTGATGGCAGTGTCACATGGTTGAGGCGCTTGCAAAGGCAAGGGCTATATAAACTGAAAGGGATCAGATTCAGAGACTGTGCCTGTGATCACAGCCTAACCCTGGGTTAGAAACATAGCTGGTATGGTTTAGTTTCTGAGACCTTGTGGTTTGTGTCTGGAGCCCCTCACTGAAGCAGTATTTCTGATGCATTCCTTTCCCTCCCCTCCCCCCAAAAAGGTTACAGGCCACAGCGAGTGGGAGGAATGAAGCATGAACCTGTATTGTCCACCAAAACTGGTAGGAGCTAGAGAAAAACGAAAATATTTCCATCCCATTAACTCCCCTGCCCCAAGATGCAGCTCACCCTAGGAAAGAGAACGGTTAAAGTATATCATTAGGTCAGCTGAGGGCGGCTGTTTGGCAGGGACTCTGAGGTGCTGCTCCTTCTGGGGTTTGCTCCCTGAATCTATTCTCTGGCATGCAAAGGCTGCTGTTTGAAAAGCCTGTCATGTGCTGCTTTCTTCACATGTCTTCCAGGCACAGAGATAGCTTGCAGGTGTCTACAGGGGCAGTGGGAGGAGAGGCTTCTCATAGGGGAACAGAGCAGGTGGGAAAATGATTTAAAATTAGGACCCTGCAAATGGTAGTTGGTGCTTTGCTCCCCTCTTTCCTTCTCTGGCGAGCTGCTAACTTTCTGTCCTAGTGCTGCAGGTTATTGCTTATAAGTACTCAGCTCCCAGAATCAATATTGCCCAGCTGGGGACCATAACCGTGAAAATGGCTGGGAGAATTTGCTGGAATTGACTGTAGGAGCAAACACGTGTGTGTATCTATCTCTGCCGAGATCTGCCTTTCTACGTGGAGCATGCTTTGCTGCTGCTCCTGCTGGGGGAAGCTCCGGGGAGGGTTGAAGTGGCAGTGGTCAGAGAGCGAGTGCATTGAGGGGTGGTCTGATGGGTGGGAGAGAGCAAATGAGTTATTAGTCGCAGGGCGAATGTTTCCAAGCAGGCTAATGTGTACTAATGCATGAGTGCTTCCCAGGAGGTGTGCAGCCAGGCACAGGCAGCGGGCAGCTGATGTACAGAGAGCACTTGGGATTTAATTTGCATTCCGATTATCTTCGCCCTGCTGGCATGAGGCTTTGCAAGTAAATCCTCCCCCTAATGCCCCTCCGGAGAGGTGTAAAGAGCAGTGAGGTGGTGTCGATTGCAAGTACTTAATGGCATTGATATTGGCTGTTTCTGCAGCAGCAAGGCTTGGCCCACTGAACTCCGTAAGGGCTAGCAACAGGAGAAGTTGTGGGGTAGACATATCTTAAGCATCTTCAACACCTTGCCATTTAACTGTGCTGAAATCTGCAGCCAAATAGGTTATAGCTGCCACAGATTTTGGCATTGGTGCAGAACCACTGCTTCAGAGGTGACACAAGCACAGTCTGGCTTGATTGTACTTGGCTGCACAAACTCATATGGCCTGCATGGCTTTTTGTCCAGGGATCTAGGACAGCCAGCTTATCATAGATGTCTTGCGTTTTTAGACATGCCAAGCTATAGGTAGTAGATGACTCATTAGCAAAAGTAGTTCATTGGGTAAAGATCAGTAGAGCAGTGGTGCTTTGCACACATCATTCACCTTTGTAATAGACTCGCAGATGTGTCTGTTGCTCCCCTACTTGAGGACAACCAGCCATGACCCTTGCCTCTTGGCCATGCAACTTGCACTTACAGAGCAAAATCAAGTCCCTGTGTTTAAGTTCAGCATTGTATGTTTAAAAGTACAAGATAAAATTGTTGCAACTGTTGGTTTGTTTGTTTTTTTTTTCCAGCTTGAAGACTTGAACTTCCCAGAAATTAAACGTAAGAAACAAGATGAAAGGAAGGAGGAAGATAAGAAGGAATTCAAGGACCTCTTTGAGCTGGATAGTGACTCTGATGAGGAAACTGTTGGATTCTCTATAAAAGGTATAGAGCTGGGCTGAGCATGCGTTCTCCTCACTCAGATTTCTGTATAGTGTGGGGAAGTATAGCTCTACCCGAAGGGAGATGTGTGCTGGCCATGTTTGTTTCAAAAGATTTAGTGACATGGAGAGAGAGCACAGCAAGATGATGCCCTTTGGAGGCTTTTAGAAGTGACAGACAGAAGCTAGCTGGGAAGCTTTCATCTTTCTCTCCCTCCCTCACTCTGACATTCCAGCTCATTTTAAAGCCTGCATTAGTCTTTGTTTCCATACATGACCCATACCCTCTCCTCCCCTCAGCACCTTTCTTTTGTCACAGAGACTGACCCCAGCCAGGGAGCTGGAGAACCAGGGAATATGTAGCTGAACGTAGAGCCTGTTCTCAAAGGCTTCAGGGAAGTAGCTGCAGTTCATACTATAATTCTCCAAAGTTCTCCTTGTGCTCATAACTGGTGCAGATTCTGGATAGTAGCCTGACCTTGGAGAACCTGAAGTGTTTGCTGTCCTTTTCCTTATTGAGTGGAGGTGCAGAAATGCATATTTCATTTCCCCACCTGTAAAGTAGGAATAAGAATATTGTTCGACTGGACAGCATGCCATGATCTTCTCTTTACACATTGTTGCAAACCATGGCTATCATGGGGCTGGCTGTCAGAATCTTTGCTGGAAGAAGAGTTATCCTCACTGTGCATGCACTTCTGATTTATTTATTTTCTAATGACTGACGTTGTAAGTATTCTTGATGAACCAAGAAAGTTATGAATCTCTAGAGAAAATGGAGTAATATCACTCACTGGCTGTGACCACGAGGGGGCCACAGTAAATTGTGGAACTTGCCTAAAAAGTTCACTGTGTGATTTGGAGAAAAACTTAGATTGTCTTTTTGTAATTTGGAGATTTCGAAATACTGCAGGTTTTCTAAACATGTTGTCATTCATACCCTGTTAGGGAAACTTGCAAGAATGCAAGATTTTGGGGAGGAGATTTGATCTGCAGGTAAAGTCCTAATCTATCACACACATTGTGAGGTGTGAGGGTAAATCCTGGGAATTACCGCAGAAACAGATGAGCGTTGTCTCCTCACAGGTGTCTGTGAAACAGGAGGAAGATATGGTCAGAAAACTTGTTTGAAAGCTTGAGGTTTAAGTCAGCAAATTTTTGTAGGGAGGATAGCAAAAGTGAGGACCCAGCAAGATACTTGAGAGATCAGTGTCCCATCTAAATGGGTTGCTGAGGTTCTTTGAGATCTCGGGTTGACCTGCTGGCCAAACAAGTTAATGCCTTAGAAGAATCCCAGTGTCTTCTAAAAAGGCAGGGATAACTGCAGTTCACAAAACAGGTTGCTAGGAGCCAAGGAGACTCAGGGTTTCTTCGTAGGCCTCCCAGCAACTAACTTTATGCATTCTTGGGAGGTTCATTGGGCTCCTGGTTCTTACTCAGGGATTGTGAGAATACAGGAGTATTCTAAGATGAATGAGGCATGTCTGTGGCAAATGTTACTGGTGATACAAGATGAGGTCTAGGGCAGCTCTCTGGCTGATGCCTACTTAAACAGGTCCTGACTTGGTTCTGGCGATTACCTGCTCACTGCAGAGTACACTGAATGTGAAGGCTTACAGTCTATGTGTTAGGCCCAGCTTCGCCCTGCTGCTTGTGTGTGCACTTGTAACATCTGTCTGTGAGAGTCTTTGGCACCTCCAAGGGGCTGATATATGTTGTGAAGAGAGTACGAATTAAGATTAAAGTCTATATAATGTCAAAGGGCTCTCCCTGCTCTATTTGCATGAGTCCAGTCACTGTGGTATCTAGTGGCTGAGCACATACCAGCAGTACATCAGTGTCAGTAATGGGCTTTGCTTTCCAGCATTCCTGGGTCAGCTGCCTCTCCATAGCCTTTGTTCTTAGTAGGATGTTCTCTGAAGAGAGGGAATAGGCCCTGAAGGCTGCTTCCATCTCAAAGAGCAGCTCTGGTCAGCCTCCACCATGAATCCTGAGGCTCTGGGTGGGGATGGTGGAGCACTTGGTCTGTGCTGTAGTGTAGGGTGAAGTGCCCTCTAGGCGATGGTGTATCTGCACAGTGAGAAAGGGGTACAAAACAGGGAGACTGGGAAAAGTGCCTGTGTCTTGGGAGAAGCATACAATGAGCTCTTGTTCTTACTCTTTGTGGGTTGTGAGATGTTCCCAGCCATGTTCTGCATTCAGTAACTGTCAGGATTGGCTGCAGATGGAAGTCAGAGAAGCCAGTGCTTCAGTTTGCTGCAGTTCCTTGTGTTTGTGGCCATTTTTCCACTGGGTGGCCAAATGCAAGGGAATTTGGGAGGCCCTGCAGCTGGTGTAGCCTGGATGTTTATTTTTTTGCCTGTGAAATTTGAGGGCATAACAATCTCCTCTCCTCAAATATGGCAAAAGGAGAGTTTGGGACAAGGGAAGGACTTGGTTCATCTTGAGGTATTCAGCTACTTAAAAACATCACTTCTAACTATTATAGTCCCCTTCCTCAAACTCTCAAGCCAGAGAAATAGCCTGCTCTGGCTTGAATGTGGGGACTGGTTGACTACAGGGATGGAGGAGAGAGTAGGACCCCTGAAAGCAGCCTCAAACTACTTCTAAGAGAGCCATATTGAGTAACTGATGGCAGAAGTTTAGGCAGGAGGAAGAGACTACCCTGACCTTTTGGAAGAGGAAAATAAGAAATGTGGCTGGGATTGCCTAGTGATGCTGACCTTTCTGTAGTGACAGAGAGAGGCCTGATGCAAAGCAAGCAGGTGTTGTGAAACTAACTGTAGCGTTGGCATGTTGTGGGAGTCTGGGAAAGCACACAGTCACCTCTCCAAAACAGAGCAGCAGAGAAGGTCTGGGCAGATCAGCTGTTCTGACTCAGCACTGCTTCCAGACATGGGGAGGAAAACATGGGGCTGGTAGGCTGTGCCCTCCCTTCTCTACAAGTGGAAGCAGGAACATGGTTTGGGAATGCTAAGGATGATGTGGAAGAAGAACAAGAGGCTCCCTGGAAAGCTCAACCACACACAGAGATGTGCATGTTCTCCTCATCAGGCTTTGCAGTGGCGCACAAAACTGTTTAGTGTTCTTACCAGAAAGAGCCAGTTCCAGAGCTTTACCTCCTAGGGATCTGTAGATCTCTGCAAAGAATTGGGAGGGAAGGAGGAACTTTTCAATATGAAGGAACTTACTGCCAGAAAAATCCTAGCTGGCTACAGGAGTCTGTGGCTGTAATCCATCCTCTTAGGCTACCCCATGAGTTCCAGCTGTGGAGACTGTTGCTCTTACCTGGAAGACTCCTTTCCTCCTGACTGTTGCTACTTAGAAGTGTAGATTTTAGAACTTGCAGCTGATGTAGCATCAGTGCAACTTTCTAGTGAGATGTGGGGATATGGAACATAGTGAAAATGCTTCCCATCTCTCACCAACCAATGTATTTGACCTGGCAGAATCTTTCCTGTGTTGACAGGATGTACTTCCTATTTGTGGTTGTTTTGGCCAGTCACATCCTTGGCCAAATTCAGAAGAGTCTGTTAAAAGCCAGGAAATTATCAAGTTTGTCTTATTTAGTTGCTGTTCACACTCCCCCACACACCTTTTGATTTATATTCAGTAATGCATCAGTGAAATGTTAACTTCAGTTCACCCTGTTTCTTTTCTCTGAAAGAGGGTAGACCTGGAGAGCAGTTAGGTTTTTTGGATTGACAATTGCTAGCCAAAGTGTCTTACTCGTTAACTAACTTCTATCTCAAAGGCTTTTGTATTTTTAGAGCAGAACAGGCTTCTGAAAAGCTCTTTGCAATCAGTTTGAGGAAGTCTTAAAATGCGAAACAATTAGTGAAGAGAAAACTGTTTTAGGGAACAGAAAATGTTGATGAGCCTCCCCAAGAGCGTTAGCCAGAAAGTGTTTAACTGCAAAGTGAGTTGCGTGGCTAATTGACACAAATGGGTGAGTCCATACAAGCCTGGCCCTGAGACATGCATGTCCTGTCTTTACCTAGCAGGAGGTGCAGGAGAAGTAATTGAAGGAAGGGGCGGGCAGCATTGGTGTGAGCCATAGCTAAGTCAGCTCATGCAGGATGCAAAGCTTCCAGCAGACCTTCTGTACTCACCAGGAGCTGATTATAGTTGATCACATGTGTGTGTAGGCAAGATCAGGTCTTTGCAAGGCCCCAAGCTTGTCCACATAAAAAGTAGACGTGTTAGAAGAGTGAGTAATGTACAGATAGACGCTTGCTGTATGTGCTGTTGTCGTGGGCTGGGTTTACAGTTTCCCTAAGCTTTAAGCTTCGCAGAATGAGCAATGCAGTCTGTGCCCTTGTGTGTTTGTGGTGACTGCAGAAACAATGCACACTGGGACTGAGTGAGTCTGGGCACTTTTTATAGCCGCAAAGATCTCCAGGGCAACATAATGACTGTCCTTTGTCCCCCAAACATTTTTGGAGTCTGAGCATCTAAATGAGTATCTCCATCTCTCACACACTCTCTTGGTAACCTCTGCCTCCAGGGCTCCAGGGATGGACACTGAATGGAAGCTGTTTTGCACTTCAGATCTCTAGTTTCCTTATGGAGAAAGGTGTGTAAATGGAGGTTAGGGGAATAGCATATGAGTAACCAGCCAGGATGTGGCTTGCCACAACCTAGGGTGGATGTTGAGGCAGAGCCCTTGGTTGGAGGATGATACCTGAAAGGTATTTCCAGACCCTGGCGGGTTTATAGTATGACATGGGCCTCTCCAGCATTAGCTGTTTGGGGAGATGGTCTATAGTCCCACTGATGTGGGCCAGGGAATGTTCTGGATAGCCAGCTGCAGGCATGGCCAAGACAAGGTGGCAGGCCTGGGGTCAGTGAAAGTGCCTCAGGGCCTTTTTGCCCTGGCCCTTTTGCACCTTTCCTACTCCATACAGGAAGGAAGTGAATGGCATGTTTCTCCCAAAGTTAATGGGGTTGGGGAGCTCCCTGTTCTCCTGGTTTCTATCACTCCTCATTGTTGGAGAGCCAGGGGTAGATAATGAAAAGTGCCCCGGTCCAGGGGAGGAGGGTACTCTGCAGTTCCTGTTTTCCTCCAGCAGCACTGGTGCAGTTGTGTGTCACCTTCCATCTGCTCGTCCATCTTGTCCACCCTCACCTTTACTGTCATCTCCAGCTGTGCTGTAAGATGAGCAAGGAGATTTGCTGCCTCCAACCCCATCCGCTGCTGCAGGAAGCGGCCACGAGCAGTTTGGTGTTTGCAGCTCACCCAGCCCTCCCAGAGCAATTTTCTACCCTCAGCAAGGAAGGAGGGGCTAATTGGGACTACACTAGTGTTGAATAGGAAGGGATCCTTAAGTGGAAATCAGAGAAACAGCAGCATAGGTCAGGGAGCAGATTCCAATGTGGTAGGTTCCTATGGGGAGAATCAGCTTGTACATAACATTATGGTAGTTTATTCTTACAGGGTAAGTGCTCCTGGAGGTCTCAGTGGGAGCCCAGAGTGATTCAGACTCCAGCCTGATGTTACAACCTTGAGGTTTTCATCTCTTCAGCTTCATGGCTGAGCTATAATTGCAAGTCTTGACAGTAGGGGTTGGAGGCAGATGCATAAAGATGCAAGTGCAAAGCTAAACACCTCAAGAGCTCTTGCAGTGTGTGGAGCTACCAGGGAAGAATATTCAGTGTGTTCAGGAGAGGGGAGATCACAGGGCAGTCAGTGACTTAGAGACATTCTGAGCTGAGCATTGCAAACAGACTATTTTGTTTAATAGCTATGGATGGTTGGTTCACTGGATATACCTGATTCTAGTTATTATTTTGGCTTCCACAGCGTCCTTTGGTAACACATTCCACAACTTTAACTTAAATGTTATATGAAAAGGGCATTTTCGTTAAGCTCACTGCCCGCAGAATTGACTGAGCAGCCTCTTGTGCTAGCTACAGCCATTAGTGTGCTTTAATGAACCATGTAGGAGCCAGGCATAAATCTAACTCTTCAGTCTTCTCTTCAGTTCTTCTGAATCATAGACACTGTTTTGCAGTAGGCCAAAGATGAAAGGCTGATAGTAGGCCATCCACCCCCTTTGTCCCAGGCCTCCTTACTAGTCCCTCAGGTCCTACAGGATCCATCAATAGCTAAGCTCTCTGATCTCTCCTTAACTTAACCTTAGCCTTAAAGTAGGTCAGGGGCTCAGAGCAGCCAAAAACCTCATAAGCCATTTGTCTTTAACAGCAGCAGCCCTTTTCCTAGCTCTGTAAACCTTGCAGTAACCGATAATAAAAGTCTTCAATCTCTTCTTTCCTAAGTCCTAACCCTGACTTCAGCATTTGCAATAGGCCACAGAGCCATAATAGCAAAAAGCCTCCTATCCATGTGAATCTTCATTCTTGCTTCTCAGGCCTCACAGAATCTTTTAATGGATGAATTTCTTCTGAATCCAGCTGCAATTCCAGTGTAAGACCACCAGTAATAAGCCTTTTTGTTATTTGATGTCGCATTTATAAAAGTCTCATTGTTTTTCTTTGTGTTTCAAGCTGCTAGCTTTGTCAGTACCAGCACTTCTGTTTATCTTTAGGGCCTTCTGAAAGAATGGGGAGGATAATGCACAATTCTTAGGAATTAAGTCAGAGAGTTTGTCAGCGCAACTCTGTATCTGCTCCTTTCAAAAACCTGGAAATTGGGAGTGCTGACTAGCTTTCTGTCAGTGCATCTTGCATGATGCTGGGAGACCTCAGCCAAGATCAGTTTTGGGTGGGTGCTGCATAGATCACTGGAGAGGTGTACTCTCTACTCAGAGATTTGGTCTGATTGAGACGTAAGCACCAGGAAGGGGAATGGCATGTTGTCGCAGTTGGAATGGGATTTGACACAGGAATTTGAGCTCACATCTCTAGGATTCCAGTATAGTGGTTCTTCTGTGAGGCCACACTGCCTGTTGGCTGTCTGTTCATTTGCTTCATTTTGGTCTGCACCCATTTGGAAATTGCATAGGAATAAATTGTAAGCGGTGTATTGATGTCGACAGCAAATATGGCTGCACTGCAGGAAAGGGAGGAGAGAAATGAATTTGTAATTATTTTTTCATCTTAGGATCTGAAGGGGGATTCTCCTACTCTTGCCTTGTTGGCAGCAAAGGTGGTAAACACATGGAATTCTATGATGTCAAGGCAAACTACCCTTTGGAACAGAGGCAGGAGAGACACCCCCCCCCTTGTCTGGGTCTCTGCAAAGTCCGAAGAGGGAGGAGAAACAGGTTTGCACGTTTCAGGAACAACCCAGACAGCAACCGTGGAAAGAGCCAGCGGCTGGCGAGGAGAGAGTGTGGATTTGATCAATCGATGTGTTGAGGTGGGGGTGGGGAAGCTCATGCATTCCTCTCATTTACCAGCTGACAGATCTCTGGAAGGAAAAGCAGTTGCTCCTGGAAATTATTAATGGCTTGGAAAGAGGTGCTGAACTGCCTCGTCATGAGGCAATTAAAGGCGAGAGGGAGTGTGGCTGCAGCATCTCTCTGGGCCTGGGTGTAATGAGTGATCTGTCCATATTAGGTGTTGGTGTGCCTCTAATGAACTTGAACAGCTTTCTTCACTTATCCCTCACATAATCATATTACATCAATTTAATGCCAGGCTGGTGGGGGCCAGGAGTGTGGAAGACGAGGTCAGACATTTTCATTTGCTAACAGAATAAGCATGGCCTTTCCCAGTGGCAAGTTCCCTGCTGTGTGCAGTCGGGTTCAGCATCTAGAGGCAGTGTGAGGAGGAAGAGGGGAAGCACTGGATAACTGGAACACCGTAAGCATTGTCTTTTCCAGATCACCCTTGCCTGGTCCATCTCTTGCTGTTGGTTCCTTGCCCTCTCTGCTCCTGCTCTGCTGTTACTGCAGGAGTGCTCTGACATGGCTTCTGAGAATATGGCTTTAAGGTTCTGATCTGGCAGATGTGATTGTAATGTTGAGCAGGGACTGTCAGAGGCACCTATAGGGCTCAGGTAGCTGGAGGCTTTTGTTGGGCACCATGGGGACGTTCACAGTCCCCCACGAGGAAGCCCTACTGCTATAAACTGAAAGAGGAGGTGGCTTTGAGATAGGATACTGCTGTGCCCCAAAGCCTGGCTGCCTTCAGGAGAGCAAGTTCGCCCATCTCCTTGGCCGTAAGAGGTTTATCATGGGTCTTAGTCTGCATTCCTTTGCTCTGCTCTGACATAGAGGGGGCTGAGGCTGAGGCTGCTGCCTTTGTCCAAGAGGCCAGAGAATGTGTTCCTAAGAGGCATGGCACAGCAGCCCAGTAGGTAAAAGCCAAGCCTTTCTGAAAGGACTGCACTGTCCCCTGAAAATTTCTTGAGAAATGACCTGGAGGTGAGGCTTGGAGCCACCCTCTGCATGGGATGAGTCCTGCCGGGTGGGCTGCAACAGAGCGTTTTCATTCTCCATCTTCTGCATCCCTGCCCTCACTTCTGCCCCAGCTTTGGCCTGCTAGAGTTGCCCATGTGGTTGTGGAAATGACTGCAGGCCATACAGATGCTTCTCTGCCTCTTTCTGCTGCACTAGGCAAGTGTAACAGTGAATGCTGAGCAGAGAGGAGAACTAATACACTCTAGGCTCTGCAGCAGAAGTGGCATAGTAGCCACTGTGGAATGGTAAGCTACTTTATGCTTCAGTTTGCCCATCTCTAGAAAGAGGATTGCTTACTTCCCAGGAGGTGTCAGGCTGAGTTCAGTGGTCTGGAAGTGCTTGGTCATCTTGGTGCGTGATAGGCCGAAGACACCCAGAGGATTCCAGGTTATGAGGTGTCATCTTGGGAGCCTGCCACTGATGATGGTGTTTCTAGCTGCAGCAAAGGGACTCGGCTGTTGGTGAGGAGGTAAACGTTTGTAACTTTCTGTCTGAGGAACTTGTTTGTATCTGTAAAACCTCATTGACGATTTAGAGTGCAGGAGTCCTGTTGATACTTCTGCCTCAGAAGATGGTAAGCTTGAGTTCCTGCAGAAGATCGCGTTGGGTGCCTTTATGAGCTGGTGGACAGGGAGGCAGGGGCTGAGATTAGGGGAGGAGGAGGGCAGGAGGCTCGAGGAGCTTAGTACATTCCTCTACAGTGGCTGCTGCCTGTATCATAACATGTAGGAATGACCTAAAGGCCTCATATTCATTTCCCACTCACAGCTGGTTTGTATGTGTACTCTTAGAGGAGATGAGAGCTGGTGCTGACAGTGCTTTTGCTAGTACTGCTTGATGGATGGGAACATACCCCTCTCAGTTGTTGCCTGGGCAGCAGGAGGCTGCTCAGGTGCCCATCAATACAATCTTGTGCAGTGAATAGCACGGCAGTCCGTCTCCTGTGGAGGGGTGCTCTCTGCATGGCTGCAGGCACATGTGAGAACTCCATCCTTTGAGGTGTAGCTCCAGTCCCTTGGGGGGGGGGGGATGGGGTGGCAATTGCACAGAAGCTGTATGCTGGCAGAGCTGACATATTGGTGAAAGGGGAGTGAGCAGGGTGATGACGGGGAGCTGAGAGCACTGGCAACCAATTTATTAATGGCTTTGTATCCAGTTCAGTGACTAGCATAGGTCAGTTGCTGAGGAGGGGGCAAAAAATAGATGCCATCGTGGGGCCCAAGAATTGCAACATGAGAAAGATGTGTAGCCAGTTTCCAAGCAGAGTCTGGAAGTGTAAATAAGTGACTTTAGTAGCTTTGTGAGCAGGGACAGGCAACCTGCAGCAATGAGCTGGGCTTAGCTCTGGAGCGATGGCTGGAAGGAGGTAAGAGGATTCTGGTTTTTCTGCCCTCTCTATACAGAATTTGTATTCTGTCATTTAAATGCATGGTGACTTGCACCCTCAGGAAGAGGGAGAAGCACTCCTCCCCTGACATGAAGTCAGTGTTAGTAAAAGGAGTCTGGTTTCACAGCTCAGAGGCAGATGCTTTCCACATAGGCCAAGCATGCAGAGGCTCTTCACAATTCCTCCCAGCCTTGCTTGGAGGCTCTGGATATCCATCTGCAGAAGAGGTTGCAGTGGTGTTGTTCCCAAACTTTTCTGTTGTGACTAACACAGGGAAAAATGGTTTTAGAAGGATGCCCTGAACCAGAGGGTCTGCCCAGTGCATCTGCATATAATCACTGTGAGTATATACAGGCACTACATCTCAGTAGAGCTAGACCCTCTCTGCTGTCAGGTTCATGACTTATTCCTACTCCTCATTCATGTCTATTCAGTAGGTCTATTTTTTCTCACTATACTGTGCTCTCAAACTACTTCTCCTAGCTTTCTTTTTCTATCTCTGTTTGCCTTCTGTCCTTCTTGGCCTCTAGCAAATGCCTCTGAAACAGTATTCCGCTCTGGGCCTGTAGCTGGGCATCTCCAGTGCAGGGAGACATGGCTTCTGGAGAAACCTGAAAGGGAAAACTGTCTGCTGATTTTCCCCTTTAGTGTGTGTAGGACTGTATTTCTGAGGAAGTGTGTAGGGGTGGTGATACTTTGCCCTTTGTGTACACTGCCTGCATGCATGCTTGAGTGCTGCTCTTTATAATTTCATTTACACAGTAAAAATAATTACAGGTAAAGCCAAGGCCAAGAAGGCATCAGGAGCAAAGGAGAGTCCAGATGACAGTTCAGAAGCAAGCAGCAAGGAGGACTATGACGAGCATGATGATGATGAAGAGGAAGGAGAGTACGAAATTGAGGAGGATGAGGAAGAATTAGAAGAAGACAGTGATTCAGATGGTAAGTAATACAACTGGGCAAAGGGGAAGGGCATTATTGACAGCACTCACTGGTTGCCAAAGGCTCCTTTGCAGTTTGAGGGCTTCCCTACAAAGGAACTGTCTCCTCTTTCCTTGCTTGCTGTTCTGAGCTGCAGGGTGTAAAGAGGGATTTTTAAACATACACATACTGGGAGACCTTGCAGTTCTGAGTTTATACTGAGAAGAGAGTGAAAGGGTTAAGGTCTTTGCAGCTTTGGCTCTAACAAGCCACCAGTCTCTTTCATCTCTTTTCAGGGGCCTCCTGCAGAGAGGCTCAAACAAACTCTTGAAGTACATACAGCCCACCCCAACAGGGTACAGAAACCTTGCTTTAAGGCACTGCACAGGTTACACATGCATGGGGAGGCACTTCAGTTTTCATCTGAGCAATGCCCAGGGTATGGGATGTGGCAAAGGTGTAACTCTTTAGTTGCTGCTTCTCAGCAGCACCTCCTGGGACAGGACTGGTGGGAGAGTTTGTCCAAGTCCTGCGTTCATCCACTGTTTCTGCACTGAAGGTTAGTGGTATTTGCCAGGATGTATACAGGCCCTGTTGGAACCACTGGCTTCACTCTTTGCTCGTCCTAATCATTTTTGCAAGTTAGTAGCTGCTGCCCAGAGACAGTCAGTAAAGGTAGTGGGTGTCAGCAGGAGAGGCCACCAGCTCAGCATGCTTCTAGCAAGCAAGGAAAACAAACAGCTGTCTGAAAAGCTACTGAGAACCTCCCCAGCTGCCAGCTGTGTCACTGGGGCCTTGAGAGAAGCCAAACTAGGCTTTGTTGCAGCTGAGGAGAGAGTATCTTCCCCTTCTGTCCATCACACAGAGCCACAGCCAGCTAGAGAGTCTGCTCAGCACCCCAACAGGGTGCAAATAAGCATGTTCAGCTCAGTCCTGCCTGTGCCTGCCAAGTCACTCTGCTGCTGACTTAGCAGAGGGAAGCTGGGCCTGCCAGGAACTTTGGCTCCTGTGGTACTTTTTTCTTTTTTCTTTTTTTTTTTTTTTGCCACTTGCTTAGGCCTGTGTATTAGAGGAGCCAAGCCTCCTCTTGTCTGCATGCATTGGGTGTGATATGTGGTTGTGGGGAACACCCACACAAGTGCCTGTGTGTAGGCTTTCTTTACTAGTTTGGGGAGCAGGAAGAGGGAAGGAGTCCAAGCAAGAGCAAAACCTGACTGATTTAGCATGGCAGATGGCTGTGGTTTGGCTTATACACCCAAGCCTCAGTGCCCAGAATAGATGAGTATTTGATGCAAGTTCTGACAATGCTGAAAAGGATAAAGAGGGAGCTTTTCCCCCCACTGCCTCTTGGAGTACTCAGACAAGCTGAAAGAAAAGCACTCTTCCTTGGTGTCTTGGGAATGAGAACTCTGACCTTCCCTTCGTTCCCCCAGAATGGCAACTTCCTTCCCTCTGGGCTGTGGGAACATGGAGTAAAGCCAGTGGAGTACACAGCTGTAGCAGGAGTGATGTTCAGGGCAGGATGCTTCCATCCTATGGTGCTTTTTCAGCCATCAGTCAGGCAGGGCAGACAGACAAATCCCCCCTCCCTCCCAAGTCTCAGCTCAGTGGGCTGTGCATCCCTGTGGTGTTTTTTACCAAAACACACATGCACACAGCCTGGTCTGGCAATGGAATAGTGAAGAGCTTAGGTCCCTAGCTGCTTCCCACTCTCCCACAGGCCAGACTCTAAGGAGGTGTGTGATACCCAACTGCAGCTCTGCACTAGCCATGTGCTGTTATCATCAGCCCAGCGTTTCAAACTTAAACCTCCTGAGGCAAAAGTTTGTGCTTCTCTGACCTGAAATGAGATAATTTGTGTTTCCCCAGCCCAGTAATGTTTCTTACCTTTGGCTATTGCTACAGATAGATCTGGACTCCTGGCACAAATAGGTTAAATGTTAGTGAAGAGAGGAAAACATTCCCCGGCCCTCAGTACCCTAAACAGGCATTTCTGTGGTCCTGGTGCTTTGGTGTTACTAGCGTGGTGTTGAAAGGTCTGAATTGTCCTGAACATCTAGCCTAGTCTGAGCAGCCAGAGCTGGGTTTTGTCCTTGCTGGGGGGTGTGCTGAACTGGTGGAGCTTGTCAGCCAATCTAGGGAGTGCTTTGCAGAGGAGAAAAGGTAGCCATGTTCCACAGCTGTTCCTCCTGCCCCTCTGCATCTCCAAACCTGTGAGAGGCTGTGGGTGCAGGACAGGAGACAAGCATTTGTGCTGAGCTGATGATTTGCTACTGAGCCTAAGTGGCTCTGCAGGGCTTCCTGGAAGCAAGGTAACAGAAGCTCAAGTCACACTTCTGGAATGAGAAGGAGGGGTACCAGCAGTGGGGACATGTACAGTCCTGCATGGCCCCTAGAAACCTGTTCTCCTTTGTGCTCTCTGCTGTTAAAATGCTATTTCAAAGTAAGAGGGTTTGTGGCTCATTTTGCAGTTGGAGTCTTGTGGTTACCTATGACAATGTTTTATGTCAGATCTTAATACCTAGCCTGATATCTCTGGTGAGGCAGACTGACCTGAACTGTTAGGGCCCGGGGTTTGGAGACCCTGCCTACCTTGTCCCTGCAGTTCTTCCTATTTCTCATTTTTGCCTTAGGCAGAGCAGTTAGTTAGCTTTCCACTCCCATCTCCCAAGTACTTCAGAGCCAGTGCTGTACTGAGCACCCTGCAGCACTTCCCTACTGCTATCTGGGACCTGCAGTGGCACTGATAAATTAATGAGTGTCTGGTTTTAATTAGCAATGAGTTGCCTGCACCTGCCTCACTCTCTCTCCCAGTAAAGCAGGATTTACACCTTTCACTCTTTCCACCCACAGAGGAAGCCAAGGAGGCTTCACAGGCTCCCCAAGGGTCACAAAAGCAGAGACGCTACACCTGCAGGATGTCACGAGCTGACCTTGAACAGCTAGCACAAGGAGAAGAGGACATTGTAGAGGACTTAGCTTTCTCTGATGATGACTGAGAACCTTCACAGCCAACCCTCTAAGCATATCCTTTGCAGAACTGCTGATCTCTGGATTACTCAGCTTTCACCACCTGGAGCTGATTCTCAAGGAGGTGGTAAGAGCTGGGGACAACTGATGGGAGAGGCCAGCCCTAGGTGCCTCCAAGGACTTTCTGGGTGACACAGCAAAGAAGCTACTTGGACTTTCAAGCTTTTTCCAACAGCTATGCTTTTGGTAACAGTAAAATCTGTGGTCACATCAAGGCCAGTAAAACTGCTCAGTGAAGGTAATAAAAAGTCCTCATTAAAATCCACTGCTTTAAATAAAATAAGGTTCAGTTTCAGCTCCTGCTGGGAGCATAAAGGAGCTGACCAAGGGGAAGGACAGGTTATTTAGCTAAGGGATCTCCTGTCTGTTAAGCCAACCAACCATGTGACCATACTTCCCTTTGGGGGGCCCTCCTTGCAGGCTGTGCTGCCATGCACATCTGCCAATGCCTCCCTTTTGCCAGGAAGTGCTCAGTGATTGCACAGCGAGTTCAGAGCTTTGTAGTTTCCATGCAAATGGATGCCTTTATCATTGACATCAGAAGCAGCTCAGTCACTTCAATCACACATGCTGGCTGTAAGTATGCTGACAAAAGTTAATTTTAAATGCCCTGGGATATTGGAGGGGCGCAGGGAATGTGGACAGGGAGTAGGAGTACGAAAAGAAAAGCTTAACAATGTTGGTAATATACTTTCATTTTGTGATGTCTGCTGGAATTGCCAGGATATGTTCACTTAGAAAACCAAGGGATAACCAGTTCAAGCATGTTTTTTTTTTTAACAGACCTACTGTTATTCATTGTGGCATAAAATCTCACCCCTTTCTAGGGCCTTGCCTGGCTGTCAATGATGGTAAGAATGCAGCTCTGTATCACGAGCTCTGCAGAACAGTAGTGTGAGTGCAGGGCTGTTTTGGGCACCCCAGCCTTTGTTACTCCCTCACACCCAAACATCACATCATCTACTTAGGCAGCTTCTTGATGAAGCCTGCAAGTCATCATGCATCTTCTGTAGTAGTTGTGCTTGTGGAAGGACAAGTGTTTGGCTCATGGTTGTATAACAGCAATTTTTGATCTGCTAGCAAAATATAAACAACTTTTAGCTCTTAAGACTACTATTAGTTTGAAGTACTGGCAGCTAGGAAGCAGATTGGTTTGGAAAATAAACTGGAAATGGAGGGGTATTGCTGAGAGAGGAAGGAAAAGTTAAGTATTCTTAGGGCATATCTGACAGAATCACTTCTTAGAATTAGCTGTGCGTTGCAAGGACATTGCTCTTTCTTTATTAATGCAGATTTTTGGAAGAGAAGATGGAGGGGCAAAAACTAAACAGGATCTTTGTTCTTCTCTGTCACCATTCAGTGAGGTCACTAGCTATCTATCTGTCAAGGCTAGGGGTGGCCATGCTACCTGCACAGACTTGTTCATTTCTGCCTTCTGCACTGCCTGCAGGTTTTCCTCCAGGCATTCTTTCTCCTGCACACTGCAAGAGTACAAGATGCTTTTTTAAAAACATTAAAAAGTATAACTTTTTTGTTTTTTTGAAGCTGCCATTTTCATGAAGTCAGAAGAACCACAGCTCAGAAACTTGCCTTATTGCAGATAAAAAAAGGACCCAGGAAACCCAAATGTGCTGTAGCCTGGCTAACATTCTCCCTCTTGCCCACATGTGTAAGTGATAACAACTCAGAGAGTTATGCTCTTCCTGTCCTAGACTGAGTGCTGTTCCTTTCCTGCTCCCAGACATCATTACTGCACAGATAATTACTGCTACAGTAATTATGTTTCATTCAGGTCTTTTAAACTGCAGTTACAATAACTACTAGGCATGCCATTCCAAACATGCACCAAGACACCCTTTGTCCCATAAGGGGGAGGAAGAAACCTTAGAAAATAGTAAGTAAGTCTTTTTAAAATTATTATTAGTTATAGCCTATTCCCAGAGTAGGCCAAAGCTCCTGCTCTTTCATTAGGGGAGCTGAAAATGTGCTGGAGTGAGGTTGCCTACTGCAATTAACTGAGCCTGTGTACAGAATTGGTACAGAGTACCAACATCAGTGGTAAGGCATATGGTCTAAGTGTACACATAGTGAAAGAAAAGAGACTTGGGCTACAGCAACCATATGCAAGGGCTCAGAAAGATAGATACCATTTGTAAATTAAGTGTTTTTCTTTTTTTATTTAAATTGATTGCTGGAAAGCATTTTATCGTGATGTGATGGATAATGACTTTGTTTTTTTTTTTTGTTTTTTTGTTTTTTTTTTTACAATATAAAGAAGCTAATGTACCACCAAGCTATTTTGTAAGAAAAAAAAAAAACGGTAGCACGTGCATTGTTTAAACAAAAAAAAGAGAAGGAGGGGAGAGGGAGAGAGAAAAAAAAGTACCACATGTGATTGTTGCTCACAACTGTACAAGTCACAGGAGGTCACCCCCAGGAGCTACCATCTCATTCACAGTAGTAAAAACTCTACCCATTGTTTATAGCCTGAATCCCCCCCAGCATCCTTCCCCCCACCCTCCCCCGGGCACACACAGGTATCTGTCTCATGGTCCACAGCAGGCCAGAATGTGCAACTACATCCACCTCTGTAACAAGGCTTTTAAAAGAACAAAAAAAAAAACAACTATACAAACAAACAAAAAACCCAACCATATAAACAAGTCCATTGTACACATGCAGGAGAAAGGGGGGCCACACTGGAGACCTGTGACCTTTCATCCTGCCCAAGCACACACTTCTCATTTTTCTTTTTCTTTAAAACAAAATATTTAACCCAAAAAAATCTTCTGCAGGGCTGGAGCGTAGGCAGTCCAGTCTCTGTGTGCGCTGAAAGGGACAAACGTGCCAGGGGAGAGGGCAGCCCCCAGCCCGTGGGACAGCACTGAGCCACCTGTGCCGTACCATCCACACTTAAGTAAACATGGACCGGAACTTGCCTTTTTTTTTTCTTTTTTCTTTTTTTTTTTTTTTTTTTTTTTTTTTTTTGTCTGTCTTTGGTATTATTTTAAAGTTGCTAGAGATGCATAGACACCTGAATGAGGAACTGAGTACAGTTTCCAGGGAGGAGGTGATATCAGGGAAGGAAGGGGCTGTTAGGTTCATTATTCATGGGGTTGGTTGGTTGGTTGGTTTTGCTCAGGGGTGCTGAGTACTACTGGGAGGAGCAGTGTCCCTTTCCCTTCCCTTCCAGTTTGAAGTCACACCCAGAGGTTCTTGAAAGCCATGTTCCTTTGAAGGCAAAGAAGAGTGTTCATTCCCTGGCTGCAGCTCTCCACCTCAGACTGGTGAGAGGTGTGGAAGGGAATGAGTGCTGCCATTGTCCTCCAAGAGTCATTTTCTTTCTTTCTCTTCACTTGCGTTGTCTCAATACATCTTTGGATAGTTTTCCTTTCTTCCTTCCTTCCCTTTTTACAGTTTAAAAAACTTCTTTTAAAAACAAAAAACAAATGCACCCCCCCAAAAAAAAAAACTAAAAAAAAAAAAAAAAAACAAACAAACAAAAAAAAAAACACTCCCTTCCTCACTTCTATGTCTCACACTGCTGAGGGAGGCTCTCCTGGTCTCTCAAAATGCTTTACCTTCAGTTTGCTCAACTGAGTATCAGTTCCAGAAGCAGTTAAGAGCTGTCCTGCAGTTAAGATGGAGGTTTTGTGGTATCATTGATCCCAGCAATGATGGAGGAGTTTCCGTTTTCCTGCTTTGGTGAGATGCGGCTGGCTGAGGGGAGGCCACTGCTGAAAGGGGAGGCCACGCTTCCCGTGGAGGATGGCCGGAGATCAGCTGGGGGCAGGTCCCTTTCCGGTGGCCGCAAGCCAGGAGGTTGCAGTGGGAAAGCCATGGGGAAGCCTGCCATGTACAGAACTCTGCCGACCCTCTTGGCAACCTATTTTAAAAAGAGAGAGAGAGAGAGAGAGAAAATAAATTCAAGAGGCAAAAAAGGGATACAAATGCACACAAACTGTCTTCCGACAAATGCGTGCAGCATTCCAGGTTTTGTACTGCTAAGTGAATTGGAGGGAGAAGGGCTAGGTTACATCATGTGAATGAAGAGATGCCCTTCCCAATCCATCAGCTAAATCCTTTGTGCCTTACTGGAGAAGACAGGGAAGATTTCTTCCTCTTCCCTAAAGGACTCTCTGTAATCATGCTCCATCATGCTGGGCACTTTGGTGTGTGGAGCTGTAGGGTCTGACTGAAGTCATTTCACAGGCTAAAGGTATGCTGGGACTTCTAGTGCAGGCCCTGCTACTGTGCCATGTTTTGTGTGTTGGCTTGAAGGAGACCGAAGCCCTTGCAGAACCCCAGGGAGAAAGTGTGCAATTCAAGGCTGAACCAAGTCCAGCCCCTGAGCTGAAATAATCACCACTCTCCCATAAAGGGACTAAGGAAACTTGGAGCCTGTTTACCTGGCTAGATACGGCTGGCCTGGACTACTGTGACAGTGTTCTTCAACTTCCATGGAGCCAGTGGTGATAAGCAGCAGTTCTCAAGTTCCCTGCTATACTAGGCATTGGGAACACTGCTGTCTGGGCCCACCCTCAAGTATCAGGTGATGAGAGCTGACACTTCTATCATTCCCTTAACAGACACCACCAACTAGACAATTCCTTAGCACTCTTCTGCTCTTTTTCTGCTAACCCTGCCTGAAAACAACCCACGAGCTGTGTGCAGCACAGTACATATGATGCCCACTTCTGAAGAGCAGGAACTGTTCTAATAGGAAGGGCGAGGGAGAAGAAAAAAAGCTGACTACAGGGTGGCTGCTGTTAACTGCACAGGAAACTATAAGCTTGCAGCCTCTCCCTTCTTCCAGTACCGAAGAAAACTCTCCTGAAGCAGTTCTCACCTCCCAGCAAGGGCCAAAGGCCTCACAACTTTCCAGCACCTACACAGCTGTTTCGCATTTAAGCTTAAACAAAAACACAGGCTTGTGTTCAAGCCAGACAACTGGGGCATTATTCAGTTAGCAACATCAGTGCTCTGCCATGGCCCCCACCTCCAATTTACTTGCTCCCCCCACCAAAACCGTGCCTTATTGTAGAACTTTTTTAACACTATTGATTAAATTGAAGCAGGGTTTTTCTTGTTTCAGCCCATATCTCATATTCCCCCCACCAAATCTGATCGAAGTATGTCTGCGAGCTATTTAGAGTTCTCTGTTTTTAAGAAACATAAGAGCTTTATTTCCTACTGAATTAACCCACAGGGAACAATTGCCCACAGAACCTTTTTATTAGACCCCTCATAAACAGTGAGGGCTGTAGGGAAAGTAATAAAGTTGCTCTTATTGTTTTAACATAATATAACAAATGTACAGTTTGTAGGTTAGGGAAACTAAGCCAGAATAGTGACTCTATGTATGTGCAATCCATGTATGTGCACACACATTACTGTCATAATTCTTTGCATGACATAATCCCCTAGGGAATACAAAGGAAGTCTGTTCTTGACATGTGTCAGAAGCTATTTTCTGATTCATTAAATGAAGGAGAGAAAAGTAGTGGAGATGCTTTTCTAGATTTGAGTTCAACTACGAGGAAACAGAAGTCATGACGACCATGATTCCATCAGAGAAGGTGAGAGAACACCAAAGGAATTTTAAGAAATCATACCTCTACATTCAGAGAGCTGGGAGCCAAGTAATGGGGAAAAAATGTTTTGAGGAGCACTGGCATTTCTTTACAGAAATAATACTACGGCCACCAGCACAAACCAGTCTGTTGAGGAGGAAATGCAATTTCTAAAGAACTTGGCTAAATCACCAGAGGTAACTACACTGGAAGTAGAAATTGTATCAAAATACAAATGCAAACAAAAATGACTAACACAAGCATTTTGGCGTGGGAGGGGCATCAGTGAGACCAGTAAGAAAAGACTAGCAAGAGACAAAAACATTACAGAAGTCTATCAGTAGCACAGTGGAGAAAGGTTAGAGATGGTCCATTACTCACTGTGGAGGGAAAGTAACCAACAGATAATGGTCAGAAGTGTTAAATGCCATTTGTGCTTTATGCCTAGCTCAAAAGATCTGCCAAGAGCCACATAGTACAAGGAAAATAAGCAGCAAAAGGACATAAAGCCATCTCTGGAACCAGGCGCCTTTTCTTGCTAGACTGGATTTATCCAGCTCTTTAAGTACTTTTTTTTTTTTTTTTTTTTTTTTTTTTGAGGGGGGGGGGGTGACTGCAGCTGATTTGGGAGTTTTGTATACATTCTGTCATTCTTCCTTCCTAGCCTGTATTCATGGGAACTGCCTAAATTCTAGGAGAAGCTGGTACATTTCAGCTTCTGCCCCTTGCCCTGAACTATCTGCTCCTGCACTTCAGGCAGAGAATGGTGTCCCTGTTTTTCCCCTCTGAAAGAGTTATTTGACTGCCTTCAGATGAGAATATGGAACGTTTTGAAGACCAGAAATATGGCCAAGCTTTCCTGAAACTAGATTTTTTTTAAAAAAATTAAAAAGTTATTGCTTGGGAAATTATATTCAATAAATCAGTTTTCTTGACAGAGCTATTCTAGCTAGGGACAGCTTTAAAGCACACCAATTGCTATTACACAGAAAAGTTGTCCTACCTGTGACCTTATCTTCAGTGCTGGTCCCAGTTTAAGCCCCATGTTGTTCAGTAAGTGCTCTTCTGTCAGAAGGGGCAGGGTCTCACCGTCAATAGCCTGCTCTCGGAATACCTGCAAGAAACCAGAACATAGGGCCAATGCTTAGAAATGCCAGCAAGATACATTAGAAAAGGTAACTAACCACATTGCCCTAAGCATCTCAGTGATGGAGGCCCAATTATATTCATACAGTGGAGGTATCTACCATCCTGTATGCACAGTTAGAGCCAACACATAAAAGGAGACACAGGTAAGAAGGTGAATTAGGGCTGGCTGGTCCACATCAGGTACAGCAATAACTTCTCCTTTTTTTAATGTTGGGGTGGGGAGTGAAATTTCTTCCCTTTTTCTGTGGTGAAGGTTGCCAAGTTCAGCAGCCTACACAAGCTGACCTAAACACATTATGAATAAACTCAGCTTCCAGAGTATGATAGTGGGTTTGACAAGGAAGGGTGATGTGCCCAGGGCCCTATCCCAACTCCAAAAAAGGGCAGAACAAGACAAAGAAGACAAAAAGATAATTTAAATTTTGATAAATCCTAGCCCAGTCATATTGTGTGGCTATTTGGGAAAAGTTGACCCAGTAACCCCTTCAAAAGCATATTGCATCTTCAGTGAAGTAAATGCAATTGAAGCAGTTCCCAGGCAACACACTTAAACAGATCTGTGAATCACATTCTGCAGGTCAGATGGATTCATGTGCAAAGCTGAGTTTTGCACTTTTTGATCTTCTGCCCATTGCATGTTACAACCATCCCTAGAACATGTGAGCAGCCTGGAGAATGCAATACATCATGCTGCTTGCCAGTGACACCTGATGTCCAGAACACCCATTGGGATCAGCAAGGACTAGCCCTCACCAGCTTGCTTTAGCACTAGGCCCATTTCCCAACACATCTAGCAGCATGGACTAAGTGCAATTCCACTATGTTGGCTGAGCTAGCCAAGAGGTACCATTGAAGACATCATCCTCCTGAGTCAGCTGCATTGGCCTTGTGGCCAGTTTCCAACAGCAATACAGCAGTTATCTATCTTACCCTTTTCCCTGTTAGATGCGTGAAGCAGAACCATGTGCTGCGCATACATATATCACAGAAATGACAGCAGGGCTAGTGTAGTCTATAAAATGGCAATTGCATAAAACATGTATTCCAATACCTCCAGCCACGCAAAACTAAACCATTTTAACATATTCCTAAGGGAGAAGAACTAAAAAAAATAAATCTTTGCCTACATCTACCTCAAATGGCAAGATCATGCAGGAGTTTTCCACCAAATATGTGCTGCACTATAAAGGTTAAGGTCTGGATACATGGTCTTATTGCTCCATTCTTCATTTATTGAGCATGGCCATACTTATATCAGCCTCCCCTGGGTGTTTATTTGTGAGATATTGGCTCAATAATTCAAGAGCAAACTGTCATCATTCAGCAGTTTATCTAGCAGGTTCCCCTTGGTTATGGGACCTGGGAGAAGTTGGTCGCATGCCTGTTTTTTTCTTACTAAACCACACGTTCACTCCATAGGGTTTGTTTCCACACTATGGCTCACACTGGATGCTTGGACACCTGAACTGCCTTTGGGGCCTGATCCTGTTCTGTCTCTCCATGCAGCAGCTTTTTCATAGCATTGCTTTTACTAAACAGTAAGGCAAGGAGAGCTTCCAATGTACTGTAATGCCTTCTTTTTCAACAGCAGACCTTAGCCCAGAGCCATCCCTTTGGAGAGTGGCAGTGGCGGTTAGAGGTAAGGCAGCTGAGCCGTTGCAAGCCTCTTTTATTGCTGGACTCCACCAGCAAAGCTGCTCGTGACTGCAGCGTGTGTTTCTGCTCTTTGGCCTAGCAAAACTTAATATACTGATTTCTTTCCTTCCTATGAAGCCAATATGGCAGACAGCCAAAAGCCTCCTTTTGCTAAAACCCTCCACAAAAAGCCTTGGGAGCAAAAG
Organism: Rhea pennata; assembly: GCF_028389875.1. Classification (NCBI taxonomy): domain Eukaryota; kingdom Metazoa; phylum Chordata; class Aves; order Rheiformes; family Rheidae; genus Rhea; species Rhea pennata. The sequence goes on along the minus strand of NC_084684.1, from coordinate 5,065,838 downwards.
CATCCTCCTTGTATGTCCCACGCGTCTTGATCCGCTTCAGGGACAGAGTTCAATATTGTCAGGGGCTGAATGCAGGAATGGCAGCTTTGTTTTCATCATAGAAAATTTCTTTTTTTTTTTTTTTTTTTTGGTCTGCAACGTGCTTCTAAATACACAGCATACCACCAAGCTCTTGCTGGGTTTTCCTGGCAGAAGAATCCTGCAGGCCGCTGCCAGACCTCCCCGGCAGCTGTGGTTTTGGAGAAGAGAACACAGACAGCTCTGCAGTTCAGAGCCACAGAGCTGGGTCTCCCTTGCATGTTGCTATTTTCACATAGTAAAAAACCCCGTTAAGCGTATAACCATGGTGCATAAAAATGCCTCATCCCTTAAGCCATGAACCCCCTACCTAATGCAAGGCCACAGCAGGAGGCTGTTTACAACAGCTCCTATTATCATAAAACATTTTGTTTGCAATGCACTGAGAAGACTGCTGAACCTTTGTTTCAGCAAGCTATTAATTTCTTCGCCCCACCCCAGTACACCAGGGGCTGGCATGGAAGATGTAAATGGCTAAACCTTTGGCAAGGTGTTTGTGTTGAAGATTTCTCCACATTCCCTACCAGTCCCAACATTCATAAGCTTCCAGTCAACTTCCTGAACTTCATTCCTCAGCATGGGAATGTGGACAAACTGCAATGTCACCAGTGCAACAGCCTGTTGTTTAGGTGGGAGTAACAGAGCAGAATATGGGCAGCTGTACACCTTTGGGTTTAGAGCCTTTTGCTTGAACTCTCTTATTCCTATCCAATAATAATCATCAGTACATACTGCAGTCCACAGCCATACACTCCTGAGCCCTTCCCCTTAACAGCAACTCCTGAGCCCTCCTCTCTCGACAGATGCACAGAGCTGCTTCTTCTCCCTCTTGCAAACACGCATCCATCCATCATCTTTTTCTAAACACTTCTCCTGTCCCTCCCTCCCTCCACAACCAGAAACCAATCCTCTCTTTCACACACCTGCACGCACCCAGTCGCCATGGTCCAAGCCCTTCTGCTCTCCTAAACACAACCGCAGCTTCTGTCACCCCTCCTGGGGAGTGTTAAACATGCCCCATCTTTGTCGCAAGCACAAACCTTCCTCAATAGCGCCTCTCTCGCATGCATGCGTGCACAGCTGCTTGCTCCAGAGAAGCACCAGTTTTACAGGTGGCCTGGTGGGATTAACATCATGGTTAGGGAGCAAAGGAGGACAGACTTTGGATTGAAACACATCATCCTTCCATCTGAGAGAGAAGGGGGAGGTGTGGGGCAATTCCAAGTTTGCATAATGAAAAGCAAAATCCAGCTCCCAGCTTCCCATCCCCTCTGGGATATTTTACATCTTTTAACAGTTAACGTATGCACCTTTTCCCACGGCGCACTACCACAATCAGCAGACCCTGAAAGGAGCCACTTACCTAGAGCCAGATATTCACACTGCTTTCCCAACAGCTGGTCCCAGGAGAAGCTGGGATTCTGAGCTTTACTCTCCTCAAAGTGGCTGGGGGCATACGTTTTGGGAGAGGATGCTTGCCTAATGCTTTGAACCACATCCGAACTGTGCCTACCAACTAAAACAGGGACACACAGCTAGGGCTCAAGAGTGGGAGGAGGGAGGTTTTTGGAAATCGGCTTTCATCCAGCCCGGATGCAAATGGACAGCTTTGCACTCCTTAGTTAATCAGTCAAGAAAGCTCCTCTCTTGAAGTGGCATGCCTGCAAAGCTCAACTCCTGCCCTCCTTCTCTTTAAAGGACTGTTCGCAGCCTAGGGAGCCTCTCCGATGAAAGGCTGGATTGCCCTCAGCTTTGGCCCTTTACTCCTCTCTCTCTGCTACTTTCACTCCCTCCCTTCTCAGCACACTGTACCCTCTTTACATGCCCATCCCAGACAGCTCGGGAACATGTGCCTTTGCCGTTGATGCAGTCTCTCAATAGGACATTTAGGACTCCAGCAGATGCAGGAGCCAAAAACACAGGGCTGTTTTTTGTATTGAACTTCATGACTTCGCACTGATCAGGCTTTATCATGGAATCAGTACGGTTGGCAGGGACCTCTGGAGATCATCTAGTCCAACCTCCCCACTAAGCAGAGTCACCTAGAGCATGTTAGGCAGGGTTGCATCCAGGCAGGCCTTGAAGATCTCCAGAGAAGGAGACTCCACAACCTCTCTGGGCAACCTGGTCCAGTGCTCCATCACTCTCACAGGAAAGAAATTCCCCCTCACGTTCAGGCAAAACTTCCTGTGGTTCAATTTCTGCCCTTTGCCTCTTGTCCTGTCACATGGGGCAACTGAAAAGAGTTTGTCCCCGTCCCCTTGACACCCTCCCTTCAGGTACTTGTCCACATTGATCAGATCCCCCCTCAGTCTTCTCCTCCCCAGGCTAAACAGGCCCAGCTTTCGCAGCCTTTCCTCATAGGGCAGGTGCTCCAGCCCTCTGATCATCTTCGTAGCCCTACGCTGGACTCTCTCCAGTAGCTCCCTGTCTCTCTTGTCCTGAGGAGCCCAGAACTGGACATAGCACTCAAGATGAGGCTTCACCAGGGCTGAGTAGAGGTGCAGGATCACCTCCCTTGACCTGCTGGCAACACTCTTCCCAATGCACCCCAGGAGACCATTGGCCTTCACGGCCACAAGGGCACATTGCTGACTCACGGTCAGCTTGTCACCCACCAGCACTCCCAGGTCCTTCTCTGCAGAGCTGCTCTCCAGCAGGTCAGCCCCCAGCTTGTACTGGTGCATGGAGTTAATCCTTCCTAGGTGCAGGACTCTGCACTTGCCCTTGTTGAACCTCATGAGGTTCCTCTCCGCCCAACTCTCCAGCCTGTCCAGGTCTCTCTGAATGGCAGCACAGCTCTCAGGTGTGTCAGCCACTCCTCCCAGCTTGGTACCATCAGCAAACTTGCTGAGGAGGCACTCTGCCTCCTCCTCCAGGTTATTGATGAAGAAGTTGAACAGGATGGGACGCAGTACTGAGCCCTGGGGGACGCCACTAGCCACAGGCCTCCAACTAGACTCCACGCCACTGATGACGATCCTCTGAGCTCTGCCTTTCAGCCAGTTCTCAATCCACCTTATAAACCCTCTGGTAATGACAAATGCTCAATTCTACTACAAAGAGCTTAGAAATCACAGTCATCTTCATTCTAAAGCAAAAGCATGCAGGTTACCTCGACGCTTGTGAAGCCAGGCTCTCTCAAAGCCCCTCTGCCCCCGCCACGCTCTAGGCACAGCAACAGAGCACAGCTCCTCTGCCAGGCTGGCCGGCGCTGCGAGCCACCCGCACGGCTCCGGGGCACCGCTTGGCAGCACATCCCTCGCACAAAGCCACCACTGAGTTCAGCTCCACGGTGGGGCACAGGCAGACTTCAAAAATCGGAAGCTGGAAAGCGGCAGAGACCCACTAACCACGACCAGCCTTGCAGCTCAGGACTCTAGCCTTGCCCAAAGTGCCAGCCTCTCCCGCCCCGCGCCTGCACTGCTGCTACCCTCTGCAAGGCCCACCGCACCCTCTGGGGACCCCACCGGCAGTCAAGCGGCTGTTCTACAATCCACTAGAAACAAGAGAGCTACAGGTGCTGCAGGGACCTGGAAAATACCTTCCGCTGGCACGCACAGCACGACTAAGACGGGCACAGGCAGGAAGGAAAGAAGAGGCGCTTGCAGTTAGGAGATTCCTCCCGCCTTTCCCCGCGATGTTCTCAAGGCTGTTAAGAGATTTACCTGAGTGTACTCGGTGCAGCCAGACAAGTTGGACACAAAGCTACACACGTCCTCCACTGTCCATTTGCTGATGTCTTCCAGCGCAGGGCTTTCCTCACCATCCAAAAACAGACCTCCCATGGTGCCTGGATTGTATGGAGCAGGGGGGTGGGAAGGGAGGGAGGAGAAAGAAACATAAATCATTAAAATCCCACACGGACAACAGCTAGCCTGCAATCTGAATATTTTTCTCTAGCCACACATTCATCTTTAATGACCTGTCAGTTAAAGCACTGGGCAGGGTCAACTCACAGGCCTCTTCCTCCTGGAGGTCCCGAGCTTAAAAAGGGGGGTTGGGGAAAGGAAAAATCCTAGCTAATGCATTTCACGTGTTTAATGTTCCTCAGCTGCAGAGAGGAGATGGGGGGAGGGGAGAGAAAAGAAAAAACCCTGACGGAGAGGTTCCCCACGCGCACCGCAGAACGGAAAACTCCGACCGCCCTGCGGGTCTCGTTCCCCCAGCCCTTCTCCCGGCTACGTGCTCCGAGCGCTACCAGGGCCTGGCACCTCTCCCTCGCGGCCCACTGTCTTGCCAGAGTGCAAATCACTGCACAACTTCACGTTCGTTGTCAGTCCACCCAGCCTCAAACACCCCTTGGATCAGCCTGCCCCAACCGACCCGCTGCCCCGGCGTGCGCAGCCCTCCGCGACGCCGCGGGAATCGGGCAGCCCTCCTGGCCAAGCGTCCGGCGGGCGACGGGACGACCCCGCCAGCCCCTGCAACGCCCCGAGGAGAGCGCAGCTCAGCTCAAGCCGACACGTCGCCCTCCGAAACGCAACAGCGGTTCCGGCCCCAGCCCTGTCAGCAGGGACGGGGGTGCCGGCAAAAGCGCGGCCGTGCCAGAAGCCGGGGAGAGGCTCCCCTTGCTCCCTCGAGTCTCTTGTGCCTGGCAGCGGGGGGGGAATCGGACTGGGCTGGGAGAAGAACGGGAGCTGAGCCACAGAGGACAGGAAACGATGCTGAGAAATGTCAGCCAGCCAGCTCTTCGCTGCTGTAGTGTGCAAGGGAACACAGAGATGGGTACTGAGGAGACCGTTTTTCCAGAAAGTGCCACTTAGGAAAAAATGTATTATTAACTCCTGGAACTCACTGCTACATGATATCATTTAGACTAAGAGCTCAGAATGACATTTACAGGGATGCGAACATCCATGATTACACTAGGTAAAACAAGAGTTTATGAGGGATATAAACTGTTTTGTTTCAGAGCATGAAACAACAATTTACCAGAATAAATATTTCTCTCAGAGGTCTATCACGACAGAATCATCTGTTCTGTAGGTTTGAGGTTTTGCCCTGAGGCACCTGATCAGCACCAGGAATATAACGCCTTTCTGCGACTCCTTTGCTCCTGTCCACAGCTGGTTGGACAGCACCTCCGCGCGTAAGGACGAGGTAAGGTGGCATGCAACAAAATCATGGTGGGCAGCGTAAGCCAGAGAGCCAAGAACAGCCGCTTCCCTGGAGCAATGCTCAACAGCCCAAAGATGAGCGGCGTAGGCAGAGCCAAGAGCGAAGTCACAAGCTGAGGACCTGCTAGCTCGCTGGCTGAACTACCAACACAGTCCAGTGTAACAGGAAAAAGAGGATTTACAGAGGAAGTTATCATGCCAGTAGGATGCTTTTAAAACAGCAGCAGTCTGCACCAGAAGTAGTCAGACACTATGTCACCATTTCCACTCTGTTTCTGCTCCCAGCTTCCTCCTTCCCCTCCTGCCCTGTCCCAAGCCTCACCCTCCTCTCTGTTCCCGAAGCTGCCCCATCACTTCCCGTCCAGCTACGGCCCTGCTCTCAGGCAAGCAGACAGCAACGCCTGCTTCGAGCAGCCCTCGAGCAGCCCTGCAGCCTGCAGAGTCAACGTGCATCTCCCCGTGCAGCAATTATGCAAAGACCACCAGCCGCCTACCAAGCCAGGGCCAAGCAGTCGTTGCTTACAAACGGCCCTAGCAAACGAGGACAAGTTCACATCTCTCCTCGTATGCAGAGGCCAAGTACGGACAGATGAATGCCAGATTCCAGCGCCAGGGTCTCCCCAGTGCCCGGCTGGAGCTGTGGGGAGAGACAGGAGCCCTCCAAGGCCTGCGAACTCTACCGGCCGTCGCTGCCCATCGCGCTCTCAAGCCCACTGAACGGGTGTGGAGAGCTGGGCTCCCCGACCCAGGCGCACGTTTCCAGGCCTCCCTCCCCCCAGTGCTCCTCCTCATTAGCATGGGACCCGCGGGGTGCTCACTGTGGGCAAAGACCAGACCTTCCACACCCCTTTCGTACCCTCAGTTGCTATCACGATCCCTCCTTCAGGGCATGCACAAGACCCTCTCCTCTCCAGAATGAAGCTGGACAGGAGCCACTGCTTGCTGCTCTCTGGAAGAGCACTACCTGACCGTCTGGCCACGATGCACTGACCCCAGGCAGCCTGTCGTCCCCCTGCCTTGCCACCCCATGCCCTACTAGAGGCCAGGCAGCTCCTTGCTCTCCTCCTACCCCTTCTTTTTTCCAGTTAGAATGAGCTTCAACTATTTTTGTGCCCCTGGCAACAGCTGCAAACGACTGGCTCTCCTGTGTGCTGGGTGACTGTCAGCATGAGAGGACAGGAGGAGGCAGAGGACATCACTGAAGAGCCAGCAAGAACTTTCCTTCCTCTCCTTACCCCCAGCTACCAGGCAGACAGACAGATGGGCACAAGCCTCCATTTACTCCTACTGCATTTGCTATTCCATAAGACAAATTCCCAGCTGTTTATGCTAAAATCACAAAACATTGAAATGGCTTCTGGGGAGGTCTTTTCTTTCTTACAGTGCAAGGGGGAAGGTAAATCCTTTTTGGAAGAGTGGCTGCAGCCTGGTAAACAGAGGAAGTGAAACTGAACTCAATTATTCCAGGCACAGTCAATGTTCAGGCGAGACACCTCCATCTGCAGCCAGAGTAAGCGTCTCTGAGGGGATCTGACTGTAACAGCCAACTGCTTTAAAATTAGGTACTTCCTTATTCCAAAAGCAAGCCAAGGATTGAATTGCAGCAACGCAGTGCTTGGGAATGAATTCTCCAGCCACCAGCCAGCCAGACATATCCTCAGGCTTTATCTCAGCCTGCACAGAGAGAAGCTGGTCAGGCACCGTTGGTCACAGATGCTCGGCAGGTCCCTACCACTGTGGACAGAAATCTAGTCCTATCTACTGCACTCACGACTCGTATGGATGGGAGGAAAGGTGTAAGGCTTCCCTGCGGTCCCTTCTCCTCCGCACACGCTTGCAGTTCTGGAAACACACCAAACGCAGGATCATTTGCAGCAGTACTGACATCGCCAGCAAAGCTGGGCTAGCAACTGTTTCTCCTACACAAGTCTTTCTCTTTCTGTGTTTTCTTTTTCATTTGCCTTTTCATGCCCCCAGAAGAAAGGAAGGGATGCACACAGACACATGCACGGTAAGCCTGCTCTCTCCAAGAGCGAGCGCAAGACAGGCCCACTCTATGAAAACAGGAATTATTTTCCATGCACCCACACAGAAATTTAATATGAACAAAATATTTATCAGAGAGTTTGTTTTCCCTTCCCATTTACACCAGGAAAAGACAGGCACTGACTTGTGGAAACAGTCTTGGGAGAGGGAAGGTAAATACCAGTACTTTGGGCTCTGTCCTATTAGCAATTTCTGCAGCACTGAAGTTATAAGCTAAAGGGTAGAAACCTGTTTCTACTGAAATCAGTGGCAAAACACTTCTGTTCTTTGCAGAAAGGCCTAAAATCTCAGCGTGACTGCAGAGGAGCTCAGCATTAGCAGCTCCAGAGGCTCAGCCACGGCTCTGCGTACCCAGCAGCCCCGGAAGCGGGATGCTGGAGCCCAGCGTTGGAGCAGGCCCTCCTGCCTGCCTGCTCCCGCTGCAGCCCTGCCACGGAGGGCTGCCAGAGGCAATGCAGGCCTGCCCCCAGGGAGGGCTCAGCACGCGGACACCCCAGCCGAGCGCGGACGGCTCCTCTGCCCCAGCCCTCAGCACGCAGGGTCCTGTCGCTGGCCCTTTCTAATTCTGAAGCCCGAGAGAAGAAGGGCTCCTACCCTTCCCCCGTCCCCTCCTCAGAACGACATCACACCTTCTGCTCTGTCTCTGCGCAGGGCTGCACTCTCCGCTGCTCTGGCGGTTTGAAGAACGATAACAAATAGATGCCAAGTGGCTATAGGGAATGCACCTTTTATTATAATAATGGCATGTCACTGGATCCTGCTGGACCGCGAGGATGGATAAAGGGCAGCATCCACTCCCTGCGAGGCCTCCTCTGTCTCACTCGATGATAAATGACGGTCCAGGGGACCAGTAATGGATTACAGAGCATTTCACCAGATGGGGCCCAGCACGCAGGGACTGAAAAGAATTCATCGTCCCAGGCTAGCGTCTTGTAGACAGGTGTCCACGTAAAAGCCCTCACCACCCACACCACAATCCATTTATAACTTTTCTCCCTCCTCCTGGTATCTGGCTGCTTCAGAAGAGCAGCCAGAGACTACACGGGTCTGGAGGAGCAGCCCTCCCGGCCTCAGCAGGAAGGGAAACGTCTGCGGCGATTCAAGCAGACGTGCTGCAACGGGGCTCTCTCTGCTGCAGGCAGTCATGCAAGTTCTTGCTCCTGGCATCACGTAAGACAGTTCAGGTGCCTACCGGGCGCCCAGAGCACAACGCAAACCCACTAGGACACCAGCCCACCTACGGGTTTAGCCAGTTTTGCCAGCACGCTATAACCCCTCTTCCTTCCCCCCCCCCCCACGCACGCGCTCCCCCCTTCCCGCGCGCCAGCGAGCGCAGGTCACGGCGCGGCGCTGCAAGGCGCGCGTTAATAGCTCTCCAGGCTGCGGATCAATAGAAGGATTTCAGCCGCCCGCACGCTCCATCCTTCGCCTTTTCCAAAGGACAGGGCTGGAGGAGGAGGGGAAGCAAGGCTGCCGAAACCTTGGCGGGCTGAGGTCACGGAGCAGCCGCCAGCTCCCCAGAAGGCCGCTCGGGGAATCGGCTCAGCTCGTCGGTATTCCACCCACTGGGACAGCAAACAGCTCTGCCCCCAAGGAAGCCCGGAGGGGCTGCCTGGAACTCAGCGGTCACTTTCGGCCAGTCACTTCCCTCCTCTCCTCCCTCCGTCTCTTCCTTCTGGCCTGTCACGTCACCCGCCTTGTGCCGGCGGTTACCTTGCAGCGCAGCACATCGGCACAGAAGAGCAGCCCTTGTACAAAATACAGTCAAGGAAATGCTTCGGCACCGGGCGAGAGGCGGATGCAGCTCTGTCTGCCTGTCTGCAGGCGGGTTGTACTCCCCAAGGGCCAAAGCAACACACTCCTGGTTGACAGGCATTACCCCAGCACATCCCAGGACGCCTGCAGCATTTGGATCAATACAGCCCTCGGTATTTCAGCTGCTGAACTCCCTTCCCCCCCGCTATCGACCTGCCGTGCTGCTCTGAACAAGACAAGACGCCCTGCCTTCCCACGTCCCTCTCTCAGCCGAGAGCTTTTTCTGCAGAACTGTACAGCACCTAGCGCCACGGGGCCCAAACCTAGTGCTGTCCCACAGACCAGCAGTATTAACGGTCACCACAACACGGGAAGCTAGCTGAAAGCCAAAGAACCCTCGGAGAAAGACCGACAGCCCTGGGGCAGGCTCCGCAAACCAGAAGCGCCCTGGACCCGGCAGCGAAACACAGCCCTAATCTTTGCCGAGGCCTCGAGACATCGCCGTGACATAAATTCGAAGTGATAATAATAAATGGCCTATTACAGTAACTCACGCATTGCTGAGGGAGGGAGGAAACCCACCCACAGTCCAGGCCTCCCTGCAGCGCCTTACACAAGATGATCGAGCATCACCGAGCCCCGCGCTTCCCTTTCTAATGGCTGGGAGAGAGAGACTCCTGCGAGGAAGCCTCAGCAGCCCACGGCAGCAGGAATATTTATCACGTTGGCCACCTGCCTGTCACAGAAAAATCGCTTCCTCCCTCCCGGCTGGAAGGCAGCTCTAATGAGCGATGGGCAGCCGTGTTCGCAACCACGGCAGCTCTTTGCATCGCAAAGAGGCAGCTCCAGGGGCCCGCGCGCCATGCCCCCCCTTTCTCCCTCCTCCACCTGGTAGGAGGTCCTACCTCCCGCTAATTGCTCAGCTATGTAATTAGCTTAGGCAGTCCTGGCTCTTGGCTAGGGCGGGAGCTGCCACCCTGCTCTGCCCGCAGGAGAACCCCGGGCAGACGAGCTCCCAGGGTGCGAAACCCCACGTGGCGCTCCCGGTGCTCACCGCTCCCACCCGGCCCCCGCCGGGCCCGTCTTCAGTGCCCGTCTCCGAACCCGGGCGACGGCACTGCTGGCGACCGCAGGCCGCTGGCAACGACCTCCCCGCCCGCCAGCTCCACGCAGCAGGCACCAGCCCAGCTCCTAGCACCCGTGCAGCGTGCAAAGCGCACCGCAGGCAGCGGAAGCGGCCCACCTCGCTCTGCCGAGCCCAGACAGCACCAGGGCCGTGCCACGTCCGCGCTGAGGCTTCTTGCAGGGCACGCAGCCTCTGCCCCCGGCGCGTCCGCGCCAAAGCCTCCAGCTACCACTGCCTCCAGCCTTCCCGACAGACAAGGGAGAGAGACGCAGCAGCGACAGGAGCACAGGGCAGCCGAGACGCGCGATGCGCCGCTGGGGAGCTCCGGCACCCGCTCCCAAAGGTGCCGTCCCACGTGCTACCCCGGGAAACGCCCGGGTGTGCCACCGGGCTGGGAGGAAAATACTGCAGCTCTAGTTCTTCCTTTCCTTCCCCCCAAACCTCAAGCCATGGCAATTTACAGGCGGAGAGGAGAGCATGCAGTAAGCAGGTGGCCACCCTCCTGCCCCGCACATCCCCATGCCACCGGCACTGCTCCTCAGGGAACAGCCTCAGCTGCACCGCAAGCGCACGGCCTCTGCCCGCGCAGGGCAGACCCAGGCTGCTCCAGGAAACTCTTCTGCCCTGCCCTGTCAGGGTGTTTCCCTCTGGTCCATTCAGGTCCATTCACTGCTTGGAGATCACATGAGCACAGCCCAACAGACAGGACAGCTTTTCAAGTCACTCTTCCAGATATAACGTTTCTGGCTCTTCACTTTGTGGGGCAGCCCCTTGCAGCCACTGAATTTTTGCTGCCTCTCTTTGAACCCCTCTATAGTCTACAGGTATCTCTCTTGAGACACAGCATCCAGAGAAGGTCCAAGAAATTCTAAGATCCCTTAATCCATGACGTTAGTCTCCCCCTTCTCACGTGCTTGGCATTCTTTACGGCTCTTGACTCTCTTCATTTCAAATGCAGACCTCCTTTATGCTAATTAAAAGGAGATGTTCGTCCCCCCAGAAAAAGGCAACCTACAACAGCACCACGCACCAGCAGGTGGGAAGAGTCCCACTTTCAGCACACTGCAAAACGCGCCGCTGCTCCAGCCAGTAACTCAGCGGTGGCCCCCCACGTACCCACCTGCATGGAAGTACGGGCTCATCGTATACGGGAATCCGAAGGGCAGCGGCTGAGGTGGCGGGATGGAGGCTGGCGGGAGGTATTTCACCTCATTTTTGTTGATGCCTGGACCAAGCAAGTGGCTGGGGGACTCGGCGCTTGAGGAGCTGCAGGGGGCATTTTGGCCAGCAGCCACTTCACCCAGCTCCTTGGCCCCCTCGCAGACTTTGCCTGTCTCTTTGCACTCCTTAAGCTCAGCGGCCGAGCTGCTGCTCTCAGCCTTCAGGCTCTCCGGTTTCTCGTCACTCACGTCCGCGTCGCTCTCAGAGTCCTTCATCTCCTCGTCGTTACAGTCCGGAGCCCCGTCCCGCGCCCGGGGCTCCGCCAGCTCCTTGGCCTCGCTCAGCCCCTGCGGCTCGGCCCGGTGGTGCGCGGATTTCCGGCTGCCCCGCCGAGGCTGCTCCTTGGGCGGCGTGGCGCTGCTGGGGACGCCGGCGTTGAGGGAGAGCAGGGGCGTGTTGTTGTGCCGCAGCACCAGCATGGCGTTCCTCCGGGAGAGCTCCTCCCGCAGCGCGTGGCCCTCGGGGATGTCGTGCACGTTGCGCAGGGCTGGGTGGTCCGGCGGCAAGCCCGGGTGCAGGCTCAGCGGGTCGCTGGCCAGCAGCCTTTGCCTGTGCAGGTTCTCCAGCTCCTTCTGGCGGATGATCTCAGCCGACATCTCCAATCTAGGTGCGAGAGACAGGGAGGGAACATCACTGGGGAGGCTCTAGGAGTAACTAACCAACCACCACCCATGCTGAAACAGCTTGCAGGAACAAGGTATGGTCTCCACATCCTTATGCCTTTTCCACTCTTGGACACTGCTCTGTCCCTTGTGTGTAGCTCATCCAACACAGCATCCCACAATACTCTGCTCCTGGAAAATGGAAGGAAAATCCAACCCAAACCGAGGCAGGCTTAGAGGCAGGAAAGGCTCCCACATTCTTTACCTTGCCAGGTTTTGCTTTCGTAGCATCTCCTGCTGCCGTGCAAACATCTCCGCTTGTGCCGGCTGTAGGAACCCATAACCTGGGGATGGACAGAGTAATAACACGAGGTTATTCATGCCAGCATGCACTACCTGCTAACTCAAGGACAGCTCTCCGGGGGACTAACTGAGCAGGAAAGGGCAACTGTGAGCTCCATTTTTGTTCTGGAGCACATCTGTTCCTCCCACTCCCAAGGCAGCGCAGCCTGTCACTGAAACATTCACCCAGGGAGGCTGCTGGGGAGCAAAAGAGAAAGGGCAGCCAAGGCAACCTGCTCCAGCCACTGTAAAACACAGCAGAGCCAAAACAGCAGCGACGGGGAAACAGAAAACCTGTAGCTGGGCTGGCCGGCTACAGGAAAGTTTGTCATCGACAGCACCTTCTCTCTGCCCACTCCCCCCGGCTGGTTGTGAGCACATCTCCTTACACACTCACCTGGCGTCTGGCACAGAGCTGAAGGCACCCCAAGGAAAGGAGGTCTCAAGTGCGGCCCCAGAGCAATATGAGGCGCGTTCTGAGGCGAAAGCAGGGGCGGTGGGTGAGATATCTCCCTGTAGAAATCAGAAAAGGAAATCAATGTTGAAAATCTGAAGGCTCCATTAACAGGATCAGAAAGCCCTGGCTCAGCAAGAACATCCTTTCTACAGACGACCTGCGTTTGATACGGGAGGCTGCTCTGATATGAAAAGATGCCTGTTCGTCCATTCGCCAGACTTGGAAAAGGAGAGAAAAAAAGAAAAGACGCAGAGCCAGAAGGGGAAGAAGACAGCCAGGACTCTGAAGATCCCACCTACCTCCCACCCTCCCGATATATTTGTTTCTGGGGCCTTTCACCTAGGCAGTTCGAAGGGGCTTTGGCTACTGAGGGCTAGCAAAGGCAACACTGATGATCCTTGTGTTTGCCTTTCCCCTCCAAAAGCCTGAGTTCTTCTCTCAGCTATCTTCCAACAGAGAAGGCATGTTGTATTCTGAGAGCTGGAGAGGCAGGCCGTGTAGATTCGAAGGCATCGCTGGCAGGTCTTGCAAAAACCACTGTCCTGGCAGGAGCAAAGGGTGATCTTCAATTCCGGAAAGAAAAGTGGTCTGTGACGCATAGAGGGACACAGAGGAGGGAGATGAAGCAGAGCAGGAAGCACCATGGGGCCACAGTTGGACTTAGTGATGCTGACCAGAACAGGCACCACGGATGTAAGGTGGCAGGTAAGCTGCAGGAGGCAGGTTCGAGGCGTGGACAAGAGGACAACGCCCAGAAGCAAAGCAGGTTGAGCTTACTTGCAGGAAAAAAAAAAGGGGGGAAAAAAAGAAAAGAAAATGCAGGAAGGGAAGAGGAGCCAAGGTCTCTTCCATTAGTCAAATCTGCCCTGGGAGTCTGCAAGCAAATCTCTGCTTTCCGGCTGCATGTCTCTTAATTCCTTTTGATAGCCACTTACAACATTATTACCTTCACCAGGGCATCTAGAGGCAAAGCCAAGTGCTGTGCCGTTTATTTTCATTTTACAATGTCGCCCTATAAAATCTGCTTCAGGAGAGACTTGAGGGCAAGAAAGAGGGAGGAGCAAGAAGGTGCCTGTGACTTTGCGAGATACAGGCTAGACGTACAACCACGCTCCTTCTATCAGTCTAGGGTGCGTGGGTGTGGGATAACGGGAGAATCCCGATGTCCACGCTCCCATCCCACACAGCTGGGGATGGATTACCACCGTGGTTCATGAAGAGCCAGACAAGAACCATTTCAGGACACAGGTGGGAAAAGAGCTCCATGCAACACCAGGTTTTCAACAATCATTGCAAGGAAAGCATCCCTGCCCTTTCCCTAGACCTTCCTGGAAAAATTTTATCTTCATTCTGTGCAACAGCCACTACGAAACGCTGCAAAACATTGATCCACAACACAAAACGGGCTGAAATTCCTCCTTCTCCCTGCCCCTGCCACCTGCCCGTCTCGGCCTCCCCCTTCCTGTCTGTCTCCGCTCTCCTTCTCCCCTTCCTCCGACTGTCTCCATCTCTCCTTTTCACCTCCTTCCTCCCCTAGCTCTCCTCTAAACTAATTGCACAGCTCGCTGTGTCTGGAGGAGAGCCACAGATCGATCCGTCGCTGTTGAAATGTTAATGCTAATCGTATAACCGCTCCGCCAGCACCTCGCACTTCAGTGGCAGCTCCAATTAATCTCAGGTAACGCAGCGCGTGACCTTCGGCTCGGAGCCGGGGCAGCAGCCAAGCGATGCTTATGTAATTACACCATGAAGTGTGTAATCACCTGCCCTAATCCCCGAGGCCTCACAATTAGCCGAGGCCTCGGTCGCTGGGCTGCCAAGTGCTTTGCCACCCTGGACAGCCTGCAGATGAATAACGGACAATTAAAGCGGCATGACGGGGGCTAGGAGGTGTCCGTTCGATCGTAATTAGCTGTAATCATGGGGAGACGAGCCTGGCAGACGTGCTGTTCGTTTTATAAGAAGCAATTTAGGAAATCAAGTCGCTTTTAACCATTGCACAGCCAGGCAAGCAGCGACCATGTCCCCCCTGCCTTTTAGAAATGCAGAAAAGGGGATTCGGTAAGAGAAAAACGATGCACAGAAGCCCCCAGGTGCAGGCTGCACATGGAGAGCTCAGAAGGAGATACTAAAAACAAAGGAAACGTCTTGCTTTTCACCAAGAAGAGAAAACCTGTGCTCAGGAAGCATACAGTTCGATGAAGATCAGAACTGGGAACTAGAAAAATAAAAAGTTATCACTTTGGTGGCAGCATAGTGTTAATCAGAGCCTATTTTTATGCTTTAATGCTGCACTATGGGGTCTAACTTTTATTCCTAAAGAACTCACATCTCCTCGAGACCCTGCAGTTCATTCCCTCCGTCTTCTCATCACAGCTGTGCAACTGAACCAACCTCCTTGCCTGTCAAAGCCAGGATCAGCTCACACCTTGGACTGGCAAGTGAGTGATGCCCCAGTTTGGGAAGGGGTGAAGGTGGGAGAAGGCAATCGCTGATCACACTGACACACATGGCAGGCATAGTAGGTTAATCATGCAACCTGTGCTGAGGATAAGTCCAAAGGTTTGGAAAACTCAGGGAGATACATTTATACATGCTGTCATCATGCCAGCCTAACACAGCGGCAAGGCAAGTTGCAAACCAGACTATACAGAGACCCCAGAGCTGTCCCCTCAGCAATGCTGGAGCTCTCCACCACAAATGCACGCAGGACAAAGCTGCTGAGCGAGGCCAGAGAGTTGGGACGAGCTGCAGGTCCCACAACTGGCACCGTTAAGACCTGTGGAGTCTGCAGCTTGGAGCCAGAGCAGGAAAGATGCTTATGGCCAAACACGAAGAAATCACTGCTGCTCTCCTGCCCCTAGTGCTCAGCATCAGCCCCCAGCAGCAGGTGACCTAGAAAGAAAGCAGCTGTGCTCATCAACCCCCCCGTAGTGGCATCTGGGGGACAAGGGACTCTTCCCCCTGCAGCCAGACCGATACTCCCCGGCCCGTCCTGCTCAGCCCCCGAGGAGCACTGATGCACACTGCCTGCGTATTCGGGAAGAGCGGGCGCTATCTGCCGCCCCACGGACCCACTCTCCCGGCTGGCCAGGCAAGGAACTTGGTAGAGCCTGCCACTGCTCCCTTCCAGCCCACCCGCCTGCATCCTGGGCACGGAAATCCGGCACAGGAGGGAGGGAGCGCGACCGGATCGAGCCCTGACACGGAGCTGGGAAACCCTCACCTGCCACAGACACTGCCAATCGCTTCCAAGCAAGCTTGGAAATTAACTGGCAACCCTGGGGCAAAAAGCCCCAGAGACCGTAACAGAGTCTACTATGCTTTTAGACAGATGGGCATCACAACACAAATCCTTGAGCACTTTCTCAGGTAGATATCAACCTTCACCTTCCTTTTAATGTACCTTCCTCCTCCTCTTCCACCTTCCAGAGTAAGGGCTGAAATACAGCCCCATACTTTGAGAACAAATCTATCCCTTGGCAATTACAACTGATAAGCCCTGTCCCTGCCTTGCAGAGAGCCTTTCTGTGAATGTTACTGCATCTTCCTTTCCTTCTCCATTTCTTTTTTTTTTAATATGCCAGCTGGAGGCTTGCGAGCAGGGTATTAGGGGATTTGCACTGCATGCTGCTAAATTTGATATGTCCTTTAACAGGAGACAAATGGTTCACAAGGCTTAAAAAGTATTGACTTTTCTTTAACAATAAGCGCTAATGGCCTTCAAATAATCAATATTTAAAGTCATTATGGGGTTACATATTATACTGTTAAAATCAAGCCTCTCACTTTAACCCCATCATATCCTCCCGAGCCCAGAGCAGTGCTCTCCCAGCACGCTCCAAGCTCCAAAGGTAGGCTCTGAGCAGAGGCTGCGACTGCGGGTGTGCGAGAGGGTCAGGAAATGAAGATTGAAACCGGCAAGGCATGGAAATAAATTTAGAACGGATGAAGGAAGGGAAAAAAAGGAATGCATGAGAGCCCTCTTTTCTTCTGCTTTGCATTTGATAGGAAGAGACACTTTCAACCTGAGGTAATAGGCAAGCAGCACACAGCTTCGCCATCCACAGACACTGTTTGTGCCAGGAAGGGAAACCAAATAAAATGAAAGGGCTTTCTAAAAATGGTGTTTGGGATTTCCAGGCACAAAGAGACAGTAAGTAGGTGCACTGCCCTTCTGGGACAGTGACGAGGCCTGGACCCACAGAGGGCCTGGTTTATGCCAGGGGAAATCTCTCCCTCAGAATCCAAATCGGAGTTAAAACCAAATTAGTCAAATCAAATCAAGCTCTTTGACTGCTGTGCTGCATGACATTCACGTAGCTGGGATCTGGGGAGCAACCCAGTACAAAAAACAGAGAGAGATGGGTGCAGCATTTAGAGCACAGAAGGGGACGTGAGGCTAGGGTAGGCGAGCGAGGCAGAGAGACCACGACTAGAGACAGAACACGTGCAATGCCTTCCATTTTCAGAGTATAAACGTTTTTCCCTAAAGGGAGGTGAATGCTCGTCTTCCCTGGGCTCCACACACACCAGGCCTGCTTTGGCGAGAAGCAGGGCCTGTTCAATTCAAGATCTACAGCACAAACAGAGCTACCTTGGGTAAGACCACACCTGGCCACATGACCCCGGAAAACACAAGCACTTGCCAACTCGGAGTGCAGAGAGTAGGATCCAACGGCGCTGCACCTCCGCAGGGCTCGGCCGCCCGCTGCTTTACGCGACACAGAGCAGCCTGGGGATGGGAAGTGCTCCACGCTGGAGTTGTTACAGCGATACGCCTGCACTCTTTCCTCCTCCAAGTCTTTCTAAAACACTGGACTCAACAGTCTTTTCCAACGAACCACTGGGTCCTGGCACTCTCTAATCCGAGTCTGAACCAATCTAGAGAAGGATCTAGGAAACCAAACCATGAAACCAAAGGGATTCTCAAGCCAGTAGCTTCAGTCTACCTCTGGCCAGAAACACCTTTTGTGAGGCGTATCAGTTTTATTAACTCCGTCTGACAGACGAGGAAGCTGGGGCAGGAAGGTGAAGGGACTACTACTCTGAGAAAAGAGCCTGGGGACCCGGGTGCTGAGAAAGCACATTTAGTGTGCCTGTGTGCGCACACACACGTGCATACCACTCCCTTCAGAGCCAGCCTTGCACTAATGTCATTAAACCCACTGGCCTATTTTTGACAAGCAAAGAGAGATGCTAGCTAGTCAGCAAAAGTATGGACACGCCTGCGTCCCAAGTGTTCAAACATCTCCCACCCGCTTTGCTTCAAGAAGCTGAAAAATTGTATATACAGTTCCAACCAGCAGGCAAGGTCTCCACATTCCTGTCTCTGCTAGGAAGCAGCATCACCCTGGCAAAAAAAAAAAAAAATGGGTCACCAGTGTGGGTTTTTCCCCCTTGCTTTGCTAGACGTAATGGCTGGAAAATGGAGTGGCTAATTACTCTTGCCCATGAAGCTGCAGCACTTGAGAGCAGACCTGGTCCCCACAGAGCTCCCGATAGGAAGCTGAAATGGAATTTTAACACCATGCCAAACAGCTCACATCCCCCTGCAATCATGCATTATTACCTCTGCTCCCAGGAAAGCAGATGCCATAAATCTACCTACAGTTTACCTACTTATATGAGCCAGCTTTCTTCATTTCCTCCTCTTCTGTCAGTGCCTACCTAAACCTTTTAAATTTCCACATCTTCATAATAAACATGCACAAAGGCTGCTTTGATTTACCTTGTTGACAAAGACTATGGCAGCCAAATACAAAACCCAAGGCTAACTGCAATAGGGAGAACGAAATGGAGAAATTAACCCAAAGAGTGCTTTACTGCTTTGCAACATGTGGCCATAGCATCTCATACCTTCGCAGTACTCTAGCAAAACAGCAAGAAATAGTTGCTTGTGACAGCTCCAGCCAGGCCTTTATGAGCAAGAGCAGAGTGATAACACGCTGACCCTTAGTGACATTCAGGTGGCTGTAGATCTCTGGGGAGAAATAACGATCATGCTAACTAACGTCAAGCAGGCTTGGTAAGTCATGACCACGGGGCAGGGTTGTAGCTTCCTGCTTCCCAGCAGGACTCCTCAGCTCAGCTAACTGAGGATTACCGTACTTGAGAGCCTGGCCAGGGAGGTAGGCCACGCAGGGAAGCAGCCTTCTCACCCCCTCTTCAGGTAGCAGATGGCTGCAGAAAAGCAGTTTGTTCCACCATGTCTTGACACGGAGGAAGAAGGAAGCACACAAGGTGCCCAGCCAAGTCCACCACAGCAATCTTTCACAGAGTTGGTCTCAGAGCTCCTTGGAGATTACTCTACCCAGGCATTTAGGGCAGCTCCTGTATGTGCGGTCCAGTGGGGGAACAAAACCAGGGCTGAAAACATGCTATAAGCCTTGTTTCACTCTCTGCAGGCTGTCGGACAGAAATAAGACCACAGAGTACAGGCAAGAATACAGCTTCTCTGTTCTGTTCCCACCACCAGCATCAAGGGCTGGTCTTGCTCATATGCAGATAGCCAGACCCTTACAAGGAGCCTCTTCCAGCCTTAAGTACCGACCTTCAGTCACTGTCCCCGGAGCTAGCTGGAAACTTCTCTCCCCATCCCACAACGGGGGAGGAACAGAAGCCCTAAATCCAATCCTTGCTCAGACTGCTAGATGACACCCTCTTCCCAAAAGGTTTAACACTTCCTGGCCTAGCCTAGGTTCACTAACTAGAACACCTACCCGGCAGTGAGTGGCACATACCTCTGGATATGAAACATAACTCATTCATTTTCAGTTTTCCCCTCCTGTGTGCAGCACCTCCTCCTAAGCAACCTCCACCCTTCCGTACATGCTTTCGCAGCCAAGCCTCCGGCCGGCCTGGCACTTCTCCAGGCCACACATAGCTGGAGAAATTTTCCTGACGACTGGCTACACTGAAACTCATCTATCTCTGCGTTCCTGACAGGTTTGCCTACAACCCACACGGGCTGCATTGGATTTTATTAGGTGGGTTAGCCAAAGTACGTCCTGTAGGAAAAAGGTTTACCAGGATTGCCCAGCCCCTACCCACTGCACACCTACTGATCAGAAAGAGTGAAAAACAAATGGATCTCCGGGGCTATGAAATGGAGGAAAAAAGCTCCAAATCCAACATGTACTTATAGGTGCTGTAGAATTAGCATTCCAGCCTGCCATGAACCCCGAGACAAAAGCCAGAAAAGTCTAGATACTGGAGCCTTCCACGACTTGTCCCGTGATACCCAAAGGCTTTACATCCTCTAACAGCCAGACACTTTTCCACTTCTTTTATCCTCTGCTTATATGTGCCAGAAATTTATGCAGCTTTAATTTATTTTCCCTGCAAAGTTCTTGATTGCAGAGGGAATGGCTTAGAGCACAAAGCAAGACAAATGAGCAAGAATTTCCTGGGAGGCAGTAAAGTTAGCTTTCCACCACCACTCCTGTCAGTGGCGAGGGGAAGCCTCACCTCCCTCTTTCTCTATAGGAAAACTCCTTGCTCTGCTCCTTGCGTTTGTTCGCTCTTGTTTTCACCTGGAGAAGCTATAAAACGCTGACTTAAACGGCTTGCTTTGCTCGGTACCAAAAGGTGGGTTACAGCCTAGCACCCCCTCTAGAGATCCAAGGCAGAACGGAGCTCCCACCGCCCAGGCGGTTGCGGACCTGGACCTGCGACACACACGGGCGCAAGCCCAGGCGGGCCCCGTCGTGCGCGTGTCCCAGCACGGGGCAGGTGCACGCTTCTGCACCCGCCTAAGGCGCAAGAGTGCCAGTGTCTGGGGAGGCTTTAAGGCATTGCCGGGGCAAATCTGTGCACCTCCAGGGAGTCCCCAGCTCCCACCCCCCCGCCAGCGGCCCCCGCGGGGGGCAGGCGCGCACGCATCGACCCCCACCAGCGGCGGGGCCCCCCCCCCACCCCCGGCCCCCGCCGTGCCGTGCCGTGCCGTGCCATGCCGCGCCGCCGCGGCCGGAGCAAACCCCGCCCCGGGGCGGGGGTGCGAGGCGGCCAGCCCTCCCCGCCCCCGCGGTACCTCTCGGGGAAGTGGGTGTCCCTGTGCTGGGGAAGGCCCTGCTTCCTCCGCTGGCTCGAAGAGTTGCTGGCCGAGGGGATGTGCGCTTCCATCGCGCCGGGGTTGCGCGCCGCCGCCGCCGCCTCCTGCCGCGCCCGGAGGAGATCTGCGGAGAGGGAAGGGATGAGCCGCGGCCGCGCGCAGGCCCCGCCGCCCGCCTGCGCCGCCGCGCAGCCCCGCACCGGCGCACGCCCCCGCCGCCCCCGGGGCTGCCCCGGCTCCCCGCCGCAGCGGGGCTGCTCCCGGCCCCCCCCGGCCCCCGGGCCGCCGCCGGCCGCAGCACCCCCCGCAGCCCCCCGGGTGCCAGGGCTGCTACCGGCAGCCGCGGCCCCCCGGGCGCCGGGGCCGCCGCTGGCCGCAGCAGCCCCCGCAGCCCCCCGGGTGCCAGGGCTGCTCCCGGCCCCCGCGGCCCCCCGGGCGCCAGGGCCGCCGCCGGCTGCAGCAGCCCCCGCAGCCCCCCGGGCGCCAAGGCTGCTGCCGGCTGCGGCACCCCCCGCAGCTCCGCGGGCTGCTCCCGGCCCCCGCAGCCCCCCGGGCGCCAAGGCTGCTGCCGGCTGCGGCACCCCCCGCAGCTCCGCGGGCTGCTCCCGGCCCCCGCAGCCCCCCGGGCGCCAAGGCTGCTGCCGGCTGCGGCACCCCCCGCAGCTCCGCGGGCTGCTCCCGGCCCCCGCAGCCCCCCGGGCGCCAAGGCTGCTGCCGGCTGCGGAACCCCCCGGGCCGCTGCCGCCGGCGGCCCCCGCAGCCCCCGGCCGTGCCGGCGGGCGAGCTGTCGGGCGCCGGGGAGGCGGGGGAGCGCGGCCGGCCCGCGGCTCCCGGCCCCGGGCTCTCACGCGGCAGAGCAGGCTCCTGGCGGGACCCGCCTCCGCCGCCGAGGGAGTTTGGCAGCGGAGGAAATTGTGCAACTACGGGAGGGGGTGGATTGCTGTTTAATTGCCTTCCTGTTGGAGGGAGGGAGCGAGCGAGCGAGGGCTGGGGCAGGCAGAGGGGAGCGGGAGGTTTTCCCGAGCCAGCCGCGGCACCTGCGCCGCCTCCCCGCCCCGGAGCCCGGTACCTGCCCAGCGCTGCCGCAGGCCCGGGGAGGCGGGGGTGCCCGAAGGGCCCCCTCCAGCCTTAGGCACGGCCCTTCCCTCAGAGCACAGGCCAGAACAGAGAAGCACCCCTCGCTAAGCCCGCACCGCTGCGGCACCAGCGCAGACCGTGCAGCGGCTGTGGCCAGCGGCGCGTCGGCAGGCCACCCGCACGTGTGGTCAGTCTAGGGTGGGTGCCAGTACAGACAGGCTGCCCCCACTCCCGCCAGCACCACGCGGGCAATGCCGCCCGGCCAGACGTATCGCACACCTACGTCAACCAGGGGCTCGCAGGGTGCTCCAAGGAGGGCGGGCGATGCAAGTACCACAGCGTGCTGCTCCGCTTGCCTTCCCCCAAGCGCACCACAGCTCGCAGACCCCCGAGGAGGTCAGGTGACACAGAACAGGTACCAGTTGCACTGGAAGAGGCTTATTGCAGAGCGCTACTCTTCTGCGGCTAGGCATCTGGAGTCCCCTGTTTATTTGAGGACACCTGATACACAACCTGCCTGATAATCCCACAAAAGAACCTCTGCTGCGGTTCACATGACACACAGGAAACGCATGCACACACATGCACACTTGCTGGAAACCTCCTTCATACACTCTGCAAAGGGGAACAAAATACAGCTGGGAGGGGAAGGAGAGGAAGGTTTATCTTAATGAGCAAACGTTGGCCAGGAACAACTCGTATACTGCAATTCCAAAGCACTTTGCATGCACTAGCATATTAGTCCTCCCCGGCATCCGATTCCTAAGGCAAAGTCCAGGCAAGAGTACTGTAGCATCCTGATAGTGAAACATTTGCCCTCTCCCTGCTTTCCCTTACTAGGGTGCTATTTTCCTTCCATTTCTGGAGTTCCTTGCCCTGCATGTTCCCATTATCCACACGACATGTCCAGTCCAGTTCGAATCCCAAACATTTTTGGGATGGTCAGGGCTGGAGCCCAGTGGTGGGACAGCAAGTTGGGACAGAAATACTGTCATAGCTGCAATTTGTGTTTTCAATAAGCAGGACTTTGGTCCTTGAATATTTCTAGCCACATTGCATCTGTGCATGCACCAGCCCCTCAAATGAGGGAACAAACATTAAAATGATCTACAATTCTGAACTGCAAAGATATGTAAGAGAGAGTGAAACAGCAAGCCCCATTAGATCACATAAAAAGCCTAGAGAAATCTCCAAGCCAGAGACCATGCACCTTCGATGTTTATAAATTAATTATCTGAAAAACCCAGGTCACTCCTTATTGCCACAGTGCCTGTAATTTAGAAGTCTGGCGTGCAGCCAGTTCCAGAAGCTGCATTGATCCTGAATGACCGCAACAACCCCCCACACGCACACGCTCGCCTCTCCTCTCTCCCCCCTCCCCTTCCCTGTGCCCCTGCCTCCCAGCACAGCCCTCCTGCCCTCCCCGAGGATCCCTTATTTACAATCCTGCACTCTGACAGTTGGGAAATCAGCTTGATTGACAGGGGGACGCTGGCGGATGGAGGTTCCAGGCACGCAGACAGACTGAATTCAGAACGCGGGATGAATGCTGCTGGGAGAACGGGGACGGGGAAGGGGGGGCAAAAGCAATTTTAAAAAAGATTTTTAAATTATTAACATTTTTTAAATTATTAATGTTATTGGTGCCTCCATGTGAGCCCGCAGATAAACTGCGCTTTGTACTGGCACTAATAATTTATAGCACAACCAGAGCCCTGTGGTGGGGAGACAACCCAAAACACACCAAGTTTTGCCTTGTCAATGTTGCACAAGACAGTCTGTCTGTGCAGACTCCTTTTCTCCCTCTGCCCACCCCAAAACCTCACTGTGACCCCTCCCCCAGCAACTGCTGAAGAGACAAATTAATCATAATCATAAAAAATACGTCAGGCTTTTAATGCAATGAGCTACTTTACTCATTACACGGGGGGAGGAGGGGGTGACACCAGCTGTTATGCAGCACACACGCTGCCTGGATGTACATGCTCTGCATGTCCACACCCTCCGGCGCCCGGGTTAAGCGCTACACTATGACTGTGTATTACTACACAGATACGTATAGCACATTTTGTGCAGAGTACGTGCTCCGGTGTATTCAATGTGGTCTACGCAGACCAGCATCCATGGATATTCAGCATCAGCCCGTGGGATACCTCAGCCTTTCGCACACGATGCTTGTTACAGACCGTCCTTTGTACACTGGACCTGTGCGCACAGCACACGTGTGGACACTCCAGCCCTGCAGCGCACCTTGCTCCGTACCTACGTGCTGTACTTGCACAGAGGTACGTGCCACGCTCGCCGTGCCTCTGCTGATGAGTGAATCCTCACCCTACAGCAAAAGGGATCGCCTTCCTGCGCCCAGAGAAGCCGGGGGAAGGGCCCCTCATCAGCAGCCTCTCCATCAGCCTAAGCAGCAGCCCTGGGATTTACACTGCAGACTGGAAATTCTCCCCCAGCTCCTGCTGGAGGCTTTGCTGGTGCTGCTGGTGCTCCTTCTCCGGAGCCAGCCCTCCAGGGCCTCGGGCAGGAAGCGGCACAGGGGCACACAGTCTCGCACCAAACTGGTTTCCAGTGGTGCTTCAACCCCCTGCTTCCAAGACCGGAACAGCGTCAGCTCTTCCTTGGCCCTGCTCAGCCTCAGTCACTCAGCCAGCCCCTCTGTAGCTTCTCCAGCACCAGAGGGCTCAGGCACAGCGCCCGCGCCGGCACGCTTCGCTCGCCCGAGGCGAGGCAGGGCGTCCAGGCAGGCTGGACCGCGGAGCACGTGCAGCAACGCGGGCGGCTCCGGCGCTCCGCAGAGCCCTTCCCGAGGTGGCTCCCGCGACTGCCTGGTGCCCCCTTTAGGCACGGCGCGGGATCCCGCACCCGAGCAGGATTTAGCCATGCTTCCTCCACCATCGAGGGTAAAACCTCTCAGCAGCGCCCCAGTTCATGCAGGAACCAGCAGATCCTGGTACCGCAGCGCCTTTCTCCTCTCCCCTCAGGAGAGGGCAGCAGCACGGGACAAACGCACCTGCTAAGGTGGAGGCTGCTTCAGGACCAGGTTTTGGATTCTGCCCTCACTGCATTCATGCAACTGTACAAACGCCAGACCCTTTAAAACCTTGAAACCTTGAGGATGTGTTTTCCTGAGCACAGATGTCAGTGCAGAATTTCTCCTGTATTATCCTGCAGAAATACTGAAGCCTAGAAACAGCAGACAGGCAGGTATCACGGAGCTATAAAAGCACAACACGCATCGTACGCAACAGGCCCCAACTAAAGAAGGAGCAGGGACTCCCGCAGCTATCCATAGCGCACAGCTCGGCACCAGAGAACTGCACCACCCTGAAGAGGTCTGCGGACAGTTTGTTACTGCTTGAAGCTGCTACCCACAGGTCCTCACGGCGATGCTCCGAGGAAGCCCTCATCACCTGAGCATATACTGTATGTAGAAGAGGTTCTCTCCCTTTCAGCAAGTCCTCCCTCACTTTTCCATAGCAGATCTGGTTTCAACTAGTGAAGGACCAGATTAATCCTTGATGATGTAAATACAGTTGCTTTCAGCAGATGGTATCTGATATCATGGATGAATCTGTCCCACTGATTTCAGCATCAGCCTGCTGAGCTGTCTTTACAGCACCTTTGCTTCACCTGCATATTTCAGTAGTCCCTAAAAACACAGGGCACTTAATCCTCACAAAGGTGAAAGGTCATTAACATCAGCTCACGTCATGTCTGCCTGTAGCAATTTCTGCACAAACTTTCCAAACCTAAAATAATCAACGCTCAAACAAATCCTGCATCATCATCCTGCTGCCTCAGATCTCGTCAGCAAATGGCCTACATCGCAAAACTCCCCTGCATTACACCAACGCTCACTCCCCTCGCTCCACACTGTGATCCAAACGAGACTTCTGTGGTTTCTGAGCATTTAGACTGACATTAACTCCTGAAACCAAGGAAGAAAAAGACCCCCCACACACTGCAAAACAGCCAGCAACAAGGCTGCAGCCAGTTCTCTGCGGTAACGGGGCGCTGAGCCCCCACAGGTGACTGCAGAAGGCATTGCCATTTGCAGACAACCGAGAACAGATGCACCCACAGCCGCGGCAGGGCAGAGGGTCTGCAGGCCCCCCGGAGCACCACCTGCATTCACTGCGCGAGAGACGTGATACCGCAGCCCGTACGTCCTCCACATGCACGCACACGCGCGGGATTCAGCAGAGTCCTACGAGACCTACACTCAGCGGCATACCCAGCCCCTCGTCTTCCCACCCTCAGAGCCTGTACCTCCATGGCTGGGCACTGCCATGCTGTTGGCCAGCTGGTAGAGACGCTGCTGCTGCTGCTCTTCAAACGTGCTGTGTTCGTTCAGTGCCGACATCATGCGTCTGTAGTGCTCCTCTGGGGTCATCTGAGTCACCGAGTCCTCGAGCAGAGGCGTATGGGAGTTCTCTGAAGAGCAGAAAGATTTGGAGTCGTTTTCCACAAAAGAATACCACAGACAATCAGAGGCACATGCACAGGGCAAAAGAATCAGAAAAGGGGGGCAACGGGGAGTTAGCACCATCTCCCACAACCATCTCATACACGCTGAACTTGACGTACCAAGCTGCCAAACCCAGCTATCTTCATGGTCTGAAAGGTACCACTACATGGAGCAAATACCCACCCGCCACTCACTAATCCTCCAAACACGCAAACCATTTATGTACAGAAAAGTGCACAGCTTCAATTGCCACAGCACACCAGTGCGCACGCATACATACAAGGTTTTCCTTGCCTCTAGCACAGACGTATACACTTTAGCCTAAACGATAAACCAAGAACTCACGAAATTTTTTAAAGCCAAAAGCACTGCATTATGATCAAACAAAATTGCAAGCAAGCTCATTGCTCCAAAGGGGGAAAAGAGGACAGGCAGGATGAAAGACTTAACTGCGTTCTCACCCTTTCACCTTAGGGGATCCAAGTTCTTTTCTCAAGTAATACCTAAGCAGACAAACACCTCTCCCGTCCGTGTTCCCAAACACGGCTCAGAGCTAGAGACACAATAGCGTGACCTGTCACTAGAGACACGTTCAAGCACCTACTTTAGGTGATGCCGAGAACTGCACAAGAGTGATGACAGTCCACCCGATGGTCCACCTCTTGGGGGGAAGTCGCAGAAGCAGGCTGTTTCAGACCCGTCTATGTGGCTAAGCACCCCGTGGCCATTGCAGTTACACCGAGCATCCCTTCCTTTCCATCCTCCTGGCGTGACTGCACAGCGCAGGACTGAGGCTCCCTGAGGAAGGAAGGCCCTGCCTGCTCCCTGGGCAGCAGGATCCCGATCTAACAGCCAGGGAGATGAAACCACAGCAGCTTTGTGTTTACTGTAAGCAGAACCCAAGAGTAATTACCGTTTCTCTGCCCTGGCAGCTGCAGCTTTAACACTATTTTATTGTGGATCTTCCCCACAGGCAAAACCTTTTCATTACTTGCAGAGGAACTCCCAATAACTATTTAAACAGGCAGAAGGGGAGAGAGGCAGCAGGGAGGGCTCACACTACGCTACAGCCGCAAGACCACCTTATGGCACGCACCCCAGATTCTTGCTCCCCAGTCCACCTCGTTTCTCAGTCAGAGTGCTTCAGGCCCCATGACAGCTGGCTGTGATGCCAGGATGGCTCCAAAGTCAAGGCAGCAGCTCTCAGCACAGGCCACTTATTTTACACCCCTGTTAGCACTGTAACGAACACGCAGGTGCTGGGCACCTTGCCGGGAAAAGAGCTTTGGATGTATCTCGGGTGAGAAAGGGGCTACGAGACAGTCTGCTGCAAAAACAAGTGCTGTCCAAGAAACAGCACCCACAGATGTGGCTCTGCCACAGTAGCTTAGAGGCTGTTCCACTTTTGCCTCAGCTGTTCAGTGCAAGAGGTCATCAGTGGTAAGTGCTGTCTGCCACCAGACTCATGACAAAACCACGCATGCAGTGGCTCAAAACTTGGGGATGCTGTTCTCCCATGCAACAAAGAAATCATCTCCTCCGCAGGACATAGGAAGGGCCAAAAATCAACTGGACCTGTGCAAAGCTGCAAGAAAAAAAAAGCATCGTTGCATCAGCAGCTCACAAGGCACTCTTCCTCCGCAAGAAGGAAACGACTGGTCCCTCCAACTCGGGCCAGCAGCAGGGCTCAGCAAGGACTCTCACTCACCATAGCATTTCACGGCTATATCTGCAATCGCAGATCCCCGCCCCAGTGACCTGTGTGTGTGTGTGTGTGTTAGGGTGCCCAGACTGCCTGTGCAGCTCGCAGGCTCACAGCCTGCTTCGAGCCGGGAGGCACCAGGAGCTGGGCCCCTGCCCTGGGCTCCGCGCATCACTTACCAACCCGACCAAGGCTGCGCAACACTGTGTCTGTCCCCCCCCCCCCGACACCCAGGCCTGCGCCAACGCTTCAGCTCTCTCCTGATGATCTCAACCAAAGGTCTAAGAAACAAAGCCGTATGCCACAGTCCCGACTTCGGAAAATCAATGAGGGTCGTTTCTCCCCCCCTTCACAGCTGTGTCATTAGAGAGAAAAAAAAACGGGGGAGGGGGGTTAATAACACCAAATTACCATAAACTCTATCCGATCAGCCTCAGAGCAGATTTCAGTCCAAAGAAGGGGGAGGCTGGGGGTGGCAAGGGCAGGCTGAGAGGAAGGAGGAGTCTGCGGAGAAAGGCTGGATTTCCACGCTTAAAACTTGAAGATTCCACATGACTCAGCCAGCGATAATTCCAGCTCTGCTGAAGCTTTTCTGTCTGCTTTTGTCATTACCGGGGTAATGCGGGAGACTGATCTCGTCAAATCTCTCCGAGCCACCAGGTGCGGCACGGCCTCGGGCAGGGCGGCTCGCGGGGCACGGCTCTCCGGCACCGCGGCGGGCCGGGGCTCTCGGAGCAGGCGGGCTGCCCGCTCGACCCGAGCCACGCGGCGCTGCTGCGCGGCCTCTCGCCAAGCCTTTCCAAGGCTCTGCCTCCCCCGGCCAGCTCAGGAGCCGGCTTCGGAGGAGCCTGTGGGCGCAGGAGCCCCCAGGCTGTCTCCCCTCCGTTGCCCCAGGCCTGCGATAGACCAGTGCTCCCGGTACGGAGCTGCCGCGCGGGACTGCAAAGGCCATCCGACCCTTGCAAAAGGGTCGGCACGCTGCTGCAAACCACCTCGCCCCAGGTGCCACGGCAGGTCTCGGTCAGCACCTCCAGGGTCTTCGCTGCCTGAGCTGCTATCTCCTGTGCCTGCTCCCACCATACTCACCAGCGTGGGCTTGGGGGCAGTGAGGTTACTGCCAACTTCAATTTTAGCAAGAACGGGACCAAATAGCCCTTCAATTGTTTGATTTGGCAACCGAACAAGATGTGGATCCAGACAGCCCCCTGCTCCCAACAAAAACTGACGGAGGCTGGATTTGAATTGCTCAGCTGCAGTCCAGCTCCAGTTCTGGTCTACTTATTAACCAAAGATGCAGTAAGATTTTGTTTTGTTTAAAATGATCTACAATAGCAAAGAAAAAAAGAATAGTAGAAAGAGCAGCGAATGAGGTCATCAGCCCACCCCAGGGGGCCAGTGCAACATTGTTCCCTACCGTGGATTTTCCAGCACTTAGTCCAGCCTAGTTTTAAATCTTGCCAAGTGATGAAGCTTATACCAGATTTTTCAGCGGTTCCAATAGGAACAAAAATATTCTTACTGATTTTCTCTTTTTGCAAGCTTCAGTTTTATTCCACGTCTCAAAGTATTGGAGAAACAGATCTCCAGACATGCTGTTGCCACGGGAGCGAGGGTTTTTACTCGGGGAATTGTCTCCCAGGGAGAAAGCTTCCTCCGTGACCTGCCAGCACAGCCCTCGCTCGGAGCCTCTGATACGCTTGCATTTCCATATTAGACGCGAGAACGTTCTGCTCCGTTTGACAGCAGCGCCGGCGCGGCCCTGCTTCCACCGAGATAGGGCTCTCCTTTGATCTCCGGTGTGCACGCTGCAAGCACTGTGGAGGGGGGAGGGACGGCTTCTGCGCCCCCGCTGGAAGGGCTTCCAGCCCTACAGGTGTTTTTTCACTCAGTCAGAGCGGGAGTGATTTACTCGGCTGCCTCTGTTCTCCTCGCCTTGTCAGGCGCAGCCGCGGCAGAGCGAGATGCGCCGCGGGCGCGGGGTCACTTCTCCTCTTCAAAAGGCTGTTTGGAGAGGGTGCAGCTGGGCCCCGAGCAAGAGCCGCGCCGGGGCGGGGGACTCCCAGCCCCGGGCTGCACGCCCCGCAGAGCGGCCCGCGGAGCGGAGCGGCGGCACCAAGAGGCGCAGCGCACGGGCGGGGGAAGAGGAGCAGCGCACCACGACCCGCCTCCTACCAGAGCACGGCGTGGGGCTGCCAGGCCACGAACTCCGGCCAGTCCTCTCTCCCCTCTCCGCTTCGAGATCCCAAGCGGCACTTACAGCAACTGGGTCCCAGCCAAGCTCGCGGCTCCCGCCCAGCTTCATGCGTTTACAGCACTGCTCCGCAGCAGTGGTTCCCCAATTCCAGGCAGCTAGTCACCAGGGTCCCTGGGACGGCCAAGCAGCAGAGATCCTTCTGCTTCTGACCACCACCTTGCAGCGCAGAGCTGGGAACACTTCCTCCGTCCCTCCACAGAACCGGTGCCACCGTAACGCTACCTAGTTGCCAGCAGGATGGGAAGCCTCCCAGGAGCTCTCAGCTGTTCGGGGCTTAAGACACAGGAACACCAGCTTCAGCCCTGCCCTCTTCCCCATTCTCATGGCAGCGACTGGGTAGATAAGTGCCCCTACTCCCCCTCCCTCCTGTGATGATGTGCTGGCACCAGCAAAACCCCATCTTCAAACACATGCACGGCGTTGGAAAGACCAGCCCTGATATAATGTAATATATATGTATCTATAATTTTATATGTATATATTTTATAAATGCATATATATTTATATATGTGTAAATACACACATATTGCCATAAAATATATGAAATACATGTGTATGTATTTCATTTATGAATGCATATATATACACATGTATATGTGTGTGTATAAATATATAAATAAATAAATACAGAAATTCCATGCCACCTTACACTGCTTTAAAGGGTAGGGAAGGCTTTCTGAGAATAAAAAAGTGGGAGTGGAAAATGAAAGTTTGCTTTTATTCAGGGCTTCCTGGAAGCACCTCTCTAAATGAGTCAAGGGAATCCCTGACTGAGTCACCCAGAGTTAAAGAGCAGAATTTAAACCGAATGCACTGAGCAAAGCCAAGGGTTGTTTCTTATCTGCCTCACGCTGCCCTCAACCCACTCAAGTAAACAAAAATGGGGGGAAGGACAAGGGAAAGAGCAGAATGGGATCACTTGACCCTGCTGCTCCAATGGCAAAAACATTGATTTGTGCAAGTTTGGGCCCTTTACTAGGGTGAATCCGAAAACTATAGTTTGGTTTCAGACACCTTGATTAAAGTTTCACCTATTATCAGCCAAGCCAGAGAGAAAACAAATCCAAGTAACAGCAACCGAAGTACGTACTTTTACGGACCAGATGATCATTAAAGGTCCCTTCCAACCCCAACCGTTCTGTATTCATTGTCTTGGAATAACCAGACCAGCAGAAATAGGAAAGCAAACAGCAAGTGCAAGGATTGTGTTACACAAGTCTTATGCTATATGACAAATGCATTTCAGCATCCAGAGAAGCATCCCGCTGGAACATACCTGTACATCTGCTAGAAGTTTTGACAGTAACAAGAAAAGGGCAGATGAATAATTCAGGGAAAACAGGTGAAGAGTAGTAGTATATAGGGTATCTCTTCACATCTTTCAGAAAAGCCAAGTAAAAAAATATCTGGAATAATTAGTTAACAGGCACGAGAGAATTACATGAAAGAAAAGATTTAGGATGTTCTTAGGCAGTGTTAACAACATTATAGAAAGTGACACTAGTATTCAAGATCCTTTCAGAGCATGTTGCCTTTCAGATCGTGATTTGGGGGCAAGGAGTCAGGAATCAACTATATAAAGTAACATAACATAAAGTTAAGATGTAATACAAGACCCTGCAATAAATCCTACACATCATGATAGAGGTACTTATTTTAAGAAAACTTCAGGACCAACTGCTGCATACACCCGCCCTTTGGGATTCCCTGTATTGCTTAATAGAGCGCACACCTTGAAGAGTCTCGGCTGCTGGGCTCCAAACCCAAGAAACAGGATCGAGTTCCAGGCAGCCAGCCTTTCTTTTTATTTATTTTTTTTTTTAAGGGGCAAAAGAGTGCAAGTTGGGCAACAGTGATTGAGGTGGGCACTACTGACAGCTAATTAGCTTGAACTTTAACAACAAAGCCTCTAAGTGAACGGCCTGCAAAACCTCATTTGCACAACCTCCGAGACAAACTCATTAACTGCAGGCTCCATTACCCACTCCACCAGTTACAAAGAAAGTTTTAAAATTATGTTTACAGGAAGTAGCCATAAAACAAAAAAGAATATTTAAATAATCTCTAAAAAAAGAAACCTTCTGCAGATTCCATCTCTATAGGAACAGTACCATAAATGCATACAGAACAACCAGGCAGCCCTATCCTCCCTGCTAAGCTTCCCCTTTTCCTTTTAAAGGAACAGATGCCATAAACCCGGGTACATTTTCAATAATAAACATCTAGTCAAGATATTCTGCATGAAGAGTAGAAACACCCCTAAGATCTACCTCAAAAGCTGCAGCTTGCTTTTTAAATCATAATATAATTATTCTAATTAAGAGGCAATTCCCCTGCTGACTCTCCGATTAGGGAGCACAGTGCACTGGTAGCCTTCCTCATGCATCCTCAGAGCTGGATACTCACAGCTCCCGCTGCACCACCGCCTCTTGCAACCCTCCCTTCACCCCCCCCCCCCCCCAATTTCAATTAAGTTCCACTCTTAAGAAAAGAGGAAAAGGGGAAGGGGATGGGGGAGGGAGAAGCAGCACTTACCCTTCGGGGACTCGCTTCGGGCTTTCTTGCTTTCTAAAGGACACTCACTGCTGCTGTTGGGAGAACATACTCTTCTCTTGCCTAAAATTTCATCTAGAAGAGAGACGAGAAACCTGAGTATCAGATAAGCCTGTACTTTCCTCTTTGCATAATCAACCAGAGAGACTTAGGTATTTTGCTTCTCTCACTCACACACACACGCTCTACAGGCAGAGGAAAAAATATCAAAATAAGAAAAATCATCTTGAGAGCCTTGATCTGTTTTCCTAATCATGCAGTCCAAAGGCACATAATGACTATTCACACACTGATCAATGCAATGTTTTAAAGCTATAAATTCCGAATCCAGTTGATTTCCTTACTGAGTTTCATCATTTGTTCTATTGCCTTTTGTCCCCCTGGTGTTTCCACTCCTTTCATGCCCTGATGCAAAGCAACTAGGGGAGAGAAAAGGGAGGAAAAAAACAACACATACACACACACACAAAAAGCACAACACAGATCTCTGAATCTTCCTACCACACACACACACACACTCTCTCTCTCTCTCTTTTTTTTTCCTCCCTCCCTCCCTCTCTCCTCTTGAAAACCTCTAGGTCCTTAGCAATCTTCCCTCTCTAAATTGTACGGAAACGCTCAAGCCTTTTGCATTAGTGGAGCCCTACAAACCAACACAAAATATCTAATATACAATTACAGCATCCCCGAACAGATTTAAAATCAATAACCTCCCATAATAATGCTGGGGAAACTGAAAGCATGATGTTGCATATGGGCAGGAAGGAAGAGACTGTTTGTCACTGCAAGCATCAAATTCTCATCTATCAAGGGCTTGTTAAAGATGCAGCATCTTAAAAAAAAAAAAAAAAAACACTCACAAGTACCACGTCTGAGTGAACATAGGTTGGACCTGCCTATGTGCTACGCGACAACATGCACGCACAGCTTCTGCAATTTGCCTGATGCGCGTTATCAAGAAAGGTTACAAAACCCCTTGGTGCTACCGATCAGAGTAACAAAATTGTTTCCGTTCCGGGTGACCTTTCAAGCCAAGCAAGTGTCCTTCATACTCAGAGTCGCTCTGCATTACTTCAAACTCAGCTAAGCAAGCGCAGGTTCCTGCCTTCGCATCACAGTCACCAAGACAGCCGGGGTACGGGTCCGCAGCTGGCGCAGCCCGGGCAGCGCCGCGATCAGAGCGAAGGCGCAGAGGCAGCGCTGCCCGGCAATGCCTTACGCAAAGAGCAGCTCTGGAACTCCGCAAAGTTACAAGCGGCGTTTCAAGGTTTTAAAGAGCACAAGCCGCCTCCAACCTTATCTTGCTATGACCTTGTCGTCACCTAAGTTGTTAGCAAAACTAGCACTCAGAGACAACTGCGGAGGTTTGCAACTGTCCATAAGCAAAAACCAAAGTAAATACAACAAAACAGCGGCAACTGGAAATCAGATGGGAAAGCGTGGAGTCAGTCAGGGACAGCACTTACATTTTCAAAACACTTCACATTCCAGGTGCTGAGTCAGCCTTTCAATTCAGTTTGAATTTTATCAACCCTCCAGCCTCAATTTACCCATTGAGTGACTTCTCCAAAGCCACAGGCAGTATCAGCTTGGCAAGTCAGGATCAGAGCTGTGAAGTACCTGGCCACACAGCACAAGGAGTCACAAGCTGCCTCCCCATGGTCTCTTCATTCTTCATGTTGATTTTTCCTGGAAGTGTTAGTCTTATGCTGCAAACCCTCAGACCTCGAGACCAAGATCATATATTCTCCTCAGAAGTGTTCTCATCAGAGATTTGCGGTTTTGAAACAACAAAGTCCCATTGCTCTTCTTACCCATCACAGCCTAGACAGCAAAACCCATCAAGGCTGGTTCTAAAGTATTTCAGGCAGAAGAGACTCCACGGAGAAACTGGTGACAGAAGTACCAGTTATGTGTTAAAGCAGTTGTAACACAAGTAGTAAAGATTGTTTAATTTCGCAACTCCACCAAGGCACCTTGTTACCCACCCTCCTATTCCTCCTTCTCTTCTGTTTTTCCACTACAACCTCCACAAACCCACCCACCAGGCATTTACTCTGACTAGCGCCATTCCCTGCTATTCCAAGACATGTCAACAGGACGGGCTGCGAGGCCCGTCTCACTCCCACCCCACTGGACAAGAATACCAAGACTGGGCAGTAACTCTGAAGCAGTATCAGCTCCATCAGACCCATGTCTCCAAAACACCTGCCTCTGGGCGCACACACAACTGTGCAGCCGCATGAACAGCGAGGCGTGCCAGTCTGCTGGTCAGACCACAGGGAAAGGTTTGAGGAGTTCTTCAGTTGAAAGTTGAACTTGGCCCTGCAGAGACCTCTACATCAGCTTGTTAACCTCTTGTGAGAGCTGCAGTACCTTCTTTCCAGCATCTCACATTCTCTTGGTACCAAAGTACCAAATCATGCACACTAGGTTAGTATTTGTGTCGCCTTTCCCTGCCCCCCACTGTTTTTTACAGCAGTCAGATCATGAAATGAAGATTTTCCTCTCATCTTTGTTAAGGTAAAGCCCTAGGATGCATCAGAGACTGCCCTTGCCCCTAGAAGTTTGGGGACTAAACTGACACAATAGATACTAAGCACAGAAAAAGGAATAATTACCATCAGTAGCCAGAACTGAAGCAAGATAAAATACCTAGATCTAATAATCTGCCCAGATTTTAGAGTCAATAGGAGAGCACGAGACTGAACAACACCAGTCTTTTGAATTCTAGCCCAGCCTCCTAAGTCAGTCCTTCCTCTTCACTCTCCTAGCTGCAAAGCAGGGAAGAGACAAGTGCACAGTTTCATCAGTTACTAAACTCACAGATTCTGGGGCAACACCTAACTGGCAACGTATTTGTAATACAGGACCAATCCTCTCCTCACTACAACTTAAACCACACACCCAGTTTTGGCACACCACCTATACCCGGTGAACCCAGACCCTTTTATAAGACCTTATACTCCAGATTCATCCCTCTGTTCCCAAAGGCCACACATCCACTCGCTCTTTGAACCCGCACACAAAGAACCAGGACAGGGGCTGACGGGGTAGGGAAGGCAGCAGCCACCGCTTCTCTTCCCCAGACTTTGCAGCAGCAGCAAAACCAAATACACTTTGCAGATGAGTTGGCAGGGCAGCTTCTGGATGTCTTACCAACCTTACAGAGGTAGATTGTGCATTGAGACTGTATTGCTAATCACAGATCAGGAAGCCAAATGATTGGTGTTTGCTCTGCCTAGGCACCTATAAAAGCTAACACCTCACCTTCAGACAGAAGCATGGGAAGGGAGAGGATAGGCTGGGGGAGATTGGTTGTTTTTCTTTTAATCTCTGCTTTTCCCTCCTCTCTCCTGCATTCTTCAAAGCATTTCAATTGAAAGGAAGCCAAATGAGGGTAATTTTTTAATATTAAGCTGAAAATGAAAGACACTATCAGTAGAGCAGTAATGTTATGAAACTAGGCCATGGCAGCAATGCAAGTGAGGCGAGCTAGTGCTAGAGGAAGCCTCGAGCATACTGATCCCTTTCTGCCACCGGTGCAACACAGCGCTGACCACACACCTCCCCCTCCACAGGGCTCCCACGGGCCACAGATACTGCATCGCATCCAAGGCTCCTGCTCTTGGCGATGCAGTGCAGACAGCAATCCAGAGAACTTTTTGGAAATCAAGTCAAGTATTTTCCCTGAAGATCCAGCTTGCCCAGAAATCAAAATGAGTTTTATGCCCCTCTGTCCTAGGAAGGGAAAGTCTAGTTCTCACCTGCTGCACTTCTACAGTGAAGAACAACTAGAAATAGGCCAGGGAAGTAGGTCAGCTGGAGGAGGATAGCACTTCTGCCCCCATAGAGAAGCATCACCCACAGGCTTTGCAACCATAAAGGAGAATGAAACTAGATATGACAACATAGAGCTAGTCTGGCTAGAAGACAGGGCAGTGTGGATTTTGTCTGATCAGAGTCCACTTTGGACAAAATGACTACAGGCCACAGGTAGGAATGTCATATGGAAGCATCACCTCCTGTACAGCAGTACAGTAATCCTGGGTCTCCCGGCACCATACAGAGCTGTTTGACTTAACAGTCTTGTTCACAAACACATCTAAGGATCCCAAGTCTTACTACTGAAGAGGAGATTTGGAAGTCTAGGTCAGCTGGGCCAATTGCCCCAACCTAGAGAAAACACATCTCTAGGTTTTCCCAAAGAGGGAGAGACTATCTCCACTCTTTGCCAAGGAATCTGCAGCAGAGAAGATGGACCAAAGACACCCATTGCATCAACTGCAGGGTGAGAACTCAGCCCATAACCCAGTGACCACAGAGTTTCACCTGGAGAAGAGAAGTAGACAACTATGAGAAAGACACAAAATTTTTCCCTTACGATGTCGCTAAACGAGCAGACTACAGGGTGAGTCCCAGTTATGGCCAAGGGACCACACCAAGCTCTTCTCCGTGTAGCATAGTGTTATGCTACAGATACTAATAATGAGAAGAGATCAAGAACTATCTCATGCTCCCTATCCTTATCATTGGTTTTGCAATGAAAGCCTCTTGGACCTAGGAGTTTAGAGTAAACGCAGAACTGAGCCAAATTACATAGGAAATCACCCAGATTCTAATAGCCAACATCTAACAAAGCGGAGAAAAAAAAATCCCCTTTTCACCCTCCTCTACATCATTTTAAGAATAGGAAAACATCCTCGCTTGCTCTGGACTCCCCCATCAAACTTAAACCCAGGAGACAACAGTTCCCACTAACCAGTCTGAAGTGTCTTGGCAGCATCTCAGTTTATTCAGCCTTTCCTTTGGCACAAACAGGCTGCTGCTGGAAGAGCTGCTCTGCTCAAACCACTCTGGTGCTCCAGCCCTGCTGCTCAGTCTGTTCCTGTACTGAATGCAACAGGTTTGCAAGGACCCTGGAGACTTATTTCACTAGTGATGGGCTTGTGCCTCTGCCCTGATTTTAAGGAGCAGCACCAGCTTGCTGAGTCCCAAAAGGCCCAGGACTGCTCACAACAAAGGTTGGCGTACGAGGGGCCACGCAGTGGCCGCATAGCAACGTGGAATCTGGCTGCTCTTCAGCTCCATCCTTTGCCAGCAGGAATCAATGGAACAAAGGGAGAGTGAAGCACAAGGTCATGGGAACAACAGGCCATAATTTCACTGAGGGCAATGAGAATGGAAACAAAAAATTGGGGGAGCTGGGGGAAGGGAAGCAGTGGGCTTCTGGAAGTTGGGATTCTAGAACACAGTTGTGTGCCAGGTCCCGGGGAAGAGTTAGTTCTAGCAAGGAAGAGAGAAATACTGCTGGAGTTCAGCAAAGCAGACCTTGGAATAACAGCAAAGACAGCATCCTTCACCCAGCACGTCAGCTTAATGGCTTTACAGACATGGCAGGCAGCTGGCTTCAAGCCTTAGCTATTGCTCTGGGTTATCTCCTTGTTCCTTCATGCCCCCACATCTGTGTCTGTTTGTTGGCTGTCATTTAAATTTAGATTGCAAGCTCTACAGGGCAGGAAGCGTCCTTTCACTAGGAGTTATACCAGACTTACTAGTAAGAACGTTTGAAAAGGCAGAGCAAACTGGGCACTCCTGACTCAGGACTGTCCATACCCTAAACCAAGGTCTCTGCAAATGTTCAGCTGGAATATCCCTTCCCTATGCAGTACTCTTCAAGCTTCCCTTGACAAGCAACTCTTGCAAACAGGAAGAGGAAAAGGAACGACGGGGAGCAAGGAACGGGACAAGCTAATGGTCTTACTATAAAGCAGGGAGGATGCAATGTATCAAATAGCCAAAGGTTTTCCTCTTTCCTGGTCACTTTGAGAAAACTTGACCTTGACAGACTTGTTGTCCATTCACTTCTCTCAACAGCAGGCAAGGACTCCAATAGACAAGAGTTAATGGTTGTCACTCACTGATCTCAACACACTACGTAGAAAGCAATACCCAGAGGCAGGCCTTGTGTCACACACTTCTTCCTGCACATGGGTTAACTGAGATCAACATCAAAGTTGCAGGAGCAAGACAGCAGCTGAGTAGAAGGACTCCACATGTATAACAAACCAGCCATCCTCTCCTAGGCTTGAGAAGGAACCTGCATCTCATTTCTCAGCTATAACTACTAGACCATCTGCCTTTCCTCCTACCATGCAAACAGTAACCCGCTGCTTCCCACTTCTTCTTGTGCTCGCTCAATTTGCCCAGCTAGAGTCCTAAAAGGACTACCCAGTATTTCAGTTCCCAAGGAATGCAACAGAGGGAGGTGCAGGTTATGCTGGAGCCATTCACCAATCTGTCTATAATAAGGCTGTTTATTAAAGGTGCCCAAACATCCCCTCGTCTCTCATATTCCTACAAAATTCATTTTTGCAGCATGCACAGAGACACAAAAAGGTGGTAAATATTCATAGTAAGAAAAACACTCATGGAAAGGATATATAACATTTAAGAGAGATCTGGATTCATTTTATATGCTGCACAGAGGCTTTTTAGCAACTGCAAACTTGTGAATCCCTGTTCTCTCTCAGGAAAGATTTAAAGAATGAGGTTGGAAGGGTGGGCTGGAAGTTCAGGCCTTTTGGGGACTCTTTCAAGCTCTAAAAAGGAGCAAGTTCCAGTGGGTAAAGCAGGAGGAGAGAGAAGGTTTGTTATATAAGAAGGCTTAACCTCAGTTCCAATAAGGATCACGTGTCTCCTAGAGGGGCCACAACCTGCTCTGGAAGAGGTTGTTTGGTCTCAGTTTATCAATCTGAGAAATGATACCATCACCCCATTCTCACCATATCAGTTTGAGCAGGAACTGGTAATCACAAGAGCTGGGGAAAGAGAAAGGAAAAAGTGATCCTGGCAAGGCAGAGCACCAACAGGTAAAGCACCTCAACTAGATGAGGGCCTCTGCATCCCAGCTGCTCTCACCCTTCCTGTGCTGCCCCCGATGGTAAGTCTAGCATCAATGTCTCTCTTTCCTAGCATTGTACTCTTTGATGACCCTACTAAACCTGTGATAAAAAGTATGAAAATTGGCACCTTTTCTTTGACATAGACATCCTCCTTTGGCACTGGGGAAAGTCATACACCACCTGATCATGCCAAAAGGTAGACACAGTAATGTGTCACGAACACCACTCAACTCTCAGCAGGCACCTAGGTGCCGTCTTCTGCGTGTGGCCTGTGCCAACAAACCTGATATTCCTTCCAATGTCCTGGATGGCCACTTTACCTCCTCTGACTGCTCCATGGACAAGCCTCCCAACAGCTCTTTAGAAAAGCACATGCTAAGGATAGTGATTTCTGACAGAGTTGCTGGTGGAGCTGTACCTGTAGCACCATTTAAATGTCCAATTGCACTCAGCCCCTGAAAAAAACAGCGCTCCTCCAGCCCGTGACAGCTTTGACAGCCAGACTCCTTAATTCCTTTTTCTTATTCCCTTAATCTGTCATCTTTATCAGGCTGGGGAAGTGCCAGGCAGCATGCAGGAGCCCCGGCCCCGATCAATCTCCACATTACAGCTGACAGAATGGTGCTAATAACTTATTGATCTAATGTTTGCCAAGCCCCACTGGGGCTGAAAGGCTGCCATTGATTGGCTTGAGGGAAGGAGCCTCTCAGCTGAGAGCAGAGCGGAAAGCCTTCAAATTGTCTTCTTCCTGAGGAGCTCGGAGATGGAGGGAGGGTAGAGAACAGAGAGGAGGACAAGGGAACCAAAGAGGGAAGGAAGAGAAATGGAAAGGAAGAAGGGCACACGTGTCAGAGGGAGACTAAGCATGGAAAAGGAAAGGGGGAAAAAAGTTTGAGAATGAAAGAAATGGAAGGAAGAGGTCAAAGACAGAGCAGGAAAAAGGAGAAAAAGCAAAGAGAAGGAAACGGAAACAGAAGGATAACGCAGAGCTGAAAACTTGGTAAAACAGGCAGATATCCCTCCTCTTACCCACAGAAAAGGGTTAACGAACTCTTCCCAACCCTGAGCCCTACCCCTAGGACAGCTGCTCCCAAGTCCACTCACGTCCAAGTGTCCAAAGCATGCAGCAAACCAGCTCCCCAGACCAGGTCTGACACCACAAGCTCGTGCTCGCGGACAGGGCGTCCGCAGAACGGATTCCTGGTTAATTTATGAGCCGGTTCTCTGCAGCCACGCACTTGCAGCTTACTCCTTCAGCCTCCCCACCCATCCCTTACTGCTCTCCTTTCCACTGAAGAGCCCGATAACCATAGAAAAGCATCACACGTGCTCAGCACTGGGAGAAGGGTTGAGGAACTTTTCTGTGCCCCGTGGGGAAACTCGGGCTTACCTGTACACGGGAGGAGACAGCAGGAGAAGAACACTGACCTTTCACGAAGGACAGCAACGTTCACGGTCCCCTCTCCCATCCGCCCGCGGCCAGCCCAGTTTGCTCCGAAGCACAGGTGCCGGAGCAGGGCTCCAAGGCAGGGACCGACCTGGCAGCGCGTCAGGAAGAGGCTCACGGTCACGCGAGGCCTGCCAGGTTTCTCTGCCTCGGGACTCTGACCGCACAGCGCTCGTCGCGGTCAAGTCCGCGTTTTGCCTGGCCTTCTCCAGCTGTGCTGATCAGAAAGGCCGAGGCTCCAGTTCAAAACCTGGTCCCCAGGGCCAGCATCTGCCCGTCTCGTCTCCCACCCCTCCTCCCAGCGCCGCCCCCCTTCCTCTCCGGCAGGGCTTCTCCCTCACTTCCACTAGAAACCTCATGAAATTGATTGCTCGAAAGAAGCAGGGAGCACAGCAGCCGCCCAGCGCCTGCCACCCGGCCATCTAATCCCCATGCAAGACTTCCAGATACGCTTGGGGGGCGGAGAGGGCACCGCTCCTGCTGCGCAGCGGGAGCAAAGGCTCCAGGGCCCCAGGGGACGCGCAGCAGCCGAGCCCGGTGGCAGAGCGACGCGACACGCGCCGGAGCGGGAGCGCGAGCGCCGCCGAGACCGCGCTGCGAGCCGTCGGCCCGGCTGGCGCAGGCGGGGGCAGCGGCTCCCTCCCTCCTCGCCCCGCGCTCCCACCCGGCTGCGGGCGGCGGCGGACCAGCCAGGTGCCGCGTTACAATCCGTACTGGATTTCTATATATAACACCAGCGAGATGTCACCGCACCAGTGATTTGTTTTCAGCTCTCTACTAGCTGCCTGTAAGACACCTGGGAAAGGGGGAGGGGAAGGGGTTATTTTTGGAAGCAAGGAAACCTTGCTCTTTCTCAAGCTACAAGAAAAGGCTGGAGGAGCTGGCGTCCACTTCGGGTTCACAGCCGCAGCACGAACCCGCTGTGAGCTGGGCGCTGGCAGCTCCCGGAGACGCGGCCAGCCCGCCCCAGGTGCGCAGAAGGCCGGGCTACCCGAGCTGCGCTGGCGAACCCCGGCGCGCTGCAGCGCTCCCTTCCTAAAAGGGGGGTAGACGCAGCTCGAAGCGCATCACCGACTTTGCTCCCAAAGGGGCTGGCAGGGCCTCCTTAGCAGACCCCTCCTGCCCCCAGCAGGCTTCCAATTCCGACCAGGAGCAGGGCACTGAACTGCCTTGGCCCTTCCTTCTCCTGCACTGACAAAGCCAGGAACGAAACCTGAACTCTCAGGCCACTAAAATTCGCCACACTAACCTACGCCACACGGGCAGCTGCACGACACAGCAAAAGGACATGCCAAGTGTTTCCACGCTGGGCTTTCCCGCTCTCCCTTCACCTCCCAAGACCTCAGTCTGGACCACAAAAGGATGCTGGTTGCCTCCCATCCCAGTGGGCCTCAGAAGAAACAAAAATGAGCCTAAATAGAGAAGAATGGAAGGACAGCCCCCCAGACCCAGGCCAACGAGATGAAGGGCAGCGACAGGGCCCAGACCCTCGCGCTGCCTAGGTAAGCAACCGTCCTTCATTGTAAAGCATGTACGCAAAGGTGGCTGGGCTTACAACTCCCAGATGCCCATTTGGTGCTGATTTTCTGCTCAATTTAAGGCAGCAATTCAATAAAAGCTGCTGCTTTTTTGTCGTCGTTGTTTTGCTTTGTTAAGTGAAAACATGCCCGCGTTCTAGCTCATTATCGCACGCTCAGAAAACAGGCGTTCGCTGTGATTCTGTCTCTAGCCATTAGCTGTAATATCCCTGATCCCAATTCTTTTTTTCGCCCCCAATATTAACTCTTCCTTAGCAGATGAGGGCTCTAGGTTTCAGTGCGAAGCCAAGCAAAGTCACTGGGAAGCCCTCCATGGCAGGCACACTGCGTTCAGGGCTCAAAGAGAGCAAAACAACTAGTTTGGCCAGTTACAGATCCATGCGTGTGAGCTACATCTGCATGCTTCGTCAAGAAAAACTTTGAGACCCATTTTTACATGTGAATCTGATCCCATAAGGTATTTGAGAAGAGAGAAAGGAGAAATTGGTAGGATTTTTAGTTCATTTGTTTTTGGTTCCCCCCTTCGCAGGAGAGAAATTATTTAGGTGCTTGGGACCAAGACATACTGTAAAATATATTTTCAAATCCTAAAACAGAGTGCAAAGCACAAACACGCGTAA
This sequence comes from Rhea pennata, assembly GCF_028389875.1. Classification (NCBI taxonomy): domain Eukaryota; kingdom Metazoa; phylum Chordata; class Aves; order Rheiformes; family Rheidae; genus Rhea; species Rhea pennata. Next base: position 5,022,468 of record NC_084684.1, on the reverse strand, counting down.
GGGAGAAGGCACCTGTACTTTCTCTGCCAGCCACGGTCCCCGCAAGGCTCCTCCCGCCCTCCTCGACTCCCTGCATGCCCTGGCAGACTGCACTAACCAAACTGGACGGATTGGGCTTGTTTACAGACACATCACTAGCTGCTTAAAGGGGCTCTAAATCCATGTTTGATGTGCAAACTGCCAGCTTTGCTGCCGCGCCTTTGCCAAGCGGCCCCGGCTCTGCTCATCCTCGCGTGAGCGCGTGTCTCCCAGTTAAGATCAGAAGTGCCGCGTGCCGTCGTCCGCTCGCGAGGTAGGCTCCTCTGCAGGGCCAGCGCTGCGCCCTGCCTGCTGCCCGCCTTTATCTGATCCATCTGGAAATGACTTCTACGCTCTCAGTAGGCTCACCGCCTGCCCCCCCACCACACGCACGCGCTCCCCGAGGCATCTGCTCACCTTCGCAGGTGTTGTTAAGCCCCTAACAGAATCTCACAGATGCAGGCTGCTCCTGCGTGCTCCCGAGGAAACAGAAGCCCTCACATATGCACCTTTCCTTTCTTTTTCCATTTGGCTTATTATATCCCCATCGTGACTGCAATTTAATTAGCACCAAGACAAGCATTCTCCAGAATTCTCCACTGCAGAACATCACTACATGGGAAAGACAACAGAAAATCAAGTCTGCAGGGCCAAGAGAGGAGAAAGCATCCAAGTCTCCCAGGTAAACTGGCCTGGGAGCTCTGAGAGTCACCAAAGCGTTTTTCCAGGTAGGCTCCCCAAGTATTCCCCGCTACTGCGGTCCTGCAGACTGCCAGCACCCAGGTGAAGCAGCTCAGCTTTCCCTCTCCTGCAAGGGGAGTTTCTCTTTGCCCAGGAGCACCCTTACCTCTCAGCAACTGGATTAGTTAGCTCTACATTTTAAAAAATAAACAAATTAAATAAAATAATCAGGTCCAAAACTAGCCAGAGCAGTAGGAGGAGGTTAAACCTAGTAGCTGGATAGAAGCCCAGTGTAGACATAACCTAGATTTCAAACCAGGAGTTGGATATCATTTTGATCAATGAAGAGCAATAGAGCTGGCAGAGAGCCAAGAGCCCTTTTTTTTACACTACATTCCCTGACCTTCCAGAAGATTTTACTGCTTTTTAGGTCTGTATTGGAATTAACAAACATTCACACACTTGAAATTTCCATAACCATTTGGTAAACAGACATTTATCCAGGGGTTATAGAAACCAGTGTTCTCTATTTTGCAGGCACAAGCACCTCCGGTCACAGCCAGAGGAAGAAAAAGCAGCAGTGGCAGAAATTTAACCTTTACAAGCCTAAGAACACAGTACTGAAAATGCTCAATTCAGATAAGACACAGAAAAGAACAGAGTCAGAGGCAAGAAATAACGATGGCACAGATGGGTAAATCCTAAACCATAACTAAGACAGATTTCATCAGCCAGTTAAGAATTCAAAGTTACAAACAGGACAGCTCTTCCCTGAAACCCAGGGCCCCCGGGACCTAAGGAAATCCAAGTACATCGATGATAATAATTGTAATAAATCTGTAGTGCCGCAGAACAGGCCCAACACATGCAAGCCTGCTCCATGATTAAGAGATCTCTATAATACCTTAAGGTCCCCAGCGGACCCAGAGTGGCAAGATACAGCTAACATGCATCAAACACGTAAGAATATCTCAATCATTACCACAGCCAACGGTGGCTCTGAAGCCAATCAATAGGGCAATTAGATTTTATCAGCACACGCCTCTCAGCCACGTACTTCTGCTGTCCTTGCAAAAGCCTCAGTTACCCCTGCCAGTTCTGGGGCTCCAGATGTCTTATTGAATAGCACTGGCTGGAGAGAGTTCTGCTTTTTTGTAATTCTTTGCCGTGAGGAGTTTTTTTTCCCCCTCCTTTTGAGGCCTAATATCAGGGGTCACTTCAAACGAGAGTTAAGCTGTCAGCAATTCTCATCCAGACCCCTTGCTTCAGCACACATACCAGCATGGGGGAAATCCCCCCCAAACCTCTCATACTCTGGATCCCTAGAATATGGCTTCAACCCACATCTTTCCTATTCACAGAGAGGTCTAGCAGAGAGATCAGGGAGGACAACACAGTAAACAGTTTTGTTGTTCAGTCAACATCTATTCTATGTTCTTAGGCTTTTTTTTTTTTTTTTTTTTTTTTTTTTTTTTTGCCTTTCTGTGCCTCGATCGACTCATGCACCTCTACAATGTACCCAAAACCTGACAGAACACATTATGAACCTTGTCTGACATTTCTGATGAAGCTTTACTCTCTGGTAACATAGCAATACCTGCCTTTCGCCCCATTACTACTGTAGGCTAGCAATAGCACAACTTTCTCATTTTTGATAATGAACATATTTTCAAGATATTGTAGCTCTCAGATTTGCTAGTCCTAATTTCTGTAGATGCTAAACTTGCCAACACATCACAGTCACTGCACTGGTCTTAAACATACCTAGGCGATCAGATATCATTATCATTTGTCTCTACTAACTCCAGGTTATTTGTCACTCTGTGGGCCTCACAAGATCCAAAATTCAGTGACTTCTTTGGTCCCAGCTGTTTCAAGCCCTAAGCCTGCATCTCTTCTAGGCTTAGTGTTCCAAACAGGCAGCCCTCCACACCATCCCTACGTGGGTTATTAAACCCTCTGGTCGGGTCCAAGCACTATCTGAGCCTTATAGGGCCTAGTAATTTTCCAGGTTCTTCATCTTCCACCGTCTCAAACTGAGTTCTTCAGTCCCTCTGTTCCCCAAACTATCATCATCACTATGAAGTGACCTGTTTTCACTTAAAAATTAACTGTAAGCCTTCCAAAGGTAATAACACCAGTGCTGCTCTTTCAACTACAGATCTCATACGTTCCAGTAATACATCAGTCTTTCAAGCTCCTTTTGACCCGAACATCGGCTCAACTCTAGCTTGAACCCTGACTCTAATCTCACCCATAGCCAGAACTCGCAAGAGAACCAGAGGGGAACTATAAGCCATTATTTTCCATTAGCTTCAACTCCCTCCTGCATTTCAAAGACCATCCAGCATCCAGTAATAATTTTAATTTTCCAGTCCGTGCTGTTCTAAACCACAGCACTACCTCTGATCCTAGACTTAACTATAAATTAAGCAACTCTCACACAGAATTAATCATAAACCATCTAACTGCCAACTGCAACCCTCTTAGTCCCATAGGTCCTGCAATAAACAACTCTTTGTTCATGCCATCCCTGCTCTCAATCCTTTGCTTAGCCTCCACCACAGCCAAAAAGCCACATACACTTCTGAATCAAGTTTTAGTAGCCTGCACTTACCCTCATCCTGCATTCACAGAATTTGCAGTTTGAGCTGCAAAACATCCTCTGAAGTGTTTAGCCATTACTGGTTGGGACTGCATGCCTAATTTCAAATGATAAATATTAAACCAACAATGGAAAACATTTAGCATCAGATTCCAACTTATTCTTAAAGCACTGCCACTTATAGTCATGAGACACATGAGGTTTTAACAGTTCTGCATTAGCATCTTTCATTCACCATCTTCCATCTCCAAATGCCTTTCTGAGGGTGGGATTCTCATGACCTAAACACTTATGCTTGAAAGTATTCAACACAAACAGCAGACTATTGTGAGAACATTTCTTTTTCCCCTTGTAATTAAGCAGTTTAAGCAACAGCCAGTCTTGCAGAATAACCAAGCACTAACTCTCTTAAAAATTATTTATGCAGCAATTAGTTACAGCATCCTCCCCTTCCACTTTGCCAGTAAAAATAAACAAAACCAACACGTAAAACTAATAATCAGCATTAGCTAGAAATCCCAGCACACTCTGTTTCTGTTCCCTTGACCTCCATGTCCAGGTGGTGGTGGCATAGGTACCAGTTCAGCACACATTCCAAAGTCAGGGCTGGCAGGCTCTGCGTAGACTTTGGCAAATTAGTTTTCCCTTAGTCAAACAAGCATGTAGAGTGACCCAGCTCCAGACAGTAGGGGAAAGTCAGAGTTAAGTTGTCCCCGTGAGATGTGACAATGCCTCCTCCTCCCCTGTTAGCCACCTACTCTTCCCACCACCATTCCACCTACTCTTTTGTGGTCAGCTCTTCTCGAACATACCAAACCTATCACATCCCAAAAGGCTCTGCCACTTCCTTGGTGGCCTCTTGGGCAGATGAGTCCTCTTCTATTTCATTGCTTAGATTTTCACTGTGGTCAGAGCTAGAGCACTGCTCTCCTCACTGCTACATGTGTGTGCATTGCCTATGCTTTATATTTCTTACTGTTTCTTACAGTTCAGAAGCAAACCAGAAAACCTCAAAAATTCTAGCAAGTAAGAATGAAGACTTCTACCTCTAACCTTTTCTACCGCTCAACATTGATGGGAATGAAAAGCACCCTTTATATTTCTGCAACGCTATAGATCTCAAAGCATTTCAGCAGCATTGATAAAGCCCAGCAGTCTCTCTGTGAAGCAAACAACATTAAAACCTACAGACTCAAGCAAACAATTTGCTCAGCAACACACAGAAGGGAGTAAAATAGCCAGATCGTAACTCCAAATCGCCAGGAGATCGCAACTCCATATCCTAACTTCTTGCACCGGATTTCATACAGAAGAACTTCTCTCCCAGGCCAGACTGCCTCTTACTCACAGCTACCTAGAAAAAAGGGCCGTGGAGATGAGTTAAGAGACTAGGGAGATCCAGCTGCGGAAGCAAAGACAGGGAGCTGCCCATGGCTGCCTTACAGACATATCACACATCCCCCAGTTTAGCAGAACACACACTCAGGACTGAACACTACTGCAACAGCGGCCACACCAGTACAGGTTTCACTGCACTCCAGAAGTACGTTTCTAAAAAGCAGGTCAAGCCCCAGGCAAAAGGCAAAGTAGGTGCCTATACTGTTCTTAAATACCCTGCACAGACGTTCTCCAAGTGCATTAGATCTGGTGTTCACTTCCCACCTGGGTTAAATTACACAATCAACAGAAACGACTTACAAGAACATATGCACAAAGGCACATCCGTACAGATTTTCACAAAAGGCCTATATTAAGTTGCACAGAGAGATCCAATTCTGATCTGGAAGAACAGGGATCATTTGCATAAACAATAATATAACTCCCAGTTCTCCTCAGATTTTATTAATTCTGAAAAGCAAATCATGGATTCTGCAAACAAGTAGATCTCTACAGTGCTACCAGCGCCTCACTTGTTGACTGATGCACATCCACCACCAAAGTATCCCTGCCCATAGGTCCCTTACTGACATCCACAGAGGCACAGTACCCAATCCAAGAGGAGCATCCTTGGTTTCATCAGGTCAAGTAAGTTGAATCCAGGTGAAGTCCAAAAAGGTCAGGTAGCAGCTCAAAGCCAAACAAACATACTTACAGAGTGGTTGGCAGGCACAGAGGCCATGTGGGGAACCTCTGATTAATGAAATTACAAATCAAACCATGCTCTCTGCAATGCCTCTCTGCTTCAGTGGACACTAACCCTAGGGACATTTCAATTCTTTGCTGGAGCAATCTTCTTTGCCAGTAGTTTAACACAGACCAATAGATTTGAAAATAAAGCAGGGCTGAGATCTCAAAAGACTGCACCACTTTTACATCATCAAGAAATCCTTTCCATGTCAATCTTTGGACAGAGTATTACAAGACTTTACATAACTCACTCTGAAGTGTAACATGAGGAGCCACATAAAAAATAGGAGCTGCTGAAAAAACAAAAAAGAGTGAAAGAGAAAGGAGGGAAGTCAACAAACCCAAACCATCTGAACCTGCTCTGGCTGCTTACCTGCTGCTCCTAAGCCAACGTCAATGCTGTTTCTCTTGAATTCACAGCGGCTCTGGGTCTCTGGCATAACGAGCTGACGGCTCTGATGCAGGTTGGAGATGATAGTGGAGAGGTCGTTATCACGGCTGCAACAGAGCAGAAAAGCACCAAGTTAAGGAAATCCTATTTGCCACCACATTATTGATTTTTTGTGTATATACGTAAGTGTGTGCGCGCGCAAGCTTCTTTTGTTTGTCCCTGACATCTCTGTATTGCAAGGAAGGTTCTTCCCCCTTCTACTCGTCAGGTTATGGTAGCCTCCTCTAGTTTTTGGGAGCAGAGACAAAGCGTAAAGCACTTCCCAAACAACGTAAAGGACTCTGCAGGTGCCAGAGCTCCTAATTTTAGTTTTGCCAGATATAACTTGCATGGGCCAGAATTAACATCTCAGATGGAAAAAAACAGTAGTATAGGAATTGGCACATCTATTGCAAATGAATAGGAAACTTTAACTTAAATAATTGACAGTTTTCTATCAGCTGCCACCTTTTTGTTCTAAAGAAGGTAAGTTTTTCTATTGCATCACTATTGGAACACAGTACTACTTTATTTACTTGAAAGATGGTGGGTTTCTCTCTAAAGAGAAAAACTATGAACCTGGCCATCAGCATCATCTGTAGTAAAGATACAAACTTATTTACAAAATTAATTTTCAACTCATCATCTAGCAGATCCTGGAAAAAATGCCCTTTTCCTTTTGAGGCAAGGACATGCATTAGAATGGTTAAATGTTATTTTGCCTGTTATTCTTGCACCCAATTGCTGCTAAGTAGGCTAGTTTAATCTCCCCCCCTCCACCATTCTGTGGAATGGGAGAGAGGGACAGCATAAATACAAAAAGATGTTCACTGTAGCAGATAGTACTGTTCAGCTGGTGAATGCTTTGGACTCCAAACCTCTACCCTCTTGCATAATATTTCTGAAAAAAAAAAAAAAGGATATACAAACACAGAAGAGGAAGAACAAACTAAAAACATATACATGCATCTAAAGGGAAATACTGTAACATATCCCTTTTTTGGTTTGCAGTACATGTTAAATCACCCATCTTTCTAGCACAAGGTGCTTGCCCCAAGCTAAATGCAGCTATTTTTCTTCCTCTTCTCTTTCTAAATGAATATGACAGCCAGGAAAAAAAAAACACACTTACAAAAACCTATATATATTAGAAATATAGCCCTCCCCCCCACCTCCGTCCCTTCCAACCTCTACTCACATGACGAGCGCACCCACTCTGTGCCGCTGCGACACACAGCACATGACCACCAACCCACTGGTGCAGAGGAGAGTGTCCTCACCTGGGACCAGCAGGGCAACACCGAGGGTGCATTATCAGCAGAATTACCTAGCAATGATCTTCCTTTAAATATCCCCCTGTGACCCCCCCCCACCTCCTCCCCACCTGCTGCACCCCCACCTACAGGCTATCAGCACCAGCAACAGGAGCCGATCTGCTCAAATGCTCCGAAGAGCCCAGCCCCGGTGCAGAAGCAGGGGCTAATCTGTCGTCTAGCTCTCTGCTAATCAGATAAGTTTATGACAGAAAGTCTTTAGACAGAGGTACTTTCAGCGGGCGTCTGGCTCCAGATTTTCACAGGATGTAGCAGACAAAAACAGGCTCTCATTTCAGCAGCCACTGTCATGTTCCCTGCTGCTCCCCCCACACACTCCCCCACCCCCAATCTCAGCACCGAGGTAGGATGCTCAGATCTCAAAGCCTTTGAGCACCCATTGCATCTTCCTCCGCTAAACCAGTTCAGATACCTCCTTATGCAAGCAGAAGGCTAATTACTTAAGCAAGCCCACAGGTGAGTGGGAAGCCCATTTCTCCTGTGCCAAGCAGTTTTGGGTCTTATCCTCTTTTAGCTGCCACCTTTAAGATGCATTATGCAAATATTTTGGTGTCTTAAGTCATTTATGGGATTAATGTGAAGTGATTATCAGTTCTTTTTAATCATGCTAATCAATAACTGGATGTCAGGGACAGAGGACAAATGCAGATAAACGCTGCCATCAGCACAATGCTCAGGAAAGGGCGGAGGAGATGAGGGAGTAGTGCAGAGGGAGGAACACAAGGAGTAGGAAGAGAAAAAGTGGGATAATTACATCTTTGCATTTGCAGTGTCTTGCATCCCAAACACGAGTCCAAAGCACCTCTGATATGTAAACACATTAACAGACCTATGAAAAGGAATTGCTTTTTCCACCACTAAAATGCAGCTGCCTCTCCCTTCGGAAAAGGGTATAGCAACTCCTTAACATGAGTTGATTTTCCAAAATGCAAAGAGTGAAGAACACTGCAATATTCCCACTGTAAATTAAAAACAGGAAATCTACATGGTAGGAAATATTATCACACCAGAACTGTTATTTTTTAATCCCCAAACATATGCTTTTAGGAGATTTTTCCATGGCCTTAAATTTAAAAGTATCATGGTGCAGGAAGTAGTATCCTAGCAAGACACAGCTCAACACATAAGCTCAGACTAAAGGGCTGACAGGTATACTGTACTATACAGGCTTTGAACTCAACTCCGTCTACCTGTGCAATCAGGCAAGATCCCGGGAAAACATGACTTTGCCAGAAAAACCTTGCAGAAGGCAAACTGATTACCAAGATGACACTGAGAGAAAAGGGAGGAAAGCCTGGAGATAAGGCAAACAGGCTGAGACAGATTCTAACACAGCAGACTGACCCCAGGAGCTGGTCTGCAGAGGCAGTTTGAAGCAGAGTATGCCTTTTTCTCCCAGGCTTGCTCTCTACTTAGCAGAATGGGACATAGCTCATAGCTGGGGCTCAGTCCTGGAGTAACAAAAAAAGTGAACAGTAACCAGGGCTTCATGAAAATTTGAGCTACTTTTCTGTTTAAGTCAAGGCTTTAAGCAGTTTTTTAAAACATTGTAAACCAAGCTGACCACTTAGTATAGTTCCACACAGCTGCAATCACACTGTGGTGGCCGTGTGGACTCTCTAGTAAGGAACATGCTTGCAGAAGACTCTGCTTAGACCATAGGGGACCTTCTAGCACCATGCTATGACAACAGAATAAAATACCAATCTTTGTTCTGAAGGTGCAACCTCCAGCTTATGCCTGCATGAGAGCAAACTAACCTGGTCTCAGTTCTTCAGGGGCTCCTCGTGCCTGGTTAGTCGAAGTCCTTGCCAGGAAAAGGGGCTCTGCACAGATAGCAGCCATTTTCAGAAACTGCCCTGTTCAGCAGGGGCAGCCCGATCACCCGCGATCGCTCGCCCCTCTGGAATGAGGCGCACCTGGGCTTAGATCAGCCCGCACACCTGGGCAGGGCAGCCCCAGGGCTCCCCGGCGGCCGTGCTGGCCCCTGCCTGGTGTTGCAGGTCTCTCTGCCTAGCTTGTCGCTGATTCCTATCCCTTCACCCTAACCGTTGGCCCAGGACTCTTGCACTCACTGTAAACCTGTAGACAGGGCCTGGTTCAGTGCATATCAAGGCATATTTCACAGGCGAGCCTGGTAGGCTGGCTCAGGCACTGCGTGCACAGCACCCTGGGCTGCGCAGTGCAAACCATACCCTAAACGACAGGCACAGCACAGAAATGAGACTCTCGCCCTCAGCCCGGTTTACGGGGTATTCTCTGTGTGTTCAGCTTGCTGGCGATGCATGAGAATGGTGTTTTCAAAAGATAGCAGTCCCTTAGCAAAAAGGCTCTTTTTTCCTCCAGGTTTACACTCTCCCTAGTCTGCTCACAGTAATCCTGCCATATGCAGAATGGGCAACAAACTTACAGCTCAGGGCTCTACCAGGCAGAGCCAACACACCATTACAGATCCCTCCCTTGCACACAAAATAATATCCAGCTTGCAGGATCCCAGGTCAAGAACCAGAACATACACTTCAGGGATACCAAGATACACATCTTATTGCCTAAAACTGCGGTGCTTGGCCTGGCACAGTGATTTAACAGAGCTGAAAGCAGGGACCTAGACTCACGGGAAGGGAACAGTTGTTAAGGGGATTGGAGAGGGCAGGTCCTTGCTCTGTAGAGGATTTCCCCACCTGCGTGCTGAAGTTAGTAACTCCACCCAGGTGCTCACTCGCAGCCCCAGCAGAGGCAGAGTCGCACTCTGCTTCTCCTTCGTCTCGTCTCTGAGCCGCGGCTGGGTGCCTGTTAATGCAGGACTTCCCCATGCATGCACAAGCACACATGCACACAGAATCAGATTAAAGGTCTGATCCCTTCCAGTAGCATAATATTATATTTTAAAAACCGGATTACAGAAGGGGGCTTGAGCAAGATACAGATCTCCTAAAAGGTCAAGGAGACAAATAGCCTTCTGTAGGGCTTCAGGTTGTTACGGCAATACCCAGTTTGCACAAGTTTTGGTAACAGCTTGGGGTCCCACAGTCAAAGAGAGGGATCCAAGCAGCAGAGGTGCATGTTCTGAGGCATGGCAGTTTTGGCACTTTTGTCTCACAGAATCAAGTTCTGTTCCTGCAGTAAAATGAAGGGTAGAAAACTGAGTACTTACTGCTAGGGATTCCAGGAGGCATGTGGCTGGTTGGCCACATCCAAATTTGCTTTCAAAACTGGAAAGCAACTCAGTGTTCCTGACAGTCTCATGAGACCTTGTGACATCTGGCTCAACATGTTAGAAGTTCTGCTCCTAAGACATGTTTTTCAGATATTTCTACTATTTTGGTGGCTAAAGATACACAAAAGAACTTGCTACACTACCAGACTTTTGAGCCTGAATTTCACATCCAATACACATTTGACCTCAAACCATAATGCTAAGCTTCACCCAGCCCTACATCTGGACAGTGAATCTAAACCCCTCTAGTAGAGATGAACGCCTTTTGCCACTTTCAGTCACAGCCACTTCCAGTTCTGTTGCTTGTTCTCTCTTTGAATGCATCATCCTATTTTTGCAACATCATACTCAGCAGCTGTGGAGAGGAGTTTAAAAAAAAAAGTATGAGGACTTCATGTGGCAAACAAGAAGTGAGTTCTGATGGCTAATGAAGGAGTGAGATCCTTTCTTCACAAAGATGTCCCTCCTAATAAGAAATAAGGGAAAGGTAGCAGCTACGTAACAGCACTATAGACTCCCCCCAAGGCCAACTCTGCAGCTCTGAGAGCAGCTGCAAGTGGCACAGACCTTGCAATGAACCTGGCCTCATAAGGAAGGCTCTGTACAAGGAGTAAAGTTGGCAGTGATGGTGTGCAAGTGCTTGTTATTGTGCTCCATATAGCCTAAGATAAGTAATCATTCCATCAAGCATGCAGAGTATATCTGTCCTACCTTTGCCGTGCCCATTTATCCACTGAAAAGACTATCTTAGGCTTTTGCAAGCTGCTTTCCATCTGACAGAATTTCCATTCTGCCACTAGGCTCCATGTTGCTGCCAAAAGCAACAGTTGGAGAAGTGGCTGGATATTATTATGGGCAATTTTCAAATCCTAATGAAGCCAGGGCACAGAAGCAACAGATTGATTTACCAGGAATGCAGAAAGCTGTGATAAAGGTTTTGCCTAAGCCACAAGCAGCTCAACAGTGCACCACAACTCAGGACATGCATGGTGCAAGCACCAACCACAAAACTTTAAAGGTCAAGTCCAAATGGCTCCTTTACCTGGATATGGTATGAGCTGAAAAGCAACAGATTGGCCACCTGACCTTGGAGGAGAATTCTAAGAAAACTAGATGCTTGACCTATTATACTGGAAACAGAGAAAGCCCCAAGGGAGCACACATGCAGCAGGGGCTTTCCACAGGTTCCATGTTTGGTCTGGGAAAAAAGAAACCAAAGCCTTCCTCATCCTGGGCCTCACACCCAAATCTAGTGAGCCCTGGGCACCAGGAGTACAGTTAGGACAACAAGAATACCTGTGCAGCTCAGACACAGATCAGAGCTGATGGTCTAAAATCCCCTGTCAAAAGGAGCCCCCTCTGCAAAGCAGCAGTGAGACCTACAAATAACTAGTGGCTGCAAAATTACCATTGTAGGAAAAAACAAAATAAAAAAATCACTGTTAATGTTCTCTGCTTATGTTCTGATTGCATAAGAGAGAACATTAACACTGCATTGTCTGTGTTTAATAGAATTAACAGGTTGTCTCCCTCCCCCAAAGCTGATTGTTCTGATGAGACCTTCTGTAATAGCAGCATAATGGTCCAATAGTGTTCATTTGATATCTCCACTGCTTACAGGAGAAGGTACTCGACAGGACAGATGGCCACATCAGTGGCTGGTAGAAATGTCACCCAGAGAGAAGGTGTTTATTTGGGAGAAGATGGCACTGTAACCCAATGATTAATCTCCACCTGCAGAAACACCTGAAGACCACTATCAATACTGCCATTTCTGGCATACATTGTATGAGCAACATCATCTAGTCTGGCTAATAAGCTACAACATGTGCTCGAGAAAGGAGTGTATGGTAGAGACTGCCACTGAACTGTCGAATTTACTAAGTGTGGCTGTCCCTTGGGACCTATAAATGAATTAGGAGCAAGCCCCTTCAGGGATGCTGTGGCAACCAAACGTGCAGCCATCCTGTGTGACTAGCTTCTAGGAGCAATAGTCCTTTTTTGAGCAACATCTGCACAGAAGCCTGAGATTGGCAGTATTTGAAGATGACAGCTATTGCTCCAAGACCCTTCTGGTCCTATCTTGTCCCCTGGTCCTCGTTCCAACTAGCACTCAGCCCCCCGCTTTGCACCCTCACCCTGTCACCTCGCCTCACTGCCAAGTGGCCCCGGCAGACCAGTCCCTTACGTCTGCTGAAGCCCACCTTCGCAGCCTCGCAGCAGGGCCAGCCCGCCAGCACGCTCAGCACGCAGCCACTTAAAGAGGGGACTGGATGAGGCCAGAGCAGACGCCTCAGTCTCTTGGCCTCTTCAGGGCTTGGCTGCTGAGTGAGGCTGAGCAGAGAGCTACCGTCCAACGCCCGGGCTGCCCTGTCCCCCGGGCACGCGAATGGAGACCTCCCGTTGTTAAGGTGCTCGTGTGGGGGCAGCTTCCGGTGCTTGTTAGCCCAAGCCGGATTCAGACTGGGAGCAATGCCTTTTAGACGTGTTTCGCTTACAGACATTAGCAGTGACTGCATCTTTAGCAGGGAGAAGGATGAGGAGACTAATGGATGGAGACAATTAACCAAAATATAAATCAGTGTCAGAGTCTCTGCATCTAGCAGAGGCAGCCAGGCGCCTGCAGGGTCTGGTGATTCTCGCAACACACTGCTCAAAGTGACTGCAAAGAGTGATTGCAAAGAGGGAGAGGGCAAAAGCTGGTCAAAACTCCAGTCACTTTCAAGAATGGCCGCCTTCCGTCTGCTGCCCCTCTCCAGAATAAGGAGGCCACGGAAACAGCAGCACCTCACTGCAGTAGCCGTACGTACTCCTCACGGGGAGGGCCACAGTAAACCCCAGGCGTCTCTTCGGAGACTGTCCATCCGGCAGCCCGCCGGCAGGCAGGGGCTCGCTCTGCCCGTGCTGACCAGAGGCCGTGGGCGCTGCACCAGACCTGCGTCCGTATTCCCCGGGGGAAGAGCCGGCACAGCCCTGCAGCACCGATCTGCACGTTCACACACACGCGGGCAGCTCAGAGCGCGGCAGAGCTGCAAGCGCACACGCCCCAAGCGCTCACTGCTTCGTGTCAGGGGTACAAGAAGTGCAGGTTGCTCCGCACAGGGCGGATTTCACCTGCGGTGCAGCACCGTTCAGCAGCACCCTCGCTTGGCTCTCAGACCTCTCCTGTGCATCCAGAAAGGCTGCTCCAGTGGTTAGGATTCTCAGCACAAATTTGAAACTCTAGTTGTCAATTCTCTGCTCCAGTTCCCTGCCCGGACTTCCCTGGACATGTCACTTAAAACACGTTGTGCTGCTGTTTTCCATACATGCAGGGATGCTATACTGCATAATAGCACTGTCAGAGTGGGAGACATTAAACGTCAAGAGGCATCCTAGACCTACAGCAATAGGAGTTGCAAATATATTCAAGATGAAAAACAGGAAGTGATGATCTTAGTATGCACAAAATTACATAGATCCAAAACCTACAAGACACTTAGCTGAAAAAATGGCAAATGAATCTAACACTGGACCACAGAGTGTTCTGCTGATATTTAATCAGCTTAAACTCAAGCTGTGAAACCCTGTCAGAAATGTATGGGTGTCTTTGAAGAGATGCGAAAGGAGATTGATGCCAGGTCTGGAAGAGGACAGAAACTCAGAAAAGTAGCACAGGAGGAAATGAGACTGAAAAATATTTCTTTTTAAATATGTTTCACCATCTCTCCATCCCCTTAACGATCACTCAGCAACTGCAGGGATTACATTAAATTTTACTGATCAATACAGTTGCTATAAAACTGTCCCAGCCCTCTACCCCTCCCTACAATAAAGAAAAAAAATCCAATATGCAAAAGGAGAAATGTCAGGGCTTGCAAGGGAAACGACGCAAGGGTGTTGATCGAGCCCGGGAAAGCCGAGATCGGTGCAGGTGTGTGCCTGCGCAGCCGCCACACAGACCCTCCTGTGCCATCCTGCGGAACGCACGTGCGGTTCCTCTCCTCCCTCGTTCTCAGCCTGACCGGATGTAGGTCCGGTTCAAGCATGTATTTCGGCGGTACCGCTGCTCAGCTAACAGATTCACAGACTCTGTTTACTCCGCAGCAGCTTCCTCCCGCGTATCATACGCACCCGTTGCAGCCGAGTGCCCTGCTCGGCCAGGCCGGTACAACAAGAACGATAGGGAGTTTGCAACTCCAAGACGACAACATTCCCAGGCCCTGCAGCAACAAACGTCCCTTCTCCTTCTCTGTCAGCCTCTTCTCCCCTCTCCTCCTCACCCTTCCAAAAGACACGTTTCTGGTGTGAGGATCGGAGCAGTGTCACAGCCAGGCTGTTGTCAGAATCATTTAGCAACAAGCAGACAGTGCGAGTGTGTTGCTCAGGGCTACCCAAAGCAGAGCGTACGCCCAGGGACAGGACAAGCATGTAAATCAGTCAGTGACTGTGTGAAGGGAATAATGAGCTTTTTATGGAAGCCATTAAGAGGAAAACCCAGATTGGTCTATAAATACTGTTGCATCATTATAGCACTGAGAAACAACCTTATGTAACAGCATGACTATGTAATGCCAGAACTGATGTAAAATAACCACTCAAAGGCTCTCACTTTGTTTACTTAGTATTTTTTTAAACCAAAACAAAACTAATAACCAATTTCCAAAACAACATATGCACTCCAGACCAGACCAAAACAAACAAACAAAAAAAATCCTTTCCTTCCATACCATTCACAGATAAATTTGGAGCTGCTCAAAAGGACCTAGAAAGACAGACATAGCTACCTGGGGACTGGCAGCCTTTGTGCTGCTGCAAGAGAAGTACATAACTACAGCTCCCACATAAAACGCCACCAAGGCGCTTCCTTTCTCTTAACCTGCAATGTCCAGTCTCCGTGGGCCACTTAATCACAAATTCATTGATTTTAAGCCCCAGAAGGGACCATTATATCTACCTCATCTGACCTCCTGCACAAAACATGTCAGAAAATCTCACCCTATCATTTATGCAGTTAGTAGTGGCAGCTCAGAGTGAAAAAAAATGTGACTTGAGTCTCTGCCCACCAGGAAGCCAACAGAGTCCCTACAACTCAGAACCCAGACCACATTTAATCCAGCGGTCTAGGGGCAAAATATTCTGTATTCCCAAGAGCTGATGAATTCTCTCAGCTTCTTCCTTACTACTATGTAGACTTTCCTACCCAGAGAAATAAAAAAGCACTTTTTGCAAGGCGACCCCTCTGATTCCCTGCCACGTGCGCAGCACCCAGTCTCGGTGCAGAATTAACCGTCTTCCAGGCCAGCTGAGCTGAAGTTCTGCAAAATAACTTTCTCCTCAGCGTGCCTTGGTTTGCCCTGGAATGGCCTTTGAGTGCCAGAGGCCCTTGAGCAGACAGGCAAGGTCAGTGTCTCTGACAGGGCCAGGCTGTAAAACCAGGGTCACTGAGTCAGCAGGAATGGGGAAGGGCTGTGGATCAGGGAAAGCTCACGGCTCAGGCTGATCCAGGGCTCTTCCCCGCCTCCCTCTCCTTGCACGCAGCGCAAAACATCCAGCAGCACCTCCTTAACCATGCAGCGCGCAGACAGCACCTTTCCCCTCAGGTCGCTGGTGGGCAGAACGGCCAGAGCAGGATAAGACCTAAAGCTGGGCGCAGGAGGATTTGGGTCAAGGATTTGAAGGCGGTGATCAGGCGACTAACAAAGAAGTGGATGGGGTGGGGGTGCCGGGGGAAGCAGCAGCGCTTGCTCGGCTGTTAAAGCAGAGGCAGCAGGACCCGCTGGCAGCGTGTCACTCGTCCGTCAGAGACGGGCAGATGAGCCCCGGGCAAGGAAGCTGCAGGCAGGCGAGCATGCGTGCATGCCGCCCTGCGGAGCAGAGGGGCTGCCTCCGGAGGCCAGACCTGTCGGCGCTTCTCCCTACCTCCATTCCCACGCTGCAGGGCCTCTCCGGTGCGAGCTGGGCAGCCCCAGCCCCCCGGCCTGCCGTTTCGTGGACTGCAACGTGGCGAACTGCTGGGGGGCAAGCTAGCCTACCATGCACTTTCTGGCTTCCTCTCTCTATTTCCTGAGCTCAACTCCAAGTTCTCCATTTGCCACAAACACCTAGACCTAGCACCCACCTGGCAGCTCGTGTCTGTAACTATCAGATTGTTCAACGCCTCCACATGTTGAATCAAGGGCAAACTGGCCCTGCTTTAGTCATGAATCCAGCCTGGGGCCAGCTGAAGCTAATGGAAAGACTCCCATTTACCTCCAGTGTCGCAGGATTAAGCCATGTCCCCTGAGACTTCCACACGCTAGACAGAAAACAGGCACGATTTCCAGCAGGCAGAGCTTGGGGCGCAGTTGTCTCTTATTCCTTAGAGCCCTTGGTTATGTTCTTATTGCTCGGTCTTTTGGTTTCCATGTAACATTCCATCACTGTTAAAAGACTCTCAGTCACTCCTGGCCCTTCTCAGACATCAGTCTTGATAGACTTTGCAGACAGTGATTTATCACACTCCACTTTGACTACACCTGCCTCTCAGGTGTCTCCACCTTCTGCTGAGATGTCACCCGTCAGACACAAGCAGAAAGGGAAGTAAAGAGGAAAGGGAAGAGGGAAGGAAGGGTGAAAAAGTATTACAAACTAAAGGGAGCTGAGAGGTCTGAAAATCCCAACTCCAACCCTTGGTGATTCCTCCCTAATTCTCCCTGCAGACTTATCTTGAAAAAAAAAATCCTGAGCAAAATGTTTACAAAACTTCATTAATGCTCATGACAGTTCATACAAATGATTAGTAGAACTGGCAACTCCAAAATGAGGTGGAAATAAGTTTAAAGATATTTTTATTGTAATCCTGCTTCACCATTAAGTGCTCTGCAAGCCCTTAAATAAAAATAAGATGGAACAGCATCACACTGATGCTGGACTGGAGATAAGAAAGAGAAGAAGCATGGAGATGAAGGACAGGACCAGTCTATCATAATGGCAACTTATTCTGATGGACAGTTTTGACAAGTGCCCATCTGTTAAGGTGCCACAAAAGCATTTAGCAAGGGGAATGCCCATCCTAGATATTTCAGTCAAATTTCCCTTCTTGTCTTCAGTAATGTAGATAGGGCCTCTGAGTTTGACAAACTATCAGAAAAGCTTAATGCATCTTGAATCTTGCATTTCCATCACAGTTGTAACTTTGGAGCCAAAAAGCCTACTGTGCAGCAGGATAAAGACACAAGGTGACTTCTGTGAGAAGAAGAGGGGCACAAGGCGTATTAGGAATAAAGAGGGCATGGATCCACTTCATAATCCCAAACAAAACAGGGTAAACCTTAAACACAGTCCCTATATTACGCCTCCACAACTAGCAGGATACACTTGCCTTCCAGATGAGATACCTCGTCCAGACTTGTTCAAAATACAGGAATTACAAAGGCATGGCATAAGTACTGTGCAAGACCAGCAGACTCTCTTCGCCTGACTAACATATTTTTCTTAGTGCAGGTATACACCTAAATATATGCATGACTAGTCCCTTAAAAACATCTTTGACTTCTACCTCCTACACACACACACACTTATTGCACAGCAACCCGACAGAGATTCACAGAGTTCAGAAGGACTTTCCTTAATTGTCCATCTTCATCAGCTTACCTGACGCCACCACTACAAGCAGCCATACGTCTTTCCTCTGAACATTCATCAAGTCTATGCTATTGATCAGACCCTGACCACAGTCTGCAGCTCAGCTTGCTCACTAAAAAAAAAAAAAATCAGTAAGACAGAATAAGGAATAGGGAATAAGGAAGGCAACTACAGCAAACAGAACAGCAGGAGGGTGTCTACCTGTCATCGGGACCTTTGAGTTCTACCACAACGCCACTGTCACCACTATTTAGCAACCAGTATCTATAACCTTCTCTCCAACAGCACTGTGTGCAGCTCATTATAGAACAAATCAACCAGCTCAGAAGCCTGCCTTAAAGGTTGTTGGCAGGGCAGAAGTGATCTTAAGTTCTTGCAGAAATGTGGTTTTACGGTGGAGGGTCACACACTTTCTAGCCATTGCCAGTTAAATGCATTTCACGCATTTCTAGGACTGTCTCCACCCTGCTGTTCCTCTGCCTCCTCACTATGCAGACCTTGTGCGCCAACCTCCTCCATCCTCTGCTTCAGGGATTCCTGCAGCTCACACCAATCCGCCCCTCGCCCCCGACCGCTGTGTCTCTTTGTTTTCCTTTCCATCCCTTCTGGCAGGGTGTTCCCATTTAAGTTTATACATCCTTCTTTCAGCTCCCCAGTTTGTAACTAACACCAACCCAATCATCCCAGCTTATTCCAAATCTCCTCAAGTTCCCAAGGCCTCCTATGATGGATCCCCAAACTCAACCCTGAAAAAATACTTCTGAAAATTCTGTTCCTTGTCAGAATCCAAGTTACACCCAGCCTCACCCTCTGAGCTAAGCAGCTGCTTCTGCTGCATGCGTGCAAGTGCAGAGAAGGGCCAAAAGATTCCTCTGCCTGCAGCACCAGGCAGCCTGGAGGTCCTCATTTTTTCCTGACAGTTTTTTTTTTTAGCAAGTCTGATTTGCAGCAAAATCAATGGGCTTGTCCCTCTGATATGTAGAGTATTCCCTGAATTTTTGGACTTGTCTGGATGCTATGTTCCAACGTTACTGAGTAACAGACAAACAGAAATGTTTTGCTCAGCCAGTAAAAAGAATGTGTCGCTGACATGCAGCTGGTGTGCCTGATGGATATAAGATCTCTTTAAATATCCCAAATTCTACTCATTTTCTCAATTCATTAAGCAGCCTGGTTTGAACTGATAAAATATTAAAATAATTTTCAGGTAAGTAATTTTAAATGGGTGATAAGGTACAAGTTTAGACAATGAACAGTGAGAACTGATGGTCTGCAGGGATCACATATCCAATGTATTAAGGACAAGACAGACTTAAATTTGAATCCTTCTAATTTCACAGGAGGATGGGAAGATGGAGGTCAGAAATCTGCTATTCCAGAGACATGTGCTTGAAGTTTTGATCCCGCATGCAATCTAAAAGCAGAAGAGTATCATTTGCTTTTCCATCTCTGTATGGACTGAAATATAACAAGAATGCTCTCCAAAACTTTTAACCAAGCCTATGTATATCTCAAGAATATACCAATGTCTCAAGATGCCTTCACATGCTCAGTTTATTCAGAATTCTTTCTGTTGCCTATCAAAAGGTTCATTATATACTGCACCCATGGTATACTACACATTATTGTAAAGAGGTGACAACTATGAAGAGCATTACTCTCGCATAAACATACCCTCTTGCCTTGTAGGCATCTAAAAGATTTTCTCACTTACCTTATTATATTCTTCAGGCTTTAAAATGAAGGCTAAGATCAGTTTATCAGAGAACTATTCACCTTTATCATTCCTCTGAATTGCTGCGAGCACATAAATGGTCCTCTTTTTCTAACCCATCCCAATAGCTAAATGAATCATTCTGGGAATGAATAAGAGAGCAAAAAGTACTGCTAAAATCTGATGAAATAATACACTTTAATACTCTTTAGCAAACAAATGGATGCTAATTCTCTCCTCGCTGCTTTTCCATTCTTCCCTAAAAGTATGTTCATCCCAGGATCTGCACAAACACTTGATCTATGGGAAAGACAGAAGCCAAAACCTTTCAGGTAAGTCCGCACTACATGACCCTTGAAAATCCCAGACCTAACTCGCCCACTCACGTGGGCCTTGAGGAGCATCGTGCTAACGGCCTCCATGGAATTCAGGGAACACTGCCGCAAGCAACTTCTACAGCCAGTCAGTGACTGACCAGTAGCTTCCAGCAAGACAGCCTCCAAGACTGACTGTGCTTCCTCCCAGTACAGGTCTTCTTAGGCTGTTACACCCACAAACAAAAGGAAACCATATACTCTATAGCACAGTAACAGAGGTCTGCCCAGTTGCCGTCTAAGCTGAGGGAGCATCAGGCTCATAATAAACATTTAGCAGCTCCTCCCATTTCATCTCAAAATATACATTATTAAATCTTCACATGGATTTTCTTACACAACAGGAGGCTTAGCTCCATGGCTGAACCTTCCAAAACGCTCTTCTTTCTGACACAGAATGTTCTTGTTAATGTCTATCAACTGTGTCAATTTGGTGTGGATTTATACTATTTCTCTTCTTCCAGTTAAACAAAAGAACAGTTCTATTTACTTGCTGGGCAACTATTGTCTAAAATCAAACAGGTATGTCGCTGTTTGATGAACAAACTGTGTTCACCCAAATGGAAAGTCTTTTCCTTCCAACATACTGTCTCCACATAGCCATGCCTTGACTGCCAACAACAGTGGCATTAGCCAGGAGGTTCCTTGTTTTTATTGGCTTTGCCTTCAGGAAGCATGTCCTGGTTCAGAGTTTTAATTTTAACAGTTGCAAAGGTGAGGACTCTTTGTACATTCCGCCAAAATGAGGATTAAATCATTTCCGTAGGCAGTTTAAGTCCCAAAGCCACAGCAGAAATAATCTAAAAGGGCCAAATTCAGCTTTGTGTTACATAAATGTCCTTCCCATGCCAACCAGAAGGCAAAGTTAATACACTCAGTATTAATACACTTCACCAGGAATTTTCTTAGCTCTCTATAGCACACAGTTAAGAGTCAGCTTCACAGCTGTCCTCCACAGCCCCCATAAACTGTGGAAACACCTCCACAGGTCTACGTACAGCTGATATCTCACCAGTCTTCTCTGGACTAACTTAAAACACTTGGGCAAAATCTGGCTTATTCAGCTTAGTTCAGTTTACAATCAGCCTTTTCCAGTGGGACTACTGCATCAGTCCTGCTGTCTGCTGGGAGTCGAGGCAGAAGTCAGTACTGGCATTGGGGGGTGGATGCAGGTTCCCATACCTACACCTCAGCTCTCCTATTTGAAGGCACTCTTGTCCCTCTGCAACCGTCTGATTTTTATACTGAAACTTAAAGGTGCATGTCTGACAAATAGCAGCTCATTTAGCAACAGATGCTAAAACTACAAGGCTTTAAGGGGTTATATCTAGCTTCCAGCTGCTGAAAGCCTCTTGCAGCCTCCCAGCTGTACTTCAGGTCGCTTAGATTAAAAGGTAGTAGCTTACTAGCAAAAATAAATAAATAAATAAACAGCCCAAAGGCTGTCCTGTATCAGTCCTTAAAGGGCACTGCAGCAATATGCTCTGGCATCTGATAACTACCTGCATCACACAGCAATACTTCCTGCTGAGTCAGGATCAGCCTTGACATGTTCAAAACCATCTGCTTTTCATTTCTTCTCTCCTGCTTTCTTTTTTTCTCCCATTGTATTTTCCAAAGGAACAGGCTAAATCAGTGCATTTCCCTTTGTTGTTCTTCTTCTGCCCCATTCACCACGTTTTTTTCATCTATTTCTTCTACTTGGCCTGATTTATTTAATGTCCTCTTTTTTCTTGACTGATCTCTTTCATTCTTTCTTAAGGACAGTTTTCTGAAAAGGATGCAGCTGTATCATATAGACCAAGGATGTACATTTAACAACCCAGTTTAAGTGCTGCTGTTTAAACTAAATCTTGGCTCTAAGGGTTTATATCAGGGTTAAATAGATGTGGAAAGGGCCATTAAGTATGTTATAGTCAGACTTAAACATACAGATACACATGCTCATGGATACACAAGATCCTCGCTCAATGTCTGTCTGTCTAAAATTCATTCTAACACAGTTCAGGCCCATCCAGAAAGGCTAGTTAAACACCACTGTAATCCTTGTTTAAACCACAGTTTTCAAATGCCATTTATTTGCTCTGGGCAAAGGCTGTCTTTGTTTTCCTTCTATCATTTTATTCAGCCTTCATGTGACATATATATGGAAAAAATTATCCACTGGGTCAAGTAAGCTTGGACTGTCCCCTCGAGTGTTTTTTTACTCATACTTCAGTGAAGAGACGATCCTGCCTTCTCCCACCTCTTTGCTTTGTCACTCTGCTATGCCTTTGCCAGCACAGGACTTTGAAGACAGAAATGCTGGAATTTGCTCACTATGCACTTGAAAGCTAAAGCATGTGGTTGAACATCAAGATGCCTAATTCCATTCTTAGCTGCCTTCCTTATCTTTTTATGCAGCTTTAGCCAATTTACTCAGCATCTTCTTTCCCATCATTCAGGCCATTTTTAATGAGGGCCACCTTAACAGCAACTCTTGTCTTCCTTGCAAAGAGGGGAGGCCTAACTGCACTGAAAGTGTCTTGAGAATCTCAGATGGGCAGAATATTCATTCCGCCTTGAGCTGCATCACTACACAGTCCCTTACCTACTTCCCACTCACTCCACCTGCAGCTCCCTCAAGACATTGAATGGCAAAAAATAGGATGAAAACCATTTTCCCACCTGAACCTCCTCTTTATTCTGTAACCTATTTTCATAATGTGCTTCAGCCTCAGAAAGGTACTCCTGCCTATGGTGCTGAGCATCTGTGGCTCACACTAAAATCAATGGGAGCAGACAACAGTCATCTTCTGGTGGAGACCAGGCTTTAACCATGTTTACTACTTCAAAACTTGACGGGCTTTTCTTGAAATAAAAGGGGAAGAGCATCATTTATGAACAACAAATTCCAGCAAATTGTTCAAGGTAACAATATGTCCATACAAAGGAAATCTATCTCATAAAGGCAATTTTAAAGGAGGCATATCTGCAAACTTCACAAAAACTGAAACCTGGTCACTGTGTTGACTTCAAAAAAGCCTGAAAGGGAAGGGAGCAAAGCACCTGCAGATATGAGAAGAGATCTTAATCTCCTCTTTCAGGACAGTTCCTCAACCTTGACTTTTGGTTCTTTGCATGCAGAACAACTTGTACCCAATTACATGTCTTTTAATCTGGGGCAATGCAGGCAGCAATTCTATGGTGACTAGACTCCACCGAATCCAGCTATCCTCTGGCAACTTGGAAAGGAAGATCAAAGACAATGACAAAAAGGCAAGTAAATTCAGATGGCGGTTCCCATACCTGCTTGATTTAAAGCAGTGCAGTGTTTATGTGTTTTCATGCAGGTATGATGCATCATAACAATTTCCTGGCATGGTTTGGGGATGACCTGTAAAACTCCCATGTGCTGAATTAACTGAATTATGCAGGTGACTGAGAACAGAGGTCAGTTAAACCTTTATCCTATCCCCCAATGTATTTTACATATGCCAGATATTTTATAGAATTGTGATGGCAATTTAGGTCACTTAAATACATACAACCTTTTTCTGCACTGATACGTAAAACACACAAATGATTTTCTTTGCAGCATAGAATGGCATGGGTTGTTTTCTGATGAAATGGCAGGATGGGCACACTTTTGATAGTCGAACTAGCCATTTAATCTTGAAATGGTAAAGTCTGTGTTCCCAGGAGGGAACTGCCAATATTTCTGCCAAGAGAGAGCTAAACTGAAGGGAATAAACAGTTAACCTGAGGAAACCAGCGACACATATTTGCTGACATAAAAATCAGATCATTATGTTATTCCATGCATTTAAAAGTTCAGAAATAATTTTTTCAAGATGGGAGTTCTAATTTCCAAAGGTGTTTGCACCTTTAGTTGCCATTGTGTTAAACAGCGGAATTGTTGCTCACATAGTTGTTAATTAAGGCTTGTGGCAGCACTTCTGTTACAAACCTCTGCCTTCTAGGAGTTTATAACTGGACCATAAAACTTTGCACTAGACTGAACTTTATCAAAAGGTCTGCCTAGAAGGAATCCTTTTTTTTTTTTTTTTTTTTTTTTTTTTTTGGTGTGTGTGTGTATTTTGGAGTCCCAAAAGCTTACAGTAAAAACTAGGGATTTTTTTCTAAAGGATGCTGTAAAAAGAACTTCAACTTTTTTTTTTTTTTTTTTTTTTTTTTTTTTTTTTGGGGGGGGGTGGAATGTGTGTTCTAGTTTGCCTCCTAAATGCTTACTGGTTGGAGTGGGGTTTTGTGTGCTTAACATTATAAATTTTAGGGATTATACTGTTTGCTTTTCAGGGGCAAAATCTGTGCTTAGTTAAACACCAGTGAATGCCACTGCCCTCACTAGTTCACTGATGGAGTACGAATCCAGTGCGGATTTCCTACCCTTCACTCTCCACTGCCTCCATTGAGCCTCATGGTGGTGCCAAACTCGATTCATACTCCAGGAGGCAATTAAATATAGATGAACATGTCTCTCCAGGTGCAGTTTTATTTACAGCCTTCACACAGGAAAGTTGCCAACAGAACAATCTAAACCGTCCTCGCTTTGGGCATGGGGAGGTGCAAGGGGTTAAACCAACAACAATTTTCTTTGTCTTTCCCTCCTTTGCTGCCCACTCTCAACTCTTGTTGAGAGCATGCAGAACAGAGGTAGCACTTGTCAGAAGCGCTTGAAGGGCACACGATGGAGTTGGAACTCATATTCTCGTTTCCTGTCACTGATGCTTACATCTGAGAAACGTGCTGGGGCTTGCAGACAAAGCATCAGCTGCAATACCGAGATGTATGCCTTTATTAAGCTCTTAAACAATGTTCACTTAGTAAATACTGCATCTGCTTCATCGAGTCTAATACATGTAAGTCTTGCCACAAAACTCATCAGATAAAATTATTTGTGCACCTTTGTCCAGACAATCTGATCTCTGTAGAGTATGAATCATCTTTCTTAAATGTTTGAGAAGTGCCTAGCATGAAGCAGTACTTCCACAGTAATAGTTATAATAATAATAATAGTTTCCTACTGTTTTTAATCAGTGACTGAACGGGAAGTTTGCACAAAGCATCAGAACCAGTTTTAGCACATCAGAATAGTTATTAGGGAACTATTATTTGCAAGCAGATCCTGTGGACCAGATTCTGATTTCTACAATATATGCATATACACAAAATATATATAGAACTAGATTCTGGCCTAATCTAGGCCTATTCTACCTCCTTCTGTTCTGTGTTCCCCAAGAAGCTTCACGGCAAGTCTGTTAGTTATTGGCTGCACATATTAATTTCTCGTTTTAGAAAATAGGCAGCACTTGCCAGGCTTATATATTTCTCTCGAGGATGGCAACTGAGTATAAAAAGCAAATTTTAAAATTCCAGTTGTCTTTTCCTAGTACAGAAGCAAGTAAGTGCAACTATATTTTTAAAGGATTGGAAAAGTTATGACTACTAGCAACACACATGGAGAAAATGAACTATTAAACACCATGTTGAAGTTATCAGCTGACCACTTCAGAGGTCACAAAGGAATATCCCTGTTCATAACTGCTATCTCCATTTTGTGAGTTTCCACCTTCTTCACGTACGTGTTACTGCAGGAAAGCACACTTCAAAACCAGTATACCAGATTGGTTTGTCAGTCCCTCAAGTCTCACAGTTCAGGCTCCTATATCATTTTTTTATGTCCTGTAAAATTATATTTTTTCCTAAGCTAACTTGCAAATGCTCCTGCTCTACACTTGCAGCTGTAGAAGTTCACCCCATTCACACTCCGCATTACAAAATGCAGGGTCCTATTAGCTGTGGTACTTCAGTACTGCAGTAGGATGACTACATGCACAAGTTCTTGCACAACCCTGTGTCTGAGTGATACCATTTTGTTATATAAGCATTGGTCATGCAGTGGCTCTTGCTGTTTGCAGACACAGGCCCACTTTTTAAGGTACCACTGCTTCGGCTTTGCTAAGCAGAGCATTGCAGTTTCTGAGCAGCTCAGAAGCACAAGTCAATCTGGCCTTGTCTTATAAACCAATAATCACTTTTGCAAATGAGATGTCAGTTAGGAAATACATCCAGGCCCCTCAACTTTGCATTCTTGCAAAAAGGGACCAGAGTAAACATGTATCAAAAACAATAATGGGATTTCTTTACAAGTCTAATTGATTCTCTCTTCCACCATTAAAGAGATTTTTTACCCCAAAGACAACTTTCTTCAAATAAAAGAAGAAAAGAAAGAACATGGAGAAAGAAAAGGAAAGAAGGAAGAAAAGAATCACAGCACTGACAATTCATTTACATCTAACAGCATCCATACGCCAGTAACATGTATCATAAACTCTTAGCCTACCATACAAAGAGGATGCCCCAAAATGGTACCTGCAAGAGGTCTCTCGGAAGGAGATGTTTAAATCCCAGTGGGTGTGTATCCTGTTAATAAACAAACAGAGAGGTCAATGGCACATGCTGAACACCGCATCTCTTGCCACTTAAAGAGCAGCTCTGTCCTGAGAACCCCACACACCCCTCTCAGACTCCCTCCAGCCCTCAGCTACGAATACTGCGTCTTTCCTGAGCTGTGGGGTGCTGCAAGAAGCCACGCTGCAGCCCTGAGAGTCCACAGCCGGCCACTGTGCTGTCAACCAGAGCGCTGCGAGCGAGCCGTAGTGTGGCGAGGGAGCCGCTTTTTGCTGCACGCAGCCTCCCTAACAGCTGTGGGGCACAGGGATATTTTATGAATAAAACCCATATATGTCTGTACTGCACTCCCTCCTCCATGCCCACTCCAGCTGTAAATAAATTATTAGCAATTTCCCACCTTGGAAATTAATTTCACATATTCTGTCACTCTGCCTGCTGACAAGCAGCAACAGCGGATTCTAGATGAACAACATCCTAAATTAAGATGGTACAGCCAGGGGGGCTGGGTTTGTTTATTTTTCTTCCCTTGCTACTGTCTTCAAGAAGACAGCACCTACACCAACCCAGATGACTAAGGCGAGTGCTTGACCTTCTGTGGTCTGGTGGCTCCACATGATACCAGGGAGCACTAATTTCCCCTGCCACCCGGAGAAGGTCTGCAGCGATCACTGTTCCTCCATGTCAAGGTGATTGACAGGAACCCCAGCCATCCGAGACCAAACTGGCAAGCAAGCCTGTCTGCATGCACAGCTCCACTCCCACATCCCTCAGCTTCTGCCTGTGAACATGCCAGTTTCTAACTGTGTGTGTCACCTCCTGCAGACAGAGGTTCCCAAAAGCATTCAACAGAGTTGCCTGCAAATATCGCAGCCAGCAGAGCCCAAATGCACTTTTGCGTATTTTGTGCAGCACTACAGCACCATTGCCTCTGCCCTCAGCTAGGAAACACAAGAGTTTGAAGCTGAAGACCATCCGACTGCAGAAAAGGCCTAATCCAAAACTTGCAAAGTCAGTAAGAGCCTTTCTCCTGATTTGAATCTGCTTTGAATTGGGCCAGAAAACACTTAAGCCTGAGCAGTGAGTCAGTGGGACTTAATGGAGGTTTGAGTGTCTGCTTAAGTGCTTTCCTGAATGGGTGCCCCTGCTTCAACCTAGTTCAGAAATCACCTAAAAATAACACTCAACATGTAAATAATTTCACATCCATAACACGCTGCTGCTGCAAGCTTTACTACTGTGATAGTGTATCTTTTGTTCAGTTTCTACAAGACTGGTTCAGAAAAGGATTCCAGTTGCTCCCTGAGTAGTTCTTTTGGAGGATTGCTTGATTTTTATTAAATATTAAGTTCTACCAATAAAGTGAGGCTCAGAACTGTATTTATCAATTCCTCTTATCTCAAATCCAGTTTTTCCTCCTCAAAAGAAATGAAGGCTTGGCCCCGAGCTGTATGTAGATTAAATGCCATGTTTGTCTAGTTAAATCTGCATGATCCCTTTCCTGAAGGAAAAATCACAGTTCAGAAAAGTTGTGGTTAGGGTAGCCGACCCCGTGGTCTCTGAAGGCAGCACACATCTTCTCCAAGCAGTGCTCAGAGCCTAGCAGTGGGACCCAGTCCCGTCCAGGCCGTGTATGTGCTCCCATTACACCACTATGCATGCTCCACTGGGCCCTCACAGGGCCTGGGTAACTGGTGCATGGAGACCCGCAGTAACAGTGTCCCATTCTGCCTCAGTACTAGTAGGAGTTTTACCGCAGCTCAGCCAGCTACGTGCCTCTGCTCTGCACAGGAGCTC
This sequence comes from Rhea pennata, assembly GCF_028389875.1. Taxonomy (NCBI): domain Eukaryota; kingdom Metazoa; phylum Chordata; class Aves; order Rheiformes; family Rheidae; genus Rhea; species Rhea pennata. The sequence continues at coordinate 4,994,155 of NC_084684.1, read as the reverse complement.
AGCTCTGGAGTTCAGAACAGGCAGTGGGCATCCATCCACTACACCACCACCCGGCGGGAACAGCTTCACGGCGGACTCTCAAAGCAGTGCGGTGATATTCCTTTTACCTGTGTGGCTATTGTACCTCACCTAACAGCCCCATCCTCACTGGGAAGCGTCGTGGCCCCGTAGCTCTCCTACTCAGACCTTGGGACCGCAGAGCCTGTCCTGTAACGGAAGGGTCCAGATCCTCCCCAAACGCCAGGGAAGCAGGTAGGCAGGCACCTCTCAGCCACAGCGCGGTCAAAGGAGGCACAAGGCGCGGAGGAAGTGAAATGGCCTGCTCAGGACAGCAAAGGGAGCCAGCATCAGAGCAGGAGTTTGCCTGGGCTCCCAGCTCTCCGCTTCGGTTCAGTCCCTAAGTTAAACTCTCAGACTCCCGTAAGATATAACAGAGTTTGCTGCTGATGACATTGGTAGACAGCAGATAGCAATCCTGAGAGCCAGGCAAAGGCATGTCTCATAACGAGGCTTAGCGCAGCCGAACTTCAAAGTGTAAGACACTGCATCAGAGAGTCGTAAGTAGTGGAGAGGGAAGACCCATACTAAAGGAATAGCTCTGATCCACACAGAGGCAGACAGCTATTCGCCGGGATGGATAATTAAACACCTATATTTAGACAAATGAATAGGTGAGAATGAAATTAAATCCTAATTATCTTTTTTGGGGGGGTGGGAGGGAGAGGGAGCAGAACCGGCACTCATTCCACATTTCTATGCTGTTATTGCCAATTAGATTTCCGAGGCTAACGTACATTTCGCTCTAACGGGTTATTCGTTCAATTGAAATCAAATTACTAATAATTTGCAAGCTATCATCAGGCACATAAGCCCATCCTTGGGTTGTATAGAGAGTGGTGATCAGGAGCCAGTTCCTTACAAATTAATAACAAAAGGAAGGAGAAAAACAAAAAATGCAGCCAGGCAAGCAAAAGCACTGCTGCCGCTACTGTCTCTCCCACCTCCTCACCCACCCATGATCTCAAACACAGTGTGATCGGTTAGAAAGTGTTTAATAAAAATGACCAGATGGGCCCCACAGCAACAGAAGGAGGCTGGTTCCCTGCACTGCTTTGTAGGCAGGAGAGGCAGGCTGAGGGAGGTGGAAGCAGGGAACTGCTGGAGCAGGCGCCTCAGCGAGGAGGACTGGAATGTCAGGGCTTGGTTTGCACAAAGAATGAAACTACTAAGGTATGCATGCGAATCAAGAAAGATTTAACAGGAAGGGCTGAGGCTATTTGAGGCATATCTGGAGCCTGCACTGGAATGAGAATCCAGCTCAGAAAAGAAAGCGACAGAGTTGGCAAAATAATGGAGAGCAGCTGGGATACTTTTTAATTTTTAAGTTATTTTTTTCCTTCCTCTTCATTTCTTTTTACCCTAGCGGCCCCTGCAGTTTTCAACACCAGAGCGGCAACCATGGAAGAGGCCAACAGAGTGAGTCAGGCATCCCCTAACGTCCTGTCACTCCAGGGGCAGCAACAACCTCATTCTGCAGCTGAGCTTTTGCACTGCAGCCAGCTCACTTTCTGCTGCTCCCTTTGGCTCACTCCCGGTGTCCCAGGTGCATGCTGCAGTAACCAATACACATGGCATGTAAGTGTGGAGAACACTGGACGGCATCCAGCTACAGGAACAGGTCATTACTGCCAGAAGCAGAGACCATCAAAGCCAACTCTTATCCACAACTGTCCTTTTCCCTTCTCATTTGCTTTTAAGATCAACACGTCATTTGGAGGGGGCTTTAGCTGCATCTTTCAATTTTTTAGCACAGGCAAGGCCAAAGAGAAGGGAAAATATCAACAAGGTTTTGCCACGTCCTCTGGCAAAGGCTGCACAGATGGGACAGCGCTGGGGAAAAGGGGAGCTAAGGACTTCTACCGCACGGGCACAGCCCAACCGCACCACAGTCGGCGGGAGTTCAGCGTGTCCTGGGTCAGGCCCTTCGTCTCACCCTCCTGCATGGGAACGGCGCACGGTGAGGCCTACGCAAAGCAAAGGGCAGTGCTGCAGGTGAGTTTGGGAGGATGTATGTGCAGGCACCATCATGCAGGCTGCTTCACTGAAGGTCGGAGCTAGCTCCTTCCTCCTCTGCTCTTCCCATATACCACCATCTCAACTCCCGCAGTCTGTTTTCAGGCACACTGTTTTCAGGCAGCTAACGTAAGAAGCTTGTTCAGGGAATGAAGAGTGGTCAGTTCCTTCAGGGAACCTCATACATGGTGGCAGAAAGAATGGCCTAATGATTACAGCAAGGCTGAGACTTGGACTTGAGCCTTCTTCGCCCTGGAATCAAAGTCATAAATGTCAGATGCAAAGAGCTACACAGAAGCATCCAGGACCACTTCCAAGTCAGGATTTCTTTTGCTTTAATTTTCACAGCTCATCTTTGTCTCCAATCTCATACCTCTTTCTTGGGCAAGAAGGGATTTCTTACTGTGTATTGTATCTTATCCTGCAGCATCCGTGAGAAGTAAGCAACCATTTCCTCTCTCTCTCTCTCCCCCCCTCTCAAATATATGTCCTCATTAGATCAACGACATGCTTCCTGGCACTCTGGACCAAGTCCAGTCTTCACTTCCCAGATGGACTTTTAATATATTTATTGAATAGGGTGATTGTTATTAAGTGGTGCATGGTTCAGAGAAAAAGAGGAAGGAACGAGGGAGGAAAGAAGAAGGAGGAGAAGAGAAAATAAAGGGTTGGGGAGGAGGAAGGGGCTAGCTTTTGCCTTCCAATTAACAGAAAATAACCAGTGGAAACTGTGCAAGAAGAATGTCATGAAGCAGCAAAATATCTCTCCAGCCATAAGGGAGGCCCTGCTTCCCCCCTTCTCTTGAATCACAGCAATTAGAAGAAGGGCTATTGAATCTAATCTGAGAGCCTGATTCACAGCTGAAGCCCAGAGCGTTTCCTGCTCTGCCATGTGTCTAGTCTCTTTAGTTGTACACTGTCTGGAAGAGCCTCATCAGCTTCGCCCAGTCCCCCGGCATGCTCTGGCTTTTGCAGCAGTGTTGTGTGGTTTATTATGTCGCGAGGCTGAGCTCCACCAACAGGGAGGATGCCATCCTACACAGCTCTCAGCCAGGGCAGCACGGGGCTAGAGTGTTCAGGGCTTTTCAGAGGAGGCCGAGCAAGAGCAGGAATGCAGAGCCAGGGTTATATACATGGCACATCATCCGAGAAGGCACTGGGTCCTTATTACTTTGAATAACGAGCAGGTGCATGTGACATAATGGGAGGGCAGTAGGGACTTGGGTTTGATCTTCAATCAATTAGAGAGTCAAAGAGCAGCAGCCTTACGGGATGTTAGAAATAGCTTTCCTCTTAGAGACGCAGGCAATGGAAAGGGTGACAACCTCTAACCATTAAGCCTTAGCGGAGCTTCGTAATTTCTGTTAGAAAATGTACAGTAAGAATGCTGTGAAGCCAGCCTGTGGGGTGAGGGATGCTGGGGGATGGAGGAGAGCAACCTGCCCCTGTCTGGACTCTATTTATGCTCTAGTTGCACATGGCTGCATGAACAGAGGCAGAAGACAGCACTCTACCAATCCTTGAATAGGCACCTTCATTTCCACTGTTCCCCTCCGGTTAGAGGGGTTAGAAACACTAATCCCATGGCAGGTGCTAGGCTCTTGGGTCACATCGCTGCCCCAGGCCAAGGAGATTCCTGAGGGCAGGAGGATATAAAAAAAAGGAGGAAGGACTTAAGAGCAATATGAGGTTGTCCAGAAATCTGCTCATCAGTGCAAAGACACTCTGTTATAGGGTGACTTTTCTTATCCTCATATTTCTCCCCAAAATGGCTTTGATTTCAGAACAGTATTTGGCAAAAAAAATCAGCTTCTTGTGTGCTCTCATTGTACAATCTGCTCCTACTTTTGCTCCTAGTCCTCTTTTTTTAATAAAAGAATTTCAAAGGCATTTTCACTACACAGGTCCATTTGCACCTATCCTGCCCATTACTCAGTCCAATGAATATGTTTACATGATATTCCATAAGGGTTTCTTCAGAGCCTTTATGGTTGGTCAAGTCAGAAAGTTTCACCATTTTTAACAGGTGCTTAAGTATTATTGCCTCTAATTATTAGCCGTTCCATCACATTTTCCTGGGGAGTTAGCCAAAGCCATGTTTCAGTGAGCAGTTCCCAACCTATCATGTCAAATCTCAGATGCTACCATTATGTTTCTCCTCTTCTTTCCCTCTGCTCCCAAACTAATGAAAAAGGCCAGGCTTTAAAGTAGGAGTTAAATTCATGCACCCACATGACAATGCTGGGCTAAAATCCAACACAGTATGAGGATCTTACTGTTAAAGTTGAACCTTATTCTCTGGCTACATTAAGTTTCCTCTGCTTGGAGATTTTTGGGATAACATAATGGAACTCCTTAAAGGCAGTTTCAACACCAATGTGAAAAAGCTCATAGGCTTTTGCCAAGGTAATGAGTTTCTCAGTATCATTGGTTGGAATTTTCCAGTGAGTCCAACAAAGTTATACTCCCCAAACTACTGCAGTGCAATGGAATCTGCAGTCTCAAACTCCTTCTGCATTGCTTTACTTTGTGTCTACCGTAACCCAGGGAGGGGTAATCAGGAAGCAAAGTGGTATACATTTTTGCTTAGTTTACTGAGGAAAGGCAGCTTAGTCAATAGTCTGCCAGAAATTAAAAGAGCTTCATGAAGCCAAAGTTTCTCATTTCACAGAATCACAGAATGGTTGAGGTTGGAAGGAACCTCAGGAAATCATCTAGTCTAACCTCCCTGCTCAAGAAGAATCACCTAAAGTAGGTTTCCCAGGACTCTGTCAAGATGGCTTTTAAATATCTCTAAGGATAGAGACTCCACAACCTCTCTAGGCAACCTGTTCCAGGGGTCAGTCACCCTTCACAGTAAAAAGTTTTTCCTTATGTTCAGACAGAGCTTCCTGTGTTTCAGTTTGCGCCTGTTGTCTCTAGTCCTATCACTGGACACCACTGAAAAGTCTGGTCCCATCCATTTTACACTCTCACTTCAGATATTTAAACACATTGATAAGATCTCCTCTCAGTCTTCTCTCCTCCAGGCTGAAGAGTCCCAGTTCTTTCAGCCTTTCCTCATATGAGAGATGCTCCAGTTCCTTAATCATTTTAGGAGCTTTCTGTAAGACTCAGTCCAGCAGCTCCATGTCTCTCTCATACCAAGGAGCCCAGAACCAGACACAGTACTCCAGTTACAGCCTCACTAGGGCTGAATAGAGGGGCAGGACCGCCTCCCTCAGCCTGCTGGCAATGCTCTTCCTAACACAGCCCAGGATACCACTAGCCACCTTTGTCACAAGGGCACATTGCTGGTGGATGGTCAGCCTCCTGTCCATCAGGACTTCCAGGTCCTTCTCTACAGAGCTACTTTCCAGCAGGTCAGCCTCCAGCCTGTACTGGTGCATGGGGTTTTTTTCTCCCTAGGTGCAGGACTCTGCACTTCCCTTTCGTGAACTTCAGGAGGTTCCTCTCTGTCCATCTCTCCAGCCTGTGGAGGTGCCTCTGAAGGGCAGCACAACCCTCTCAGGTATCAGCCTCTCCTCCAAGTTTTGTATCATCAGCAAATTTGCTGAGGTTGCACTCTGTCCCTTCATCCAGGTCACTGATGAGTAAGTTGAACAGGACTGGGCCAAGTGTTGACTCCTCAGGTACACTGCTGGCTACAGACCTTCAACTAGACTTTCTGCCCCAGTCACAACTTAATCATTTTTGGCCTGTTCTACATAGTTTTGGTACCAATTCAACTATGCCAGTATCATTTTCACTAAAGTAATTACACAGGTAAAAGTCCTACAAATTGTATCAGTACAGAGGTGCTCTATACTGACATTAGCATACAAAAATGCCCTATACTGATATTATTCTTTTCTCTACACAGGAAAAATTATAGCCAGACAAGCATCCTTACCAGGAACCAGTAAAACTTTAACCTAACCATAGCAATTAAGGCAATGCAACTATTGCATGTAGGCAAGGCTCTAAAAGAGTAAGCTTTTTAGGAACCAGAAATCTGATCAGAAGAAAAAGGCTTTTTCTCGGCAGCACTGTTCCAGTAATCTTCAGAGCTTCCCCCCGAGCGCTTACAGGCTGGGTATCAAGCAACAGTATCAAGCTCAGCAGATGCCACTGGTTATATGAGACAAGATTTTAAGCTCCTGTTTTCCAGACAGGGGGCATAACACAAAGGCTATTTAGCACACTCTGCAAAGCAGGCTAAAGAGGACTCAAGGGGTCTCACTATAAGATGAGAAACACTCACCTTTAAGCCTGAGCAACCCGGACCTCAAAGCAGATGAGCCAAGCTCATTCTAGCACAAGGCTTGGTTTCCTTGACTTAATTACACAGGCGCAAGACAGCATAGTTTTAGCAGGACTTGGTCGTGAAATAAGATGGCATTCAATGAAATGAACTAACTTCAGAAGTAGTTACAGACTCTCTGCTCTGGTCTCTGCCTCAGACCTCCTCTGAAGGCCATCACCATGGGCAGTTGCCTAGGATCGCAGAGGGAATCAGTGGCAAAAGCTAGTTTGAGAGACTAGCCAAGAAACTAAGCTTCCAGCTTCTGTCCTAATCCCTTAGAGCTTTTTCTTTTGTAATGCCCAGATCTCAAAGCAGCAGTAAGCATGCCCTTATGCCAGTGACAGGCAACAGTTGATATAAAGAAAATTGGGAATGAGAGAAAAAAGAAGAGACAAACATTTTCAAAAAAACTAGTGCACCTGTTTGCAATGGTAAATGCGCGCAGGTGTGCATAATGGCTGTTCAGGGGTGCAGGAGAAAAACACAGGTTCGCCCAGATCCTGACCTTGTTTTCTTGCTATCACAGTTTAACCTATTTCTTCCTCTCAGTGGGAGGCAATAAAACCTCAGCCCAATCCATCACCACTCAGGGAGGCTACAACAGGTGAATTAGAAGCAGAAAGCAGATGGGGCATTGCCTCTGCCAGGCCCCAGCTGTCATGTCTGTGAGCCGTCTAGCCTTTACGCTGCTGCTGTCTCTGGAGCCAGCCTCATGGCACCTTCCACCCCAGGCCACCAATGACAGCGAGAGCAGAGCAGAGTCTGTCCCCTCCGGCAAGGCTGCACGAGAGCAGTGTTAAGTCGCTTTCTGCTCGTTGCTCTTAGACAGGTGGTAATGGCCTGGTCGTGCCCCTCTTTGGGACAGGAAGGTGATGATCTGGGGGGACAATATATTTAAAATGCTTGGAAATACTGAGGGATTTGAGCAGTAAATGTTTCTGGCCAGGACAGCAAGCACTGAAGTTACGTGCTCTCTTTTTTTTCCTTCTGTTACTGCACTCGCCAGCATCGTGCCTGATCTGTTTGCCTCAGCTGCTCTAGCTCTTCTCCATACACTGCAACAGAGCTCCCAGGAAAATGAAATGGAAAACAACTCTGCAAGAGCAGTGAGACTCTAAGCTACCTGGTAAGAATCATGCACACCTCTAAGGAATCAAGACTATGCTTAAGTAAGAGACCTTCAGACAAACTGATTGAAAAGTAGTGAAGAGCATAGAAATGATAAGCTGGGGACCATGGGCTAGTAACTATTAAGGGTTTTTTTTCCTCCATTTCCTAATAAAAAGGCAAAGTAATTACAATAATTAAAGATTTAAGATAAGAGTACTTCATATTTTGGGGGCCCAGCATATCAATTAAATATTTATATGTTGTTCTCACTCCTAATGAGAAAATCTAGCACTATAATTTTGCAGAATTAAAAGCATAATTAAAGAGGGCTGGAGAAGGTGGGCAGCTTTCCAGGACTGGTTAGGAGAGTTCCCTCCCCTCTGTGGCTGCTGTGCGCACGGACAGTGCAGACATTCCCCAAACACCTCTTCACTCCCAAGTGAAAAGCCATGAACACAGCCATCGGAGAGCTGCAGCGGTATGCGCAGACTTTACAGGCAAGTTCTACCTGAAGAGCTGACTACTATTTTTGTCTCCCTACTTGCAAGCTAGTATGTTGCTAAACATACTAGCATCTGCTTGAAGGCAAGAGGGAAATAGCTTATCTACTAATAGCTTATCTACATACTAGCAAGAAACACATAAAACATAAGAAAAGCAATTACATGCCTTCAGTTTCCACTCCCCTGTTTTTATAGGGCTTGTCTTAGAATCTGAGTGATTTTATGCATTGGAGAAAGATGACAATCAAGGTGAGTTGCCATGATATGCATGAGAGGCTAAGACACGGCACCTTGAGGTATTTATTCTCCTGTAGCTATAGATCTTATAAACATCATATATCTTCAGAGCAATGAGAAAACACCAAATTTTGCAGGCAAATATTGCAGGCACTGAGACCTTACAATGGGAGTCCAAGTGACAGTTACCAGAATATAACTCAATGCAATCCCTTCCCCTACTCCTATAACCCTGCAGGAGTTCCAGGAAGAATGAATATGGTACTGAGAGAGATGTGCTTAAAATACGTGTAAGTACTGAGGTAATCCCCAACATTTGAGTGAATTTTTGCCTACTGCAACTCCATTATAACTACTTTTACACTACAGAGGCACTCTTAGGGGGGCAAGTCTGGTTTCATTTGTTTTGGAGACATAGCTATGGTATTGAACACTTACAATCAAGAATATATAACAACCACCATTACCGCAACCTCCTTTCAAAACTTTGTTCACCATCATTAAATTATCCAGTTTCTATTACATCAGAATTTGGGGACAAATAAGAGCAAAAGGCAGGACCTTCGACTCATACTCTTCAGTATGTTTTCAACTGGCTGTGTAAAAGGCCCCAAAATAACCACTTGGTCATGTCATTCATTGGCCTCACCAGGCACGAAGATACAGAGCACTGGATAGAGGGTGAAATTAGATTTGCAGTGTGCAAATCTAGATAACCTCTACTGCAAACGCAAGGCCCACGGCACAGGGCTCCATAGAGCACTGCTCACCCTACGAACGAGGGAGTAAGCACAAGAGAGGACCCAGGCACTCTTCTTGAATTACAGTGGGATACTCGCACTTAATTTCTGACCCTGGACGTAACTCTATTCGGCAGTCCGAGCAGTACTGGCCCACAGGGGCTGGTCACCTGCTGCCCAGCATTCTGTCTTTGATCTCCCAAAAGCGCTTCCTGGCAGGAAAGTACCTTCTTTTCATGATACTGATATGGAGATCCTCCTCCTGCTTCACTTCAGGATGTTGACCATTGCCCTTGTCACTCTCTTCGCTGTCATCACTATGTGAGAAAATGGAGGTCAGCTCTTTCTTCGGGATCCTCGTGGGAGGCAGGGGGATGGTCCTCTTCTCCGCGAGACGACCTCGGTTCTGGCACAGGGGTGAATTAGTTGAAAGGGAAAAGGGCACATAGAAAGAAAAGAAAAGAATTTGGTTAGGCAACCCAAATCCAAGACGTTTCTCTCAAATGCCTGCCCCGAGAAGACAATGCTGTTAGTCACTGCAGATTTCAAACAGGTATGTTGGTTGAACAAAATCTATGTTCCCTTTGCAAAAGTCTTTTCAGCAGAGCCATATCTGCATCTAGTTCTTGCAGTTCTAACACTCAAGTCACTCATTTGCAGCTTCTGCCCACCTTCTTACTCCTGGTTTGGGTCTCATCCCCACCAACAGACACCAACTTCTTTCTCTAGGATATATATTACCAAGTGCTCTACATAAACATAGCAGACTAGGTGAAATTCAATCTTTGCAGTATCCCTGTGAAGACCTGACCCAGATAATCTAGAACACTCTTGACTGCAATGGGGAAACTGCCTATGTGAGCCAGTAGCAGGTATATCTCCAGTACCAGCAAACAGTCCAGATCAATTTAAACTTGAATTACTGAGGCTACTTTTTACGGTCCATTCGCACGTTCAGATGAATCTGGCATGTTTCACCTTGTGCAAACTTTCCCTAGGTGGTCCTGGCAGTGTACTTCCTTCAACAATCCGCTTCTGACAAGACATAAATAAACAGGAGAAAACCTCTCAGCAGCAAAAGCTACTTTTTCACCATGTGTGTGTTTGTGTACAGAACCTAGCACAACATGGCCCTGGTCCCAACCTCCAATCTTCTGGAAGTAATGAAAATGTATTGCAGATTACTCTGTCCCTGCACCTTCCATACGTGATCCACAAGACAAAACTGTAGTGTTGTCTGAACTAGAGAGCCTTGCATTTTTTTTCATTTTTAATGTGATAGAACATGTTTCTAGCATGTGGGCTGTTTAACTTAATCTGTGATTGGTGAAGACAGAAAGTCATAATACAAGTATTTGCAGTGGAAGACATACATTAGAAACCCAGAGAAAGAGACTGCTATTTCACTGCCCCACAGGATTTAAAGTTTTAGCGAACAAAAACATGAAACTGGAAAGGGAACTACAGTGAGGGAAAGTGAAGCAGACAGCTTTATGCACCCTTTAGTTTATGCAGCTTTATACAGATACGTACGCATATTTTCTTCAATAGGACAACTCAAAGAAAAGAAACATTTTTAGCAAAGACTGGAAGAAAAAGAAGAAAAGTGTGTGAGACAGCTCAGATAGATGCAGAGTAACATTTAGCTAATAACAATTTCTCTGAAACAGCAGCTCCAATCTCCCAAATAAACCTGGCAACCTGAAAATGCTCTTTGAAAGCCAGTCAGACTCTCTGCGGGGGAGAACTGAGCAATACTAAGTGATAGAAGAACCCATGTTTTTTTTTAATTAAACAAATTAAGAACTTTCCACAAGGACAAAATGAAAACTTCTTGTTTACCTCTATCGATAAATTTCCAGTTGTGGTCATTAAGGGGAGCCCTAATCGTTGTGATAATTAGCTAAATCCATCTGGAAGGCATCACCCCAAGGAGGCACATTAGTTTTCCCATTCTGGTGCATTTCCAAGCTAAGAACACAGCTGCCTGTGAACAGCAGACACCCAGGGAGAGAAGAGCAATGGGCCAAATTGGCCTAAAAATGAGAAAATTCACGTATACAAGGAAAAAGATACTCTCTGAGCAGAACATGTTGTTCAAGAGGTTTCATGCACATTGTCCTTGAGAGATGTGAAGAAGAAAATGCATCCTGGTATGACAGCAACAAGGTGAATGCTTCTACGACTCTGAGTATCTCAAGCACAGAGCTTGGGAAAGCAACAAGGTTTGTACTGAGTCCCAACATCTCAAATCAGATATAAGAGAATAACCTTACTGGGAATATTGCTAGGGATGCTTGGAGACCCACAAGCACAAGAGGAATTTCCACGGCATGAGAAGTCAACTACATCTATGTTACAGACAGTGACTGCTTTCCCTCACAGGTGCTCCCTTCCACACTAGTACAGATCAATTCACATGGTCCTTTGCACAAAGGTTTCTCACTGCCTACAGCCAGGAGAACATGTGATACGAATTGTGTTTCTCACCCCTAAGTACTTTCGCATGCTAGGTGCATTTCCATCCCTGCCCCCTTTCCTGCTCCACTGCATAGACAGAATGTGCACAGAACTCACCCTCTCTCTAAAGCCACCTTGTAACTCTGGCTTGCACAGTGTCAGAAGGAGACTGTGGGGAGAAAGAGGGCTTAAAGAGAAAAGAGCAGTGCTGGGGAGAAGGGAAAAGCAAGGAGGGGGCTGCATTTGCACCGAATTTCCCTCATGCTGAAAAGACAGGAGTTGATGTCAGCATAGCTTTCATCATCCCAAAGCTTCATATATTTTTCTGAAGTTGCAATTTGTCATTACAATTATGGGGGGAGGGGAGCAAGAGTGTACCAATTTCCGCTGCAGAATAATTGCAATTTGCTTTCTGCTGTGACTTCACAGGCTAAAGAGAACGATGTTGATCAGCTAATAAAAATCATTTCATGGCCATTATGGTACCTTCAAGCAGTTACCAGGTCTCAGTGACTGCCCAGGGACTCATCAGCCCTAACAAGAGTGAGAGTGCAACAAAAAGGGAAGCACTAAACCTACAGGAACAGCCCAACATACCAGGAACACAGTGATGGTCTCAGTACAACAGGTTTCCCCTGACCCTCAGAATCCTTATTCATTGCGCTTCTGCAAACCATATCATTTCACTTAAACTGCTGAGCACATTGTGCTGACTCCAGAAAGGATAAAGTCATTATGCTAAAAAGAAAGCACTCTAGTACTGCCAGCTTCACAGATACAGATATACACACACATATAGATGTATGTATTTAGCTCTGTAGCTATCTAAAACACAGACACAGCTTCTTCTCTTACAAACAAATGAAAGAACATGAATGGAAAGGAGAATCTGCATCTGCAGTAAGCTCCAGTCAGAGAGGACCCATATTACTTTTGTTCTGAGCAGGAGCCAAACAGAGACAACACTGGAAACAGTGCCACAGTGGCTCCACTGCCCTTATGAACAACTGCAATCCAACATAGGAATTCATTTTTTAAAGTTGTATTTACTTTGAACTATTTTTGCCACTTGGTTAGGGGCAATTTTTTTCATGTTTCTCCCTTCCTAGAAAATTAAAATAGACCAAACCAATCAATTTTACCTTTTATGTTCATCTATAGTCAGTCTTGAATCAATTGTACTCCTTTAATCTGTTTAGGGACATTCACCAATAGATACACATTACTTTTAAATTAAGCACAAAGGTAGCCAGAAGCCTGGTCCAGAACCTGCAACAATCAATTGTTGTCTTGCCATTGACTTGAAAATGCACTAGCCCAAGCTGAAAATAAAACCCACTCATTTGCGAGAAGCTGTCCACCAAAGAATTAATTCCTATGGCTCTGGCTTTTGCTAAGATCTTTGCCAGTTGTACAGCCAGATTACAGGATAGGGATGAACCTGCACAGGTGAACAGAATATTGAGGTACCTGCTGTTATTCAGGTTCAGATTTATTAAATATCACTTGGCACACAGTACCAGGCAGTAAAATATGCACTTAGCAGAGTAGTCTCATGTGCATGAATATACCAGGAGACTGGTATATATGCAGGGGGTACATTAGGATTTATAGATATTTGATGTAAACCACATCACCTCACATTAAAAAAGCTTGAATTTGTGTGACAGTGTCAGTACAGAGTGATCTCATATATTAATGGGATGTTGATGTTGTGCTGTGAACACTTTAAGAAAACGTGAATACTTTAAAAGAATAACTGTGCTTCCCGCAGTGTGTTGATATTCATTGGGATGTCTGATGCTTGGCAAAACAATCCTATCCATGTTCGTTAAAAGGCTAGATTGGTTTCTACTTACAGCCCCCAAAACCTCAGCACCAAAAGTGCCGAGTACCACCTGCTACATCCACAAACCTGCCAGTGTCCCCAAGGAAGAGCGCTGCACTTCACCCCAAAACCCCCGGTCTCTCCATGTTACTACACTTTCTCCCTATCTGTTCTCACAGCAAAAACAGCTCACATCACAGACATGAGGACAAAACAGAAGTCCTGTCTACGTATGAATTATTCTGAGATAGTTCCTCAGGAGGAATTTTCTCAGATCATCCAAAGACCAAGGCAGACGATTTATCCTGAAGGCAAGTGGAAATAAAGCAGAACGAAGTACCTTTATTTGAGAAAAAAAGAAAGACGGAGGAACATGCCCAAAGAAGAATTATTCAAGAGTAGCAAGTGCACTTTACATGCACAACCAACATTAATTCAAGTCAACTGTCTTGTAGAGACAAGCCAACAAATCAACAGACGACATCAGGGATGATCTGTCTCCATATCCAAGAGCAACACTTAAGTATCAACCAGTTATTTCCAGTGTACGCATATCCTAGCATGCATAATAGTATCCTGTCCTACTCCATATTGCCTCTTCTAAGCATGTCCTTTTAGGAACCCACTCTCCAGTGGGTGGGCCTGACGTGCACCCTGGGCAACGTGGTGCACAGCTTTCAGCGCTGGAGGACAAGCTAACAGTATAACTTAATCAAGAAGAATCTTGATTGAACTAAAAGGCATGTACAAGCATAGCTGAGCCTGAAAGTATTTCACCCTTGCAACTTGCTATTGGAATCATTTGGTCCGACCCTTACAATCCTAAAAGCAAAAGAACTGAAAATCAGTAAAAATATGTGAAGGAAAATATGATTCTTTTAATTCATGAGACTCACCACCACAAGAAATAATTGGTATTTTAAGCATGGTGTGTCCTGACCTGGATCTTGTCAGCTTAACCTCTTTTAATAATCCCCTAGTGATCTATCAGTTATTAATGTAAATTTAAGAGCTCACTGGGGAACTCCCAAAATTAAAAAGCAAGGCATTACATTCACCAGAATTTCTCTTTTCTCAGCCAGTCTGCCTTACAGATACACTGTGATTAACCACCACACACTGTGAAAAGCTACCAACCTCTCAGGAATAGGGAAGTGAGGAAAAGGAGAGAAACTTTCAGCAGTTACAAAAAAAAAAAAAAAAAAAAAAAAAAAAAAAATCCAGTAATCAAGATGGAATTTAACCAAAAACACAGAGCCTTTCAGCATTACTCAGAACCTCTTCCGTGACTGATAGGTTACTACCAAACATGACCCTTGGATACACAGCCACCACGCAGCAGCAGATAGCAGATCAACAGCCACCTACTACCAGAGCACCTGGCATCTTGGGATCCCAGCTCCCCCCACCAAGTAACTCCACACCCTCCGTTTTGGCGTACGTGAAGAAGAGGTAGAAGGCGTGCTTTGTCATTTGTCTTCCTTAAACTGTTAGGCCTGTTTTGGCCAACAGGCCCAAAGGAGCCCTCTCCATAGCCACAGAGACAGCACCTGCTTGTACAGGTGCAGTTACCCCAGTAAAAAGCTGACACAGTAGCAGTGACAAATATGTCCCATAGCTTGGTCCAGCAAAGCCAGGTTGCCTGCCTCCAGCTCCCTGGCCCGGGGGGGGCAAACAGATGGGGGGTATAATGGACAGATTACCCCCCGAGAGCAAGGGGAGCGGATCCACACTAAACACGCATCCTGGACACATCCATCTGAGGGTCAAAGACCAGCCACGCTTCTGCTGCAGAGAGCTCTTGGGCACATGCTGTCCCCTACCCTAAACCTCACCCTCCTGCAACCCCTTTTGTGGCTGAGAGGAGTCAAAGATGTTTGCCTCCAGGACAAACACTGACCCAGCCCAGAGGACATCCCTGCAGAGCGTGCACCCTCCTTCCGCAACCAAAGGATTCCCCGCCGTGGATATAGGGTGGGAGATGGAGAATGGGGTATCATTTTTCCTCACTTTAATTAGTGCAACTAGAAAATAAAATGTTTCTGCAGTTCTCTGAAGCTTCTACAAGGGTGAGTGTTGGGGGAAGAGCAAAACTGTCTCATATATTAGGACTCTCCTTCCTTTTATACATTATTAAAGATTAATTTTGTGGGTAATGATACCAACTAACGAAACACAGCTGGAGTTCGAGTCAATAACCCTTTATTTCCCAAATAGATCTAGCTACCTACCCAGCTGCTCCTGCATCAGCCCAGCCCTCAGTCACTCATCACTTCACACTCCTAGGGTCTTTTGACACCATTAATTGCTTTTATTGCCTGTCTTAGAGTACTGTCTGGGTTAGAGGTGGTTTTGTTTTTAAAAATCACAGGCAGGCATATTTCCTTTCCCCAGGAAATATCAGATGGGTACCAACACACAATTTAAAGTTACAGATTAGCCAAACCTAGAGATGCAACTGAAAGTACAAAACACAAGTGGTAGGTTACCTGAGTGCCGAAAGCCTGGTCATTCTGTCATGAAAGCAAGAGACCAAGATGGAAAGGAAAACAGCCGTGATATTTCTTCCTTTCCAAAGAGCAGGGAAAAATTCCACCCTGTCTGGTTAAGCAAGGTCAGTAAAGTTACAAAATGAAATCTTACTACCCCCACCCATCCATCCCCCTCCTAGCTCTCCCCTGGAGCCACGTTCTCCTAGCCAAGAATACCGAAAACCAAGCTGTTGCATAAGAGCCCTGGGAGAGCTCACAGATGGAATGACGGGCGGAGAGCACAAGACTTGGGGGAGAGAAGGGAAGGGAGGGTTAGGAAAGGTTTCCTGCCCTGGGAGCTACTGCAACAAGGTCAAAACAGCTGAATGCCCTGTTGTGACATTCAAAGTCAGCCAGAAAAGGAAAGATTCCTCGCAGAGAGAGTCCCTAGTGAGCATTTAATTGATCCCAGCAATGGAAAGGCCTCTGCTATGAGCTGCAAGGCAAAATGCTCGATGGAAAAAAAAAAACGAAAGAGAAAAAGAAAAAGCAAAGAAAGCTTTTGCCAGTCCACATTAACTGCCAGCCAAACTCTGGACATCTGATCCCACTGGGAGTTAACCCAAGAAGATGAACAGGTGCAGTCCCTACGGACACTGCTTCTTCAGCATCCAAATCAGTACCAGAGAAATGCACAGAAATGCAAATGCACAAAGAGTTTGCACACTGATAAAAATATCAAAGCTGCCTGCAAGATGATTCACGTGTCCATGATCCAACTCTCCTCAAAAATAGGATAAAAAATGCAAAAGCAACATCATATGCATTCTTTCTGTATACATAGATCTGGGAAATACATGGAGCAGACAGAGAATGCTGGGGGAGGTAAAGCGGAGAGGTTTGTGCATTGCCAATGCTGGGAGCTGAAGAATGTTAAATCTATTCCATATGTGAAGGAAATCCTCAAGTCCAGACAGCATTTTCTCTCTCTTTTTATTGATAATAAAGATATGGAAAAGGAAAGGGGAGGATCTGAGAGCTTGAAATCTCTTTCTTTTTTTCCTTTTCTTTTTCTAACATAAACCTAGTAAAATGGCTTTAATTAGGAAAATTACACTGCAATGGCACCTATACATCTGCTTGTAAGATAAACGACAGAGTTTGCATTTAACTTCAGCTGTGACTAGCATAAAAACCTAAGAAAGGGCCAGTCCTTTTATAAAATAATCCTCCACTCTCCCCTGGGTCTTCATTAGATGTTCTAGGCTCATGGTCTACTAGGCCAACTGTTTCAATAGCAAATCTGGTCCTGCTGCAGCTCTGCTATCCTGTGCTTATGAGCGTCACCATTAAAACTGAGGTTACAGACAGAACAAGCTGTCCATCCTCTCATCTTATCACCTGCTCCAATGTTCAGTAATGAATAAATGAATAAAACAACAGCCAGCATCTTTCCACTGCATCTATTTTTCTTCCTTCATGTCAGCTGCGGTCCAGCTCTTAACCTGATGGCTAATAGGTTTATTATTTATCTGTTTCCAGTGGCACCAGTGCTAAGGTGGAAGTTGTTCCAGCACAGAAGGACAGATGGCCTTTATCCCACAGATGCCCTGTGAGTCATCAGCGAGCCCCAAAGAACACCGGGCGCAGAAGGGAACAGACAGCAACAGTCAGGCAAAAAAATCAAGGCAGCACAGACCACAAAGGCTCTTCCAGCTTTTGACAACTGTGTCACATTCTTTATCTGGGCCACATGACAACTGTTTAGACGTTTCAGTTAGGATTAGAAGCAAGAGGAGGAAGCAATTCTGCATAACCAGACAGGCCTAAGAGCTGTAGCCAGGGGGGCAACAGATTCTGGGAATAACTTTACCCCAGCAGACCCTCTTATGTCTACAACTGATGTTCCTTCATTAACAGCCCTGAGTTGCCATCAACTCTTCATTTACTGGAAAGAGGTTAATTACCTCTATATTCCTTCTTATGGCCCAGTCATAAGCAATTTCTCCATCTTCTGTTCCCCATTTCATAATCTATGAACATGAAGAGGGCCAGGACCCAGACTAGCTTTAATTTTCACCCCTTCTGATGAATAATAAAATGTCAGAAATATTCAAATGAAAAAAGGCATGTGAAAACCTTGATTCTACCTCTGCCTTAACCACAACTTACTGCATGGTCATGGGCAACTCACAACATCTCTCTAAGCCCGTTTTCCTTCCTACGAGACAGGGGAGTCACTCACTCACTCTGATAAAGAGCACTGGCATTTGCAGGCAGAAGGCATTAAATAATGATAAAAACATCCCACTGAGTTTATTCTTCCTCCATTTTCACTCTTCCTAGACCACCATTTTCAGTGCAATATTTACACTGTTTAGTAGCCAAGAAGACAAGTAATCACTAAGCCATCATTCCCAAACAGCCAGAGAATACCCTGCCCGGCAAGTTAGCAGAAAGGGGACACTTTATTCAAAAAGCCACTTTTCAATTTGGAGAAAATACTTCTTTTTACACCATTGTTTATAATAGCCAAAATTCTGTTTTCTTCCTAGAAAGTATTTTCCTCTGTTTATTCAGGCTGTCTTGCTCATACAGATTTGCTCATGAGCACCGAGCTGCTTCATTTGAGGCTTTGGATAGCATTGACTTTGGGAGCTTTTGACTTTTGCCACTATCCCTTTAAAATTATATATAAACAAACAAACAAATGCAATAAAATAGTTAGGAAAAGGAAACTGTGTGTTCTCATAAGGCCTGATAGAGGGCCAATCAGTGATTTCAGTGTTCTGCAATACCTGATTGAGCAAAAGGATCTCCAAGGACACTTACGGCAGACTTGTATGGAGTATCAGAGCAAGTCTCATCTGGTGCAGTTAGAGCTTGCTGCAGGGCAGACCCTGAGGTTCTTCTGTGCACTGAATGTTTTTCCAGATCCTTGCTGCTGCTTCTTTGGAAACTTCTTTGGAAGAGGAGCAGAATGACTGTCTAGACATCACCTGCTGCCCTAACAACTGAATATTTCCTGCTCCACATATGAATGGCTTAGCACAAACCTGAGAGCTGTCACCACTGCATCGATGTACCTGCAAGGGGATCCTGAACTGGGATTCATTTTCTCCAGTTGCCAAGCCTGAGGAGCCTTGGTCTGTAGGAAAAAAAAGTGTGCTCCCTAATGTTGTTAAGGGTTAGGTCAAAAAGAGGAATATTTTGATCATGGAAGCCGGGGACATTTTTGGGAAGACTGTTCAGAGATGACCTAAGGAAGAAAAAGTAT
Organism: Rhea pennata; assembly: GCF_028389875.1. Classification (NCBI taxonomy): domain Eukaryota; kingdom Metazoa; phylum Chordata; class Aves; order Rheiformes; family Rheidae; genus Rhea; species Rhea pennata. The sequence continues at coordinate 4,975,171 of NC_084684.1, read as the reverse complement.
TTTTTTCAGCTTTACCTGAGGGAGATCATAAAGGAAAAGGAACAACTGGACTGAGTTTCTACTATTCTGACGCTTCTGACCAATGCTAACAAACAAAAGATAATCGAGACAACTATACTTTCTGAAATCACAAAGATCCTGCTTTTGCAAGAGGAAGACATGAAGCCACGAATCACCTGGAGATAGAAGGAAAGAAGAAGGGAGGTAGCTAAACTGAGAAGACTATTTAATTCCTCATGCATTTCAGCTGAATGTTTAAAGAGAGCTGTTGAAGATTCTGGCAAAGAAACACTGCTCCAAGATGCGACACACTTCTGTGTATAGGCCCTTACAAAAGCAGGAGTAACTTCCACTGAGAGAGATTGATTCGATCTGGTGTTACATTTGTGAATCATTATTGCTGAGATTACAGATCTGACCTCACGATCAGCTTGTAGGTATTTTCAGTCTATCCCACGGAGGACCCCAACTTCGTCAGTTCTTTTTAAACACTTAGGAGTCCCCCAGAGTTCTCTGAATGGCCATTGGTCACGAAGCACAACAGTCTTGAATCCAGAATGACCCAATTTCAACCTTTCCTGTCTGATTTTTGTTGGCAGAACAATCATGCCAGAAAAAGGGGTCCTGCACTGTTAGTGTTTTGACATACATGCCCAAGAAAAAACTGCCAGATGTCTTGTATGCTCTTCCCCCCGCGATGTCTGGAACGGTCTTACATTTCCCAGCCACTCTAGCAGCCTGGTAAAGCTAATCACAGGGAAATTCCACATAATCATTCTTTGGCAAAACATCTCTTGGCAGAGTCTGCATCTTTCCAGGGTGTAAGTCCTGTGTGTTTTACCTGCCTAATAACTGATTTACTGATATATATAATAACTGATTTGGATATAAGTGGGTTTTATTGTTCTCTTCCTCCTACCTGCCCACAACAACAAACTGGGATCACACATGCCTGCGTGTATCCTTTGTCAGCTTCACCAGGCCACAGTGGCCCTTGTGTTGACTTCCAGCAGAACACCTGATATATTGTGGATGTTCATAAGGCAAAAAAATGCTTTGAAATCACCACTTTCATCCTTCACTTCATTCTAGTTTATGCTGCAATGTGTCAATCTCTTCAACCATCTGCCTTTGTCAAAGCAAGTATGTCCCTTCTGGCTCCTTCTCCAGGAAGACTGGCATCCGTTGTTAGTCTCAAACAAGCCAGGATCTGCGAAACCCAGATCCGAGAATAGGTCAGGCTAATCAGTTTCCATCCAGCAATTTAAAGTATTTGCAGTACCGAGATTGCACTAAAATTGTCCTCTGTAGTCTAAGAGGAGAGCTCGCAATGGTCTGAGTTAAAGAACTACCATTACGTCATTACCTTATAAGATCCCATTACCTCATGGCATTTAGATGCCACGGGGCATTTAGACAGAGCCAGGCTGTGACTCCAGCAGGTCTGAGGACTTGCATTACAAAGTCTTTCGGCATGAGAAACCTGTATGTGGGAAGAATTTTAAGATTACTGAGTGTGAGGAATCTTTCTCCTGAGAGTGGTAAAGTACTCCCAAGATACATATCAAAGTGCTCTCCTTGAGACTAACAAGGAACCCAGGAAGGCTAAACATCTGCAGGGCCCCAGAAGGGATGTGCTTTGTGAAATGAGCCTCCTTCAACAACTAGAGCATCTAAATAAATATGAAATCCTCAAGAATTCATCAAGGCAACAAAAAGCTCAGGGTGTAAATACTCACTAGGTGGCACAGTCCTAGGTTGACAATTGTGTTTTGCTGCAGCAGATCTGATGAGGCAAAAGTGTACATGATGAACTACAATTATTCCTCTTCTGACAGCAAATGGGAGAAGCAAAAGTCCAGTATTATTTCATTTCATGAGATGGAGAAACACTTGATACATTGCCTTCCTTCTGCTAAAATAACATTTCAGCAGAAAAGTCAAGTGTTAGTCAATGTGTGTTTTCCTGGAGTCCACTAACAGGACTGCTTGGTCTTTAGAGAGAAACAGATTTACAGCTTCTAACCTAATTATTTTGTCGTTGTTTTTGATGCTCTGGTCTACACTTAGATGTTCTGGACCTGGAGAAGGGATGCTGAGACTTAACTGAAAGTGAGGGAGGACGTTTGTCCTCCAACAGTCTTTATGCAAGGTACCTAACTCTCACTTCTCTTCCCTGTGTCTCCAAGAACATAAGAATAGCCAGCCCCAGTACAAATATCTCACTATCTACTAGAGCTTGGGGAACTATCAAGAGCTACTTTCTCCACCTCTTCTATGAGCTGCTGTGCTGTAGGAAATATTTCCAGACATGTGGTGTGAGAAAAAAGATAAAATGGTCATGTCTCTGACTTTAGACCTCAAACATACTCCAGCTGTATTACATGAGACATAACACTGATGACTAGGTTTCAGTTTTTTCACCACACAGGACTGTAAGCACCAACTGCTTTATACAGTGGCAATCATTTCCAGTATAGACAGTCTATCTAGGCCCATTTTTAGGGTATTTAATCTTTTTTTTTTTTTTTTTGAGAGAGAGAGAGAGAGAGAGAGAAGGGATGTCAAACAGGAAGATTACTCTTAACCACAATTTTCCTGAGCAATCTTAGGCAACTCACTTAACCTCATTGTGCTCAGTTTCCCTGCTAAAAGAGGCCATCACTAACACTTTCTCTCCCTTGTACTTTGTTCTCTATGTTGTTTATATTGTAAACTCTGGAACAGAGAAGGATGTCTCGAGTTAGACACTCTACAGACAGACACCAGGGCTGTCGGTGCTACTATAATGGGAGAAAATATATGTTTAAACTAATAAATGTGTTTTAAAATATATGTTTTAAACCATAAGAAAGTTGCAAAGAAGAGAAGCTGCAGCTCTTCTATCAATAGTAACTACATTATTTTCTGAAGCCCTAAAGAAACAGATGAACAAAATTTGTGAACAGAAGGGAACATTTCCCATTTATTACCTTTGAATGAGTTACAAAGCCTAATGGATAATCTGTTAATAGAGTCAGAGCTATGCTCTTCTGGAAAAGCCAATTGGGATTTCCGGTCTTTGAAGAGAGGTATTCAAGAACAGGAAATCTATCTGTCCTTTGGAGCTACCTGTTTTCAAAAACTCTTGGAAGAAGGCTGAAGAGGAGCCTAGTCTTCGTTTTCTGTGTCTGTCCCATATTAAATAACTTTGTCCATTTCAGATCTGAGTCATTTCAGTTGAAAAGTAAGAAGCAGAGACAACAAGCCAGGCCCTTGGGCAATTTAAGTTAGTATTAATGGAGTAAAAGTCAATCTACACCAACTAAGGATCTGGCCAATTGGTGCTATATCCTAAATAAAGACAAAACTCAGACATTTTTCCCTTTCTTCTTTTCCTTCCTGTTTCTCTACTCTGGTGAAGAAACAAGGAACCAAAAGGCATGGACACTTTCAGATGTTTTTCCTTCCCACACCTCACTACTGTATCTTTTGGGTAAGAGAAAGACAAGTGAACAAAATAACCATCTGTTGTTCCCCTAGGAATTAATGTTTCACTCCACTGTCTCATTACATCAAGCCCAAGAGAACACAGCCTTTTCCATGGAGGCTGAAGCAATTCAATAACAGGAGGTTCAACTGGAGTTTTTACTTTTACGCTGCTCTGGAAATACATGCTTAAAGCATTTCTTTGAGATCCTTGAGATTTACAAGTGTGGCTTACAGCCTACTCAGCCAAAAGGAGACAGATCCAGGCTTTGTTCAACAGCGTCTTAAAAGAATCCGGACCAGGCACTATCACTTTTCAATGGATACGGCACAATTTGTGCCTCAAGTCCTGTTTTGACCTATTTTTTTTCTTTTTTGACAGTCTTCACTGTCATGAGGAGCAATTTTCACAGAAATCAAACGCAATATGAAATACTTCCCCCTCCAAAATGCGTGTTATCACTATAGCCGAAAACAGAACAGACTTTATTTAAAGAGCTCAGTGTGCTTTACAAAGTTCAATATTATCTTCACTTGGTGGGGTAGACAGACCCAGATTTGTTGAGACTCAGTGAATACTGAGACTGGTTCCTCTCTTTCTTTAGTTGTACACATGGAAGATGGGTTTACTGTTGTTGAAGTTATTGAGAGCTGGAAGTATGTGCTTGGGAAAATCAGGCCCAAGAGCATCTTAAAAGCTGGACTTCAAAAACATGGAAATGCCCTAAAATCAGTGATTACTTTCAAAACATAAGCTACCAGGGGCATCAGTGGAAGAATGAAGGTAGGAAGCCCCAGACTGTCAATCCCCAACTCCAGCCACACTCACCTTGAACATCTGGGTGCTAGACTGACCCAAGAGACACTTCTTGTCCATCCCCACAGGTGGACCACAGGTATCCTGGGCAGAATGAGACAGAAACTAGCTAGACTCTTACCTTTTAGTAAAATTGGCTTCCCAGTAGTTTCCCTTAAAACTGAAGCAGCCAAACTGATGAGAGCAGAGAAACAACAGCTGCTTCACACAGCAGAGACAGAGTAACCAGAGAAGCTTTGCATTGCATCTGAGTATTCCCCAGGGAGGCTTGTGCCAAAAATCAACCACAGCTGCCTCTGTGACAGGACCACCCGGCAGCACAGCACCAGCCTCCCTGGATGGTGGACACCAAGAACCAAGAACTCGAGCCTTCTGTTAACACTTGCACAAATACCATTCAGACTGGTAAAGACGTAAAACGACCCACACAGAGTAGCAGTTAAGCCTGATCCCAGCACTGATGCGCAGATGAGAAAGATCTGAGGAGACTGCTACCACTTACTGAGTGGGTAACAGCCAGGTCTGCCCACAAAATTTCCTCAGAACCACCCAGCCCTCCTGACAGCCAAGCTTATTTTGAAAAACCAAAGCAAAGAAGAAAACTCCAAATATTCAATAAAGCATTGCTTTCAAGTTTGCAAAAAATGGCTGGCACTTAAACAGACATCACACACTCAAACTATCTACACTGAAACAAAATAAAGAAAGGTGCCGTCAGTCACAGACGTGGAATGACTGGCGGAGTTTGTCCAAGCAGAATGTATTCCACAGTGCCACCCAATGCTTTGAGAGGACTCTTCTTTTGCAAATCAAGAACTCTGATACCTGCTGTATACGAGAGAGGAGACGCAGTAGCCCTTGAGCCCTTTCCCCATCACAGAGAGCCAAAAGCAAGTGAAAGCTGAGCAAATAAGAAGCCTGTCATCTCCTACGGTGACGCTGCGTTATGCAATCCTTCTTCTTTGGAAAGCACAAAGCATTTTATAAGCTTTTGTTGTTTAGGGACCTTTAACACTTTAACAAAGAAGGCAGGGGAGGAGGTGCGGGCCCATTTCGCAGTGGTGCAAAGTGAGATTGAGAGAGGCACGCTGATGGAGAGTAAGTCCTATAGGGAGGCTGTGGCAGGGCCAGGAGCGTTCTGTTGCCCTTCCAAAGCCAAAGGGACAATATATTCACATCAGTGTGGAACAGAAGCGCTGTGGATCCTTTTCAACTGTCACAGGAACACGAGCAATGCCTTCCACTGCTATGATCCTAAATGCATTCTTTAAAGAAAGAGAAAGACAGATGAAGATGCCCCTCTCCCTCCCTCCCAATTTCATTGCCCTCATACATACACACACACACAGAGCCTCCACTTACAGAAGCACAACGGATCTGGTTCTGATAATCAGAAGAAACTCTGACCGTTTCCTTAGCTTTTTAAACTTAACCTGTGTCAACATGCACCTGCGACAAAGAGCAGTGCAGTCACAGAGCGCCCAGCACCAGGCTGGGGTGTCATTGCTCAAAACGAACAGTTCTGTACTGGAGGCTGCAAACGGCATTGGCCGCTGACAGGAAACTCCCCAAGCCTCTGCAAAGTTATCTCAGGGTGATCACCTGAGTCTACTCAGTCTGTGCATACAAATGACTTTCCCTAGATTTGCTGGGCGGATGATAAAAAGGGGTACAGCAGAGAAGGATCCCACGTCTGCTACTCTCCTGCTCCCGTCACCAGATCACACACTCTCCCAGTCCCACCGCAGGGCTCCGCTTCCCAGTTTGTCAACCCCTTCTTCACAAGAGAGCATCCTTCTCACTATCACTCACTGCGTGGTGACACTGTTACCTTTTTTCCACCAACTCTGCAATATAAAATCGAGAAAGAGATTACTTCCCCTTCTCTTCCTCTCACTAGCACCTTCTCTTCAGCTGGCTGCACAGTAAAGGTATTTCTTTCCTGCGTTTTCATTTTCCTGCTTTGTCTTCCTTCTCCACATCCCTCCCACTCTCAGACTGCCACAGACAACCTATGAAAACCACTGCTTCCATCTCTGCTCCATGATTCGCCTGCCACACCTGGGGGATTTCCCAGCAAATTATATTACTTTATTTGGTCAATTGGCCTACAAATTGATTTTCCTGTACAAATAATGAACATTTATGGTTATTTTCCCCATAGACTGCTTTATTTTCCATGTAACAAAGACTGATTTCCTGTAGCTTTTGAGACCTGAGCATACGATCTGCAGTTATTGTGACCCCTCATTGATGGATGGCAGGGACTGGAAGCACAGCAGGGGGGTTGGGGTTTTTCCCCTTATGCTCTAATGGTATTACAGACCTGCCCATGGCACTCTGAGATGTCAGCTAGAAGTAAACACTGGTACCAGACCAGGCAATTCTATAGAATGTTTAAAATGGAAATAAACTCTATTGTTTTAAAAGAGTACCAAAGTGATCAAAGCCACGTTGATACATGCTGTATATTCCCCGCTTTTGAAATGTCCATCAGCAGGACACCTCCCAGCAATGGAAAGGTTCCCTCCAGCCCTCCCGAATGGATTTGCAGTGAAGGCTGAGCTCTGCCACAAGCCGGGCAAGCAGCTGAATCTCTGCCTCCGTTCCCTATCTACTTTGTAATCTGAGACCCAGATCTGGGTCTGGCTGCGTTTCTGCAGTAGGTGTAACATTTATCAGCCTGCATGCCCTGCTGAGCGCCACGATGAATAGATCCCTCACCAGCGAGCGGGATCTCCTGGAGTCACTACACTTAGCACACACACTCCTCACCCCCAGGAACATCTGAATCAGAGCAGATCCCGTTCTGTACCAGAGACAAACATACACCCTTTCTTCCCCACGCGAATGGAGCCCTGTAGAGCAGGCTGCACAACGTCTAGGGCAGGACTCTTACAGCAAGACTTATGTCAACGTTGGCACCTGACGCAGACAGTTGGATTGCGCACGGTATCACCAGTGGCCCCTGAATGCAGTTTGGGGGTTGGCCAGCCAAAAGAGCCATAAGCTGAAGTAACGATGAGACCAGAGGGAACGAACAGTCACTCCTCCAAGCAGGGATGGTAGGAAGCAGCGAGCAATGGCAGGGATCGGAGATCCTTTCTCTGCTCACCTCTATGTTCAGGCATCCAAAGCATTTGAAATGGCAGCCCATGCTCATTAAAACAATCATGGACATGCCACAGGGACATTTTTCTTTAATCTTAATTACATTATTGTGGAGAGAAAGGGGGGAGGAGTCAGCAAGAAGGATTTCCAGAAAATTGACTGGGATTGACAAGGCCTGGCATGATTTGTGGGCAGGGACTAGAAGTATTGTTCCGCACTTGTCTCTCCAGAGATGTAGAGACGGAGCAATAGCTCTACAATACATTTCATTTCCACTAATGAGAAAATGACTTTTGAGACAGAGCCTCGAGCAAGTTTTGAAGGTCACTCCCACAGGTGTGGAAATGAATTGGACTAGATCAAGGTCCAAACATAAGTTATTCTACTTAGACCACAATGGATTATTTGTGTGCGTGGGGGGTTAACAGCCTCAGGGCTGCGGTGTGTGTGTATGTTTAATTTAATACATCTTGATGGCTGAGGCTGCTGGGGACAAAGGCCTCTCAGCCCTAACACTGGGAAGAAGCAAAGGTAGAGAGGTTTCTTATGCGAATCTGAGAGTGAGGGTGGGCACAGAAGAGAAAGCCAATTACCCAGAGTAAGTCCAAGCTGCCTGCAATTCCCCGCACTCAGTCCTCCAGGGGTGGATTTGGCCCATGAAATCTGACTTCAAATCCAATAAAAAATTAACTGATTTTGAACAACTACTAGACATGCCTCCTTAGAGTTTTAATACGTGCTCTTCAGCTGCAGCACAGAGTAGAATTAATGAAAGGAAAGAGAGGCTGCAAGTATCAAGCATGAGGCAAAAACATGCCAAATTCCTGCTTAGCTTCTTCTACCCAAGGGATTCGCTCCCTCCCTCTTGGCCCTTGCTAAGGATGACATGCCCTCAGACCCCTAAAATGGTGCGTGGTTAAAGGCACCAGAAAGAGATATGTCATGATTGGGGATGACAAAGAGCTTTCACATAAGCTATTTAAGGCAAAGACGCATCTTTGGGTCTGTGGTATGGACTGTATGGATTTCACAGTAACTGCTAGATGGCAGTCACCAGAACACATCTGAAAGTCCACTTGGACTGAGAGGTCAGTGATACAAGATCAGGTTGTTCTCTTACACCATTTCCACTCAGAAATCTCATTACATGTGTCAATCAACTGTGCCAGGAGAGAGGCAAACTGTCTCAGTGACAGTACAGTCACTGAGTGCTCCAGTTCCAGCTCTGGTGCTTTTTATAAAAAATTAGGGTGTCAGATAGATGACTCTTCTTGTGTTGCCACAAAAGCTCTGACAGTGACAACAGAGAGGAACCATAAAGTGGTTTTGCAAAGCGCAGTCCATGGTATCACAATGTGAAACCCCACCCTTTTCATTCAATAGGCAAGAGAGGCAGACATGGAAGTCTAACCGCACCATAACAGTGATAGTAACGACTCCCCATAGCCTTTCAGTTCAAGGCCTGCAGCTTTCCCAGAAAGGGCGTGCAGTTCTTCATGTCTGTGAAGCATTTTTCTATCATCTCATAGGCAAGGGAGAAAAAGAGAAAGGAAGGTTGAGCAACTTGCTCATGCTCACACAGGTGGATGATCCCAGACTGGAACAGAAAGCTCCTGTCCCCAGATCTGATGCTTCCAGCATTCAGTAATCAGTGCATCTCTGGAAGAAAAAAGCTTACTGAGAATTACATGTGAGTAACTGAGGTAAGATCCAGTACTGATGCTTGCAGTCTGTGAAGAATTGTGTGCAACATGCTGTGCCTGTACCTCTGTCACAAACTTATCCAGGTTACCTGATTGCCTCCTACACGTGTTATGCAAACACTGGAGAGAGAGCTCATCATTCACTTTGGCTGTACTGCACTTACACCACGGGTTCCTGTTAGACTGCGTGTACTAACAAAACCAAAGGATAAACCAAAACTACTCACAGAAACTTGCTATTAGTTGGCTCAGCACATTAGGCGCAGGTGGGGAATAAGGTGGGGAATAAATGACCAACAGGTACAATGGCTTTCCAATGAGTACTGACTGGCAGTGGGGAGTGTTGGGAGTTGTATGTTTTGAAGATAAACACAAAGAGAATAAAAAACCCAAACCCAAGAGAGGTAAGTAATTCATCAAAAGAAGAAAAACAAGAAGCTGCACAGAAAAAAAAAGAAATACCAAAAGGGAGAGCTTTCTGAGTAGGGGGAAAAACTTCAGCTCTCACGGGAGTGAGAAACAGAATCAAAATTAAATGGAACAAAAAGGGGGATTTTTGTTGTTGTTCTTAAAGGTGAAACATTTTGCCTGCATGCTCGTGTCTCCCCTCTTAGGCATTTAAGCATTTCCCCGGGGTAGGAAACTTTCCAAACGCTCCCCCTCTCAGCTAGGCTGCCGGCGGAGTGGGGGTGGTCTCATGTGGCCTCCGGAAACCCTTCAGCCAGGGACCGAGACTCCAAGCCAGCCGCACGAAGAAGCCAACCCGCCCGCAGAGCCCACACGGACTCTCACGGACGTCTAGTAGTTTCTTTCACCCAGAGGCACCAAATCAGAAAACCATCTAATATACATAAAGCAGTGTCACTATAACTTGCCCATAACTACTTGCAGGTTTTTCATGTTTTCTTCAGTGTTTTTTTAAAAAAAGACTTTTGCTCCATAAAAAGCCTCGACTCAGAAGCTTGCTGACGGCAGCTTATTCTAACTGACATCCATTTTTTTTAAGCACAGGATCAGTTGTAAAAACCTGAAACAAAAAACTACACAGTGTTTAAACGTGTATGCTTTTGCTTTCCCTTTCAGGAGCACACCACTCCAGGCTGCGACTGCTTCCCATCATGTGAGTGACACTTAGTTGTGCTCGGAAAGTACCTGGATGGGAGATTTTTGTAGATATTCAGCTTACTGAAGGAGGGGAAATTTGTGACTCAATAGGTGGCACTCTTCCTTTTTGAATAAATATATTTGGATATACTTTGCCGTCAGAGGTGCTGGAGAGCAAATTTAAGGTCCCGACTTCTTATTATTTACTAGCTGATTTTCTAGGATTGTTAAAATCCCAGCCAAATACAAGCTTTACCAATTACACTCCGCCAAGCCTAATTCCCCCCCGCGCCCCGCAGTTCCAAGAAGATGCAGAGTTCTCCTCTGCAGTCGCGTGATCCTCTTGTGCACTGTTATGCAGCTCTGTTTTACTGGAGAAGTAACTGAACTTGAGAAAACAAAGTCCATAAAAGTAAAAGCGAAATCCCACCCCGAGCATGTTTCCGTCGCGTCTTCCTCCCGCAGAAATCACCAGCTCCAGTTCACAGCTTTGGTATTTTCTGCAGATACCCAGGGACATCGTCCCAAAGGGCTGCAAGAAACGGTGCATGCACCTCCTCCGAAGGGTGCCAGGACGGCTGCTGCGGAGAGGAGCTGTCTGAGGGCTGCCTGTCTGCAGTCATGGGGAAGTCTATCTATAGGCGTTTCTCCTCTCATTAGCCAAATTCAGAAAAGGGACGTGATGTTTTGTGCCCCAGAGCGACAGAGGGCTTGTTTTATACCTCTTTAGGGGCCCTCCACAGGGAATTAGTCACAGGGGTGAGTAATATCTATGATTTGACAAAGCCTAGGAGAGTGAGTAGTCGCTTGACAGGTTAACAGGAATATGGAGTAGCTGCTATATATAGGTGCCATTAGCACGCACATGCCTTCACACATCTCTACAGGCAAACCTATGCTGCCATATATCCAGAAGGCATGGGAGGGGGAGCAGTTAAAAGCCAGTACCTTCCCCCTGTTTTCCAGGGAGGGTGTAAGGAATGAGGGGAGTCTCTTCTCCCTGTCTCGTAATGCTGGACTCAGCTCATCCCCACTCAAGTTCAAAGCCATTTAAATCATCAAAGCAGAGTTGACTTTTGCCCTCCATGATCAGGACTTCCAGAGGAGGCATTTTACTCTGCAGAAAAACAAAGATATGGACTATATCTTGCTCTGTGTTCTTCTCTTATGTGGACCCTGCCCCAGGGAATAGCTCTGGCAATGTGAAAAAAATGAAAAGTTTAGCTGCTGGTTTCCAATTGTTTCCAACTTGCTAAATCTTAAAAATCTTCAGAAAAGGACTGAACTCTTGTAGACTAAACTTAATTCTGCTGAGAACCATGTTGCTTTCTATGATTGCTTCCCACAGACACTCAGAGTCCATGCGCCAGCTGGGACCAACAGACGAAGGATGAAAACTGCTATTCTAGTCCATGACACTGACTCTCAACAGTAAGACCCTGAGCTCAGAGGAGAGCGGTAAGTGGCTAACTTGCAGATCTGGAATGGCGCTGCTACTGCTGCTACTGCTGCTGTGTTCTCCTCATCTCGACAGATCAGGAAGGACACAGTGAAGTAAGGAGCATCCAAGGCTCCACTACCGCCAGCTCCATGTGACGCCTGCAGTGGTACTGAACGTGTCCCACAGCAGCACAGCACAGTGCCATCACTCAGACACATGCTGCAGCCGGCACAATGACATGAGCTGGACCTGCTGTATTTGTTACAGAAGGCAGAGACACACCAAGCATTAACTCACGCTCTGCTTCTCTTTACTCTCAGCACCCCTTTCCCTAAAGTCCATCGAAAACCATCTCCCCTGCACCCTACCAGACTCCTGTTCTTTCAGCTGTGTAAAAAGAGAAGCAAACCAAGCGGCAGCTACCGCCCCCAGTTGTTTGACTGCCTGGCCCAGGGGCCTTTCACCTCCCCAGAAGGAGCCCCAGGACTCAGCCAGAGTTAGATGAGTCACCTTGCCTGTCTGGGTCTCTCCCAGGGTAGTGTGTGGGGGTGGAAGGGCTGGGGCTCATTGCAGGAATTTCCACTCCCCCTTTCCTCACCCCACCCCGCTACAAGAAACCAGGGGAGAAGATAGCAAACAGCAGTGCTCGCCAAGGAAAAGGAGAGAAGCAAAGGGTGCAGAGATGAAGGGAAAAGAAAATGAGCAGGGATGCAACGTATCTACTGTGCTGGGATCCATACTGGCACAGGGATCCCTAATGCAAACACAGCTCAACAGCACAGTCTTCGAGGGGAAGCCCCCACCTCAGGTGAGGAATGTTATCTTTTTCTGATGGATTAAAAGCATTTCTCTGGATTTCCCTCTCTCAGTCACAAAACAAAAGTAGAATACAAATGCTAAAGTACAGCACAACATCCCCTGAACTCTACGATGCGGCCTGTGCACAGGTGAAAAAACAAACAAAATCCAGCACAAACCTGTTGCTAGAAGGAGAAACCAACAGCTAAAATAAGAGCCAATCAAGTGAAGGCCAAAATCCTACATCCATTGGTTTTAGAGATGAAGAATCAGGTCTAAGACAGCTTTCAAGATCTGAATGCTCTATTAAAATTAATAAGGATCAGATGGGCAAATCAATGCAGACATTTCCAAAGGCTCAGCTGAATAGGCTCTGCGCTATATTCGGGCAGATGAGCCACTTCCAAACAAAACCAAAAGCAATACTAGGTGCCATGCACTCTAGCGGGCAGAAGTCTTAACTTTGTTTAGACACTGGACACCAGTTGGAACTCTAAAAGAATCCCCTCTGAAATCACACTTAAAGTTAGGAGGGTAAAAGAAAGAGAGGGATGGTATAAAAAGACCAAAGCTAAATGAATAATAATTCTGGATTTTTCTGCAAAAAATGCAAATTTGCTATTTAGATGGAAAGAATGTCTGATTCCCTGGGAGGCCACTCATTGCTCACTGCCTCCTGCAGCCTCTGAAATGCTCTTTACTGAGTCCAGGGGATCAGCTGGAAGAGGGATAAGGGAAGAAGATTAGAAGAGCTCCACCTTCACAAGAGGGGGGAACCACACAAGGGTGCCTTATATTCAGGGAAGATCTGATATGCTGGCACTGCTGGTGCTAGCTCACTGACCTTAGAATAACTAGTCAAGCAGTGAATATGCTTTTTAAAACATGAACCTGTAACATCAGCACTTGAGCAGTTGCCTCTCACCTGCTATCTCCTCCTCAGATTCACCCTCTAGTTATTTTAAATGCTTATCTCCCCTCACCTGCCAATTTAAGGTTGGAGTATAGATTAATTTTTCTTGAAAATAAAGTTATCTGCTGTCTTATTTTCTTAAAAGTAAAGTTATCTGCAAAGCACACCAAGTCCAGAGTTCGCTAATGTCCTGTCCTGTCCAACGGGCTGCTGTCCTTTCATCTGCAAGCAAAATAGTGCATTGGTGGCTGGGAAATAAGACAAGGAGATAGAAGGCATGAAGAGCCCTAGCTATCTGTGCTGCTACAAATCAAGCATCCAGGCCTATGCACAGGAAGAAGGGGCAACACATAACTTGCCTGCCAGCTGATCATATTTTGTAATTCTGGGTTGGGAGCTTTACTGTAACTGCTTCTGAGCTGCACAGGGCCCAGGAGCTTAGACTAGCCACTTCTGGTCCAGGGAGTTTCACCTAAAGGCAACATTTTACTAATTAAGTTTTTGCAATACTGAAATGTTTTGCAAAACCTGTCCTAATAGTCCAAGAAAAAAAAAAGTAATTGATTGCCTTCTTGTTCTTGGAGGTTTGCATCTGTTGAGCCTGCTCTGTGTACTGACACACAGAAAACAAGACAAGCAGGTGGAGGAGGTGGGCACAGTGACAGGCTGGGGCCCTTGAAAAATTGGATCTCTCTCCTGTGGTTTGGTTTCTTTTTTCTCCATCTGCGTAGCTCTCCTCTTTGCTGTACATCCCAGGATTCTCCAGGACCTACACAAAACACTGTCTCCTAGCTCATCTCCAGCTGATCTTGTCCAGTCAAACACAGAACGCTCCCTATCTAATTCTGGCTGAAACCCAAATGTCTCATTAGTTTTCAGATGTCTCCAAGTCTCTACAAATTGTCCCCCATCTCTCTTGCCCATTAGCTCATCTAGTGGCTTCTTTCTTCAGTATTGCCAGGCATGGGCCCTTTTCAGTCCGTTACACACACGCACATCATCTTTACTGCTGTAGTTACCAACATATACATATATATTATATATATATTTATATTTGTATATGTATATATAAAAAGAGAGCACTGAGGTGACCCTACTTGAGCAGGAGGGTTGGACTAGATGATCCCCAGAGGTCTTTTCCATCCTCAACCATTTTGTCATTCTGCGATTCTGTGATCTTTATCATTGCAGCACACACTCCTGTCTAGATCATTATTACATATTCTTTGGCTGCAAGAGGAGCATAACTCCACGGTGCTAGGTGCTGTACAAACAGAACAAAGGAACTAGATCTCTGCTGTTTAAATAAAGACAACATTTGTAAAAATATTTGACAGCAGCTAAACCTCATATTTCCCTGGCTTTTTCCCTTCCCGCTATTACTGAAAACACAACAGTGGATATTTCGTACAGTGAAACAGTTTCTTGTAAGCTATGCTTGCAATTGCTTTGCTACTTCCTTCTGGATTTTAGTAAGCATTTCCGGTACCACAAAGAGATACATATGTATTTTTTAAACTAATTACTGGGAACAGTCATGTCATCTCCTGCAACAGAAAGGGACTGCGCTTGACCTTTAAGTCAACAGGAAAGGAGCTCACACTGCACTCTGCTGCAGCAGCTCTTTGCAGCCTATTAAGAGGTAATTCAGCAGTAACAAGGGAAAGAGAATTCTCTCAAATACAATTCAGGCTACTTCGGTCAAGAGTGCTTCATCCACATTGAGTAAATGCTCTCACAGTGCTTTTCAAGTTCCACCTATAAAACTTGAGCTTTATTAATGTCTTCTTTTCTTACAAATTTTGCATATGCAAAACTTTGAAAAGGGCTGCAAGGTCCAATGGGATATGTGGGGCAGATTTGCCAAAAATAACTATCAATACAGTGTTGTTTCTATAATTCTACTAATTTGTACTGGGGGGGAAGCCTACTGGCTGAGCAGAGGGGGACAAGAGAAACCAGGAGCAAATGCACTCTTTTTCAAGCTATCCCAGCCTTGAAAGTCCCCAGCAGATCCTCTGCTTTCTTCCCCTTAACCCTCTTCCAGCTGACAATTCTTTTTTTCTGGTGACAGTAGGACTGAAACTGCAGAAAGCAGGCACATGCTAATGCACATTTCCTTCCAGACCTTGTGGGTATCCCAGTGGGAGTTAATGCAGCATTAACTCCCACATCTTCCCCACTGCAGCTTTTACTACACAGCAAGAAGGGGAAAAGGTCTCTAAGGCTCCCTAAGAGCAGCGCTGCTGCAGCAGCTCACAAACAGGGGGAAGGCTGTAAGCAAAGGCTGCAGGCTGTGTGGGTTGCAGAACCTCCGTCCCACTTCCCTTCAGGTCTAGATGCTTTGCCTGGGATTCCTGACCCCTTCCCTTTTCCCATTCTCCTTCTTCCCAGACAAGATTTGTTATGATTGTCTGCACTCTCCCTAACCTAGCAAGGCTTCACTCAGAGGCAGCATGTGGTTTCAACTGAAGCTCTTGAGGTTTTTTCCTACCTAATTTTCCACTTGGAATAACAAGCACACGGGAAGATAAGTCATTTCTTTGCACAATGTCACAGAGCCAGTTAGGACCCCTCCTCCACACAACTGAAGTCCTTCGCTCTAGCTACAAGGCTGAAGAGCTTCACCAGCCCCAGTCCCTTCCTCGGTCTACCATCAGCTTTTTGAGTGTCATCACAGGTCACTCCCAAACCACTACCACACAGAGGGTCTGACCCTGCAGCCTTGGCAACCATGTCAGCTTGTAAAGAGCCAAATCCTAGAGAAATCTCCAGAATCAGTCGCAAAAAATGTGCACTTGACAACAACAGAGGGTACCTCATCTCTCAGGTGGCCTGTTTGCGCTCCCTTTTGCATCTAGGCATAAACATAGTTTGCAAAAGAAACAGGATAGTGGCTGTGTGCACAACTCAGTGATGCCATCTGTGTAGTACCTAGAACAGCAAAACTGTGATCTGTGTTAAGGATTCCCAAAGCTCTCCTCCAAAAACCTGAACAGCGGTTCAAGTACCTGCAAGTGCGTTACTGCAGGCTCAGCTTCCCTCCTCCTCTTGCTTTATTATGGAATTAGACTGAACAAGTTTATGGTGCTAGAAGAGATCTGTTTAGGAAAAGGAGGGAGTGATGAGTTCAGGAGAGGGGGATAATCTAGATGGGTCAGAAAGGCAGTTTTGAATTTCTGGCTGTATTTTTAATTAATTGCATGGCACTTAAAAGCCTATGACAGGTATGCTTTAAATCTAAAATAGATAAAAACAACCATAAGCCAAATAACTTCTTCATTTGTGCCATGCATGTTTAAATATTCAAATCATAAGTGTGATATTAATAATATATTGCGTCAAAGTTCACATTGATATAAAGCAGATTTATCATGCTATATATAGTATAGCTGGGCCTTATAACATCACAGAGGTGGCAAGAGCAATAAAAAGCTAATCTGTTTGTAGGCAAGGAGCCATATTCATGTTTGATGGGTTCCCATAGACAGCCACACAAAAAACAGAAAAGATAGCTCTATTTCCTTATTTTCAAAGATCAGTAACGAGCAGCTATTGCTGGCTTTCTGCGTATGACAGCTACAGATCCTTCCCTCCACACCTGACACGTCAGGTATGTAACACATTGCACATATGAACTTCGCATTTTGATGACTGTGGGACCTCTTCTGGGACACACGTCACCCCAGTACATCACATTCCAGCTCCTGTCTCACACTATCATTTACAAACCATTTCAGCCTTCTGCCAGCCTCAAACTTCTCTAATTTATACCACGGGGCAAATCTGCTCTCAGCTGCCATGGAAGAGCTGTATAAAACAAAGTACCTCTCTTTGCCACCTTCTCCTTTCCATGGAGCTCTGCACCAAATGCAGCACAGCTGAATCCCAAGGATCTGATTTGTTCCAAATAAACAAGTTGTTCCAAATATGCAAAGCTGAAACTTCGGGAGAGCCCAGGACATCAGTGGAAGCAGTGAAATGAAAGCACTTGCATCCAGCTAAGTACCAGGAGCAAAATTCAATCTGGTGACACTGCTACAGTTACCGCCCAATAGGTACCCAGCAGCCTGTACATCACGACGTGTTGATCTTGGGTCAGGTCCTTTTGGTTGGCCTGTCAAATCACACCAATGTGCTGCCACTGTAGGACCACTTTTTTTGGTCAGTCTTAGCTGACAGGCAAAGATTGAGTGAGCCACAGAGACTAAATGTCCCCTCTGCTGCCCAGGAATGAAGCCTTCTGGCCAGGCAAGAGGAGGAGATGCTTTGAGGGATGACACGAGAGAGGTGTGAGGAGAAGCAGGGCCTCTACTACGGAGGGGATCACCAGGGGCTGCGCAGAGGGGCTGAACTCCAGCGCAGCTCTGTTCTTGGACGGTTAGAAGGGATCGTTTCCTCCCTCACGCCCCAGTCCTCCCTAATCTCTCACATTTGTAAAACAGGGTTTTTCATGCTGTCATCCTATATGAAATACTGGGGAAAATGATGCAGCACCTAATATTAGTCACTTTCTGGTGATGACAGCGTAGCTCTCCTTCAAAAGCACAGCCCAGCTAACATTAACATTGCAACAGCAACCCCAAAATCCCCAAGAAACGCACACACGCACGCCACGGTGTTTTAGAGCCGCTCTGCGGAGCACACTGAGTGATGTCACACATCTTTTTCAGCTTTAATTACCAGGATCTTATGATCAAGGTAGAATTATTTGGTGATCAAGGACATTATTGATTCTAACTCGTTGGCCTACTGGGATCAGTCTGAATGATACAGCAGACCCCGGCAGACGAGATACTGCCAGAACATTCCCAGGAAGCTTTAAGGAGAGATTCTCCTCCTCTTACTGCCTTAGCATATGTCAAGTTTCACAGCTTGCGGGATATCAAGATGTTTCATGCCGGCCAAGGCTAACAGCACAGCGTCTCGGTGCAAGCCAGCGTTAGGGATGTTTCTCTGCAGGGACGAATACGAGTCCTGCGAAGGGGGAGCTGGACAACACGGTGCTTCCTGCTGCTTATTCCAGTAACCTAAGCAGGGAGTTGCAGTCACAGATGCATTACATCCCCACCTCTTCCCTCTTCCAGGATCATTTAAAGCAAATACGGAGGGAAGATAGATTTGTTTGTTTAAGGAGGTGACAAAACACACTGTGATCACTTCTTCAGAAAGCACCGCCTTGCCTTGTAATCTGGTGGCCAAACAGTGAGACTCGACAGCAAGATCAGGAGAAAACAAAAGCGGCCGGACAAGGTGATCAAGAGGGCCAAGCTGGCAGGATCTGTTTAGAATCGCAGAGCTGCTTTTTAAATGGTCTTAAACAAACTAGAAGAGCATCCAGGTGGGGAAGGAAGGCTTGGTTTTCATCAGAAAGCCACAGCGAGGTTGTTGTTGTTGTTGTTGCTTTTTTTTTTAAAGCCCAGTGCATCTATTTCTCACCCCAACCCACAAGCTGTAAACACTCCGTCTGGCAAGCAGCGCACACTACGTGGAGGAGCTCAGGAGAAAGCATCCTCCTCGTCACAGAGGGCTCGTGCCCCACCGGCTGACCCACGTGCCAGGCTTCCCACTAAAGCGACACTGAGCAGGAAGTATAAAGGCAGAAATCCCACTGGAGCCATAAACCAAGTACCAAGGAGAAACAGACTTTAAGACAGTTGGACATTTCATCAGCATAATAAGCAGCAAAGGGCCTTTGTAATGGTTCAGGCCTCTCCTTCCCCACCCATTATAAAGATCCTAATCTTACATAACTGCACATGCCATTTTAATAATTCCTTCATTCACTGGAGAATTCCGGACTGGTTTGTAAACACTAGTTTATTAAAGGCAGGAAGTAATACGGAATTCAGTCCATTACTAGGTGGGAATGGTAGAATTGTTAGAAATGCTCAAAAAAAAAAAAGAATGTTCAATAAATATTTCATTTCTTTACTGGGAGAAAAACGTTAGTTCTAACAGGGGATAGAAATGAAGTACTTTCCATGTTAGCAGTAAATTAGAAGGTTTCCAAACAGAAACTTCTATAGCTATACAGTTTAAATTAGCAAACTTAGGTATCTTGCACTCAAAGAGTTTCAGAAGAGTTAGCCAGGGAGTTCTTTATATACTTTACTTTGGTTTTTAATGAGTCCCGGAACAATGAGGAAGTCCAAAGGTAAATGGGAAAACATAGTACTGTGCCTGTATTTTAAAAAGCATAAACAGGATAATCCAAGTAATTTTATCACTCCCAGGAGAAATAATGAAATAGAGGAAACTGAAGTACAGTAATAATAAATTAAAGGAGGATGATATAATTAATGCAAATTAAAGCTTGTTTATGGAACATGTTAAACTAATATGCTATATTTTTCACTGAGACAGTAATGCTACTGTAATGTGCTTAGATTTGTGCAAGGTATTTGATCTTATACCACAAAACTTTTTGATCAAGAAATTCGAGCATTACAAGTCAACATGGCACAAATTAAATGGATTAAAAGTCGATTAAAAGATCTCAAAATATAAACAGGTAAACAATTCTCTGTAATATTTTTATCAATGACCTGGAAGAAAACAAAGAGCCATCACTTACGGTTGATGGTTAACATAAAGAATGTGCAAATTAGTGACAAATAAGGAAAAGAGACACAGGTACAGATGCAAAACAGTGTGGACTAGTGGATGAAGCTGGCATCTGAACAGTGGGGAACACAACCCCAGGAAAACGTGCCTCTGAAAAGGGTGCAGAGGTCGTGACGGAAATCCTGTGAGAGGTTTATCCTAGGCAATGCTCTAGCCATGCCAATCATGTGGACAGAAAAATGCCAAAGCAGAAAACAGGGAGCAGGACTATAGCGTAGATGTGTTTGACACTCCTTCAACGCACTGCCAACAGTTCGAGATGGATGCTGGTACAGTGTTGGGGTCTACAGAAGAGTCATGCAGATGATAAAGGTTTGGGACTGCCTCATTATATGGAGAGACTGAAGAACCTCAGTCTATTTAAGTCACTAAGGAGAAGGCTAAATGGTGTCTTGATGATGGTCTGTGCATGCGAACAGAGAGCTCTGAAGAGTAACATACAAAGCCATAAGGAGATCCAGTGGCAGAAATGTGACACTAAAGAAATTCAAACTAGTGATACCATCATTTTTTGAACAGTGTGAGTAGTTACCCACCAAAATGATTTACCAGAATCAATACAAGACAGAAGCATTTAATTATGACTGGATGCTTTCCTTAAAAAAAAAAGTACAAAAGATATGCTGCCATATATATGAACCAGTTTGGGGAAATCCTACTTCTTATTATAATGCAAGACCT
Source organism: Rhea pennata (assembly GCF_028389875.1). NCBI lineage: Eukaryota > Metazoa > Chordata > Aves > Rheiformes > Rheidae > Rhea > Rhea pennata. Next base: position 4,954,508 of record NC_084684.1, on the reverse strand, counting down.
TAGATTTGATGGTAACAGAGGTCTCTTCCCCTTTTTACCCATAAATCTAAATATTTCAATTGCCAAGTGCAATACCCAAAGGTGCTCTCCCCAGCCTGCAAATGGGACAACCGAATCACAGAAATCTTAATGCCTACACTTCCAAAGGCAGGGATACCAAAGACTGCACAACTCCCTGATGTGAAAGAAAATAGCGTTTGCGCACTCAGGAAGTATGTTTCTTGGTAAGCCAAATTAAGCACCCAACGTAAGAAGCTGCTTTTGAACACAAAGCTCTGAGAAAGTAGTGTGGGTTATCCTCAGCAGAGGGGAAAGCAGTGCCCCAGTCTCCCGCCTGGCAGCCCCCAGCGCTCACTAATCCGCCTTGTGCAAGTGAACAAAGCCGCTACACGCAGAACGATTACCCTGCAGGACAGGCTCTAGCTTTGACTCTGAAGTTACAAATCAGGTCTTCTTAATGAAATATTGAATTCGGACAGTTGCACTCTGGCCACAGATGCCTCTCTGTGCATGGGAGCATGCGATGGGATAGCTGCCAACCGACATCTCCAAATCTGATGTCTGTTATGTTGGGATTCAGTGGTAGTAAACAGCAACCAGCCAGGGCAAAATCTTCCTTTCTGAATGCCCTGTGCTTTGCCATCGAAGTGCATGGTTAGCATCAATCTAATGTGATCCCCAATGCCAATCTACAGAAAAAACCCTACGTAGCCGAATTCATTATGTCCTTTGGTGTTACCAACTCCATCCAGACAGAGGACAAGTGATCCCATAACACAGTACTTGAGGAGGAAAAGAATCATGCACTGAGATGACACTGAAGAGTGAGAGGAAAAGAACAGTCCCAACAAATTTAGGGCAGCTACTCTAGGGTACAATTTAAAATATTCAAGCAACTGAAAGCCAGAGCGCGATCCTCACCACAGAGAGTTCTGCACTGCGTGCATTTCCAATCGATTTTCCTTCGTCAGCTCCGAGAGACCTCCCCAGGTGGAGGTCGGTCTCCAAACCTGGGAAATCATTGAAGCAACTGATACCTAGACTGTATTAAGTATTGAACTCATGTGTGGTCTTACTGAGGTTAGGAAGCCAGATCCTTCCCTGGCTTATGTCTTGGATCTCCCCTAGTAGGATAGGGTTCATGTGGGGCAGATCTGTAGGCAACAGAGCATGATTACCCCAGCAGAAGCTGCCATCTGCAGAAAACACGAACACCTGGGTCACTACCTTTCGTATAGTACTTCCTGTTCTTTCAGAAGCTGGATGTGATACAGCAACAGCTCCTCTGCTTCACACACTCTAGGAATATTTGGGCCTCTCATCTCCCAAAGTTGCCAGAGAAAGTGAACAGCAGGACAGGTGAGAAACCTGATCACAGACTGCAATATCCTTGTTTCTGCTGCGGGGTAAAGACCTGAAATCACAGAATTTTCTATATTTACAGGTAGCTGCAGCTTTAGTTCCTACTGGGATTTGACACCTCATTACTCAACTCCTCTTTTCAGAGCATTTGAATCCTCGGTAAAGGCAGAGATGAGAATTCAACTAGACTGCATCCTTATGTACCAAACAAAAATATTCTCTCATCTGTACGTGCTGTGGCCCTGTTAGTGAGGGCAGTATTACACACCGTAGAGATCAGGATAGAGTTTGGTCTTGGGATACAAGTACTCACACACAAGCACATTTTTCAAGGTTCTCTGTCTTTCTCCCTCTCTAGTCTGCTGAATGTAAGTATTTCCAGTCCAGGGTCTTTGGGGTCCCACCAAAGCCATGAGATTACTCTCAAGACATAAGATTTTCAGCATCACACTGCTAGGGGGAAAGTGCAATAACTTGTAGACCATATTATTTCAAATATCCTTTAGACAGACTTTTTTAGATTTTATAGAATTTTAAAAACAGTAGCAGAGACATCAATGGAACTGAATTCTCGCACAACAAAGCCGATTTTTACCCTCCATCAGCCTCACAGAATTACTTTTACTGAACTTATTTCTGAGGAGTCCACCACAGCAACATCAGGTGAGATTTCAGAAAAATCAGATCTGCGCTGCTGATGCAAACAGTGCAGATCCACAGATTTCCCGCCCTGAATTACCAGCTCATGAATTTCAAGCCAACAGTGTTTTAAAGAATCACAATGTTCATTTGAGAATTAAAAGACTGAACCAGTTTGTTACATTTTAATTCAGAATCAAAAGTCTCCTTATAAGGAATATGCAGGCTGCCCTTTCTCATTCTGAATATGCTATTTCTTGACTACATAGAGGCCAAATACTGTTCCCTATTCCTGCAACAACTTCAGCAGTGGTGTTCAGAGCTGCACATGAAAGACAGCACCACAACCAGTAAAAGAAAAAAAAAAAAAAAAAAAGGAAAGAAAGAAAAATCAGCCCACTGATCTGAAAGAGCAAATTTAGCTTGATATGAAACAAAACTGCTTGAGGGCCAGAGTGCACCAAATTTTCCATGCTCTGCTAGGTATCCTCTGATGCACACTAAATTTTGATGCAAGCCATGCCAGTCTAAAGATGCAAAAGAAGTCAACAGAGTCGAATTGATGTAAATCTAGACTGATCGTGATCAAAGTCCAATTCTGCATTCAAACTGCCATGCTTATTTTAACCCAGATTTACTTTAGATCAGAATATGATGTTATCAACTCTGCTGCAGCTGAGCACAAACATCCCAGGCACAGATAAGGTCCCAATAGTTTTAGGTGCTGAACACACAAGGAACAAAAAACTGCCCAGCCATTCACAACATAGAGCTCATTTTCGCCCCTTCTTTTTTGTAACCAACTTTAAAACACTATCATCCTTAAGACCACTGGAGTACAATTTTTCAGTAACACTGCTGTAAGCTCTAGTACGTTGAACCACCACTGAAGAATCCTGTAAAACTTCTCTTTGTAAGTGAACTTTATGGTTAAGTGGGTGAATCACAAGGGGGGAATAAGAGAGAAATTGATATCATAGTCCCCTCTGGAAAAAAAAAAAAAAAAAAAAAAAGAAGAGGAATATTTGTGTGGTTTACCCCATGTCACAGAAAGAGAGATCTTAAGAATCACAGCTGTGACAAATGGTGGGAAAAGTTATTGATCTAGAAGAATTCATTTTTACTATAAAGGCTGGTACTTTTACTTATTTAATAAAGGTCTGGCGTCAAATCACTGTGAATTCAGGATTATCTAATTCTATCTAATCTCATTCAATCACTGATGCTCCAGACTGTGGCAGAAAGGAATGCTTGCCCTTTCCTGTCCCGAGGCGCTATCTCCGGTTACCCTGGCAACACAGCAAAAGCAGCTTCAGCGGAGCTGAGTACCACCTATCACATTCATCTCCAGATAAAAAGAAAGGATGGGGTTACAAGGGAGTTTGTGCAATTCGGTGGGTAGATATACCCAGAACAGTCGCTACTACTGGAGTGGAATCTACCCATAACTCTGAATTAGCAAGGCCCCAGAGACACAGCAATAAATACAAGCTCCTAGGGGCAAGACCTTCGTAGAAAGACAGTGAACTAGTCTGGTAGAGCGGTCTGCTCTCTCTCAAAAGAAAGAGAAAAGTTTTATACCAGGAAGCTATGGTGATTAAGAGGGCCAAGCTGGCAGGAACTGTTTAGAATCACAGAGCTGCTTTTTAAAGGGTCTTAAACAATTATACCTCCCAATACTAAACCGGAGATCAACTACAGGCCAACACACAACTTTGTTTCAGTATCATCACTAACATATTTTAGAAGAGGATGTATTTTCTAGATGAAAAGACCATCAAGTATCTCATCTAGTATCAAAAGCTCTTAAGATTTCCTGCTTCTTAATTCACTGGAAACCATTCAAGAAATGTTCTACCTTCCTAACTGATTAGCACAAGGCAGGATATAATGGTTACTGCCCATCGTCTTACATCTGAAGACAGATGATGTTGTTATGCTCAGAAATGTTGATTAAGCTTTACCATAAAGCCTTTTTTTTAACATTTTACATGTCATAAAACAAAACGCAAGGCAACATCAAGGCTCAGAAAGGTTTTTTATACAAGTGGGCACGAGTACAACACTCTCAGGGACAACTGCCTTCAAGTCACACTGAGGCACAACAAGGCCTCTTGCTCTGTGTCGCTATTCCTACACCACTTCGGAGGAGCAGAGCCCCAGACATGTGCTGATAAACACAGTAACTTTAGCCAAACCTACAGGAGACACTTGGAGATCTCCACAAGCAATAGCTGCTGCAGTAGAGGATGAACAATTAGTCTGCAAAATAATGGGAGCTTTCAGCCATTAAATCCCTAAAGGACTGACAGCACACTTAGTTTCCAACCCTGCCTGCTGTTCACCCATTTGCATGTCTATTCCCTTTCCCAACTGCAACTCAGAGTCAAATTTTGTTTTTTCTGACAAGTACCCCCTCTGAAAAAACAAGGCTGTTTGCATGAGCCCCTAGTCTGATGTTATAGCACAGCAGACCAGGGGCAACAGCCAGCATTCACTGATGTCTGCATGCATCACACCAAGGTGAGGCTCCCTTCAATGACATGGCTTGCTAGTGAATGCTGCCACAAGTTTCTTCTTTGATGAAGATATAAAAGATTTTAAAAAGTGATTTTATATACTGACTGAAACTATCACAATGTCTTAAAATGAGGAATTTCCCATGCAGAAATATTTTTGTATAACTGATCAAAGAACAGGGCAAATTTTTGGCTTGACAATATCCCCAGTTTTTGCAGCTTTAAATGCATGTGCAAAATAAAGTAAAATCAGCAGAAGTTCTTCTTTAGCTAGAGCTAAAGTGAATGATCAGGAATTGTTCCTTCAATGCTCAGGAATTCCCTCCATTCATTCCTCCTCCTCCTTAGATACGTTTAAACAAAATCTCCTATCAGATTATATTTATGACCCAGTGGAAAGTATAATTTCCTCTGTGTTCTCACCGGTTTTGTTAAAATAACAGAGCCAAAAATAAAAGAAAGGCATATCCCCAGCAGAGGAGGGGATATGTACAGAAGATTTACCTTCACACAAGAACAGCATAAGGGTAAAGCAGAGAAGCAGAGCTAAAGAAAATGATCTCCATTTTATTTATAAACCTTCATGTGATTCCTGCAACAGTAAATAACTCTTCAGGAAATGTCTTTCATTGCCTTTAACTGGAAAACAAAAATTTGGACAGAAAGTCCTATAACGACAGTTTTCCATGGGCATCCACCAGCCAAGTATCTCCTAACAGGAAGGAACCCAAAAATGGTGGGAATGGTGAATCTTGGGCTGTGGTGTAAGTAAAGAGATTACATTTCAATCTGGAGGAGGGAGTAGAGAGAGAAGAAAGCAGAGGTGCCAAACAAGAACCAGTACTGGCATCTGCTGCGTAACGAGAAGTTTGCCAGCCTGCAGATAAAGGAAACAGACTATGTGCAAGAGAAATTGGATAAGACAATCCAGAGGGAAAAAGGGAAAAAAGAAAAAAAAAATATAGAAAAAGTAGAGTGATTTTGCAAGTGTAAAATTCTGACCAAGTATTACGTTATTAAAGATCGAATGGATCTCTTTTGCAAAGTCTGGGGCCAATAGGACACTGTTTCTCTGTTCTCCCTGCCTTGTAACAGCACCAGAAGAAGCAACAGGAAGAGAATAAGCAATATGAAAAATATGAAAAGTTCATCACCTCTGCAAACTTGAACCAGTTGATAGTTTTAATCCTCAGGAGAAGAAAAATGAACGAAGTTGATGAGGGAGTTAATTCTGGTCCTTTGGTCATCTCTGCCATTTAGATTCTGTGTTCGTTAAAGGCATTTGCAACCAGGCTCCAAATTAACATGGATCGCTCTGATTAAGGCCAGCAGGTTTGGACATAGACCACTGCAAATTAAAACCAGGTGTCTGTGCCCTGAAGCAGTAGAGACAGCCCTAAGCAGTTTAATGACATCTCTAAATAATTTTGACAGCAAAATTACTTATCCTATCTCACCTTTACGCTGCCCTTGACACACTGCTATCAAGACGATGTTGCATTCACTGATTTTATATATTTATTTATCTGCCTTTATTCGCATGCTTTCCTTTCTTTTCCTCAGACAAGCAGATTTTCCAGACCTGATGGAGTACGTAAACCGAACAAGAACTCACCAGTCAAGCAGTGCTAACTGCAGAACTCAGCCTGCACCTGCTGACTTAAGTGAGTTTTCAAAATCTACTCCCAAAGAGGCTGAGGGTCCAGGCGAAGACACCAGACACTGCCTCTGCCCCTCAGGGACCCCACCAGAGAGCATAAAACCGCAGTGCCAGAAGTGACACCATGCCCTGGGCCTTCTAGGGGATCAAGATCACTCCAAAGGTCTGTGGTACACAGAAGCCCACTCCGCAGCCTCCCTGCAAGCCCAGCTGGAGTATATTTGCTCACTTCTAGCAGAATCCCTCCTACACGCCAACCTCAGCATACGTACTTTTCCAGGTTAACCCAGCAAGGGATACCCTGGCCCTGTTATTCACAAACACTATTAACAATCACCAGCTTGAACTCAGAGTTGGATCTTCCTCTGTCCTTCCATCATATGAGACCAGTTTCTCTTCATTGTTCCCTGAGAAAGCAGAGATCTTCTCTACAGCTTTTGTATTACAGCAAACCTCACCAGCCTGGAAATCCTTAAAATCCAAAGGAAGATAAAATTATTTTCCTGAACCATAGCTGCTTATACAGCTCTGCTGTACACTCACAAGACTGCAATCCAATTAATATTTTTGTTTCCAGACGGTATTTAATAATCCACAAAATTAAATCTTTCAGTATTGTGGTGGTACTCCTAGAACCATTGATCTGAGTTTGCTCTGCCTCTGTATAAAATAATAACTAGGCATTTATCAGTGCAACACCAATTTTCCAAAATCTCTGACACTTTAAAAAAACATGCAGTTGCAGTGTGCTCTGTTCATGAGCTGAGCTTGCTGCATGACTCAAGATCAGTTGATTCTAGGGACCCTTCTATAAAAGAAGCACACGTACTTGTGCCCCTGCCCTTGAAAGCCTTACAAGAGGAGACTGTGGACTCAAACTTTGTGGCTATCCCCAGTACTGGACGGGCAGTGTGAGTTTCCTGTTCTGTCTGGGAACATAACATACTTTATCTTGGGTTTCTCTGTGAAGGTAGTGTCTGAAAAAGAAATTTTGGCTAAACTTTTGTTAAGCATTGGGGTTTAAATTAGAAGTTTGCACTGCAACAGGATCACTCTAAAATCACCTGAGTTTAAAAAAAAAAAAAAAAACTCCAATAAATCCTAAACTTAACTAAAATGTGCTGGATTAAAAGTAACAATCCAAATCAGCACGAAACCACAAATAAAAATCAACAGGCTGGGCCAAAGACCTTGGGGGATAGAAAAGGTTTATAAGTCTGCTTTACAGAGGGGCTTTTTCCACGTTTGTAAGGCAGCCCCCAGAGGCACGAAGGCAAACCTGCGAACAACTCCCTTCACATAAACCCCAGGATTCTCTAGCTCCAATCCCTAAGGCCACAGAGGCTCAGAAAGGAACCTAAATCTAATCTATTCAGTTAGAAGTACATTTTCAGACTTAATTCTGCCTCTGCTGGCAGACAGCTAAAATTTCTAGCAGCAAGCAAAGTCCTCTTCTCACATGAATTTCTCTGGAAAGACCCCATGCCCAGCTCAAGGGACTCCCCTGCAGGGACAGCCTGTGAATTTGGGCCCCGCAGCAGGACTCCCTCCCCGCTCAGCTCTGCCCCCCGCTTTCCAGGCAGGCTCAGAGCAATGCAGCGGCCAGGCAGGCAGTGAATGCAGCTGCAGCCAGACGCGCTAGGACGGGCCACACACAGCCACGCTTCGAGGGAGCTGCAGGGCTACCTCCTGCCCCCGTGCCTCTGAAACACGAGGGCAGCAGACCACTCGGCAGCGTCACTTAGTTTTTAAATAAGCAAATATATGAATATTCCATCTTCGACAAAATCTTCAATTAAGGCCTTAACTTCAGGGGCACCAGAAGAAAACAGGAAAAACAAAACAGAACAACAACAAAAACAAGCAAAGGGAAAGAATCTCGTACAAATCAAATCAAAAGCAAAATCGCCTCAGTAAGCAAATGAATTACCATTGTCATTGACCAAGTTATGCACAATTACCATGTGCCTTGACATGTAAGGAAGGAGACAGAGGGAGTCAAAAAACATTCTGCTGGGCTTTCTGTTTTGTTTTATTGCAGCCTTGTCAGGACAGATTTTTTTAAAAGCCTGCCTTCCCTTCTTTGTGACCTGAACCTCAAAATCCAGCAAGGGCAGCATTTCAAACAGACACACTTTCCTAAAAAGATGGAAAGAGACAAACATGAAGAACAGCCAAAGCTGAGTGCTAACACACCTTCAGAGACAGCATGGCTAATACGAAAAACACAGTAAGAGTCACACTGATGAGGGAAACAGTGAAAGCAAATCCACTATGAAGAACGTCTCTCTTCTGTTACGTTCAACATGCAAGGTCAGACTTCACAAATCTAAGCCATTTTGTTCTAGTGATAACGATTTTAGTGCTGTTTTCCGTAAAATCACTGTTTTCCCCTTTCTCTGTTTGGCTATAGAGACCAGTGCCAGTGAGCAGAGGCTGCTTTCCAGACCAAGAGTACCAGAGCCCTGCCCAGCTGTGGGTCTGGAGGTGGAGATGCTGGGAACGCGTGGGGAAGTTTAATGGGAAGCTGGCAGTGAAGGGGTTTAACCGGAATGGACTGTAATCCACCCAGGGCTCTGAGCAAGCTGCACCGTCTCTGCCTAGAACTGAGGTGCCCCAGCACCGGGGAAGACTCTCATTCCGATCTGACAAGTTTTTTCATAAACGCTTGGCATCCTGCGTCTCAAAAGAACTGCAGGGACTTGGACGCAGGCAGCCTCTCCGTTCCAGAGCTGAGAAGTCTGCGAGGGGACAAAGGAAAAGGGGAGAGGAAAATCGGAGCTGCAGCCGCTCTGCACGGTGCGCGGCCGGGGGGAGGGGGGGTCGTGCAGCGCCCCGGCCCCGCTCGCGGCACGGCGCAGGGGGGAGCAGCCAGCGCTGCGCCCCGCGGCGCGACCCCAGCCAAGGCGGCCGGCGGCGGCCCCCGCCGCGCCCCCCCCCCGGCGCCCCCCGCCTGCCCGGCGGCCCCGCCGCGGGCTGCGGGCTGCCGGCTGCCGGCGCGGGGGCGGCCGCGGCCGCGGCGCGGGGGAGGAGGCGCCAGGGCGGCCGGCGCGACGCGGCTGCTCCCCCTCCGCCTCGCAGGAAACCGGCGGTCGGTGGCGGAGCGGGCCCCGGCGCCGGCCGCCGTCTGCAGCTGCAGCAAACGAGCTGCGACGGGGCGGCGGGGGGCGGCGGGCCGGGCGCCGCGGGGGCCGGGCGCCGCTCTCCCGGCCGCGGCGGGGGCGCCCCCGGCCCCCGGGCGCGGCGGCGCCAGCGCCGGCGGCCGCGGAGCCGCGGGGGGAGGTGGGGGGGCCGGGGCCTGGGGCCGGCCCGGGGGCTGGGGCCCTGCCAGCCGGCTCGCTCGCGCCGTGGGCACCCGGAGCGGCGCGGCGCGGCGCGGCTCGGCTCGGCGCGGCTCCCGCTCCGCTGGCGTCTTTCCCAAACCGGCTCTGTGGCACGATGCAGTTTCCCTTCCCGATCAGCCCCTCCTCTCCCCAGCTCCGAAAGAGACCCAGACTGGGCCTCAGCAGTCGCTGCTGTTGACCAAAAACCCCGACATTACAAATTTGGTTGGACAGGGGTGGCAGGACTGGGTAAATGGGGCGGAATCTTTCCTGAAGGCAGAGCCGGGACAGGTCCCTGTAGCACCTCCTTATCAACCTGCAGAGACAGCAGATGGGGGGAGATGCAGATGCCTACAAGCAGCTGGCTTGCCCCACTGCAAAGACAACTCCCCATCTCCATACCCCCCCACCACCTGATAGCATAGTAGCCTAAGGATCCAGGTCTTGCACACTTACATTTCCATACTTATCTACAGTATAAAATATAAGGCAGTTCTACATACAAGGCCAAACAATCCTCTGATCCGAGTGGTACTTAAACCTGCGATCACTAAATGGCAAAGGGTGAACTGTGCCCAACTCTTGACCCACTTCCTTGTGTAACAGTTCTGAACGCGTAGTGCGTGCAGCTATTGTACAGAGCTACCAAAAGACTCCAGGATCAAAATGTGAAAATGTGTAATTGTCATTCAGTCAGATATGCATTCTCATTTCAGCACAGAAAATTCAATAAGCAATGTTAAACACATTTCCGATAAAAGCTCCCACTGAGGTTTGTTCTTGCTTTAAAATGCCTTGTCTTAGAGCACCCTCAAAGTTAAGCACCACTAGCCAGCAGCACCTCTCCCAAGCAAAAAAAAGGCAAGCTGCATTCAGTCCTCCGATAACAAATCAGTTTCACATTCACAGGTTGCAGAAAGAAATATGTCTTGAATTTCCAAGACGTGCTCCAAGAGAGGAAAGATGACTTTGTGGTTAAAATAGAGTACAAGAGACCTAGCATCTTTTTTTTTTTTTTTTTTTTTTTTTTTTTTTTTTTAGTTCTGCCACCATTTTCTTTTGTATGACCTTCAGCAAATCACTGAAGTTCATGTTCCATAATGTGATCTATGTGCCTCTGAAATTAACAGTGATGTGGACACTGGAGGACAGTTTTATGGATCTTGCTGAAGGATCAGGGACAGATTTCAGAAGATTTGAATAGTATGGAGTCTGGCTGAAACCCAGAAAGCTAGTGGGGTTCTGTAGATGAGACCTCCAAACAGCATCAATACCTCAATTAGCACTTTTATAAATAGGGTAGTAACACTTTTCTTACTATTTGCCAAATCCTTTGAGATGTGGTGAACTGGAGGTGGCATATGAGTATAAAATACCCTAGTATATTCACATTTTATTTTTAAAGAGCATTTTCTATCAAAAGGATGTATTCATTAATACTAAAAATCCATATTTAAGTTCATTCTTAATAGTAGATTATTTAGTGGAAATTACACAACCTTCACCTCAACATCGTAAATCTTAAAAATCACTTTTTCAGAGTAAGAGAAATTAAGCCCAAATCATAATTACTCTGCTAAGCCCCTGCTCCCCCCCCAAAAAAAAAGGGGGGGGAGGGGGAATAACAGCTAGCTGCTGTGTGAATTCTGTCAGCAAAACACCTCCTAATTCATTTGGCTGGGAAAGCATTTAAGGGGCAAGTCCAAAAAGATACATTTTTCTGTTCCCAAAACTCCACGAACCTCTCTCTTGATCTATCTGGACTCATCAAACTCAGTTCTGTGTTAAAAGACACTTTAATATGGCCTTTGTTTCATGCACAGCTGCCTTCCCATCTGTAAATGCACAGATAGCATCCCTGGGCAAGTATAACAAATGCTTATGTTAAGAAAGCACTACTGTCAAGAAACCTTTTGGCTATCACTTAATGCAACTTATTACCTAGAAATGACCACTAGACAGTATCACCTGGCCAGGCACTCCTCAGCATCACCAGCAAGTGTTCTGCAAGTCACTTTGGCCTGCAGACCGCTGCTTGTGGGCCTCTGAGCCATACGATTAGTAACAAAAGCACAAGGAAAACTCACAACTGCAAAATATATATATACATATATATATATACATATACATATATACCACACAGCATCATGCTTTGCCCTGTAAACTCAGAGGAACTATATGTGTCCTCCAGAAAGGCCAGGTTTCCCTCCATCTGGTTTGCTCTGTTTAAAATACCATGATAATGCTGCAATACCACTAGTAAGTTCTATGTGCAGCTATCATTATTTTGGTATGAGCTGCTGCTCCACAGAATAGACTCAAGAGACTCGAGTCACACAGATGATGTCTTCATATAATCTATGCAACTGTTCAGTATTGCCCTAAGCTCCTTCCCATGTTCAATGTGTATGTTTGTATACATAAACACACATGCATATATATACCATACAGGAATCATTTAAATTTGGATTTCTATCATGCAGAATCATAAAGATATTCCATGTCAAAAGAAAGTGCCTCACAGAAACAATAAGAGAAAAAAAATGTTATTTTTTTTCTGGATAAAAATGCATAGATCTCAAGCTGCATCTGTTTCCACAGTGCTACTGACAGCAATGTTTTAGTCATGATGATTTTCAGAATAATACCCATTTTAGTTCCATTAACCAACAGCTTTACCATCCTATTCAAATGTTACTGTATTTTATGGTTATTTCTACATTGATTAACTGATTTCAGTATCTTAGTTAACTACAATTTTGGCAACTTCTTTTTATTTCTAGTATCAACATCTTTTTCATGAAAATACTAATATCAGAGACTTTAGAAGTCCTCAAGATAAAGGCGTAGAGCAGAAAATATGAGGAACTCCGAAGTTGGTCAGAAAAGACGGATAAAAACAGTAACTGCGATCTGTGACAAGAATGTGGTAAAAGTTGTGAAGAGTTAAGATGAACTTGTTACTCATTCAGTTTATCTAAAAAGAATCCATTAATGGTTTGTAAAGTGTGGCTGTTCTGACTCTGTCATGTGGGCGCAATTGTAATTCCCTTTGCTTTATTTAGCCATTTCACTCCTCTGCAAAATACATAAAAAAAGGCCCGCGTGAGGACGGGGAAGCGGCTGCTAAATGATTTAGCATTTGCATATAGCTGTGACAGTCGTCGTCCCCCCCCCCCCCCCAGAAAACCACACAATCTGCTTCGTTTGCAAACCCCTCTTCTGCTAGCCTTTAACTAGACTGCAGGTACACTCACAGTGTAAGCAGTGCTTTGGCAAAGGTTCAATGACTGACAGTTCCTAGCCCTCAGAGATCACAGCTCTGTGATCACAGAAGCAAAGGGATTTTTTAAGGGAAGGAGGCGGAGGAGAGGGGAGATGTCTTAACTAAAGCACATAGTTTAACAATAATCTTACCACTGGAGACGAAATTCGACACCCAGGGCAATCACAGATTGGAGGATGTACCTGTAAGATTCCTTTGGACATAAGAGTCTTCAAACTTTTCCCTGGATGAAGAAGAGAAGAAAAGAAGAAGAAGAAGAACGGAAAAAAGGATCAGTACTTTTTTAAAAAAGGAAAGTGTCTAGGGAACCGGGGAGGGGGGGAGCTCGCGGTTCCTTCCATACGAACACCCCTCCCCTTGCCTGCCTGCGGGCACCCAACCACCCTCCCACCCACCCTCCCACCCGCCGTCGCTCCTGCCTGCACCTTCACTGAACTTTCTCCCCCGCAGACGCCGCGCGGCAGAGCACCAGCGCAGCCCTCAGCGGCCTCCCCTAGCCCCGCAGGACCCGCTCCCGCGGTCTGCAGAGCCGCAGCGGCGGCAGCCCGCGCCGAGCCGAGCCGAGCCGGGCCGGGCCGGGCCGAGCCGGGCCGCGCCGCGCCTGCCCCCGCCGGGGCTCCGCGCTGCCCGCGCCGCCCGCGCCGCGCCGGGCAGCCCGCTCGGCGCCTCCCCCCGGCTCCTCCGTCTTTTTAACCTCGGTCCTCCTGACTCACCCCAGAGGGACTGAGATTTCCTGAAGACAGCCAGGAGGAGCCCAGTGGTAAAAAAAACCAAAGATGAGTGGAATAACAGTAATTGGAGCGGCCCCTGAAGTTATTCCCCTTTTCTTGGCGATCAATAGACAAGGCAAGGTGTCAGTCACCTCCTAATAGCTGCTCAGACCCCGGGCTGACACCTCCAGCTCTCGGCTAATTACGTGTCACATTGGCTCTGCTCGCCCCCCCGCTGCCGCGGCCCCTGCCCCTCCGGCTCGGAGCCGGACGCGCCGCAGGGCGAGCCGGCGCCGCGCTCTCCACCTGCCGCCTGCACCAGCAGCTCCGCCGCGCCGGCCCCAGCGCCGGGACTGCGGCGCTGGCGCGGGCTGCACCGCAGGCGGGAGGGGAGGGGAGGGAGGCAGGGCAGGCTCCCGTCAGCAGCCGCCGCCAGCGCCGCGGAGGTCCCGCACCACCCAGCTGCGAGGGGAACACCCCCTCCGCCCCGCCCGCCACCCCGGAGGTGCCTGTGCTCACCCGGCGCGACGGGGCTGCGCGCTGCCGCTCCCCGCGGCGCCGCTCGCCCGCCGCCGGCGCGGCGCGGCACGGCGCGGCACGGCACGGCACGGCACGGCGCGGCGCGGCGCGCACGGGCGGGCGGCTGCGCGCCCCGCCGCCCCCGGCCGCCCCCGCGGGGCAGAGCCGCCGGCGCGGACGGAGCCGCGCGCGGCGCCCGGCCCCACGCGCGGGGACCCGCGGGGCGCTTCCCCCCCCCCCCGCACCCCGCAACTTCCCCGGTGTTCAAAGCTCTGCCCGCACGAATTGAAACTTCTCTCCAGAAGAGAGGAGACCCCCCTCCCTCCTCCGCCGCCGCCGCCTCCTCCTCTTCCTCCTCCTCCTCCTCTCCCCGCAACTGCTCCCCAGTCGCCCGGGACACTTGGCGGCTCCCCGGAGAGCCCGGTATCGGGGTGCCCGGGGAGGGGAGCTGGCGGAGGCAGGCCGGGCAGCTGCGGGAGGGGGGCTCCCTCACAAGGGACCAGCTCCCGCGCTCTCCCCCGCGCCGACACTAACACGCAAGGAGCCTCCCGCCTGGATGCGGCCCCCGAAGCGTGGGGGCGCGGGGCAGGATGCCGAGGAGGAGCGGAGCGGCGGGGGGACCCGGCACTCGCCGCGCTCAGCGCTGCCTTTACCTTTGTGCCTGATGCTGCGCTTCCAGTCCTTGGCCGTCTCCCTGCCGCTGACGAACTGGAACTCGTTGGGCGTGAGCCACTCTCCCCGGTACCGGATAGAGGGTCCTTTGCTCCCCTGGCACAACTTACTGATGTAGAGCAGCGCCTTGTTCTCCCCGCACTCCACCTCAATGCAAGGCTCTCCGTTGTCAAAGAAGGGCTGGAAATCCGGGATGGAGGAAAACCTCTCCAGCATCAGGTCCTCGGGGAGGTGGTGGGGGTGGTGGGGGTGGTGGGGGTGGGGGTGGTGGGTCTCGTGGAAGCCCAGGTACGCGCGGTGGGCAAAGATCTGGTCGTAAGCCGGCGGGTGCGGGGTTACCACGGGAATGGCAGCGGCGGCCAGAGGGGCGAGATAGTCAGGTAAGGTTTCCATGGGCTGGTTAAAAGCTGCCAGGGCCATCTCTTCCCTGTCAAGTCGCTCCTTCTTGATAGCAGGCATGGTGCTGCCGCGCTCCCCGTGCGCCCTCGTCTCTCCAAAGCACAGTGGCTCTAATGTCTCCGGTTCAACTTGCCCCCGCTCTGGCTGGAGTTTGGATGAAATGCGCCAGCAGCAGCAGCAGCAGCAACACAGGCACCTTTGGCGCTCGGGTGCCGGAGGTGGCTGGTATCCCCCGAAGCAGCCCGCTAACAAATCTCCTGGGCTGGGTCCCCAGCAGAGCTCTCTGGGATCCCTCTCCCACGGAGAGGCTAATGTACCGTAGACCCGGGAGCTGCTGTGTGGCTCGCAGATCTGCCCCTCCGGACTAATACCTGACATCTCGGAGAGGTCTCTGCTGCCGTAGACATTATTTTGGTTTAAAAAAAATGCTTATTGATTCCCCTAGATCGACCCACCTTCTCACCAGGCTGGAGGGCTCCCCGCCGCCCACCCAGCCCCCTTTCACCCTCCCCCCTTCCTTTAAACTGACACCTGGTTTATTTATTTATATGCAATAATTAAAATTAAACGCTGCGCCCCCGCCGCTACCCCGCGATCCACTTCCCTCCCCTCCTCCGCTGGCGCCCGCCGGGCGCTGGGAGGTCGAAGCCCCCGGGGGCCGGACGGTGCCGGCTCTGCTCGCTCTGCCCGCGGGGCTCCAGACACCCAGGCGGAGAAGTTTCCCGGGGGCCGCCCACCTTCACCTGCAAAGTGCAGACTCGCCCCGCTCCCACCGAGCGCTTTATGATCACTGCGAGTTGGTATTTAATTTCCACTCCTGCATGGAATTTTAAAAAAACATAATATTATATTTCATATATCTCTATATATAGTGTGTGTGCATATATATATGTGTGTGTATATATATGCACACACACAGAGACGTATATATTTCTATCCCCCAGGAGACCGTACCATTGCACGGAATGTGCTCCTACGCAATTGCCCCCATACCCTAAATGCCTCTCTGTGTTGGGCTACTGAGTCGCCTTCCCCTCCGAGCCGGGACAGACATATATTGATCTGCGCTCAGAAGTCACAGTATAGTTCAGAGACTCTGACCAAACAAGATTTCCCTCCGCCGCCGCCGCCGCCGCTCCTCTAACTTGGCCCATTTAAACAGCAGAGGCGCTTGCAAGCGCCGCGCCGGCGGCGGCAGGGAGAGGGGGTGAGCGACGGACGGCGCGGCCGGCTCCGCGGCGGCGCGGGAGCCGCCAGCCGCCGGGGGCCCGCGGCGCCGGGGGGGCTGCTGCGGGCCCCGGCCGGCTGCAGCGGGGAGCGCGCCCCCCGGGAGCCCGGCCTCGCCGAGCTCTGCTTGGCAGGCTCCTGCGGCGACAGGCTGGACTTCGAAGAGGCAGGCGAGGGCCTTCTCCTCTCCCGTGCAGCGCTGGAGCAAGGGTTGGGAGACGTCCTAGAAATTCGTTTTCCATTACGAGCCGTGGTAGTCATGGCATGAGGATCATGTGAAAGAGCCCCAGGAGGAAAACACGGCCCCAAACTAAGTTGCATGCTTGTTACAGAGATTTGTCCCATTACTACAGTAGAGTTCCCTACGTTTTGATGCTAAGTAAGATCAACTGTGCAGGAAGAATGCCATGTAGATGTGAAATAAAAATAAATGACCCCTTAAACACAGTACAAAGATATGTCCCACGAGTCTTACAAAGTGGCAGATGAGGCAGTTATATCCTATCCTCCCTCAGAACAACAACAACAACAACAACAACAACAAAAACTTAGTTTTTCAACCAAGTGTACTTTCTCATAACTACTAGTTTTCTTATAGGGAAAGATGGTGGTAAGTTAAACTCACCTTCCAGACAGTGAGAAGTGGACTTGCTAACAAGAAAATCAGCCATTGACGGAGTTAGCAGGGCAATTTCTTAGTAATAAGAACCCCTGACACTTTGGTACCATCGCTGGTACAATCTCAAAGTACTGACAGGAGCAGAAAGACCACCACCTCCTACTCTTTAAGGAAGCTGCTTTTAGCTTAATTTTACTGGTGAAGAAACTGAAGCGTAAAGAGGTTAAGATCCAGAACACGCACCCTGTACTCACGTTGGGGTTA
This sequence comes from Rhea pennata, assembly GCF_028389875.1. Taxonomy (NCBI): domain Eukaryota; kingdom Metazoa; phylum Chordata; class Aves; order Rheiformes; family Rheidae; genus Rhea; species Rhea pennata. The sequence continues at coordinate 4,937,309 of NC_084684.1, read as the reverse complement.
TGCAGTTACTCATGCAGCTACTCAGTCCCACTATGAGTAACTACAGGCTAATATGGGTGACAAGTTCACATTTGTGCACGAAGTGATTTGCCTGAGATCATACAGGTGCAGTCTTCTGCCCCCTCTTGGCTCTCAGCAGATAGGTACCCCTCTCTACAAAAAGTCCATGCAACCAATGGACCACTTGCGGGAAAAGCTATTACTTCACACCAGTAAAGGCAGATGAAACTGTCTCTCTGGGATTCAGCAGGAAATCTGGGAGAGGAATCTAAGCCCCAAGTCTCAGTCTTCTATTGGCATTACATGCCCATGATCCTTGTTTCTTGATTTTATTCTCAAGAAATACAAGCTCTGGGAGTAATCTTCACTCCTTGATCTAATGAAGAAGGCAGATATACATACCCTTCAAACACTCTCATTTAGGTTCTCCAGTTCTTTATTCTTAATGCCTTGGACTGCTGGAGATGATAGGGAAGAAATAATTTTCTATTTTCACCTAATGAACCAGCAACAATGCCTGGAATAGCCTGGGAAACACAGGCACTTTCTGTGAAAGAATGTAAGAAGAATCTGGATGGAGCTCAGGGAGAAGGCAATACCATGAGCAGAACTATTCTGCAGAATAGTGAGCAGAACCTTCATGGCTGGTATACCTAGAACTGCAGTGAGCTCTCTGCAAGGCCTGGGACCTACTTCAGAACAAGACTGTCCCTCAGCCTAAAGCAATAAGTCTTTCTGAGATACTTCTGTACTTCTCAAATCTCTGTGGCTTGGATGCAAACTCAAATCCCCTAACAGTACTTTGCATTACCCTACAGTCTGCCCCTTAGAAAACAGCTAAGATGAAACTCTTCCTAACCCAGAGAACTTCTATTTACCTTTTCTTTTTAAAGGAAAAGGTGACTAGCCATGGGGTTTTCCCACTACATCTCAGCTCTGTTGCTTCTCCTCTCTAAACAAATTGGGTTCAAAGATGGGCCTAGTCATAAATGGAGCAAATATGCTACTCTTCATGCTAGAAGGGCAGCATCTACTTGAATGTGTTTCATTCCTGGAAAAACAGGCACTGATGTCAATCATGATATGGGTGCATTGGCCAGGCTGTGTAGGGATCCAGCACTGGAAGAGTAAGACCTCATGATGGTTGCCCAACATGAGGTGCACGGGTTGGACCAGGGCAGGGTTTCCCACACAGACACAAGGCATTCTGGCAGCCTCATGAAGGGATTCAAGAGGAACAGACCTTAGCCGATCCTATCAGTCTCCTGTAAGCACGAAATTTACTACCAAGTCCTCCCCACTGCAATAAAATGCAAGAGCCCTGTCTGGATGGCTGAGTTCAACAGCAGGGGGTCTGAAGTTGTTCAGCTCTTGCCTCTAACATTAGAGCTCTTGGTATTAGTGTAAACAGATTCACCGCTGGAGAAGAGATTGGAGAGATCTTAGCAAATCTACGCACATACGGTGAAAGAGAGAACCAGGTGTGCTTTGCAAATGCTGAACTTAGGAACTGGAATGTATTTTAAAGTCTGGGGCACAAGTCACCATGTTTTTTTGTTATGTGTTTCTATGGCACTTAGCAAAGTGAAAGAACAATTCTTAACCTGCTCGCAGAGGCATTGCCACAATAAATGTAATAAATAGTGATCATTTTCTAACATCTACTTCCCTACTTCTAGAATATATCATGTAGGGTTTAAACAAAACCTGGACCTTTTATTTCTCTCACATCAAACGTATCAATGATTGCAAAGAGCTAGCTATACTGTAAAGCATGTTAAAAGGAAAGATGGTATTGTGCTTCAAGCACAGATCTGAAAGTAGAGAGATAAGGACTTTACTCCTTACTCTGTCACCAGTTTCATGGACAAATTACTTATCCTGAATAGGCAGGCCTCCCTTATTCTACCTGTAAAAGGAGGGGGAACTTTTAAAATGTGATTTGTTATTTATGTCTGTGACAGTAAGCCTGGGAGTTTCTAAGTGAGATCAAAGGTCCCTTGTGCTAAGTGTTTTAAAAACTCATTGCAGATGCAAGCCCTGCCCCTTTACAGGAAAGACAGGTTGAGGCTGGGAGGAGACACACACACAGGTACAAGTGAAATGACCAGCCTGGATTCGCAAGCTACTCCAGAGCCTCTGTTCTTGCATGATTCCACCACAGATTCCATATGTGCCATCTCTGGCACCACTTTGCCTGTGTCTAAGCTAAGCTAAACCAGAAGATACAGTATTCTGTCAATGTAGCTGTGTCTACAGCACAGATTTTGCTGGCCTTGCCATAGCGGATGTGGCACGAGTTTCTCATAACTCAAATATAACTACACTAGCAATGTTCTGTCCTATAGGCCTAACTCTGGGAAAGCTCAGATATTCAAACAGGTCTTTCAACAACTGGGTCAGTATCCACTGGATTATGTCTCTTCCCTCAAAGAAGCTGGGGTGCTTAGCCATTTAATGACTGCAAGTCAACAGCTTCTCTCACCGTGCACCCCTTCTTCCCCACAAAACTACCTTGACGCTATCATACCAGTGATGGGAAGCAACAGCCCTGTCCCTGGAACATGCTACCAAATTGCTCCGAGCCTACCAAAAGGCAGGAACAAGACTAGTCAAACAGCCACAGCACCACTACCTGACCCAGCCAAACTCATGCCTTCTCTACTACCCTTCTGGAGCTTCAGAGCAGAGGACATCAAGGTTGCCTAACAGCCAAGACTCATCGTTTTTGTCTCTTTCTCCTTTCCAGGTGTAGCCCAGCCATGATACGCTCTATGCTTGCTGCAGCATGTGAGCAGGCCAGCCACGCTGCCAGAGTCATGCTCAGAAGGATCGGTGTTGGGTGTAATACTAGCCTCAGGCCAGACTGCTTCATTATGAGAGATATTTTGACAGCCCAGCAGCAAGAGCAACAGCAGGCAGGGCATCAGTGGGTATTCAGGGGAGGAAGGTTAGGAAGGAAGACATTGCAAAGGGCTTTGCCTCTAAAAAATCCTTCCTCAGGAAATGCTGGGCTTTGCCCTTTTTAATCTAATTGATACAGACACCAGCCCTTTACATCAATTTAATGGAGTGCAAAAAGAGCACCATAGAGCTCAGTAAGTGTTTCTTTCTTTCTTTCTTTCTTGAAAGTAAGGTTATGGTAGAATGAGGTTACATGACAAAAAGAGCTGTAAATTGCATACATGCCTACCTAATGTAGGCATTTTGTCTGCTTCCAAGAGAACTGTTTTGGAAGTAGAAGGTAGTTTAAGGAACTCTCTTCTCCTCAAGCTATTTACACAAAATTCCTCTTCCAAATTCACTTTCCCTACAAGTGCCCTGTATAGCTATGAGAAAAGTCAAAGTAGATTGACACTCACAAAATGAGAAGAATAAAATGTGTATTGGGGAGGGTCAAAGGAAGTGTTATTGGAAGCCAAGGACTCTATTTCTAAACTAGCTGCTCCCTTGCTCTAAACAACAAATAACTTCCCATGCTGGGAACACATTAGATATTTTCTCTCTAGCTTGGTATAGGGGGTTATTTTGTGCTGTGAATAGTGACCTGGCTCGTAGCTCAGAGACTTTTGCATGCTGATACATACAGTGCACAGCAAGATCTACCCAGTGACTGTTGTGCACCCAGAGACTATTATACTTGCTATCAGTGGATATGGCACAGGACAATCCCTTCAGATGATAAAAGGACAGATTCATCTCTCCTCCTTACAGGAAGATCAGGTGCATTTTGGTAGTTTAGATCAGAATCAGCTTCGAGATCTCTACAACAAGGAGTTTAAATTCAAAGGATGGAATCCTATTTCTATTAAAACCAATGGTGAAGTCTATTAATGACTTCACACTTCAGTGTTCCAGTCCCCTTAATACAGCAGGAGAGATTGCCCTTTCTGCAAAGGCTTTGGGAAACAAGTTTAGCTACATTCAGGTGGTGCCTGTGTAATGTAAAAAAGCACTTAGAGAAATCACCAATGGAATAAGGAGTTAAGTATCAAAACTGTAGTTGTATTAACCATTCTCTCTGACCCTTTACTCTTAAGGCAAGAGCCTTCTTCTCTGCAATTCCCGTCACTATCCAGTTTCCCTGTGCTTCCGTCTGCATTAACTATACTTTTTGCCGATATTGCAATTAAAATGCATCTTTCTCCCCAGTCGCTTCCTCTCTCCTCAGATGCTATTTATTGCTAGCTTGCAACTGTTACGGAAGATTTGAAATATCAAAGTTATATAGAAAACCTTCACCAGATTCTTTCTCTCTTCTTTCTAAAGCCTTTGATTTTACTACTCTAATCTGTTCCATTGGTAAGAAAAACTCATTTTATCAGAAGATGGTGAAGTGATGGTCATGATGTATTAATCTAAAGCTTGGCCATGTCCCAATATTTAAAGATCACTATGTGCTACTCCACTTCCCTAACTTCCTGCCTGCATTCTCTCCTAAAATCATAACAAAAAGATACCCTGGGAAACTGACTTTCCAGGTATTTGAGTATAGCTGGAATCTATTACTGGGTTAAAACAATTAAAAAATAGTGAACATTGAGAAGAAGATAACATAGGTGTACCATTCCAACATGAAACAATGCCATAAAAGAATAAACTATGGATCTCTTCCTTAATTCACAAATGTATACAAACATGTGCATGCACACACGCACAGTGCACTTGTTTAGACTAGGCAGATGAACTTTGTTAGCTAATCCTTTGGGGGTAATGTGGCAGGAAAGCCTAGTGTAATCAAGGTATAACTGCTTTTAATACATCCTAGAAAGGTCAAATTAAAGACTAGGTAGAACCTGCCCTGACCAATTTAGAAGACGCTGAAGTACACATTACCTGAGCTGGCTTACAGATTTCAAACACAATAATTAGAGCTAACACATTCTAAAGCCTTTAAGTCACTGGGCATTTCTGCACACAGGTTTTGTATTGTTCTACTTCTCCTCCTTTCTAGAAATTGATGCAGTACAGTCAATGCCCTAGTAAGAACAGGATTAGCATATATCGCCTCTCTGCCCTCCGCTAGAGAGCTGTACAACTTTCACTACAAATGTTTCCGAACAATTATTGTTTCAGCAATGCAAAACTTTATGTATGGATAGGCCCGAGTCTGGGCTATGTCTCTGCTGCAAGTATCCATCTGCTATAGCTAAGTGTTTTTACATTAACACTGGTGCTGTGAGCAGACATCACACGGCAGCTGCCCCTACAGAGACCTATGTTTCTGTAACGACTTCTCACTGAAGTTTCTTCTGCCGTACTACTTCTCCAGTTGTTACGCGAACTATCTAGTTAGTGCTGATACAGGAAAACAACCACCCCTTTAGCTTCACTGTGACCAGAGCTCCTACATAGTCTCTTCTACACGTACGGCGTATTTGAACATGTACTGGCAAACCTACCCAAAGACACGCATACGAATAGCCACAGGCACATGCAGGCTTTCCAGTGAACTCACGGAGACAAACGCACATAAACGACTTTGTACTCACTCACTGCTCACTCGCACCTCCATCATTACGAATAAAAGCCGGGCCAGGACCGCATGAAGACATGTCTTGTTTGGGTTTGTTTTTCTTTTCCTTTAAATCTTGCATTCCTAGAAAAAGAGACTCATTCAAGTAAAAATATTGCCACGACTACACTGCTATAGAATGCTTTAATCAAACAAAAAACTTATCTAAGATATAAGAAAATAATAACAAAAACACAACAAAATAAAAGGAATTTTAAAAAATATGTAAACAGGCATTTACAGATTTGAACTGCTCACAATGATTTGAGTTCCCTGGAATACAAGCAGCTCTCTGCTTCTTCTCTTGCTCTTGCTTCACAGCAAATACAGCATGCTTGTGGACAACAGAAGTGGCCTGCTGCAACTGGTTAACATTGAATTTGACTTCCAAAACTTGAACTTTTCTACATGTGGTCCTTCTAAGCAAAACTATTTTTGTGGTTTTGCTGCCCATGTTTTCTTCCTCCACCTACCTTCCTAATGTAATCAGGTCCCAGACATAAGGACTGATTTAGTGTCAAACTTTCTATAGTTAAACACTTGGGTAGAGAGCATTAGGAAGGCTGAAGAAAAAATGCTTAATTCAGCTGCAATTAATGCTGATCTGTAGATGTTGAGATCCTTGTGGATTTGTGCCTCTGTGTATGTGTGTGTGTGTGTATCCCTGAACGGGTGTAGAGGGGTGTCCTGCTGCTAAAGTGAGATTACCCACCTTGCTAACCAGACTTCCCCAGAACTGCTGTATGGCTCAGCACGCTCCTCCTGCACAGCCCAGCTCCCACCAGACAATGTAATACTTTTTCAAAGTCAATTCCTTCACAGCCCCTTCTGTGTGAACCCTGACACACACACCTCTACACTGTGTACACACTCGGGACAGGAGAATTGGTCAAATAGTGCAAAAAATGATGTTCACTATTCAGGAATGCTTGGATCTGGTCATGCTCAAATTCCAGTATTATGGCCACCTAAAGACTTTTGAGGAATGGTCATTTTCCAGGGAATAGCTACATTCTTCCAAAATAGAAGGCTGATGAGCAAATAGGGTTATTTACTGTATGCAATATATCCGTTACAGTTTTCTGTTTTTCTCAAGTTCAATAACTCAATCACTGAGCAAAACCAAGTATTTGTGAGCCATGACACATCACAAGCAGCAAATGCAGAAATGTCAGAGCAAACGTCTTGATGCCTGATGCTTAGAATTCTTCATCCAAAACTGTTTGGCAAACACTTGCAAATAATTAATTTGTTTACAGTATGAGAAAAAGATACTAGTTGTCATACATCTTGCTTGCCTTAGCCAAAGCTAATCTGTGGTATAAGCCATTTTCATTAACCCTTCACACTCAAAAGGGACGCATGCAAATAGATATATTGTCAGCACATATTTGAAAAACTACTCTGTACACTGTCACAAACTTTAAAGTTTTGCTCCAAGAGGAAAGGATAAAAAGGCATTCTGAATACTGTACAGTTCACAAAAGCTATCCCTTTTAGCTGTTATCTGTAGCACAGAGTTAGCAATAGCTGTGGATAAATTGAGGGGAACAGCCACAGTCCTGTACTGATACACACAGTCGTAGAGACAGCCTGGCATCAAGGATCACAAATTGTTTGACACAGCCATGCAGAGATGCACAGGCATGTGCACTCAGAAAATAGATCCTGGATAAACAAGAGAGTAGCTTTTATTGGTTTTGTGCCCTGAGAAAGACTGAAAGAGCTAGATTTCAAGCCTAAGGCTCAATTTGTGAGAGAGAGTCTCATGAAACATTAGCTTGGCTTTATGGGAGCAATCATCAGAATTTCAGTCACTAACATTTCAGCCATATGGTGGCTTGCATCCCATCCTCAGCAGACTAACAGATGTGCCAGCAGCAGAAGGGGCAAAGAGCTGGGTTCCATCACACATTTCATTTTTCCCTATCCAGAAAGAACTTATGAGGAAGTTAGAGCCAATGTCTGAAGGTGAAGATTCAGAGAAAGAGATCTTTTTAAGCTCCCCTCACCCCTTGTAAATATATCAAGTATGCAGACACTTTTTACATGTGGTTTGCATCCGGAAGAAATACTGGCATTGCTTCCACTGTGCACAGGTTAAGGCTGTATTACTCTAAAATAAAAAGTCTAATCCATTGTAAATACTCAGAAGACACTCAAGTCTATTACCACCCAGCTGCTTGTTTCCTCCCTTCAGTTTTTAAAGGAGTCTGTCTTTGCAGTACAGCCTCTAATCACAACTACAACAAAGTTCTGATTAGGATGCAGATGGGAACATCATAGGAAACAAACATAAATTTGTCTTGACAAAGTTACTGAGTGTATTTATAGGTAAGGTATTGCTTTTAATTAACCTTAATTTCCAAAAAATTACTACTTGCTCAGAAGAAATCTTTATCTGTAAATCATTGAGCACAAAATTCTCCCTTTCTTTTCTGTTAATGCCTCAGAGAGTAGAGCTAGTCCAACTCATCGGGGACTTTACTGCATTTCTGTGAAAGAATGCTCATTGCTCCAACATATTCAGTGTTTTCATTATAACCACATAGATTATATCAGTTCTCACTGAGTGAACCTGGAAATCAAGTCCCACATCATTGGATTTACCTACAAACGAGCTTAAACATGTTGTACTTCCCAGAAGTAATCTGTGTTTGCACATGTGTACCTAAAGACATACACACATTGGCTGCATGCACACATATGCAGTTATACCTCATTCTAATCAGATTTGTAGTATGCTTCTTGAAATACAGTAATACAATCTGAGCCATTCATTCCTCTCTTTATAAAGCAAATATGACTCTATCAGTATCTGCCTTGCAGAGAAGTCCAGGAAGTGCTGCATAACCCTGGTAAGTGGACTTGCTGAAGGATGTTCTTTAGAAAAAGGCTGCAGGACAAATCTTCCCTCCACATTACTCTGGGCTGAGCCTCCCATTCCCTGTACTCCCTCATTCTCCACTATTTCCTATTTCCCATGACTGCTGGTCACAGTGTGTTTATGTCCCTATCATTTGCCTCATTCCTCACAGAGGAAATAGCCTATGCTGTTCCTTTCAGAACGCCGTGCACATGTGGTGGGATGAGATAGGAAGCTCAAGATACCACAACTCATTTCATGACAGGCCAGCTCTGGAAGAGCAACTTGAAGTCCTTTCTGGGATAGTTAATATCTTCCCAGATCCTTAATAATTATATTGACAGAAAAAAGGTCTGAAACTATTCCTTCATCATCATCAAAAACAACTTGCGAAGAAATTTCATATCCCGTTTCAGCTAAAGTATGAGTTTCCATTCTTCAACTTTCACCCGACAACCTGGACTCCAGGCACGTCAGCTTCAGTCCCTGTGCACAAGATTCTCCTACTCATTATGGTGAGTTTTCAGCTCTGTCTCAGGAGGCAAACAAAACCTTTTACAGAGGACTAAGACACTCTCTCCCCTCCGTGTTCTTGTTCTAAGGAGCCTGCAGGGATGATGTGTTCAAGTCTCTTCTGGATTTCCAGCAGTCCTGGAAGGGGGCATAGCTCCAGGCGGTGCTCATGGTCAACAGCAAAGCAGGACTGACAAGAGTGTGCATGCCTGGGCGACTGTTGAAGCTAGAACTCTTCATGATATGAGTGTGGCTGGGTGGTATGCTTCCTAAGATGTGGGTTACAAGAGAGGGTGTTACAGGGAGTAGCTGACAACCCATCTATCTATGCCACTGTGGTATCTAGGCACTGTTATCCAATGTCAGATTACAGTTGATTATGGAAAATATTTATTTAGAAAATCATTGACCCTTTAGTAACACTAATGCCCTCTTCTGTGACATTTCCTTGGATCATCACAAGACCCAGGGTTTGCACTGAGAAGTTTACCAAAACAATTATATAGCTATAGCATACTAGCATAACTCCCACTTTGGATACTCTTCTGAAAGATGTATTTTTCTGATCTTTTTTGTATTACTCAACTGGAGAAAGGCATTATTATTATGGAACAATAATAGTAATCATACAGTTGTACCTACAGCAGTTTAACTCTATGGGTAAATTACTTCTGTAACTTTTTTCATGCTAACAGACCTTCTTTTTCAGGTGCTAGCATTCTCCATTCTTCCAGTGCTATGCCACAGAAGAAATTCCTCTGGAAATAGTAAATAAAATCATACTGCAAAGAGAGTCTGTAATCAGAGCTCCCATTAGACCAGGCGTTTTGGGGAGTGTATTTGTCTCCTCATGGAATAGACAGGAAATGTGACTCTTCCTCCCCAGCTGATTTCTGCAAATGTCTTGATCTGTAGCCCATTCATGAGCAACTCTCTGCAAAAATTAAATCTTCACATCTCAAGTTGTTTTGCTTAGGCTGGATGTACTGTTCACAAAATGATCTAGCTGTTGGAATCAGGTTCCTATATGAATATTTGTAACAACAAGTTCAAAGTTCCCTTTCCATTTATGTTCCTAGAGTTCTCTTCAGACTTGCTGCTGCAGTAGCTACCACTAAATGCCACTAAATCGGTAAATCCATTTATTGGAAGAGTCATACAGAACTGCAGGAATGAGGCACAAACTTAATCCAATTCAAACCTCTTCTAATCAGGAGGAAATAAACACTCAGCTCTGTTCTCCATGAAACTTAAGTAAAAAAGGGTTGAACTTTAAGGATATATATGGTGAAGAAAAGTATGTTCAAGAGGCGATACAAAAAAAACTACTAATAACTTAACAGGGATAAGAAGGTGAATGGTGTCCCAAACACTGCTTTAGAAAACCACTGAAAATTCCTCTGGGATTGTCCAAGACTCCTGATCCAATATTCTTCCTTCCATCAGCTCCCTCAAACTCTCAGCAGTAACATCTGGAACCCCCATCCAATTATAAGATGAAATACTGGAGGATCAAAGAGATAGTTTCCCAGCTCTCATGAGAACAAGCTGGAGCGTGGGATAATTAGCAGCTTCTGACTGCTGCTAACCACTTCTCCCTCTTTAGCATTTTTTCCCTGGCCTTCTTACCTGTACGTACAGCCCCTTTTGCCTCCAGAATACCAAGTTCCCGCCATGTGTGTCTCACATTTGACCCGCCTGTATCAATAGCTGTCCTGACACATCCTAGAAGTTTATAAGGGTCTCTTCCCTCCTCTCCCCACTGACCAGGAGCAAAGCCTTTTGGGACAGGTTATCACTATTCCAGGGGGAGGCAAGAGATGGCAAAAAAAAAAAAAAAAAAAAAAAGAAAGAAAGAAAGAAAGGTTCAGCAGTTCTGGTAGCCCTGGTGCATCTGCAGACAAGTAGGCAGCAACACTGTGGACTGAAATACAGTTAAACAATAACAAAATAATATTTACTTTGCTTCTTGTATTCCCTTGTGTTCAAGGGATTTGGTCAGGATGAGAGATAAAGTTCACTCTGAGAAGGAAACATTTGCCCCCTAGTTCCCAGTTCTTTTGAACTAGCCAGTACATTGCAGCCAGTGCAGAGGTTTCAAGTCTGAAAGGCACCTTAACAGAAGTGGGGACTTAAGCTGTCAGGAGCAAGACTGAATTGTGAATTGCTTGCCCTTGCAAGAGAAATGTGAGTTGCAAGACTGTCACATATGGGGACCCTAGAGTTGCATTTCTGGAACTGATTTAAATGCTAACTCTTTGCAGGGAGAACAACATTGAGCAATTCTCCACTCTCTGAGGAGCAGGCTAGTACAGAAGGTAAAGCTTGGACTGGAATCCACTGTCAGAAGCAAGAGCATTTTCCTCATATGCTGTGGCAATTCTACACAAGACTAGGGCGTTTCTTTCTGACAAGTCAACCAATAAATCAGGCCTTTCCCCAATGCTATGGTGTTCCTGTCACATCATTTAGAGCAAACTCATATCACAACCCCAGACACAAAATCCATGGGGGGGACCCTAGTCACACTAACGACTGACGAGGGAAACAAACTGCTTGGACGCACAAGAAATTTGCATGCAAAGAAACAAACAAACTGAATTAAGGGTAAAATGTTAACGAAGACCTGGTAAGCACTAAGAGAACCTTAGATTAAAGGTACCCCAGGAACATAACTCAGCCAGTAACAGCAGATAAGGTCAGCCTACGAATTGTATTCATTTTTACCTTAAAAATCCAACTTTGCATACGGAGATTCAATAAAACCATAATCAATGTAAAGCGCATGACAGTGTCACCATGTGGATTTGGAGTCATTCTGCTTCAAAAACAGCACACTGCATGGCTGCAGAGGTGTGCCCGAGATGCACAGGCCTGACCCCATTCTCCAGTCCAGGCTGTCCATGACTTGAGCTGTGCACACAGGCGTACACACCCCAGAGCTCTCCAAAGGGTATCCCAGGCAAATTTATGGTCTCACTCTCGTCATTTGACCTACAGGCACGACTGAATGCTGAGGTGAGCTACAGCCCCATTCCTTAGCAATCCCTCTTCAAACTCAGCTCTGCTGAGCTGCAGAGGCCAACGTCCACAACGCAAATGGAAGAACATAACTGGCCGCAGTGCTCGCTGGGCATAAGCCCACTCTAGCCTCTCTGTGAGAAAGCATGGGCTATAGCCACTGAGAAGTTTGAAAACAAATTTCTCCCCTTTGCTTGAGTGGACTTCCAGTTAGCGCATCAGGAGGTGATGAGTTTGTCTGGGCTGTTAGGCGTTTCAGCCAAGGCTGGGATGGTCTGCCCTAACGGTGTCTCTAGTTCCACCACCAAATAAAAACAGGAACAGAAATACACAGACTGGATGCCTTTCCCTCTACCTCAGCTCCAGACTGCTTTTCAACAACCAGCTCTCAGAAAAGCCCCTTTCTCCTCTGCCTCTCCCTCGCCCAGCAGCAAACGCCCCGGAGAGAGGAGCCCCGGCGCGGGAGCACCGGGGGGCGAGAGCCGGCGCGGGCGGAGGGTCGGGCGCGGCCGAGGCCGCGGCGCAGCGCGGGGCGCAGCGCGGCGCCGCGCTCGCGGCCGGCCGCCCCGTCGCTGCTCGGGAACCCCCCGGCGGGGGCCCCGCCGCTGCCGCCGCCGCCGCCGCCGCCGCCGCCGCCGCCGCCGCGGGTTGCTGGCAGCGGCCCCGGAGCCGCAGCGCTGCCGCCGGGGAGAGAGGTAATAAATAACCCGGGGAGCGAGGCGCGGAGCCCGGCGGGCGGCGCAGACTCTGACCTGACAAATACCCACTGGAAAATCATCACCTCCCGCCCCCGGGAGCCTGGAGCCAGCCCCGGCCCGGCCCCAGACGGGGGGTGGCTGCGCAAACACTGGGGCGCGCAGGAGCCAGCCGGCCCCGCCGCCCGCCCCGTCGAGCCGCGCCGCGCCGCGCCGCGCCGCGCCGCGCCGAGCCGAGCCGAGCCGCGCCGCCGGGGGTGGCGGCAGCGGGGGCGGGCGGGCGGCGGGGCCGCCGGGCCGGGCGGGGCCGGCTGCCGGCTGCCGGCTGCGGGGGCACAGAGCGGGGGGGCAGCGGCGCCTGACACAGCGCGCACACACGCGCACACACGCGCACACACACGCGCACACACGCGCACACGCTCGGGCGCGCACACGTCCCCCCCCCGCCTCTCGCTTCGCGTTTGCCGGGCCGCCGCCGAGCCGCGCGCGCAGGGGCGCGGGGGCGGGCGCTCCCCGGGGCCCGCGGCGGCGCGGCGGCGCCGGGGCCGGCCCCGCCGGGGACGGATTTTCCAGCACCCGCCGCTCAGCCCGGGCTCCCCACCGAGCGTGGCTCCCAGCCTGCTGGGACGTCTGTCTCGCGGTGCGGACCCAGCCCCGGAGCCTCCTCTCACCTGCTCCAGGAGAAGGCAGCACCCAGTTTCCCGGGGGTAGTGAGGAGGAAAAGGATGGGGGGGTAGAGAGGTGCTTTATTTTGTGCTCTGTGCAATAAAGTGTGATTATAAAGAATATAACAGGGAGCACGGCTTGCATTCCAATTGGTGGAAAGCCTGTTGTTAACCATCAGGGAACTATTTATTCTCTAGCCTTACCGATGCGCCTTGGTCAATAATGATAAGGGGGGCTGGGAAGAAGAAGTAGTTGAGGCCATTATAAAGAAGCAATCACATTACAGAGAAGCAGCAGCCCCCTCTGAATCTATGATTCCCTTAGGTCATGTCTGGTGCGCTCAGACCACTGTCCACTGTCAGTATTTACCCTGCATCATTAACCCACCAAACAGTTTTTGCTTGCCAAAAATGACTGATTTCTCAAGCCTGATGGCAATCATCATTCAGGAGACAGAGTAGCGCACCCCGCTGCTGAACTATCTCCAGTGATATTTAATAAATAAATAAAATATAGCTGCATGGTTGACCGGCTCCTCAGGAAAAGGGAAGAATATATGTGTCTGTTTATTGTGATTGAATATTTGCTGCTCTCTAACTCTGACACTTATTCATGTGTGTGACACACACATACGCTTGCCCTAAGCTCTGTTCAACTCACAAAACACCATTATTTATTGTTTGCATTGCTGTTACATCTCAGAACCTCCCATCCACCAGGGCCTTATTGTGCTAGGTGCTGTACAGACAAAGGACAAAAGACAGTCTTTGTCCCAAGCAGCTGAAGCACTCCAAGATGCTGCACTGCTGAATTCCACATGAGTTTTGCCAATGTTTCAAATAGGATCAGAGTCAGGCCAGACCAGCTTTAGAAACTTCTGGCATCCAAATTGGGTGCCAGATCAGAAAGCCCAAACACAGTACAGAAGCCTAAGCACAGAGTTTGTTTCCATTGCTCTGCCACAGGGAGCTGGTTGCATCTGAAGGTTTTGTTTAACCCGTCCTTGACTCCTCAAAGACATCCCTTCCATCAAGGGGGCTCCACAAACCACATAGGGCTGCATACAGATCTGACTACTCAGTAAAGATTACTAATGCCAGGGAGACAACTTGTTAGAATGCTCAACTGTACAAAAACACAAGTTTCCGTGTCACAATTCCTCCAGATAAACAGCATTTCACATTGCTTACTGCTGTACTACCAGCTCCAAAATGATTTTCAAAAGCTTTTTCCTGATTCTGCCCTGGACTCAGTTCCTCAGCTAAGCATATCCCTCTCTGCCTGCATCACAGGCACTTAAAGCATGGCCAGTAAAGCAGCGGGAGGGTGGGGCAGTGTTGTTTTCATGGTTGTCATGGGTTTCCCATAACACACACAAAAAGATTCTCCTTGCCATGAAAAACATCATCTCTGGGAAATCCAGATTTTCTGACAACCTTGCCACTTCCTGTACGCTTTCAAAGAAAACTCCTAGATATGTTTATGAAACATGGCAATGAGGGAGGGACAAGGGTGCAGGAGACATGGGATAGTGCCGCTGTGGTTAAGGATGGTTCATGAATCCTTGGGCTTTCTGGGGCAGAGCTTGAACACCAAGTGCCAGAGTGGGCCAAGTACGAAGGGGAAAGCAAACATTGGGTCATACAAGGAGAATCACAGTCTCCTCAAAGGAAACAGTAACATTTTCTTAGGGAAAGGTCAAGGATTCTCTTACTCCTATAGTCTTACATCTTTCCTCTTTTTTCCCCCTGTTACCTGCTACAGTTTGACTGGAGCCCAAGGACTGGCCCAACCTTGAATCCCAATGTGGATGAAGCAGTAAGGCCTGGGCCATTAAACTGCGAAGTTCATACATTTTGAAAATATACATATTTTTTTTCCCAGTAAAGACAAAAGTTCTGAGGAAGTGGAGAGTGCAAGTTCTTGGGCTCCCCAGCTACTTAGACACTTCTGAAAGTCTCAAATCGAGACAACTCCAGTCTCCTTTACATTACTTTGAATATTTCTGGTTCTAGCCTGCAGAGCAAGTTCCTCCTTTCAGTTTTCTGCTTTGGGGAGCTAATTCATTCTGTTACCAAAGACAGGAGAAAACTTCTACAGTTCTGAAACACAGCACTTCACTTCTCTAGGTCCTTCAAGAAAGCAGCTCAACTGACAAAACCAGGCACCTTGCTCAAAACCAAGTGACAGGTTCTGAAGTTCCTTTGGATGAACACTGAAACACTGTTGGCAACTTAAAAAGCATTATTTGCTTGAACATTCTTATTTATACATGTGCTTCCAAGATGTAATGCTGCCTCCTATGATGTTTTGACCAGTGGAAATGGCACTAAATTGTGAATTATTTTAAGAACAGCACTGAGCAAAGCTGATACTGTAAAGCAGCCTAGAAAAGTTCCTCTCCATCCAGCCTGCTTTATGGACAATCATTAACTGAATCTCTTTTAATAGATAAGGTTAAAGTGAAGAATAAACAGGAGAGGAACAGTGTTAGAGATGAGCAACTCCTATTGACACTGTTCTCAGTTACTCACACACAGCAGTAGAGGAATCAGGGACCATAACCTTGGATAAAAGCCAGGCTTGGTACAAGCAAAACCAAATCCTTTTGTTGAAGACAAGAAATGAGATTCATTATAGCTTAGGAGAAAAGGTAGACTCACTGCTTGAGGAGAAAGCCCTGTTTCTTCCCCTGTGCTGGGATGCCTATTTTCTTGCCATGTGATGCCTTGTGTAAGCTCTTTTAGGTGCAGGGGGTATAAATCATAATAAAGCCATGGCATGGCAAATAAATCATAATAACGAATAATGATACGTAATAAGGATGAATAATATTAAGAGAGGAACTGTGTGTGTGAGAGAGAGAGCATGCACGCATACACACACATGACCGCACAAACAAATGCAGAGACAGATAGAAAAGTAGGCTGTTGCTGTTTTTTCAAAGTGGACATTTTTTTCTTAGTAGATATTTTGCTGTCAATGTGTTGACCTCAGCCCCTTTTAACCCCCCCCCTTTCCCTTTTCCCTGTGCCCTGCTGCACATGGAAGGACAGTGAATAAACATGTGCAGCTATTATGCTACCCAGAGAGCCACGAACTGACATTACAGGGGGAGTTTAAAAATACCCAGCTCCTACAGCTACTGTGCCTGTCTGTAAACAAAGCTTTCACAGACTGGTAAGGTTGGAAGAGATCATCTAGCCCAACCCTTAGCGTAGCCCATATGGGGACTGAGCCTGTGACCTTGGCGTTAGCAGCACCATGCTCTAAACACCTGAGCTAAACCTGCCCCCCAGCTTTCGCCATGCTCTAAACACCCGAGCTAAACCTGCCCCCCAGCTTTCACTCTGGTTTGCGTTGCATTATGTCACGTGAACAAATCAAGGCCCAGGTGTTAAGCTAACCACAACACACAACCAGCCCTTTCCACTGACACTCCCGAACAACCTGGGATAACTCTCTCTCTGCAGTCCACACCCCGCTTCTGCTCCTTATCTGCAAAGGCCTCTGGTATCTTCTTAATAAAAAATGATTTTGTCCAGAGAGCATGCCTTGAAGAGCAACAGAGATTCTAACCTGCTGGAGCGGTACCTGTGCGGGTAAGATACGGTTTTCTGAAGGCTAGAAGGAACTACAGATTTTGCGTAACCTCATTCTTTCTGAGCATTTGCAATAAAGAGAAATTGAAAAGTTGCCACCTGGATAGCCCTAAATAGCCAACCTTGTGTTGCCAAGTAAAGAAAAGTAGAGAACTCAGGAACAAATTGGGAGAGGAAAAAAAAATCTGAAGGAACCTGCAACATTTGCATCAAAAAAACAGGAAGAAAAACCCCAGAATGGGGGATCTAGCAGGATGTCCCATTCTTCATGTAAACCAATGCATTTATGCATAAACGAGTCAGAAAGACAGGCCCATGTCTTTCTGCAAGGGGTGGTAATACGGAAGGAAGGACAAATAGGTAAGGACAGGGAGATACTGGGAGGTGAGCGAGGTTAAATGTAGGTAGGAGTCTTTCTTCTCAACCTGTCTACAGCACCTGGCAGATGGTTGGAGCTATTCAGAAAGTCACAAGAACAGTCAGCTGGGAAGCCAGTAGCACTAGGCACTTTAACTAGTTTTAATAGCATGCAGAGTTTGATACACTTCTCCAGTCCCGGGATTTATTAGGCATAGTTCTGCTTCTTCCACTTCTAAAGCAATAAAGCTCAAGATGTTAAAGAAACAGGTTGCTCTTTTTATCTACTTTTTTTTTTTCTGAGGGACCTTTTTAATCTGAAGCTGTCTGGGTGTAAGAGAGGTCTATGCTGGTGGTCTACTTCCTGACTTATGTGTTTGGGATTTTTCTCTCACCCTTTTATCCTACCCGCTGCACAAAAAGTGACAAAGTAAGCTGTCTTCTCAGGCAAGGGGCATCCTTTGTCCCCAAACCCTGCCCAGTCTCTGACACTCCAAAGAACCATTGGTAACCTATGTGTATTGCTGTGGGTGTGTTTTTTTTTTTTTTAACTGCATTTAAAAACCCAAGGTGTGTAGAATTGGTTTGGTTGAAAGTCTGTCACAATCTATAATTAGAAAAGTATGAATGAGCCTTGTAAAAAGTGAGAGAAACCTGACACAAAGGAAAAGCTGGAAAGCCAGGCCCCCATGCTACAGGAAATCCAGACACAATGCGGTAACCCATAGGCTAGCACACCCTGAGAAGAAGAAGAAGAAAACACCGTGAAAGGTTCTGTCTGCACCTGGAAAAAAATCCCTGTATCTTTTTATCTCTAGCTGTGAATTCAGGCTCAGTAGCTGAGAGAGAGTAATCACAATTTTAATACAAATTTAGTGCAGGTGAGAAGAGCCAGACTGCTCAGGTTGGAGAATCTCAGGCCTCTTTCGAATTCTCCAAGTTAGGGGAGCAAAATGGCAAACCTACCTCTAACCCTGTTCTGCCTTCAGGGCATAACTACTAAGGTGTACAGCTCAGCTGTAGGGGAACAAGGAAGTTTGCTACATACCACCCAAATCTTGGCCTCGCTAATGAGGCATCTGGCAGAGCAGCAAGTTGATGCTAATTGCAGAACTGGATTTGGTGATCCTGTTTTACTCTATATGGATGTGTTTGTCAATTCACAGAGAAAGAAGGAAAAAATATGTGTTAGAGGCCATGCAAAGAGGACCTTCAGCTGGGGCTAGAGTCTAAGATCAGACTAAGAAGCAAATTTCCTAGTGCTTTAACAGTGCAGCAATCTAACTCCTCCTTTCCAAGTCCTTGCCCCTTGCAGGTAGATTCAGACTTCCCAGCTCCTTGCAAAGACCAGTAATTCTATTACCCATGGACTAGCCTACTTTGGGTCAACTGATTTTCCACAAAGAACCTGATTGTGCAAAAACCCAGGGACAGCTGGATCATCAGCATATCTGATTAGCCAAAGGTAACTGGGTGGGTTGGCATACGTCACAGAGCTGACCAAAATGGGGCTACTGGTCAAAGTACATCCAAAATCATTTACTGGCAGAGTTACCCCATTCTAGTCCAGTTATGATAAAACAGACTTCCTAGTCACTGAACATTAGCAACAGAAACAGTAAAACAGAAAGGTTGCTTAGCCATTTGCAAATTGTACATTTAAAATGCAGATAGCCCACACTGAAATCCAAGGAAAAATATATTTATCATTATTATTAACAATAATAGGAAAAAAATCAGTTTTAATAGCATGCAGGGTTCAATGCATTTCCCAAATTCAAGAATTTATTAGTTTTAAGCCTGTGTGTTTATTTGTTTCTCTCTCTCCAATCCTGCTCCCCCTTCCAACCGTCTTGAATTTTTAATGCACACTGTTTCTAATGTCAGCCGTTTTTCTTGTAAAGGTTTTTTGACATAACTTTATATTGCTACATCCTTTTGTTGTTGCCTTTCCCCATCCTTGTTAGAGGCTCCACTCCCCTAATGAAGCTCGTCTCCTGCCAGGATAATAAAAGAAAATAGATCCGGGCTGAAGTGAGCCAGAGTGAGGTGTGTGCATGTGCGTGTGTCTGATTAGAAATAAGGGTGACACAAAATAAGTGCAGTAACAGCCTGTTCTCCAGGGATTCCCATGGCTGTTCCCCTAGATCTGCACAATATCTTATATATGGTTGGGGGAGGGTATGTATGTGCACACACATAGTTCGTTCGGATCTAATTTCATATACACACACCAGCAGCGTGGAAGGACAAGCTCAAAAGATGTAATGCAGGGGCCAGTGGTATGCGACTTTCTGTCATATAAGAGAAACAGGACTCAATATAGTCCAGTGACGTTGTAGTCCCTAACTTTTTGGGGTATCCTTTTAGTGTTTCACAGTGACAAGCTGCTAATTAACTGTTCAATAGCTTTCTAGCCATTTTCTCTCTTTTCTCTTTTTTCCTCCATCCATTTTCATGAGTGTCTAATAAATTAGAAGGCACCTCTACTGCTGTTGCCAGTCGGAAGCACAAACAGAACTATTTTCACAGCCCAGGAAATGCCGAAGATTTCTGCTAATCTGCCTGTAACACACCTTTTCAGCACAAAACTTCTAAAAGCACAAATCTGCTAGTGGCATGTACATATTGGCCTCTTTCGAGGAGCAACAGCCACCACAAAAAACATACTGTAGCCAGTGCTAAAGACAAGAGCCCCATCAGCTCTTTAATGTCTCCCTGCCTCAAGAAGAGCCTTTTGTGCTCTTTCAGACCAATTCATGGTCTCTCTTCTTTCTCTTCTGTCCATTCAGAATAAAAACCTTATGCCTCTATAATAACTTTATTCAAAGGTTTCTAACGACTTGCATAAGCTTTTGTTAACTAAGCCTCACAACTCCAATGTGATGGAGGTGGTCAGTGATAACGTCTCTCTCCAGAGTCATAAAGAAAAGAGAACCTAAGGCTCCTGGAGGCACAAAGCAAGGAAGCGGCAGAAGCAGGGAAAGACCTCAGGTGTTGTGATGCCCAGCTCATTCCTCTTCCTGAAACACAGCAGTTTCTCTTCGATGCTAATGCATGCTGAAGGCTATGTAAGATCTCTGTAGCTAATGCCACTTAGCAGAAGGAACCTCCAAAGCACTTTGAGAAGCTCATCTTTATGGGTCAATGCTAAACAAAAGAGGCAATGAAAACCAAAGGCCCCTAAAATATCATCAACTGCCATTTTAATTTATCCTCTGTCCTGTCTTCCTGCCTGGTCCAGAACTCCAGTAATACTATTCTCTTGTTTCCACAGGGATGCTCCAAACATGCTTTTCAGCACTGAAGGCTCAGTATGTGTACACTCCACATGCTGCTGGTGAGATGCACAGAGCCAGTTCTTTCATCAAAAGTCCTGGGAATCAGGCCTGCATGTTTCAACTGAAAACTCTAGTTTTCTAGCCCAGCAATAGCTGGGATGCAGCTGCACTGTTAGCACAGGGAAACAGTACTCTGGTACTTCAGAAATAACAGAACTAACAAAAATAGCAAAGTATTTCAGCACATGGGAGCCCACCTCTAACTTTCAGAAAAGTTTAGACACTTTGCAGCATCAGTCCTATTCAGACAGTATATAAAAACAGTGACCGTGGAGGCTGGGTCTTGGTCTCTCTACTTCCCATAAGGGAGCGCACAAAGTGAAGAACAGTAACAGGTGAGCCATAGTTCGTCTGTAGGAAATGCATCTTTAAAAGATGTTCACTTGAATCAGTCAGACATTTGAAAAGGGGTCCAGCAATGCATGTGTATGTATCCTGAGCCCAAGCACACAGTTACAGATCTCTGTAATCTCAGTGTAATTCTCATCCAAGAGGATTCTCTTGGATGCTTTGGAAAATCAGATACCTATTAGCTAGATACATGCGCAGCAATATTATCTTGGGGACTGGTTTACTGCACGCTCTGACAGACACAAACAGGACTAGATCTCTGGATAAAATGAGTGGAGGAATCTGTTTTGACTGTTTCCACCGGGATATGCAGCTTTCAAACACATCAGACACATTAACATGAGGAGGACTTCTACATATTTGTGGCTTTCAACATCTGAAATATTTACAGCTATCTACAGCTCTGCTTAGTTGTCTGTAGCAATGCTATATACTTTAAAACTCTAGAAAGCCACACGTACTTCTTCCTATCAGACAAATTCTAAAATTCAAAAAACAGAGTCATGATGTCTGGGCTAACACTAACTCTAAACTGAAAAGCTTAATTGAAATTTCAGGTGGAAATGAATCTAATCACCTCTTATTCCCTAATGGAGTTTGATCTGCTTCCTCACATAGTGACAATTTCTGGCATAGTTAGCGATGTCTGCCTTAAAGGAAGCCATAATTATGATGCCTATGGGGAACGGTAGGCACGATAGAGAAGAAATGGCATAGCTCTTACTAGGGCAGAAAAGCAGGAGTAACAGGGGCTACTGACAGGCTGCAGGAACAACGACAGATCAGTAAGGAAAATACTTGAAGTATGCAAGATCTGGCTCTATTTTGTGCTTTCCCAGCTGTACTTTCATAGCTATGGAAAAACATCCAACAAATTTTTATAACTAGAACACCATTCACTGTCCTTCTTCCAGAGTTCTGTCTAAAAATGCCAGAAGCAGTTTCAAAACAGGAACATAAATACCTGCAAATTGATGAAGTAATCTAACTCATGGGCTTTTTATCATCAGAATCCAGGAAAGCAGACTGGAATAGAAGTTAATGGTAGTTGAATTTAGTAAGCTTTTAAGGAAAAATAAAAATATTTGCATGTCCCCACATACACACAGTGCAAGTATTGCTATCAAACAGATCAAAATGATCAAGACACAGTACACAGCCTAAAGATAACCAAGCTCTGGGAATGATGATAGTGCTGTTATTTCTGCAAAGGACATGCCACAGTTGTGGCAGAGCAGAGCAATCATCAAGATCAACAGCTTGCTTCGTGAAATGGGGAATCCAGGCTCCAGGATTGATGTGGCTGTTGGCGTAAGAGCATCCCAAAGAGGTAAGCTGTTGTCTTGTTTCCTCCTTAATTTGTGCCAAGCTGTTTTTATGAATTATTGTAAATGTCTGTAGACAGACTTCACTGGCTAATGCAGTAAGGAGATCAAACAAGAAGGTGTTCAGATATTGGATGTTGACAAGATAAGAATGTGTGTGCATGAAAGGGTGGGGACTGTTTTGTCCATAGAGGAGTGGTAGAGATATTAGGAGAGCCAGAAAGATTTGGTACTCAGGGGCTCATTTTTGATGATCTAAATCCTCTTTACTACCATGTCACTAACTTCCAGAGAGCTATGATTTCCTCCATAACAGATCTCTCCTTTCTTTCTTTTATAACTAACTTGTGTGCCTCTGCTGGATCCTGACATGTTCTACTCCAGCTGAATGACTGATACTCCCTGAAGCCCAGAGGAGTCACAGTTCCCAGGTGACACTAGCTTACCATGATCCAGAAGTTCCCAGGAATTTCCTGGAGGACTTATCTCACTGAAAAATGGCAGAAACACAAATGTCAGAAGGAAGTATTTGTTGTTGCTGGTATTCTCTGAAACCAGACAAAGGCTGCTGAGCTGTTGAACCTATTGATAACCAGGACAAAATTGGCTTGGACACTGGCATATTGCTGAAAAGCGAGATGTTATATCACCCAGGCAATGGTTAAAATCTATAATCCAAGCCAATCTATCTACCTTTTCATCTCTTCTCATCTGCATTATCCAGTCGTACTTGGAAGCTATCTACGTGAGTATTATTCAGTATCCGCCCAAGGTGTTTTTCTGTGCTTGGCATCCAGAATAGCTGAGATTTTGCAACATCACTGGTTCACCCCTTTCCTTTCACAGACAAAGCCGTGAATGCAAGCCATGGACAGTGCACTCTGTGGGATCACAGCGACCAATGCAGAAGAAGGCCTGACATTGTACCTTACATCTCCAGTTAGGAGCCCCATTCTCCAGAAGCTGTTATTATGTGCTTTCGAAGAGCTGTGAGCAAATGCATGGAAATCTAAGCTTTACAATAGTGGCTGAACACTCCAGATTTCTTCCAAGACAACTGGAAGCTACTTTGCTGCTGAGTAACCCAAATGGCTCCTGGATGCTTCAAAAGGCATTATGGAGAAGCAGCAGTAGGACACTTATCTAACTGACATTAATTACACAGAACCAGCAATGTGGCCTGTGTGCCTCAGCAAGAAAGGAAGATAAAATCCCTGCCCCAGAGACACTGCAAATTAAAGACTAAATTCCTCTTTTCAGACTGTACTGTAGTTTTGACTACAGACAATTGTTCTCAGAGATGGCAAGACTCTAGATCCATACTCTTCTGAGTAATGGAAATATTCAAATGTCAGTACCAATTCAGCTCATCAGTTTTCTTCCTATCCTGACTTTGAACAGGAATCTAAAATTCATACACTATAAACTTTGGAGAAATTATGACTTCAGAGAGGATCTGAAAATTGTAAGTGGATCTATCTTGAGTCTCAAACACACACCTTCGCTTTGTAACAGGACTGCACACTTGCTATCTTTCTGGACAGTATCTAACATATAGTCATTTAATATTGATAACAAATCACAGTAACAGTTGCCCAATGTGTTTTACACATAGCAAGAGTGCATATGGGAGTGTGCAGGGCTAGCCAGCTCCCTGCAAGTCCCTCCCAAAGGCAATAAACATCCTGCCTTATAAAGACAATGTGCTCACATACTTTTGAAAAGTGTTTCCCCATACAAGTGAAAGCTCTAATGAGACCTCATCCAAATCAAAACAAAAATGCCTGTCCCAAGGCAAGTTTTGATCTTGAAAAAAAAAAAGAGCCATGAAAACCACAAGGAAATTAAGACAAAACTATTGGTTTCACACAGACTCACTCCTGTGATGGGTGGCAGTATGAAGCCAAAAAGAGAAAGAATGGGTCTTTCATGGATAGATGGATCACAAAAGGAAAGGGAGCTATACTGCCGGCAGCACTGAAGGGAAGATGATATTTTTCCCTTCGGCTGTCCTGAATAGACAATGAGACCAGCAGTGTTATGATCTAAGGAAAACAATGGACACAACAGACAGAGGCATGGCTGCACTGTCTGCAGAGCTATTATTTAAATGGAGGAAATCCATACAAATAGGGGTTTTCTGGAGGATGAGGGGGAAGTTGTTGGGTTTTTTTAAAAAAGCAAATGTCCAACAGAAGTGCAAAACCCAGGATATTCACAGAGATGCTAAAGGACACACATGCATGTTCATAGTGACTGCATAGCACATCCCAGCCATCTATGCTTTTAATGCTTAGGAGGTAGAGGCTGTGCTGTATTAATATGCAAAGTGTGCCTGCCTTCCCAATTAAATGGAAAATGCTATGATTAAAACTAGTCAGAAGATATTAGATGGATAGTGCTGAACTATGGGCTTTATTTCCTACACATAGAAGCCCCACAGGAGTGCTGATGGAATACATGCCAGAAAGATTACCAAAGGCAAAACAGAGCTGGGAAAAGAAAAGCACTCGAAGAAGCAGGAGGAGGAGAAAATGGGGAAGCTATTTACAGGAGGATTGAATTAACGTAGTACCTCATCCAGGTCTCTCAGACATGGGCCCTCTGGGCCACACGTATCTGGAGGGAAACCAAGCACCAGTGCACACAGAAGGCAAGTCCTGGCACATGATTTTGAAGGAAGAAGGCCTCAGAGGCTGAATGAATCATAGGGTAAGGGCCAGAGAGCCTTGAAATTCATAGCTGCACAGCCTTGAGGCAAAGCTCAGCGGGGACAGGGCTTTCCTGCATACCCTCCTTCCTCATTAGCATCAGCACTTTATTCCCTGCTACCTCACTGAGATGGGAGAAGAAAACAGAACAGAGAAGTACAGCATGCTGGATAATTTACAGTTAAACCCATGATGATGAGAGGATAAAACAGGAAACATTAATAACTGATTGGAGAGTCCCCTTTGCCCCGCTGTGAAGGGCTCGCTCTAGATTGCCCATGTGGCTTTCACCCTCCCGGCTCCGCTATGCATCTCAGCCCCAGGCCACGGAGCTGGTTCCCCCACTTACTCTTCCCTTCCATCTCTGAACGCTGCTACGCCCTGTCACTGACGTACTCTGGGCCCGTGTTTCATGACTTGCATTTAATTAACAGTGATGGCAAAGTCAGCTATATTTATGGGGACTTCTAATCCTCACACTTACATTTCAGTTGCTATGGGTTTCCTTCCAGACTTTGCTCTTTCTCTTCCACCCCCACCACGTAATGTGCACCAGAATAAAGTCTAATAAATTCTGCTATGTAATTGGCTGTATATTTTAGGAGTCCATCTATCCCAGTGCTGTGAAAACAGAAGCCTTCAAAAAACTACTGTAAGGACAGAAAACCTTGGGAGGAGGGAGCCCAAAATACTTTGTTTCCTCAAACGACTGGTACTAAATTGCTACAGGCGCGACACTGGAATGCTGAGAGGAGCAAAGCCAGAGCCAGTGGCAGCTGCGGTGTCACACGACTGCACTTGAAGGACAGCAATCGCCGGAAGTTGCAAGTTTGTCGAAACCAGAGATTGCTGTCCTATTTTGCCTGTCCAAGAGCCACAGAACCCCTAGCAGGACTAACCAAAAGGCACTTTCCACCTGCCCAGTGCGTAGCCCAAGTGAGGTAGAGATACCTGATGTATGTTAATGCAATAATTCTTCAGGTTCTGGTAGCGGTCTCCCCTCCTAGCACCCCAAAGACATTGAAAAGCCCAGGAAACTCTTTAAAGGACTTGCTTCCATCACAGCCTTTAGCATTTTTTTTTTTCTACTAGAAAGATTGGAGGAAGGTCTCCACATTTTCAGAGTACAGAACTTTAGCTGCTTATCTTTAGGGTGAGATTCCTTTTAGCAGCAACATGACCCAGAGTGAAGCCACATCCAGGAAAGGGTGCACATTACCTCTAGACGGACAGCTTAGCCCCAGCATGGGTTGGCAGTGCCATGGGTAATGATGGTGCGTTTTACTGACTTAACATCTTAACAGAGCTGGCTGCAACAAGCAGGATGCAAAGCACATCAGGGCTAGCTGTGTTTGAGGACGCCTGCGCTGCTGTCTGCTAGGCCCCTTTTGGAAATAAAGAAAAAGAGATTTGTTCAGCACGTCGCAAGAGTGTTAAATTAAATCAGGGGGGATAACATGTATTTTATCTAAGGGACAAATACCTACAACTGGGGAGGGTTAAAAAGGTGATGGCTATGTAAATGAAAACACTGACAATACAAGAACGTTGCATGCTCTATTTGAGGAGGCAGATGCACCCAAAATATTAGAAATACCATCAACAGCTCCAACTCATCATGGGACTTTCTTCTACAATGACCTATAAAGAGGGAATATGCATACACAAAAAATGATCTGACCTATTGTATTAACGTTTCAGACCACACTTCTCTACTGAGGACAACAGGAATCGTCCACAGGTAATGACAGAATTGATAGATGGACCTGCAGATGAGTCACCACCCATAATTGACCCAGAACATATTCAGTACATAGTAGGATTTACCCACTGTAATCTTTTTTCACACAAGGAAATGCTCCTGCATGAGTACCTTGTCTGACATCAACATAGAAAAGTGTCCCCTAATATCCAAACTCTCATTGATCCAAAGAAATTTCAAATCCACCCATTCTCTGCTGAATCTGAATAATCACTGTAAAACATGAGAGATGGAGATACTAGACAGACAGATTTTTTCCGGGTTGCTGATTCAAGTAAAAGAAGAAAAAGACAGAAGAGAAGAAGGATTAAACCCATAAAGTTGGCACATATGCTCCCCCCAACAGAAAACACACAGAATTATGGCCAAAAATGTATACCTGAATGCCATTGCACAGACTCTTTTATTTTTCTATCGTTTCTCCACGATGCCAGAATCTAACACCCCTTAATTCTGAATTTTCCACATTCTAAGTTTATGCCCAACATTAATGTTATTTAAACATCGCCTTATTTTTTCCTTCTCCCTCCTGAGGATTTCATGCTGGGTTTCTTTTTTTTCCCCATTTTTTAATGACAGTTTATTAAGAAAAGCTGACTGCACCTCCGCTTCGTCTGCTGGAACAGCACTGATGAATAAAAAACCCACCTCACAGGAGACAGTTTTATTCTGTTGATCGGAAGTCTGCCAGCCCAATTTATGATTGGACATAAGATCTCCAAATCTGAATTTATGTGTTGTAGTATAACGACAGGTCAATGAGATTAAAAGTATGTTCATGAGAGAGCTGTAAGGCAATTTGAGTTTCATGGTTCTGCGATGATTGGGCATTCAGTCTAAGAAAACCTGCCTTAATAAAACACTTGTAGTCCCCAGGAACAATCTGCACATTATTCATTATTGCAGCCCGGCTGTGGTCGCCTTCACTAACACTCCCTCGCCAATAAAAAAAGGAGAGAGGGAGAAGAGAGGGAGCGGGAGAGAAGGAAAGCAACTCTCCCCCTCCTCCCTATTCAGATGAAGCCATCAGGGAGACAGTGCTGTTGATAACGAACGAGCTGAATTAACAATAGAAACGTTTTTCTTCCTTATCGTATAGTTCACACAATCAACACAGGGAGGGGGAATGATGGAGAAGGAGGAAAGTCTAAGCCTCATAGTAATGAAAAGTCTGCACATATGGGTCTCCCCCATTAGCAGAAAAATACATGGACTAAACACAGACCAGTAGTTTCTGTTCATATAAGGAGAAATTCACTTCTCTTCAAGGGACCTTGATTACTACAAAACTCCCACCCTATAAACCTTAAACACAGGGCTTAAATGAGGCCTAGCCAGGTCACACGGGCTTGTATAGGTCATATGAATCAGAGCAAACCTGCATAAATCCTAGAAATAGGCCTTCTGGTAGTATTTGGATCTAGGACCAAAAAGCCTTGCTGTTCAGAATACAGGCTTGGTTTTCAGATGCTAGGGGCTGGTTTGGTCCACAGGTAGGAGGCAGCAAGTCATGGAAATTTTGGGTTCAGATTCAACTGTCTCCCAAGATTAAAGCCAAGTCCAAGATTTGGCTTCAGTATGCTATCATGATAATGTACAAGTGAGGCTCCTCAGATCTTGATCCAAAGTCACCTGTAGGCTCAAAGTTGTTTGCTTCTATGATTCAGTCTTCGTCTCCCTGCAAACAATTACTAGCTCAAGCCCAAATCAAACTCCTCAACTTGCTTTGGCATCACACTCAAACCCCTAACTACTTCCACCCCATACGGGAACGCTGCCTCCCCTTCAGATGACATGAATCTCCACATAAACAGAAGGGAGCCTGCAGGAAATCCAAAAGTCATCCTCTTTCCTCTCTAAGATGTTTCATTCTTCTTCCATGTCTCTTTTCTTTATTGTCATGATTAAATGACTTAACTCAAGGAAGATCACAGGATGTAATCCTTTGCTGGTGGGGAAAATGATCTATGCTTTGTTTCCACATAGACTCTGTCTAAATGAACCAAATACTTCACGTTCCTTTCACTGTACAAGCCCATAAGTCACCTTGCCTGATTTAAAAAGGGCTGAGAATCCACAGCTCTAGTATATTTCTGTAATTGCTGTAGGTGCCTAGCACTTCTGAATATTAAATGCTAATGCTGGAAAACTAGAGCAGAAGCATATGGAATGCAGTATAGCCTTGAGGACAAAGGAGAGGGCTGAAGAAAGGAGTCTGAAAAAGGACAGAGCCAAAAGGAAATGGCAGAGATGTTGTATTTCTCTGTATATTTTCATAAATAAGGGTTCACAATACTGTATTTTGAATACCCTAGTCATTGTGTTACAGACTCCCAAATTCAGGATCCATGTGTACCTACAAAGCAGCTTACTGCTGAAGGGTCCAGAAAATTTTATTGAGTAAACCCATCTCCAATAGGCAACAAGATACCAGGACATTCCTGTTTCATCGTTGTTTAATCTGTTCTGTTGTCAGGCAGGGCACTGGGCCAGTAAAAGTTCCCTCTGCCTCAGCTTCAGGGGTGGACTGGTTTCAGAATTTATACAAATAAAAGAAGAAACGAAAAGCGTCGGCAGCACCAATCTGATTACAGAGTCATTTATTTTCTGGTCGTTAATAATTTGTGCAATAAAAGATTGCGTGCCTTTCTGAGTTAGTAGGAGTTATTGGCACAAATTTCCCTCCACACTGGTGTGAGTCTGTGCTTGGAACATAAATTATTAGTTTCTTATCGCACTCCTCCTCATTTTTCATGCTGCCATGGCTAGATCACCAGAAGCCAACCCCTCAGTGTTGGTCTTATTTTATGCTGCAGAAGAGAGGCAGAAAAGATGGTTATTCCATCTTTAATTACACAAACTTATTTTTGTATTGCCTCTCTTCCGCCCCCAGAATGAATACCAGCAGGAGTGTGCACTGTATTGTGTCTGTGTGGATGCCACTGCCTGCGGAGATAGGCAGGTACTCTGCCATCCGCCAACTGTATTTGTAACGCGAGCACTGTTTGTTGACAACACTCAAAGCAAGGAACTGACAGGCTTCCACCACCCTGCCAGCTTCTATCAGATATGCATCCAGAATACTTCGAAGAAAGTTGCATGGCTGCATCCCCGTGAACCATTCTGCTAGCCCCGCGTTTGCTAGGCGCAGAAAGGGTGCTGATAAAAGCAGAATGGAATACATACCATTCTTACAAGAGTAAAAGGCAAGTATTGGCACAGAAACCTGTGTATTTGTGCCACTGAGCAATAAAGGGGATTCTACACAAGACAGCTATATCCCCAATCACAGGTTAGGAGGTTTGACATCCTGGATGTAGCTAAGGAAATACTGGGGCTTTCTCTTCCTGACCTCCTAGACCATCAAGGAGATGAAGCGTAAGAATGCCTCAACTATTTATTCTCTAAAATGAATGCTTTACATCTTCCCAAAGTACCTGGAGTTCAGTGGGTGACATATGCTAAGCATTAAAATTATTTAAAAGCTATCAAAGCATCCTTCTCATGTATCTGATACACAGTGCTGAAATAGGTTTTCGTGATACTGATTATTTTGTTAAAAACAGTAGTTCACATTATATACCATATCAAAATTCTTGGATGTCTCCATATTTGAGTCTCATGGTTTTCTCCATTGAATGTGTCTCTTTCAGTTGCATCCCAGGATCATTTGTGCCAACATCTGCTCAGCTCAAAGGAAGTGCTGAGAAATTCAGATGATGGAGCAAGTCTGGCATCTACAAACATACTTGCCAAGAGATGAGCAAACCATAAGCTTCCATAGATAAGTGGAATCACAAGGTGCAGGACCAGCTTTGCCTTCTCCTCCCTGGAGGACAACTGCCCACCAGTTGGGAGTATTTTCTATGCAGAACCCGTTCATGGTGGCCTTTGGATCCGCATTCTCTTATCCTATCCTTGCACACTCCAGTGGCACCTCAAATCACTCCTCTGGTCACAGCCAAAGCCTACCACCCTCCCTCCCGGATTCTTTTCAGACTGCATACTTGGAATGCCAAATACCTGCTGCATAAACCAATTTGTGGGAGGCCAGGAACGACTGTGCATACTGGAGGTGTGTATTTCAAAGGGCATATGAGCAACAAGCTCTAGCTGAACTGCAAGTTGGAGATCCCAGAGAGTTTTACTCAGCTTTACAGAACTCTTTCTTCTGCAAGCAGCCTTGCTGAGGCCTGATGGTGCTTATCAGTAACAGAACGATGTGACCTGCTTAGGGCACCCCTGTGTACGTAACTGTGTTACAAGGAACACATGTTCCTCCATTCCAGGAGGATTTATAATGAGGGCCTTGAGCAGGAGTAGCGCACACATAAGGGTGCACTGTCAGTTGGACAGTGATTGATTCGGTGCTTGGCATGTCTCTGGCGATTATGCCGCACTGGCGAGTCGCTGATCATTTTAGAACGATGCTTATGTCTACAGGGTAGCATCCAACATGTCCACAGCACGCGCTGTGTTCCAAACGTCCATCCTGAATTCCCATGATTTGCCGAAGGTGCATCATGAGGGCTCTGTTTCACTGGGCTGATTTCTGTCAGAAGGAGAGCAGCCTTTCTCCCCCACAGTAGAGTTAAAAATCTTACTTGCCAACAGCATGTACTAGAGCTGCAGAGAAGCACACCATCCTCATCACGTGCAGTAGGATGCCCACCCCACAGTGCGTTAGGAAGCCCTTGTGCTGCAGAACATCCCCCAGACTGCTATCAAACTGAAGTATTGCTGACACACAAAACCCCAGCCCACCCACTGCTATCTCACCAAGCAGTTACGCTAAAAAACTCCCTGCTCAGCTCCACCCTGGAAAAGGGTGAATTTACACTGGAAATGTTAATGCACAAATGACTACAGCTGCAGCCATTTTGTAGCTATAACAAGCACATATTTAAAACAGAAAATGAATGTAAACAAAATAGTTGCATGCTTTATCACTTATCAATCAAACCTATTAAAAAAAAATACAGTCAGAAACACCAGTCAGCATCACAGAACCTCTTGAGAAAAAGAAAGATTTACAGTTCACAGTAGCGACCTCTCTGATCTGTCACAAAATGGCACTAATGGAGAGGAAAGAATCCTTACATCAGAAGAAGCAATTATTTTGTACTATGTAAATGCTCCTGGCTACAGGACACAAATCCTGGTCTTTCCCTTGATTCTCTTGCTGCCAGATTCACACAACCCATGCTGTTTGCCATCACTACTCTGATTTCTTCCTAGCTCCCAGTTTGGACTCCCCAGTTTAAAGCTGCAGACTAGGCTAAAAAGTCCATCTCATTCTTTCAGACATCAAGGACTGAGAGCATGACTAGAGGCAGGTATTGGAAAACAACTATGCAGAAGGTTTCTTGGATGCAAAAAAAAAAAAAAAAAAAAAAAAAAAAAAACATAGAAATAAGGATGAAATAGAGCCACCACATTCAAGTCCAGATCAACTGTGGCCCCTGAAATCAGGGCTTCTCATTTATTGCATTTTAGAATAAAGGCCAATTTTCCCTTCAGGACTTAGGTGATACTCACCCCAAATCCTGGGAAATTTACTGAAATCCTTGGGACAGGCAATTTTCTGTCCTTGGAGAGAAGTGAAAAACACTTAGCAGAAGTCTTAAGCTTTCATGAGGCCCCCAAATTGTCTTGCAATATTGGGAGCAATAAAGGACAGTTTCACAGTGCTCCTGCAATCACATCTTCACTCCATGATCAAACAGGTTTAACAAATTTATCACTCTTTTTCCACTTCCTAGGAGAAATTCTGTCACAATCCATGCCAAATTTGTTTTCCTGTCATCAACACCTGACAAGGCTATGCTTTCGGTAAAATCAGTTGGCAGCATGCCAAAGGCATGACTCCTCAAAATATTGCCTCCATACTGCCTCTTGGACAAGCCACTCCTGGTGACATTTCCATATCCTCTCCAATCCCCTAGACCCATTCCTCGCTGAGACAGCTGGCTGAATACCAGCTCTCATGCAAAAGATCAGACCAAACTCCCAAAGTGTTTAAAATTTCTGGTGCATCAATGACAGGACATTGAGGAGAGGTTACAGTGGAATCTGTCCAGCAAAGTTGTAGTGGGCTTAAAAGCGAAAGACAGATACCTCAACAGCTTATTCTACAGCTGACAGTTCTCCAGCTGGGTCATCTAGTTGCAAACTGTTTTCAAACGACCCTGGGAAATCCAGTCTGCATCATTTGCTCAATCCTTGCCAGCTTCATCTGAATAAGAGCTGAGAAAAGGCCCCTAAAAGGCTAAATTCTATCAGTGTAGGACCAGATGGAAGATAAATTAAGCAGCACACGTGGCTGTTTGAAAAGAAAGAGCACACTTCCTACTTTCACATCTTGGAATCCCAGCACTACAGCAGTACTGGCAGCTCCTCTGTCACCCTCTTCCTAAGAGGTCAGCACTTCAAGCAGACATCCTTCTCCAGATCCCTTTCTCTTCTTCTTCCCTACAACCAGCATGCCATTGATTTCATTCATGACAATTCTTTGCACAGCAACAGAAACCATCATCTGAAGTTCACAAAGCATTCAGCAAACATTCCTTGCTCAGCTTCCCAGTAGCACTGCTGGAAGCCAGGCAAGCCCCAAAGCTGAGCAAATACTGGTACTATTTCTGATGTGCGTAGCAGTAATGCTAAAAAAAACATGCTTCAGAAGCAGTGCCCCAAAGTATTAAGAACTGCACAAAACCAAATTGCTGTTCGATATTCCTGAATATTTCAATATTTGTTTGAATTTCCAAATCAATTTCCTGTAAGTATATCCATTCCTCCTTTGTTTTTGCTTCCCAGTGCTCAACCCAATGGATATTTGCTGCCTTACAATCCTGTGTGTAAATATTCTGAGAAATATTTGAAATAGACCTATTACCCTCATCTGTGGAAAAACTGAGGCACAAAGCAAGCACACAGCATTTCAGGATCAGGAACCAGAAACTGTAGACAACACTATGTCCATGCAGCTTTACAGGACCAGACAGTTTTAAAATGGATGGTGCACATTATTTACTACCCAGTAAGCATAAAATAATTAAATTCTCTTTCTTATATGTAATGACACTCGAGTATTTTCCCCCCTTCCATCCCACCCTTCCCACTTCTAGCTTTGCAGATATCTCCTGAAAAATCTGACACTGTGCATGCACAAGCTGTACTGCACTTAATGAGGCACTTCAAGTTCAATGAGGTCCTTCATCTTTTCAGTTCTAGCTTTGTGCTTCTCCCTTCCAGGCATCTGAGTTGGCTCCCGCATGATCTTCATTGCGCTACTTCTTTTTCCTTAAGTTATAGCTCCATGATTCCCTTCCCCCCACCTGAGGCAAGTAGCTGAGGGATTTGGACTCTTGGGCTCTCCTCCCTGATCTGTCACCAAGTTGTTAGGACCTTGACAGCAAGTCAGGAAGGCAACATTTTTCAAACTTGGGTGCCTAAATTTAGGCACCTAGCACAACCTTATTTACTGAGATGATAACCATCCATAGCTTCCATTAAAAAAGAGAGATGATTATGACAGTATTCAAGGGCTTATTCTTCTGTCCCTCCTCCCATTTTCACATTTCATTAATCCCGAACTTGCATCTCTCCCTTACGTTAACCACCAGAGTTGACACAGGCTTTATCTTGAAACCCAGTATAACCTAAATTTCCAGTTCTTCCAGAGCCTGTAGTATATCGGCAACAAAACCACACATATACCTAAAAAGGTTAAACCAAAGCCATAGCCATGAGGCTTTTGCTATCCAGCAATGCCCTGACCCACCTTCCCCTAATCCTATCACCATACAAGGCCACAGTAGGAATTTAATTTCCCTCCTTGGGATCCAGAGTATTTTTAACATCCTCAGCACTCCAGGCAGCAAGAATAATACATGTGTTTGGTCTGTGGACTATTACATTTATGTATAAAAATGTAAGGAACTCGGTTTTTAACTTATCTCACAATAGGTCCGTAAAGCATAAAAACTGAATTATTCCACCCAAATCCCTTACATGCATGCCTTTTCTATAAACCTGTAAACCTTCACAAAAGGCTCTCTTTTAAGCTGTTTGGTCTCTACATATGCTTTTTTTTTCCAGAAAAATAAATATGTTCCCGAATACGTCTTATAGATGGGCATCATTTATTGATGTCTATTTGGTCGTGTGTATGTGTGACCCCCCGGGGAGGCAGAGCAATACTTTATTACTGTACAGTTCAACATCAGATGGACTTTCTGAGTAATCTGATTATCTCTTCTATGAAATCAGAATACCTAGCGAGAAAGGGTTTACGCTAATCCTGGTGCGATCTCCGGGAGCGGTTTATCGTGCTGGATTGCCTAACGAGGCGAAGGGGAGCGGCGGAGGCTCTTCCCCCTCCCCGTGCAGGCGCAGCCCCCCGGCCGCCCGCTCTGCTCTGGACGGGGGGGCAGGGCTTGGAAACAAGAAAAAGAGAGAGAAAAGGCAAAGCAGGACCCTGCGTGGGGCCCGGTTCGCCTGGGCTGGGCTCCGGGAGCGCTGCCCGGGCTGGCGCCGCACCCCCTCCCCCCGGCCCCGGGGCGCCGCCGCCGCGGTCGGAGTCGCCCTGGCAGCGGAGCCGAGACGGCGAAGAGCCGCCGACACGTTTCAATTAGCGAGGCGGCCCCGGCCGCTGCCTCCCCCGGGGCGCTGCGGGGCGGCGCGGCGCGGCTCGGCTCGGCACGCCCGCCGCCGCCTACGCGCTCCCCGGGCGGCCGGGGCCGCCGCTCGGCGGGGAGCGGGGAGCGGAGGCGGGGGGCGGAGGCGGGGGGCACACCGGCACTCATGCACACAGAGACGCGTGCAAACGAGCAGGCACAGAGACACACACGCAAATATACACACACACACCCGAAAGCAGCTGCGCCCCGCTCCGGGCCGAGCGCTGCGTCCGCCTCCGCGTGCGGACGCTCCTGCAAGCCCCGCACGAAGTACCCCGGACACCGGCAACTAGAGCAGCCAAGGCCTCCCCCGGTGAAACAGTCCTCGGGGCCGCAGAAGCCCTGCAAGGGCACACGTACTCTAGCAGCAAAGCAGAAAGCACGCACAGAGTGCATACCCAGCACAGATGTGCTACTACAACACCCACGAGCGACCCCGCAAAAGAGCAAAAACGAAACACACAAGTTGCACACACAAACAAAGCCATTACCAACCTACTAAATGCTCACAGAGAACACAGCACAGCACTTATCTCTTCCTTACATGCTCCCAACAGAGCATCAAACCACAGTACTGAGGGTAACAACAGTGTCACACGCACGGTGGCCTCATCTTGATCAGGACTCAAGATGTGTTGCCAGCGCAGAGTCTGGTGTATTTACAACGACCAGAGTGTGCTGGCACAAAATGGTGCACCATTACTGGCATTTTGCACATGCATATTGGTGGTTTTCCAAATATTTAGCAATGAACAGATTCCATTCTGTGATTTTCACATTTCTGTATTTACCACAGGGCACACTGGTGCAGGAGTTAGACACAGAAAAAGTCTATTAAATTATCAAGTGCTACATTCCTGCTCCGCAGGGAACAGCCTCTAAGCAGCACTGCCCATTCCCTCAAGCTCTATCTGCCAGAAGAATTTCTGCAGAGAGACCTTACGTAGAGGCTGGCTTTGCTACTAAGCATATCGTGGCAAGCTGAATTCAAGATTCAGTGTTCCCCTAAATCATCCTACAAAAAGACGTACTACCCAGCTGTAAGCTACACCCATTTGTCCCAATCATCACTGTGACCCTCCACAAGCTTTGCAACATCAGCTTCAGTGTAATGACACAAGGCTCAAACTCCTGGCATCCTCTAACCATGTCTCCATCCATCTTCTACTGTGGGCAATCTTCATGAGCTGTGTCTCCATGATACAAGAGATGAAACTGGGGCAAGCACCTTATTCTCTACCCCTCCCCCAACACACAGAGACACATATTTGATTCCTGGGAAAGTAAGGAAGATGATGGAAGTTGTTTCCCCACTGCACATTCCTTTTTCTCTCTGTCAGCATTTCCTTTAATCAGAGGATCCAACATGAAAAAAACAGCTAAAAATATTTTTTAAAAAATCAAAGATCTAACAAAAAAAGCGCCATATATGATGAAAAAGGCGGCTAGTTTAAAACCTATGTTAAGACTAAGACTCTGTTTTAATCACCACCTTGTCTGATCTGACAAGTCTTGAAGGAGATGTCCTCCTCCTGGCTTCATTTTCAAACACTTAAGAAAATATTTCCCATATGAGATGAAGTTTTTTTTTTTTATTATTTCAACAAGACAGTTAAAAATCTTACTCATTTATCATCACGGTCCCACTTTCAATTTTGCCTTCCTAGAGATCATTTTGGGATGAGAAAGATGGATTGCATCTCCAGCCATGACATTTCAGTAAAATGCCATCACTTCTCATCACAAAATGATGGTGTTTTGTCCCATGTCATCAAGTCATATATTGACAAGAAGATTTTTTTCTCTCATGAGTTTGCATTGCAGAGAAAATTAAGCATAGCAATCTCTGCATAATATCTCACTAAACTTAGCCTAACATCCATCCAAAAATAGGACATTTCTACTTGCTATTACAATGTTTGAGGAAATAAGTGATCTATCACAGACAATGTTCAGCTCTAGCATAAAGGGATGTGACACCTATTGAAATGGAGTTGTGTCCACTCAACTACAGGAAGGCATTTGGTCCCGTTGTTATGCAATACATAGGAACCAGATGGTGTGGAGGGAGCTGTTATGCCAGAAATATTTAACCTTAGCTCTAAATACACATCCTTCGGATTCTTCCCAGTCACTGCTTTGAGAAAGTCTTTCTTGAAAATGAATTTAATTTTTCAAAATCCACCAGTGAGGTATTTTACATCTTATTTTCAGAGCTGCTGAGCTTTTCCACAGGTTCCCATTGACTACTGGGGTTACAAGTCACTATTCACAGCTAAACCAGGGCTCCTCAGAGTTAATATTTTTGACCCAAACTTTTTATTTTGACTTGACTGAAAAAGCTGGGGAACTACTTCTCTTAAAAGAACAAACAGAAGAGAAGACAAAATGGTTAGGAGGTTAATTCCTAGATCTGCAAATGTACTCAAAGTCATTTTTACAAAACATTCAAAGTAATACACGCTTCCTAATAACTGCTCTCCATAAATGGTTATACTTCAGTATTTTGTGCTGTGTCAGTCATTACCATGATCCTTCTAGTCCTACGTGGAAAAGCAGTTTCCCACTTAGAAAAGCGAGTTCACAAGGGGCCTGACCTACAGAATTGCAACTGAGATAGAGAAGAGTATAAGTCAGGATTTTCATTCTAGTCCCATTAAAGATTCAATGGCTTTTAGGAAATTCAGTCTCAGACCAAAATCCTCCTGAAGGTGCCTAGAGAAGAACTTGTAGACTATACCTGTTTCCATGCCAACAACCACAAAAAAGGGTTATTGCAGACACAGAGTAGCTAATTTTCAAACGATAAAACTATTTGCCATTTAAATTACGTTTGCTTCTCTTTAAGTGGCTAAGGGGGGGCCTAATCCATATTGTGGACTATGAGTGCCTGCAACAGTTTATTATTAAAATTTAAGCTGTTTGTGAATTATGGAATCATGAGAAAGGTGCTTTGTGCTTGTGCCTGCAGCAAGCGGACTCTCCAGGAGAATCTGTGGTGATTCTACCTGAGCACATCCCAGCATAAGGACCTGCTGGCCAGGGACACAACGCTACCTCTGCCAAAACAGGCGATTAAAAAATGGGAACGAGGTAAGTGGAGAATTCTAGTCACATGGCTGTGCAAGCAGAAGCCAGGAAGGAGCAAGAGCCCTGGCGGCGCAGATCTCGCTCTGGCAGAACGCTCATTGACTTCAGTGGAAACTCTGCCTAAGGAAGGGTGGCAAATGTCACACCTCTTAACGAAATTCACCGCCCAGCACGAAGGGCCACGTTCACCGCAGGGAGCAGAGCTTCACCTCCGAACCGATAGCATCCTGCTAGCATGCTCCTAGGGCAAGAAGGTGAGGAAGACTGAAAAATATCACTGCATCAAGCGGATAAGATCCTGCTCCTTGGCCCATCCTCTAACTTACCTGAGATGGTCCTAACACAGCAGTGAAGTATTCCCCAAAACGCAGGTCTGTGCTATATACCAAGGGTACTCCCTGCAAACTGACTTCTGGAATCCAACCCTCTTTCTTGCTAGTGCTTGCTGCACTGGCTCATAAACTCTGAAAACCAAAAGGTGGAACTAGATTCATCTCTTATTTCTGGTCAGCTCTTTAAAGTTTTTTCTTAGCATACTAGTATCACATTTGTGAGAGAGGGGAGAGTAAAATTTAATTTCATCGGAGTAGTTCTGTCAGTACAACCCTTAAAGGGATGCAGTTACACCACCATTATATGGGCTTTATTTTAGCACAGCTTAGAGGAGTTAAATGGCTTCAGTAACACTGGTATGGTCATTGGAGTAAAACCCTTCAGTAAACAGGGCTCATTTTTAAATCTAAAATGGAAATGAACCAACT
Organism: Rhea pennata; assembly: GCF_028389875.1. Taxonomy (NCBI): domain Eukaryota; kingdom Metazoa; phylum Chordata; class Aves; order Rheiformes; family Rheidae; genus Rhea; species Rhea pennata. Next base: position 4,898,052 of record NC_084684.1, on the reverse strand, counting down.
TTTAAAGAAATTTTTTGGCCTGTCCTCAGAAATCACTGTTCAGGCTTTTGCATTATTTGTTCTTTTTTCATGCAACAAAAACCCTGAGAAACTAACCAATTTTTTTTTAATTCCAGAAAAATGCTGGGATGCAGTTCCCACTGGGAGAAAAAAAACACAAAAGTCAGTGAGCAATTGCTCATTGAGAAACTCGGACAGGAATTATAACTTGGGGGGGGGGGACAGTAGAAGAGGTCCAAGATAGTGTGAGAAAATAATCTATTTAAAAAAAAGAGAGAAAGAAAAGAGTTGCTCCCAATATGAGCTCTGAACACCAATTTTCAGCAATTTTCAGCACCAAACTATGAACCCTTGGAAATGAGATTTAAGGCTGCTTATCAATTAGATAGGCTACCCATTGTGCTCGTATTTTTTACAGAATTGCAAATACTTCTTATCCTTCCCTTATTCTAGTGTCAGGAAAAAAAAAAGAAAGAAAATAAAGAAAAGAAAAGAAAATAAAGAAAATAAAGAAAAGAAAAGAAAAGAAAGAAAGAAAGAAAGAAAGAAAGAAAGAAAGAAACCCCGAGGAAGAAGCTGAGTTCCCTTCAGGGATGGGCTGTTCATTCTCGAAGCAGAGAGCCTGGAAGGCTCTCTGCAAACCCTGAACAAAATGACAGTAGTGGCCCCTCAACTCTATTCCTAGGGTTAGTGCTCCAGCTGACCCTTCACCATTCATCATACCAGTGCAGTCACTCATCCTGAATGACACAGCATGACACCACATGAATTATCTCTGACCTTCAGGAGGGATGGCTCCTCCAGTTCAGGTTGAGGTCATGAGGAAGGCAGCGGGGAGAAGTTTGTCTACCAGACCTGGGGATTAGCAGAATGGTTCAATCTCCAGAGCAAAAAGGTGATTCATGGCATGAATCTGTCCTTATGGTCTGAGTAAGAGTCCTATAATCTCAGCCATCAAGCCCAGGGGTGTTGTGTGAGATAATGGTGCTTCCAGGACGGTGAGAAGCCCATGCGAACTACTTTGGGAGAGTCAGCTACGGACACAGCATGAATGCCTACGCACTGGCCCAAGCTGATCACCTCACAACTGAAATTGCAAGTAGAACGGGTATCTTGAAACTGGGCAATCCTGGTACCCACTGCAAACTGGCTTCCCACATCGAGGAACTAACAGATTGTTAGCATTTCTGTTTAAACACCAATTATTAGGTGTTTATCATTTCTCTGAAAATTCAGCTTTGCTTAGGGTGGAAGGGTGGAAGATTTGCCCCTAGGCCACATCACTCCTCCAAGAAGTCCAGCATCCTGCCTCTTGCAATGGGCAGTGCCTGATACCACAAAGGGAATGAAAATCTTAGGGCTCACCCAATTATGGGTCCAATCCTAAAATTATTGCATTCAAAATTTAGATGGCATTTGTGTGTGTTGTATAACTGGATCTGGTCTTTATAGTATTATAAATACAATATAGAGAACAAATTACCTTAGAAACTTTCAGCAATAATTACTTAAAACACAGTTTAGCTTAGGGCATCATTCGCATACAAAAACTGTATGATGAAATTTGGACAAATAAATTACTCTTTTCAGATGCTTTCCCCCCATCTCATTTAATGTCCATTTTTTCAACATTATAGGCATGTTTAATATTAACTAAATGAACCATACCCCGAATTCATATCTCATGTCTAGCAAATGCTTACAGTTTACAAACAACTCCACTTAGATGAACAGCTTTACAGACTACAAAACTCAGTGATTTAATTCCTAAGTAAGGTTACCTACTTGCAATACTGTTTGCAAGATCAGGGCCTAAAAAATTAATCCAGCTAAGAATTACTAATTTGTGATGCTAATGAATACAACGGAGCCGTTCGTGTACAGAAGGGCTCAGTAGATTACGATTTAGAAATAAAATTGGGAGAGTGATTATTCCATAATACTTATTAAAATTAAACGATGAATCTAATCACATCTGAAGTTTGTAAGACAAAAGAACCTGACTGTGATGGTCACAGTTAAAGTTTGCCTTTGGATTTACATTGTTACTTTTCTTCCTCAGAAATTTGTTAGCATGTCACAAGAGTACTCTACCTCCCTGACAGAGCAAATCACAGAGCTCCTGGGTCTCAGTCCCGTAAATACTAACAGACATGCTTAATTTTGTCCTCATGTACTGCTTAACTGAGGTCAGTGTTTGTGAGAGCTCTGAAATAACATTTTCAGTTGCCTTATTTTAAGTTCTCAGTGCAGACAACCAACAAACCCAAAGAGCTGCAGTTGTTAGGAACTAACATAGGGAACTAAGCGCATATTTCAGAGCTTAAAACTACTCAGTGTACATCCTAGGAAAATCCAGACTGAAAAGTTAATGCTGTGTTTTTTTTTTTTTTTTTTTCTTTTTCTTTTTTTTTTTAAGAGGGGATTATCTACTGTTTTCCAAACCTCCCATCTCTTGCCAAATTACTCTTCCATAGTTTCACAAGACCACAGCATCATTAAGACCTGAAATTACACTGCTGTCATATCATCAGCTATAGGGAGATCCCCTTATCACAAAAAGCAGGTACAAAACCCAGAAAACTCCCTCCAAGAAAAGCTAACATGATAGTTTTTACCCAGTACTTACCCAGAATGTTTACCAAAGCGATGTCTAAGGAAAGGCATGTTATTCTGCATGGGCACTAGGTAGGTCTACCTCTCCTGCTTCCCCCAAACCAAACAAGCCTCAGAGCCAGCAGTGAAGTTCCAAATATTTCCATTATTCAGCTGCAGCCTGAGTAGGAATAGACTCCACAGGGGACGGAGGACGTGAAAGATGCCCAGGGTTTTAATTCCCGCTCTACCTTCATGCAGGCGGAAAATGAAAATGAAGAAACTGCTAATATTGTTTTGGCAGGTGACTCAGCTTTCTTTGCTGCATCCTGGCAATTATTTTGTGTTACTGCAAGTCAGTGCTGCAGGAAAGGCTATGGCTGGAATCCTTGCTTATGTGGGGCAGGTGGGGAAGCTAAAGCACAGAGCACTGGCAGCTGTTCCCCAAGGCACCGTGCCCGGGGCCAGCCTCCATTCTAGCCTGGGTTGGATTCCCACAGCACTGTGCGTGTGAAAGAGGCATTTCGGAGGTGGTGACTCCTCCGTCCCCCCTGCACGGAGGAGACAGGGAAAAAAAAGTTCTTCACATCCATCTTCTCCCCTGTGCACCTGTACAGCGTTAAGCATAGTCTAGCCCACTGTTTCATGATGTATTATGCAAGGGCACGACCTTACAGCTAGGGTCCCCCCATGCAGCTGCTGGAGGCCTAAGGAGAACGTCTACGTTCTGATTCCCTGCAGAAGAAGAAAGCGGGCTAGAGAGAAAGAGAGAGAGAGAGAAAGAACCTCACAGGAAAGAGATGACCATGTACATTCCTCACCAGTAACTCCATTTGAGATTATTAAATCTACTTCCCCTAAATAAGGTCATCAGGTTTTTTTCAGTCTATTCCTCCTTTATCTGTTTCCTCTACACGGACATTAGCACCAGGGTTCTTTGTACATTATCTCTTTTCTTTCCAGCAAAGCAAATTCTAACAGTAGCAAATTCCCAACTTTCCCTTCTATGGGCCACAAGCTTCAGAACATGAACTGATCATGCAGGAGTCAGGAAGGAATCTCTTATTTTCTTGTACACAGTAATAAACATTCAACTAGATGCAGAATATGACGAGAAAGTTGGAGTTACTATTAGAAACAGCAGACAGGTTTTGTTAGACTAAATCTGTACAGGAAATGTGTCAGTGTTCTTCTGATGATGAGATTGCTTATCACCTGGTGCCTCTGTGCCAAATGAAATAAACAACACTTTCACTGCAATGTTCCCAACTGAATGTGGTCTCCCAGTCTCCTTTATCTCTTGAGCTCACCAAGCGCAGTGTTTCAGGTCTTCTGGGCCTTTACAGAGAATGGTGTTGCTTACATAAATGGGAATTCCCTCTCAAGTCAGAGTGATTTCATGTGTAAGTAATTGCTTGCTGTATACTGCTACGTGTTATCACCCTCTTCTTTGGGTACTGCTGTGGGAGAAGGACTTGGGGCAGGGGAGGAAACTTCGCATCATGCTGTAAAAGTAAGCCAGTGAATCTGAGCATCATTCCACTTCTTATCAACTATACCACAGCCAAGAGCTAATCACTACACCCTCACAAACAGGTGATTCTGAGAACTGCTACTTTTGTCTTTATCATCTGTCCCTCTGGCAGCCAAACTGCAATTTATGAGGAGATTAAGAGTTAGCCCATATGTTGAGGGACATTAGATCAATTTAAGGTATGATTTTAAGCCACTGAAAAAAGTTTAGTTTTGAACTAGGCTTATTTCAGTTTAATTTATATCAGAGTTTCAAATGAAACTGGAAAGGGATATTGGCAGACATTCACTTTGCAAATGGACTTTTTCTAATTCATTTAATAAACCCATTTAATAATGGCCTAACGGCAAAGCCAGAACAGTAGAACAAAAGCACACTTCAGATGTTTCAGTGTAAAATGCAGTGATTTAGCATAAACTATCGAAAGCCCGTGCATCTCTGCTGATTGACATAGATCAAGATGGCAGTTTATCAGCTTCCCAAATCAAAGTTTCCTCTCCTTCTACACTTCCTCTTGTCAATGGTTACAGCTATACTTTCACCTGCAAAGGTACGTAGTGGAAATTAAGAATCAAAAAAAGCCACATCAACTGAAAATCCTGCAGTAAGATCTGAGCCTAGAGCAAGAACGTCCAGCCATTGATCCAACTACAAGATCAAGACTGATCAGCCACATTCTCCAGCAATGCACAGCTCAACCCTTCATGATATTTCGGATCCAGCAATAATGGGAACTAGAAACAGTAATCCAGCTAGACTTCTTTCCCTAGTTGCAGTCCTGTCCTCTATTACATTAATGATTAAGAGTGTCTAAGAGTCTCACTTCTTGACCTAGAAGATAGAGATTACTATACTGGACCTGTTTTTACTCCCTTTAACTGTTTATATTTAAAGATATTTATAAAAAGTAGATGATGTCCATAACAAGAATTATACCATCTGCAAGGCTCCTTTCTAGATAGCTGAAGCATGAGATAGTGATAGAGACAGTGTGAGAGTCCACCTGTGAATCATTCTTTAGTACACAAAACAATTGATAAATGATTCAGCATCTGATAGAGATGCTTCATCCTCCTCCTGCTACACAAAAGAGACTATATAGGAGCAGAGATAAAAACAAAGACTATCATGTCTCCATTTTTTTTGTTTCATACCAAAGAGCAAGAAAATCTTCTAATCAAGCAAGAAGAGAAAGGAGATAGTGAGTGACAGTCAACAGGCCAGATACATTATCTATCTCTAGTCTCTGAAAACTCTTGTGGCCAGGACCTATTAATTTAACTGGGATATATTGTTCTTAGAACCCACAATCAAGTTCTCCGGTTTGTTGCCTATTCAGATTATTTCTCTACCCTTTTATAAAAATTCCATAAAGTTTACAGAGTTCAAGCCTGATCTTTTACTTGGGATATGATCAATTTTACATCTTGTAATGCTTCTACTAGACTTCTTTTACAATGTCTTATTTTCTGTAGGATGAAATCTCCAACATGTATATACAGAAAACATATATATAAATGTAACCAAGTGGGACCTATCTTTCTAGCTATATTATTTTTGTATAGAGAAAAGAGATAGCTTGCAGTTACCTAAGACAATGTTGTCAATACTACGATACTTTTTTCTCTTAATGCTCAAAGAAAAACAATAGACTTGGTTTCTTTTTTTAACATTATAATAGGCATCAAAGGGAAGTTCTGGGAGGGCAGGCGGCCTGCGGAATAATTTCTCTGTTAGAATGTAGTGCACACAGTGAGAAGACTGAGCAGTGCTATCCTAAGGATGTATCAAAAATAGCTGACCTGCTTCAAGGCTCTGCTGAGGTTGCCATGATGTGACCTGCTTTTTCCACACATGAAGGTTTTGAAGACATGTCTTGCAATGTCCTAACAGTGCTTTGGGGGGATATCTACAATATGGGGCGCCTAACTAAATTTGGATGGAAAGTAAGCATAAAAATGATGACCTTTGAACTCATACAACACAATGGCCGCAAGGAAGCTTTGACTCAGAACAGTCAGCATGTCTGCTCCTGGGTAGGCGAAAGGAACGCACCTGATTATAGAAATACTAAGTGCTGCATGATAAAAGAATCGCTGTTAACAGGTCCATCAAGATTCATGCCAGCCTTGGCTCCTCCTGAACACACCGTCCTCCCCAATGTAAAAAAGACAAGTTGAACATTCCTATACCTGGCATGAAAAAGGGAGGAGTAGATTTGGGGACCCATATCTGGGGTTAAATGTCAAGCTCATGGAGGACATAGAAAGGATACATCATGCATGCAAAAGAGGAGGGAGTCAACGCAGGAGAAGAGGAAGGGGACAGGGGAGCAAATAAATAAGGACAATGCACAATTTATGAAGACAAGACAGTAGTAAGTGCTATTCATCCAGAGTGTAAATTGGTATTGATGTCACAACACAGCCTAGCCAAAAAATAATGATGCTGATAATACAGGGCTTGCACTATATCTCACTCAAACCACAGGCCCATCCAACAGCAACTCTGACCCTGCTGCCTTCTTCCCCTTCTCTATTCATTGGTGTCCTCCTAAATCAAATACACTCAATGCTGATTTGATTATATTCCCTGATTTTATTTATCATCCATTGCTCACTTTCTCCCCTTGCAAGTTCTCAGTGGGCACCTCAGTCATTTTCTGGTGTCTGGCAGTACTTGGAGGAACATGCCTGTCTTTAGGCGACAGGAGTTAGAATCCCTACCAGCGTTCATGCATCCTTCACAGTCCTCATCTGTCATCCTTTAATCTTGCCCATTTTATGCTCCAGAACCTGGCTACCCAGTCCTGACTTCATAGGTTTATAGCCCTGACTTACTTCCCTCCTGTAACATTTTACTGCCTCGTTATTGGCCCCCAGGGGTCTCATTTACACAAGCGCTGTTTTCGCTATGGTTAAGACTAATTCACTGAGTTACAGTTTGCTTTTACGTCCTTCGTTCTGTTCTGTTTCTAGCCTCCTCTTTTCCTGCAGAGAGGCAAAGGATTCTCTAATGGACAGGAGATTTATTTTCTTTTCTTAATTATGGTTATTAATCTCCTTTTGGGTGTTTCAAAGCCTGAGTTAAATCCTCCCCCTCTGTATGACTTGATTCTGCCTATTTCTTCTAGATGCCTATGTGCCCTCTGGGCTCTTCATATGGTCCGTGGGACCTTGAGAAGGAAACGTCATTGGGAAGTGTTCCCCTCATCCAGTTTGCTGTTACAGGGGAATGGCAAGCCAAAGTCCCAGGAAGGCTTTAGGAACCAGATACATCCCCTATTTGTGCCTCAGGTCCAGCTGACCTATAATATGTTCCTATAATATGTTAGTGTGTGTTTTCCTTTGTTTTGTTTTTTTAATTTATTTTTTTATTAGGGAAGAAAATACTTTCCTTGCTGTTATGCTAATTTCTTTACCAGGGCTTTATATGGTTACCATATGACTATTAGATACCTACCTTTCTACTGTACACACCTGTACTGTTATGTAGATAAGCACACACAGATGCACACACACATGCATACATATTGGTGTGAGTATATGGCTCATTTAAATAAATCTCCCTATCCAGAGTTCATTTTGCAGTGCTGCTTCCTTTTGCAGCTCCAACTCCAGCTGGATCTTCAATTTATTTTGTTTATGGACCCATTTTCTTACAAAAACACAGCACAGAGTGCTGTGCTATGTGTAACTCCTAACCAGAGTTACAGTAGAGCCTCCGACTTGCCAGGATCAGGACCATTTTTTTAATTCTGTTTCAATGAACTATTTGGCATCAGTTTAAACCCAAATAGTGCCATAACAATGGCAATTACATGAGAAATGAATTTGTAAATAATACAGTCCTTTGCTGTCCTCTCTTTGTTTTACAGGATCAAATCTTATTGCCAGCATTTATTTATTAGACTTCCCAACCTGTTTTAAGAGATAAATAGGTATTATTCCCATTTTATTAATAGATAAATTGAGGCACAGAGAAATTAAGTAAATTGCCTAAGGTCACATAGTGAACAATTTAGGAAAAGGATCACAGGACCCATGCTTCTCTTCTAATTTCTGTGTTTCTGAATGGCATACAGCCTCCAGGGGTTTGGCACACACTTGCAAATGATTTTCCAAAACTACTAATAGTGACATATCTCAATTCCTACTGAAGTCAGTATGCTGTGAGCATAATTAGACTTGTTTATTCTCTTAAATGACAGCAAAGCTAGAGCAGCACCAAATGCTCTTGGAAATCTCACCAAAATGCAAAATCAACAGAAGTTCAGAGAAATCAGTTATATTAAAAAAAAATAGCATCACCAAAAAAGCAAAACTAAAAAATGAAACGAAATTAAATGAAATTTCAGAAATGAAAATACAATCACAAGAAATTAAAGACCATGGAGAAACAAGAGTTCAGTATGTTACAGTATGTTTCTAATCTGTGATATGTGTTTCTGGCTGCTATGGGATTACAGATAAATAATAATATTCCACAGCTGCAACATTTTTCTTCTTAAATTAGCTTATTTGGCAGCAATGACCACAACCAGACTATTAAAATCTGTCCTGTAAGACCTTTACCCCACATACTCCTTTTTTCTTTCAATCGCTTATGCATCATACACTTAGATGAAAAAAATCTCCTTTTTTAATAAACTTAGGCTGCTAGTCAGCAACACACACCTAATACACTGTGGTCGCATGACCCTCAAGAGGCATGTGATTATCGTCAGTCCCTGTTCCTCACGCTCCTTCCTCTTTCTCATCCTAGTGCCCAGCATCCCTTTTTCTGCCCTGAGACGTGCTGAGTGCTGCAAAGTTTTCAGTCGAGGGCTGACGGGGTTCCCCCACGTGGAGGTGGGCGGAAGGAAAAATCACTACACGCTTGGTGCGTGTGTCTGCTTCCTACCTGGCAAGACAACCGCAGCCTCGGTGCCAGGAACGCTCACCGAGAGATAAGGACAAGTGTGCTGCAGGATCCCCTCAGACCCAGCTGCCAGCTGGTACAGGCAATAAAGACACAACACGTCATAAATTCCTGCAAACCTCACTCGCTCTAAGGCCACAGAAATCCATGTCTAATGTATTTAGCAGTTAAAAAAAATGAAGGAATTTGAAACCTGACACATGTGTTTCTAGTCACTAGGAAAAAATACAGCCTCAGACTCCTTCATCAAAACTCTGTCAGGTGGTCTAGCAGCTACTACCTGTGGGGTTTGGAGATCAAGATCCCGGCTCAAAGGAGGCCCACCCGGCACACTATCTGCGTCCTGCCACCCGACCCACCTTTGGCAAGGGGCTGGGGCTGACACACACTCACGCACCGCCTGTAAATGGAGCCCCGGAGGGGCTGTGCCCTCATGTCAGTACCCAAACCTGAACGTCTCACAGATTACCATTGAAAAAGTACAACGTTCTTCACCACGGCTACAGGCGCTGTCACTCGTTTGACAGCACTGTAGAGACCTGGACTGCTAAAACTGACTCTCCCTCTCTCCGCGAGCTCAGCTCTCCGACTCCAGCAGACCTATCCATTATTTCTCTCCTATCCATGATTATTTCTTTCAGTAAGGGATTACATCTCCAGCTACTAGACTCTAAAGTAAAATCCAAACTGATAGACACTGATCTCTTTAGGGCATAAAAGTAGCTTTTAGATGGCACGTTAACTGGCTGCGTAGTTTTATCCGACGAGCTCCCTGCCCCACGATCAGAGTGTGCATGGCCCCTACACTACCAGATCCCAGACTGACATCTGTACTGCATGCATCAGCAGCAGTTTGCCATCGTGCTTCTCTCTGTGTCCAAGCTGTCACTGGCAGCGTTCCCCAGCTCCTTCCAGATCACATGGAGCAGAAAGGGGGAGTGCTGTACATCCCTGAAGGGGAATGCAGTGCTCCTCTTGCAACAGATGTGTGATATACTTAATTTTTTTAAATGTGTGTTCAGACATAAGGGAGAATAGCACAAGGGTTAAGGCAGCTAGTCACCGTCTCAAAGATGAAGACTTCAGGGAGCTCTGCATGTTCTGCATATACAGCAGAGCTGATAGGTGACAGGCGATTTCAGCTACACACATAGATGTGTGGACTTCAAGGTGGTGAAAAAGCACTTCATACATGCTCAGTAATCTCTTCTGTCCTCTCAGCTATTTGGAGAGAAAAGGACCCAATGTTAGAGCATCCTGTTTCCAAAGACAGGCTTAGATTGTACAGACTCCAGGCAGTTAAAAGCCATTTTTTCTGAATACATTCTATGCAACTCTAATTTCTAAAGCACTAGATTTTAAGCTATAAATCCACATCATTATTTACGTTCTTGAAGACAACATGGAGCCCGCTTCTCCCTGCCTCCCCGTCTGTCTGTCTTGCTGCCTTTGGGAGGCATCCTTCGTGGCTGCTGCAGGCTCACTAACTCCCTAGCCAGCGCATACATGGGAAATCCCTGGCAAACAACGGCCAGGGAAAGCTCCGCTCGCCACCAGCCTTGCCTCTCTCTCGGCTCCCCCCTTCTCCACACCTCTGTGGCCGCCTTCCCTGCCTCCTCGTTTGCTGTGCCCGACAGCAGAAGTGGTCACGCTCCGCGCCCGTCCGGGGGAAGGCAAGGGGGAGAAGCAGGCAGAAAAGGGGGCAGGGAGGGGGTCACCGGGGAACAGAACGAACTCGTTCTCAGGGAAGCATGGCGTCCAGACTGGCAGGTTTCTTTTATCCTGTTGCAGTTCAGTAAAAGCCTCAATTAACTCCACATTAATTATTAAATCAGAACAATGCGTCTCTCGGTTCCAACAGCTAGATTCTGTTACTGCTGTTTCTTTGGGGAGCTGGGCTAGTTTTACAACTTAGGACATAAATATCTTTCTTCAAGGAGTTTGTGGGCTCTTGTTTTTATTTTCCTCTCTGTGGGTGCATTTTTAATCACAGAATCTCACACATGCACAAAGTGAAGCTTTTCTGGGCCTGTTGCACCTTGAAAAATCTTGAACACACATAGCTCTTCCAGACTCCAGCAGGTGCTAGCAACACCAGCCATAGGACTTCACCCTCCGAGAAAGTTTTCAAATCAAGGCTCTCCATGCAGCCCAGGAAGCTGGAAGCAAAGGGTCTGGGGATCTTGTTTGAAAGCTGCTATTATGGCTTACAGGTAATTAGATATTATTATTTATCTTCATGGGAGTTTTTTGGAATAATTATATGAAAAAATAATGTCAAGCTTGATCTTATATACTCAAATCTCAGACTAATCCATCATAAAAATATTCTTTATCATACATACCTTTTGCTACCTGTAAAGTTCCTCAGTGTAGGAGCCTGTTTGTTCTGTAGGAAGCTTGCAACACTTCAAAATGCCATGAAATAAATCCATTAATAAAATAATGATGAATAATCATGATCATTATCAGCCAAGTGGTTTGCCTATTGATAGCAAAATCCATACATTATTGCCAATTTTGAGGATCATATTGGTGGTAAGCAGAAAAGTCTCCCTAAAATGTGTAACTGTTATTTCATTATGCACTTTCTCCATTGCATTTAGAGAAGATAGCAGGTTATTGCCAGAGTTAAACAGCACGGGCAAATAGAAGAAAAATTAAGCACAAGGACAAAGGAAAATAAATATGCCTGTTGAGGTTCGTCTGCTTGAGAGAACTCCACATGTTCACCCCGGAAAGTGGAAAATGTCCAATATAGAGCCCCATGATACTCCTGCTTATACTAAATTTATGTCAGTGGAAATCCTCTGACACCAGTTGAACTGCTCTTCCACACCAGCATGACAACAGAATTCGGGCCAGGTTCTCTGCAGGGAAAAAGAGAAAAGAAACAAGCTGAACGGTTTTCATTTGTATCTGTGCCTCACACTGTGCCCTATTTAAAGCAAGGCAGCATAGAACTATTCTCCCTTCTGTTAGGGAGGTCTAATAGGAGCAGTAAGAACTGTTCACAGCTACAGCTTTAATCTCAGCATCTCATAGCACAGACATTTCTCAATCAAGCCTCATACCATCCATTCCTGTAAGGCAGTTAAGGATGGTTATCCCCACTCTACAGAAGCACAAACTGAGGCCTAGGGGAGTTGGTAGCAAAGTTGGGAATACAGTCAAGAAACCCTAATTCTATACCCCTTGGTCCAACTCGCAGATGACACTCTTTTTTAGCCCAGGTAACACACTGTTTGCTAAGCAAATGAAAAAGAGGTATGTTTTGCTGTTGGGTGTGAAAATAAGTGGGTAGCCATAAGATCAAGCACAAAATCACAATCTCCAGGTCAGTCAAGCTGATCGTTTTGATGAATGAATTTACAGGGACAGCCCCATCATCTTAGTTTAGCAATGGCAAAGCAGAAAGGGAGCAACTCTCCCCAGGCTGGAGAGAACAGGGAAGCTCAAATAGCTGATCTTACCCAGAACCGCCTGATGACAACGGGAGCCTTTTTCACTAACCCTTGTTCATTTCTACAGGCACCATGCCCCAGAAAATGCCAGCAAGATGCTAGTGGGATCCACTAGAAATGGACCTGCAAGAGCAAAAAAAAAGGTCCTGCTATCTTACCCTTGTCCAGGGATCCACTTCCACATGATTAATTACCTGTACTGTTCAGCAAACATGAATGCCTGTAGCATGGATTGAAGCAGAAGGGCTGTTCCTAATTAAGACCAGTCAGCTTGTTTATTTCTGATTTTTTCCCCATTGTCTATTTTGGTTCTTATAAAAAACAAAGTTGGGATCTCTGTGGCTGTGGCCTCCTCATAGCAGCCGGCTTGCTTGCAAGGCTTCCACATCAGCCAGAGAGACATACCAGCTGCACGGTTCATAGAGCTTTCCCAGTGAGACACCACCCCTCAAAGGGAAGGCTAGACCACGCTCTTGGTGCCTGGGGTGTATACAGGTGCTTCCCCAGGTTGGCTGTGGATAGGCCAACAGTGCAGGGACTGCTTTGATGGCAAAGCCCATAGATACTTGAGCAGGCAGATCTGATTATCTAGAAACACGCATGGAGAGGCAGTGATCGCTCCTCCAGCTTAGAGCTGGGAACAGTGGCTGCCCTTCACCTTGGATTCCACCCGTACCCTCCTTGCCAGCTCCCATTCAAACCCATATGGGCCCTTTTCTTTAGATCTTCCCGCATCACAGAACAAGGATGGTGAGCCTAAGCCTTCCCACGAGCTTCCTGTCCCATGCTGACCTGTCCATGGAGTAACACGAATGATCTGGTAGTATAACTATGCACTGCAGCCAACTTAGTATGAGAATTGCAGTCACTTGGCCTTTTCTGTGTGTGCAGCAGTCACACATACGCTGCAGATACCTGCTGTGGCTTCCACTTTCTAATGACCTGCCACCTCTAAGAAAGAGCAGATGCCTTGAAAATAGCAACTGGTTTGGTATACCAATGGTCAAACTAATTTCCACACTTCACTTTGATAATTCTGAGCCGTAATTAAGTGGAGTGGCTGTTAGCAATTATGATCACCAAGCACACTGTGCTGGAGAAGCTTCATAAGCAGAGGCTGGTTTCTTTATGTCTTCCTTTCTTTAACAATAATAAAGAATTAAATCAAACAAAAATGCCCTTTCAACTTACAGCAAAAATAACACTCCCCCAGCAAAACACTGCCCAAGAGTTGCAGCACCTCATAATGCACGCCTACATCAAATGGATATTTCCTGAAGAAATGAGTATGACCTAGAAGGAAAAAAAAAAAGAATCCACTTCTTTAAAACATATCAGTAATGTAAACTCCAAGCTAAGCAGGAGAGGAAAGAACAAACTCAACACAATGTAGGAAGAAGGGGGAAGGAAGCAGAAATGTTACTTTTGCAAGGGATCATATAACAGCAATTAATGATAAGGCATCAGAAAAGTGGTGTAACGGCTGTGGAGCAGACCACAGGAAAATACCACAGTGCAGGTTGATAGGAATACCTCTTCTGCTTAGTATTAGCAGCAGGGACGGTGTTTTCCATCCCCCAAGCTACCTTAGTTCTTCCTTTGTTTTGGACAAGCTGCCCCAAGTCCTGGTTCCTTCTGCCCACTCCCCCAACAGCATACCCTCTCCTTCCTATTGACTTCCACCCTCTGAAGAGCCACTCCTGTCCGTGTGGCAGCTCTGGCTGGAGGACTGCGGAGCAGACCCCCACCTCAGCTCCAGAGAGAAAGAAGGATAACACACACCTCTGTAACAAGAGAGCTGGGCCCTAACTTGCAGGGCAGCAGTTCTCAGCAGGGCTCCTCTGGTCCGGGACCACTGTTTAGACTCCAACAGCATGTGCTTAGCAGTACACTAACTCCAAATATCCTGGTCAGCCCCCTTTTCTCACTAGCCCCATGTACTATCAGAGGATCACTGTTCAATTCTGCTGTATTAATGAAGAACAGAGACACAAACCTTTAATGGTACTTTACAACAAGAGAGGGCAAAGCACCACTATACCTCCGTATTAGGAGCGCTGAGCTGTGTAAATAGCCCCAAGACAGGAATCTGCACACTCCCAAATCTAAATTCTCCTGTGCTAAGGGACTGTGGAGCCAGCCAGCCAGGTTGGAGGGGAGAGCTATTAAAACCATCAGAACTTGAGCAATACTGGGCAGCTTGTACTTCTCTTCACTTTTCGTAGCTGCATACAGTCCCAGCTTTTTCTTTTCTTTTTGGCACGGAACTGATTACATACTTAATGCCTGAAGAAAAGTGGGAATAGGGAAGGATTAGGAATACCTAATTTATGGCAAGATTAGCTGGACTTTTATCCTGCTTGACACAGAGAACTAGACTGAACAATCAAGAAGGACATTCCAACCCCATTATCTCTTATTCCTGCTATAAAGAATGCAGAAATAAAAGACTGCACCAAAAAAAAAAAAAAAGTTTATGACATTCATTTGAGATATCCCAGCCTGTTACCAGAAGTCTGCATGTTTGTTGAATAATTCCACAGTAAAAAATATTTTCTAAAAGAACTAAACAAATAAAGAGTCCAATGCTTCTCTCGCTTACATTGGTTTTACATCAAAACAATACTAATGAAAAGAGGACCAAATCCAAAGAAAATATTTGGTTAGATCTCATTCCACTGCCAACAAAATTTACCACTAAGCTTGATGGAGTAAGACCAAGACCTGAAATACCTACAACTTTCATGCAACCATATCATTTAGACTTCTGCTCAGATGCTGGCTGATGAAGTTAGCCTTTCTGTGACCAGAACAAATGATTCAGGTGCTAATCCAGTACAGACTTCCTTGGGTGACCTTCAGCACGTTTCAGCTCCCTTTCCGTGAAGCGGGGATAAGGGCCCCGACCTACCTTGGACGGCTCCCGGGGCGACGCATTTGCAGAAGTCTGCCACGGGTTCAGACAGACTGACGGAGCCGCGCAAGAGCGACGCGCAGACCCCGCAGAAGGGGGAAGTGGAACGGGGAAGCAGCGAGAGCCTGAGCCTCGCGCGGGAGCGGCGGCTCCGCAGCACAAGCACCCGTGCACGCACACACACACGCGTGCACGCACACACACGCGTGCACGCACACACACGCACCACGGAGGGATTCTCTCTTGGACTGCGGATTGCCGGGTTTGAGCCTTTGCCCCCTGCACCGGGCTTGCCACTGGCATTTTAAGCGCACAGCTCTGGCGATCGGCACGGAGCAGCAGAGCTGGCGTACGGCCGGCGACGCTCCAGAGGAAGCGCTTGCTCGCCGGGGCCGGGGCGCCCCGCCGCCCCCCGGGCTCCCGGGGCAGAGCCCGCTCGGCCGGCAGAGCCCGGGCGCGGCGGCGGGCTGGCGGCGGCGGCGGCGGGCTGGCGGCGGCCCCCCCGCCCCGGCCCCGGCCCCGGCCCCGGCAGCCGCCCCGGCCCCGGCAGCCGCGGGCGGCGGCGGCCCCAGACGGCGCGGCGCGCGGGGGGGCGGCGGGGGCGGCTTCCTGGAAGCGGCGGGTGTCGGGTGGCCGCCGCCGGCCAGGCGCGCTGCGGGCAGCGGCGGGGCCGCGCCGCCGGCCGCGGGGGAGCGGGGGAGGCGCCGGCCGCGGCCGCCCTGGCGCGTCCCGCCCGGGGCGAGCCCGCCGCGCTCGCGACTCGCCGGCGCCCGGCCGCGCTCGGCTCGCCGGCGGCAGCGCCGGCCCCGGGAGGCGGCCGGCCCCGGCCCCCGCCCCCGCGCCGCCCGCCCGCCGCGGTCCGCGGCTCCTCCGCGCAGCGCAGCGCGGCGCGCTCGGCTCGGCTCGGCTCGGCTCGGCGCAGCGTGCCGGGCGCGGGAGGGCCGTTCCCGGGGGCGCGGAGGGCGTGCGCACAGCCGCGGGCAGAAGCGCTTGCTGCCGAGCCCAGCACCGGTTCGGTTTTGCAGCGCGGCGAGCAGTGCGCCGCGCAAGCCGCTGGAGAAAGAAGGAAAGAGAGAAAGATCTGAGTCATGCGTTTGGCTCCTGGAATGCAGTTTGGGTCCCCTGTGGCATGCGAAAAAGGCTGGAGCGTTTTGGTACTCCATAGTAACAGCAGCAAAACTGAACCGATATAGCTGGAGCGGAACTTCTCCAACGGCTCTCTCGACTGATCGGGACCCAGACTGCAAATAACTTGTTATGGAAGTGCATTTCAAGAACTGGAGATCACCCTCGTCCCATCCTCCTCCCTCCCCCTTTCCTTTCAGCAAACCGGCACAGTCCCTGCTTCATGATGAGAGACAGATGACGGTGGAAGGCAGTAGGGAAATTCATTCCACCCTGATGCTTAATGAGATAAATTTGAGTTGTTGATATCCTTGGGTTCTTACTATTCCTCCAAAATTGTTTAAGATTTTTAACAATCTAGCTGTGAAATAATGAGGGAGAGGACAGCTTTTGTGCTCAGCGTTGATAATGACTGAAGAGTCTTAAGTGTTTTAAGGCAATTCTGTTTGCTCCAGCAAGTTAAATTTAAAGGTGACATTTCTCCTTTTTTCAGTACTGTAAATTGTGCTCAATATTACATGAGGGTGGTACATGCACAAAAAAATCAGTGACACTGCATGTGTGTCAGACTTGCATATTTGAATTCTGTGCCAGAAGGTCTACTGTGAGGGGTCAAGAATATTCTGCACAATGAAATATGTACATAAGTTCCTCTTGCCCTGCCTTCTTAACTCTTCAGGCCCTTTGGTACAGGAGGTTCTCACCAAAATCATTCCTGGACAAGAAGGATCTAATTTGCCCATAGTCAAATACTAATGAAGAAAACTGAGTTATATTGAAGGCATATTTATCATATGAAATCTCTTGCCATCAGCATCTGAGCTAAACAATTATACTGTTAATAACAACTTAGTCTTGCACATAATAACTCAATATACAGAATTAAGCACTGATGTTTTTCATCTCAGCCTACAAATTACTGTTACACCTTTTGCATGGTGCTTCTATAATTCTATATGATCAGACCTTTCTTTGCTACCCCTTCCCACTGCTGCCACTGATTTGGATGTGACTCTCTCTGACATCTCCTTCAAAAAAAGTTCAGATGTTTCAGCTTCTATATAGGCCACTGATTAAAATATTTTTGATTGCGTATCAGTGGAAACTCTGCTGCCTCCTTTTCAAATGCCGGCTACTGCTGGTTACAACATGACAACACTCAAGACTCAGAGGTGACTTGAAAATTATGAGTTGCGATGATACCTCTATTTCACTCAGGGTGCTACATACTGTAATGCTCTAAAGAGACTGCTGTTGCGATGCATCAGTGCTGTTAATTTTCCTGCTTATTTTGCACCTGCCTCTTTAAAAAGTTGGGTTTTACAAGGTAACAAATAATATGCATATCTCTGACAGCTTCCTCTGACCAAGACCAAGGACTCCACTCTGGGATATCACTAGAGTTAAAATTGTGAGCTTCTATAGCTTAAAATGAAAAACAAATTTACTAAAACTGCAAAACACGAACCAGGTACATAATGCAATTGATAGGACACTGCAGAGTAGGTAGCACATGCCAGGGTGGATGCAGCCTACTGGTGACAGGAGTCAGTTTCCCTCCATCATAGTGACACAGGGCACAGCAGAAATGAAGAGGTCATAGCTGCCTTTGCCTCCCCACTAAATCTGTCCTTAAATGCATTTAGGCATTTGGTCTAATACAGGAAGTTGTTCCTTTACCTTCATAACATCACATAGAATCATTTTCTCTTGTAATTTGTCACCATTTACTTCTGTATGATAGATTTTAGTTTTTTAAATACACAGCAACCTCTAAGCTCTGATGCAAGTGGAAGTAACATAATAGTTCCTAAGACATAATTTAACAGGTAGTAAAGATGGGCCGCTTGTTCCTTCAAGAACATATGCATAGATCCCAGTGACTTTAGTAAAGGACACTTACGTGTTTTCGAAGCGCAGGTTTCGTCTCTGTGATTAACAAAACTGAAACAAAGATGAAAAGCATTGGGTTATTGCATATTTTCATAGCTGCAGTGGTGCAAGCTGTGGGCATTAGTCATTTATTAGATGCATATTAAACACACATGATAGTAACGAATAATCATTGATCATGAATATAAATCTGTCTTATAACTAGGCAGTCTTGTAGCTAAAGAACAAACACTGAGATCAGTGTCCGTGGGCTCAGTCGCTGACTCCACCACTGACTCACTGAGTCACGCTAATACTTGTGCATCTCACTTGCTGCCACTGTGGGGAAGACAATGAAGATTTACCAGAAAAGCTGAAGGAGTTTCAGTCCCTCCTTTAACCCAAATCCCTACTTCCCTCCCACCACACTGGCAACTTGAATGCCATCGGTGCAAGGCCTATGGCAGGCTCCAGCAATGGGCCCTAGGGCGCTGCCTACGGTCTGACGATGCGTATCTACATACCTAGTGGATGCAGAAGAGTTAATTAATATGTAGGATTGCCCCTATGTCATGCATAATTTCTTTTATTTTTTAAGCACCTTTCTCTTTCCCCATTGCATCCATCATCTCTGGTCAACCCTGCCACAGTGTAAATGGCCACTGATAATTCCCACATTCGCTCTCTAGCAGTTTGGAGAGCTGCAACTGTGACGGAAAGCAATTCTAAACAGAAATGGACAGATGGGAAGGGCATATCAGCCCTAATTGGAAAAGCATACACACATACGCTTAGAGCAGGCAAGGAGGTGACAAACCCCACCTATCTGTGGTGAGTAAAGGCTAAATTAAGAGGACGGAGAGGAAGAGAGAGAGAAAGACAGAAAGGAATAAAAGCCCAGACACCAAACTACCCACAAGGTTTGGTTCCCATCCCTGCCAGCAGCTTTAGAAGCACTTGTATTCCATGTCTACCAGAAATGTGCTGCACCTTCTGCCTCACTGTTAATATTTTTCATTTTAGAAAAATTAACAACAATAACAATAATAAAAACCCTCTGTGGCTTTCTCAACTCAGCTTCAAGGAACGGGATCCAGACAAACCGCTGGAGGGAAGGAAGGCTTTTGAATTCTGCATTTTATTTTATTAGGTGTAAGTGAGTTATTTTGATTATGTTGGCAAGAACTGGGAAAAAAAGCCTTACAGCAGCAGCTCCAACCCCTCGACCCACTTCTCTACACGCACATGCGCTCCCAGCACCCACTGCCACATTATTTGGCCAGCAAAGGCTCGCAGAAGCAAGCCTACACTGATGCCTCTGCATTTTGCAACCTTTCACTGCTCAGATGGGAGACAGAAAAGCTTTAACTTGAGTTTTCTTTTCTTTTTTTCTTTCTTTTTTTTTTTTAATTGAAGCATGGAGGTAGGGAAAGAGAGGGAAGGAACAACAAAATGTGCAAAACCCCAAGTTTTTTTCTCCCCCGCTCTCGGCACCGTGCTCGGGGGATTTCCTATGAATGAATGGCATTCTTTTCAAGCTGACTTGAAGCTCCATGTGTGTGGCGACAACATGGCTATGCTGCACTGTGGTAAAAATGACGGGCAGCATCTGCCAGCCACAGAGCCCCAGGGAAATCGGTGCTCCTTCCTGACATCTCATACCTGCTGCTGGGCAGCAACGGGGAGTTAGGAATCCTGGGGTTTATTCTTCCGTCTGTCACTAACTTTTTGCATGAACCTCAGGTGAGTCATTTAGCTTTTCTGCTTCTCAGTATCCTGATCTGCAAAATATTTAGCAAGGATGTAGTCTGCTGGGTCTTTACAGGAACCACTGTATTTTACACTATGGCCAATCAGAACTATATGAAGACATCAGCCTTGGATACTCCTGCTTCAGAAAAAGAGAAAAAAAAACAGAAGTTTGTGCTCTGTCAGCACTGCCTGTGTAAGGAGGGGGTAGTAAATGCCCTAGGATTAGAAGTGCAGTATTGGGACACTGCATAATGTTTTAAATTCTTTAAGGCTGACCGTTTTCACTGAGTACATGTCTCAGAGTATGGCCCAAGGAACGACAATACATTTTGCAAGTCTCTGATTCTGAATGAGTGCACCAACGGAAAACAGGAGAGGCAGACTCAAGGCCACTGTAAATTACAGTAACAGTAACAGTGCTCCAGCTGCTTGCATAGAAAGGAATAGTGTCATGTTCTTGAGCATACTCTCTATATCAGGGATGTCTGTGTGGATCAGAGTAGCACCACGCTCTTCACGTGCCAGAGGAAACGGGAAAATCTGAAATCTGCTGTCTTTACATTGCAAGGAAGAAGCCAATGCACACAGCAGAGTTCAAGTTACTTAAAGACTAATTTTGCAAAGATCTCAAAGATCTCAGTGGCTGGCCCGATTGCCTGCATGCAGGGATGATCTTGTGTGTGTGCATGTGTATGCATACATTATTTATATATGTGTGTGTGTATACATACACACATATAAAGGAGAGTCAGAATGGGCAGTTATTAAAACGAATGTAAAAAACAAGACCAGAGGCAAATGTCCAGCCGTAGATCTCTCCTGTCCAAGCTGGATGCCAGATACATGAAAAAAAAAATAAGTTAAAAGTGTCCAAGTCCAAAAAGTCTGAAGAAGAACAAGAATAAGGGAAGGTGCTAATCAGACAGGGTTTATTTTTATCCTCAATTTTCTGTGCTTTTTCCTAATGTGGGTTTAGAAGTGTTTACTACTTACGTGCTTGAGGCAGTCCTAGGTCCCTTTCTTCCCTGTGCTTCGTAACTGTAGAACAATCTGCTACGCAGATCTCACATCTGCAAGACTTCTCTCCAGTGCCTTGGATGGTGGCTGAGGAAGCAGGGAAGAAGTGAAAAAACTATCATTTCTCCAAAGTGAAGTCAATACAAATAAAATTCCAGATATAAATTTATCAGCATTTGCTTCCCTTCTTGGTGCCACAGAGTCAACATGAGCAGCTTTAATACTTTGCAGAGAGCAAGAAGCACTGTGTACCACCACTTCCCCTCCCTGGCAGAGAACCTTCATCCATGATGCAAGCCTTGGGAGAGGAGCACAAAACTTGAGCCTGGAATAGGTATGGAAAAGCACAGCTTGGAGGAAAGGATTCTTCCCACAGAATCCCCCACAGGTTCCTAAACATCCATTAGCCAAAAAATCTGTCTCATTGCTATTGAAATTAATAGCAGAACGTTGTTAAAGACAAGGTTGGACTTCTTCCCTGGCCACCTGCAGGGGAGGTGAAGGACGGAGCACAGAGCCTATAGGATCAGCCTGCATTCTGCCTGTGGGATCTGTGCATTCATATATAGGACAAGGTTAGGGAGACAGTTGAGCACGCAGCTCAAGAGGGGGCAAAGCTAACGCCAAAGGAAAAAGCAGAGGTCAGCGCAGGAGCACTGAGCCTCTGAATTGCTGTATGGAGATTGCCACAGGAAATGCAGATTTCTACAGTGCAACCGGGCCTCCATCTTCTCCTGGTATGAGCTAGAAGAAAACAAGTCTAAACTCTTATTTCACTTGTCCCCTGTAAAATCTTCTCACGGGGAAAGGCAGAGAGAGCAAGAAACTGAAACCAAGCAGTGTCCTGGGCATGGCCCTATGGACTGGCCTTGCACATTCATCTTACCTGCTTGGTTTAAGGCACTACCAAGGAGAGAAAATAAAGGAGGGGATAATAGGGGTCTGAAAACTCAAGAAGAAAAAAAATCTCATGAAAGGGAACCTTCTCATGCTGGGGGAAGTGCGACGACAAGAGGAAAAGCATGGCCTTCCCAAGATGCAGGAAAGAGAGCAAGTGATGTTAGAGTGAAGCATGGACATGAAATACAGCCCTGCAACAGCTGTTTAGCACATTAGCCTGTTGGTGTGCAGGCTCCCATCCAAGGGCTTTCAGGCAGACTCCCAGCCCAGCAAAAGCAGAGAGACAGATGCAGTGGGCGAGGAGTAAGCCTCTGCAAGTTGTAAACTGCTGTCTTTACTTGGGGACAGCCTGGATGCAGTTGTGAGGGAAAAAGAGAGGGGAACAGATTCTCTTGCTGGATGCTGGAAAGGACAGTGAAGATAAGGATAATAAGAGCTGCAAAATCTTAGGCTTCATCCAAGCCTGCCTGCAAAAGGAGGTTTCATGCATTAAGATGATCTTGGCAGGTAGTCAGGGAGCACTTTTTCTTTCCATGCAGTCCTCCTAATGGTGACAAGGTCTCTCCAGATGTCAGGAAACTACAATACAGAGGACATCTGCACTGACCTGCTCTGATACAACACTAGATGCTTCCACAAGACAGTGGATGGAGGGCATCAGTTTACATAAAGCCAACCAACCTTTCCAACCCCTTCTCACAATGTAAATACCCCTTTGAGCTTGCATGTACCAAGCTTGCATATTTTTATGCATACCCTGCAGGGGCAACCAGCTAGCAAAATTATTTCTTGCTGTCTGGAAGCTGTCTGAATGTCTGGAACAACAGAAGCAAGCCCCTTGCAGTTAAAATATAATGCCAGAGTGATGCAGGGGCAACAGTTTCTCTGAGGTGAAAGGAGACAGTGATAAGACAGGCAGTTCACACCTTCAACCAATCTAACAGAATAAGCCTTCCTGTTTTGAGACTCAGATCAGGTCAAATTTGGGGCAAACAGCCAAGCCTTTCCTGCAGTTGCTTTAGTCTCTAAGGAACAGTGATCGTAATTCAGGACACACCCTGCCTCCAAAGCTCAGATCTCAAAACTGGCAGCAGGAGCACCTCAAACTGATCTCATTTGTCGGGACAAGGATCAAAGGGCTTGCTTGCTGCATGACCTATGGGGGCAACTCACTTGACCTTCAGATGCAAGTCAGCCAACAGAGCTAGAAAAGATGTTGGGGAAAAAAACAGAAAAAAAAGGGGGGGAGGAAAGCCTTGCAGAGCCATTTGGAGAACCAGATGCTGAACTGGAGCAGAGTTTTTCTAAGGGGCAAATTACCAGCACTGGTAAGGTGCAGCTCCCTTGCTCTAGGGCACAGTAATGACATCAGCTCTCTGTATGCCCACCCATTGCCTTCCCACTCTGCTCTGGAAAAACATGTTTCTAATACAGATTCAGCACCAGTTCATACACACATGGTTTAAACCACATTCAGCAGCCTTTCATCAAGCAAGGGTCAAAAACTGTACTGAGCAAGTTTGAGCCAGAACTGAAAACAGCAGACCAAGCTAAAGAGATTTCTTTTCTTGAGATTTCTCTATATTATGGAAATTAGCTACCTACATACTAGGTATTTTACTGGAACCACTTTAACCACCCAAAGCTTCTTTTCAAGGGTAAACACTTCTGCAAATGAGATGTAGGAGATTAGCAAGGGCTGCCTGCCCAGTGAGCTTGCATGTAGGAAGGGGAGCACCACTTTAGAGTACTTTGTCTTTCAGATCCTCCTCAGAGCACATTGTATGTCAGAAAGTAGACTCAGCTGGGGAGAGGGAGTTTAAAGAGCAAAGAAGGAGGCAACGATGAGAAAGCTTTTCTTATCACTGTGGCAGGAAATGGAAACTGCTTTCTGGGCAGGAAGCAGGTACCAGCGAAAATGAGGGAGCTCCTGGCTGTGTCCACGCTGCTGCTGCAGGAGAGTCAGGTGTGAAAAACCTCACCTCACTTGCTTGAGAGTACTTGTGTTGCTGCAGCAAGGTCTGTTTTGCTGGCTATGACATCTGACCTGGCAATAATGAGTCCAGTAATATTCTAAATTGCTCCTGAAGGGGAAGCTACATCTCATGTCAGGTTCACTAGATTTCAGCTCAGCATTTATGTTGTGGGCCCAGCCATACTTTTATGAGTTTTTGTCCCAGTCTTCTGTCTCAAAAGAAAAAGAAATTGTGGCACTATGCAAGACTGCACAGCAGCATGAGTCTGGACTAAGTGCAGACACACAGCATGGACATCAAATTGGAGAAGAAGGTGAGGCCACAAGGCCAGAACAGCGGAGAGGTACTGCATGTTTCATCATCATTGTAAAATGTACCATAAAAGGGAGACCATAAAAATTGTTGCACCAGAGAATGATCAGTGGCTGAATTACGCTTGTGGCAATAACACAGGTGAAAGACAAGCAGGGTATAATTCCAGCACAAAAAACAGGAGAGCTAAGGCCTTAATAGAGTTCTACTTGCTCCTTCTCTGGCTAAAGCAGAGCAAGGAACTTTTTTTCACTTCATGCGACAAAACTCATCTCTTTTCCTTCAAGACTGTTGATAAGGAGATGGGCTGAGGTGCAGATACTTATGAGCAGCTCTATGTTTATGTTGTGATGTTTAATTTGTGGGAGAGGCACACCTATAGCTGTTCTTGGAAAACTGAAGGAATAAATAAATAAATAGTATAGGCACCCCACCATCCACCTAGTCTTTTCTAGCAGAATTCAAGGAAGGAGTCTAGCGAATAGAGCTCTACTATGTCCTTACATTCAAGCCTTTTGTTCACATGCATTCTTGTCTTTTCCAGAATCTCTAGCTATAGTAGGAGAAAACACCCAACAAAGGTCCAAGTCTGCCCTCAGTTTCACCTCCACAGGCCAATTGCATTGAATGCAGCACAGAAGGTCCATTCTGCAGCTCATCTGAAGATTAGTAACACTGTTTCATCCATGCATCCCCAAAACTAGCAGCAAGTTAAATAATAAATGCCCTTCAAATTCTTTTCTTCAGTCTAAACCAGAAGGCACTCCTTAAATGTGTGGCCTCTAGCCCCTTCCTGCAAATAGCTTGTTACTCTTTATCTTAATACACGTGTTGTGTATGTTCACATACTGATAACATATGGATTTGCTACCTGTCTCTGCAGCCATCCCTGATACAATGACTTTGGATGTTTGGCTAGACCAGGTATTAATTTCCTCATCACTTAACACCACTGAATCTCCTCTGCCTGTCAGGCAAGCTTTACCATCACAAGTGCAAAATAGTGCCTTCCAACCTTATTTAAGCCCTGTCCAGCCTACTAATAAATAGGCTGCTCAAACTTCTAACAAAGCCTGTCTTCCTATTGAGATCATTGATATTCTGAAAGGTGAAACCTGACTGTACAGTCTGAACTACAGGAAAGCATTGTATGTTTGTTTGTTTTACGTCCATACTCTCATCTTATTACTCACGGCCATGCTTGGGTACATTTTAATTAGCTTTTTTTTAAAAAATAAAAATCTCAAAAGACATGAATGAAAGCATAAAAATGCCTCGAAACATTCATAAGGTTTTCAACATCTCCAATGGCTAAACTACATACTGTTCCAGCACAGGGAATTTTATCATGGTTATATTTCCTTTAGACTCATAGTTGCCTTGCTCATCTGATTAAGTCCCCATCTTTCTTTCTGAATATTCAGAGAATTGTTTCATGTCCAAATGCTCTGGATTCTTCCAGACAGATACTGATTTTTTTGATCTTTGCCACTCATCACTTCAGGAAACAGAAGAAAAGAGATAACAAAAGTTAGAGGGCTATCAGCTGTCTATAGGGTCCCCCTGCAAATTCAGGACTGGATGGAAAAAAAAAAAGTAATGAAAGCGTGAAAGCTGAAAAAGGGTGGAAAAAGAATGAAAGACGGAAAGAAATTGTTAATGTCAGACTAATTCATTCTGAAACAGCCAATATCAGCGGCCTCCCAATACCTGTTCTGCTGCTGAGTATTATCTTCAAGTATCTACACACACTATCATGAATCTTTTCAAAGCAAGTTCAGTGGCTGGTCTTTTGATTTGCAGCTCTTTACTACATTCTCCCAAAGAAGCCCCCAATTTACAATATTCTTAGATGGACAGATAGATGGGGAGTTATCTGCTTCCCTGTGCTTTGTGCCACAGGGGACACACACCAGAGTGGCACACAAACTGCTTTCCTCCTAGACTCTAATGAAAGCTGATTTGTGATCTAACATGAGAGAAAAGAGAGTAGCCCAGAATGCCAGCAGCCTCCAAATTACTGTTTTCTAATCTCGCAGAGCCTGCATGATAATTGTGCCCAAAAGGCCGTGCTGTGCCCAGGCGTCTCACCCTGGGCAACTTGCCAAACACTGTCAAGCTCAGGCAGCTTGTTCCAGCAGGCATGGGATGCAGGAAGCATCCTGACCTGTCTGCTCTGTTTTTTCCACTTGCTTTGAGGGACCCGTGACCAACGTTGTGTGTGATACCTGATGAATCAATAGGGCTGGAAATACAATCAGCGTGCCACTGGGATGTGATATTGAGAATCCCATTGCTACAGTGGAGAATAGCCACTGCTGCCAGCTTAGCATTTCATGAAATGTGTGGCCCTGAAATTATAACATTAAGTTGAGACTCCTGCCTATCCTCTGTGCTTAGGACCCAAGAGAACAGCCTGGCTTGTGACACAGGCAGTCTGGCTTTCACTTTACCAAAATAGAAGTGCTCAGCAAGAGCTAAAACATAGAGACTTACTCATGGGATGGCATCGTTACAGCAAAAGAGCTTGTGCTGAGGACAGGGCAAAGATGGAGTGGCAACTGTGCCAGAAGGGCAAAGCAAATGCTGAAAGATCACAAACAGAAGCTGTGTTCCCTACAAAGAGAGTAAGGAGAGGCCTGGAGAAAGCAGGCGAGACAGTCTCCCTGGGTAGGGCATGCAGAATGGGGTAGGAGGCCACAATCTGAATGTCATCTCTGTTTGCACAAGTCAGATGCTGGACTGTCTTCCATAGGGCTTGGCTGAAGGCCCACAGCAGCCATTATTCAACACTTCCCCTGAAACTCTGATGAGTTTTAATGCTGCAGGGAGGTGAAAGAACATAGGAAAGAGGGGAGGGAGAGGCAGATAGGTGCAGTGATATACCTAGAAAATGCCCTTCTAGATGGGATCTCAGAATAAGATGTCTGAACCCCTTAGCAAAGTCTTCCAAGTAGGACTAATAGTTTCTTACCCTTCTTGCTTTAGGCCCTCAAGCCTAAAAACTGAAAACAAAGCACACAAAAGCAAAATAAAAAACAAAGCAAGAAAGGCATCAGCAACTACAACAAAAGGAAGAGAAGGGTGGGGGATTCTATGTAGTGTTGACAGCAGATATTCAGTGCTGTTTGAACTGCACTGGTGGTATGGTCTGACATTTCCAATGCTCTTGACATAGGCATTGGCTCCAGGGGTGAGACCATCTGCATCTCCGTTTTGTTAGGATTGCTTCCACACAGAAGGCCAGGAAAGGGAGACAGATTTCACCAGAACTGCCTTCTAAAATTCTCACCTTCTCTCCTGCCCCACCTCTTGCCAAGGAGAAGGGATGGGAGGCCTAATGTGATTCCTTGCTCCATTTTGCTGCTTTCTAGTACCATCCAGTGGACGTACCCCAGCAGCATTCAGATGTAAATGCCTTAATCCTAGCCAAAGAAACAGCACTTCATCCAGCAGCCAACTCTTAGCCTATCTTTCGGGGAAAGCAGGGACACAGCAAAGATGGCAATGTTTACACTGAGGAAGGTTTAAGCTTGATATCAAGAAAAATTTTCTAACGAAAACTCATGCTCAAATGAAGAAAAAATCTAACTTCTCTGTTAAAGGTAAATGACTAGCGACCAAACTGTAGTAAACCACCTTACCTGGCTGGCAGAATTGACTGGAAGCTCCTCAAATACCCTTTCCATTTCATAGCTAAATTTTATGCCTGTTAACACCATGACATTTTGAAGTTTTTTTGCTAACATTGGTGAGCAATTAGCCCAGGCCATAAAGTCTGGATTTGAAAATGAATGCCTCCCTAAGAATACGTGTTTCTGAAGGACTGGAGGGTAGGGGCCACATACTTCCTCAGTATGAATTCCGCATGTAGATCATAGTGATTGTCCCATTTTAGAGAATAAACAACACATGCAGAGTTAAGAGAAGCAAGAGAAGGAGCCTGCAACAGAAATGGGACCGGAGTTCTGATGCCTCCTTAGAGGAGTATGTCCAAACTCTGAGCAAATAGTGGCATTCGGGTCATAGTCACTGTCACTGAACAAGGCAAACTGGTTTTCTCTGTCAGAATATTTTCAGAGAATGCCTACTGCATTAAGCGTTACACCGTAATCTTGAGGCTGGCAGCACACCACCCTGCTTGTTATGCAAGAGCAACTGTCCGTGTAAAAGATCCATTAAATCCATCTGTTGCTTTGTGGCTATCACTGGGGAGTTAACTGCTTTTAATGCTCAAATAGCGTGGTCACCTGTGAGATAACCCATTGCCACCACCAAAGCCTGCTGCCAGCTCCTTTATTTAATCATAATTCTTCAGTTCTGACCTCCCTTTCACACCTGCAAGAAGAAGGGCATATCTGGGGTACAAGCACTGGCAGTTTGATACCTTGGTCTGCAGGAGATACTTTGGAAAGCTTAGCTTTGGGCTCTGTTACCATTCTCCTTCATGAACCTGTGTCATTCTTATTTCTCTATGCCTCAGTCTCCTTCGAAGATTTTACTTCCTTCACACTTGAAGACTTAGTTCTAAGGGCTCCTTTGAGACCTCTGTCTTCAAAACTTCCCTGATGGACAAAATATCATAAGCCATGTGTCTCTATCACTGCTTCAGGTGGCAAACAAAAACTGTATTCTGTTCTACTTCCACAGATGGGCCACTGAAATCTCAGAACACTGACAGAGCCCTTGCCAAAGCCCACACCCTTATTCAGAACCAGAACATGAGATTATCTCCATTACCTGTGCAGAGTCACATCTCACTCCATGGAATCTGCAAACTCGTCTGGAACTTCTTGCTGCAGATGAGAGAGTATCAAGTCTTAGTGGATGGCACAGGAAAACCTATAATCTTGTCCTCGAGTGGAATCAGTGAAGGGGAAAGAGGATTAAAACAGAGAGGCAGAGAATGTCTTCTATCCCCTCTTTGTGCCAATAACACTGCTTTCGGATCCTGACTGTGCTGCTAGTGTTTATTGTCTCCTGCTCCCTCTCCAGCAAAGCTCCTGCCATGCCCCGCAAGCTACTCCACCGTGCATAACTAGCACACAGCAGCAGTAATTGAACATTCAGGTGCTGGGAGCTGCCCATAAATTGTTGGGGTGGAAACTGGGAAGGGAGGCACAAGCTAACACAGTACTTACTGGGAAAAATCTGCATTTTATTTTATTGAAAAATATTCTTGCATGCCTAGAGCTAGAATCTCTGCTTCACAGACATGCTAATTACCTGGGAATCACTTAGTGGGGCTTGCTAATGCCTGCTTCTCTTTGGGGGGAACAGAGGGCTTTTTATATGTGTCTTGGGGGGGGGGCTGTATTTACTTTTTTTTCCTACTCTTCCCTTTTCATTCTGGCTGGCAAAGCAGATCTGCCCAAACCTCTCTCTTGCCAGAACAGCAAGCAAGCAATTGCAGCAGGACTTTCCTGAAATACTCTGTGGGTGGAACATGCATAACTTTATTCTACCCACGGGGCAAAATCCCCACATTCACAACATGCAATCCGGACTACATCAGCGATGCCAAGAGGACAGCACTCCAGGCTCTCTGTGTTGCTAATGCACTGCACAAACCAAACACTTCAAGTGCTAACCCATCCAGATTGTGCGCACACACCCTTTCCTTCTCCCTTTCCAAACCTCACTAAAATCTTCCTTTCTCATTGCGCATGCTCACTTCATCCCCTTCTCATCCTCAGGTTCCCCGAATCTTTTTCCACTTCTTTCCCCCATTCTCCCGTATGTCTTGCTCGAGTCAGACCCAACTCTGCAACCTCACCGCTACAATTCTCCTTACTCCATCTTGCTTTTCCATATACCACATCCCATAAAACTCCTCTTTGCGCCCTTTTATATATTTTTTTGCATTGCTTTTCACTTCACACATCATTCAGACCCCAGTCTCTTCAGGTTCCTACCAATTAATCATGTCATATTCTGTTTACAACCCTTCCCCTTATGCTCCAGTCAGTTCTCCTAATTAACCACTTTCTCACACATTCTTCCCCACTTTTTTCCTAACTGACTGTCTTCTCATGCAGGTAGAATTTACCTCACACAAACCCAGTTAACCTCTCCTGCACATGGCTGGCTTACAGGGCCTAACCATTGCTGTCCCTGACTTTAAACTGTTGGCTACTGTATCAGTTGTAGAAGCTCCCAGCCACCCAGAAACCTGTAGGATGTACCTGTGAAATTTGAGATAGCCAAAGTCAATCACATGCAATCTCTTGATGCAGTTGTTTTGCCAGACAAGAGGCCTACAAATGATAAGAGTTGAGACAGAAGCACCCATCCCTCCCACATGTTTTTCCACAAACCATCAAAAACTGATCATAAAGTGAATGGAGGCAGGCAGAAAATACTTCTATTTCCCCTCCTTATTTGTAAGAATACTTCTCCTTTCTCCCAGACTCCCAAGGAATGGTGATCTCACTGTATTTTCATTGTCAGCTCTTCTACTCAAACACACATTCATACCCCAAAACTCTCCCATCATATTTTAAATTTGGCCATTATCGTACCAAAATCAAATAAGCCTTTTTTCAAATTCACCAAAGCCTATCACTATGGGAGCAAGCTTTAGACTGGATGTCTGAGGTTGGTGGAGGTGGAGAGAGAGAAAAGACAGGGAGGGGAAAAAAGGGAAATAGAAAATTGTCTTCAGGCCCAAGTCCCAGACCGGGAATCAGACCCCCCCCCCCAGCAGTGATCGGAGTTCACTGCATGGCTTCAGGCCAACTTCTTCACTTTGCTGCATCCCTGTTTTCCTATTTAAAATGACAATAAGCATCACTCCTGCCTAAGGGAGAATGAAGGTTAGTATTTAGAGAGTGCTCCAACACATTTTTCAAAATATTATCATCAATTCTGTCCCTGATGCCTTGTGGGAAAACCATGGCCACGTGATACATAGAAACTGAACAATCTCAAGAAATATTAGGACAAACTTACTTGCTGTAGTTGGCTTATCCACTCTCTGCTGATACTTGAAGTGATATGCATATGGATATAGATGCACTGGACTTGTTTTCTGTTTGCTGACACTCAGAGAGCGTGTGCACACATACATTCATACAACATCAGAGCTGAACCTGGTTTCTTGCTGTTTGCCCATTCTCCATAGCATCTTTCCTGCTTATCTTTTTGCCTGATCTCCCAGGTTAGAAATTCACCTGCAACACATTGACAAGACTTGAGGCAAAGACAAAGCAGAGGAAGAGGAAGAGATCACTTTTTACACACACATGTCCATGGGCTGCACACCAGCAGGAGGTATTTCATGGTAGTGAGTTCATGGTGGAATTTCCTTGCCTGGTTGGGGAATCTGCACTGAAGGAAGTAGGCTCTGATAAGAGCTTTAGCTCCCCCACAAAAGGTTATTTACATTTTACAGAAGCAAGAAGGGTGCCCACTTCACAGCATTGATGCTGTGCCTGCTCCACTGCTGAAAACCACCCTGCCTCACCACCACTGAGGAAATGAATGTTCTTCCTCCATCTCAGTTAATGCAAAGGAGAGTTGCTGTTAAAGAGTGAGAAACGAAGCACAAGGCATAGAAATCCAGCCCATATTCTCCTGTAGCAGGCACTCAAGAGTCCTCTCAAGAGCCAATGTCCATGCTCTCCCGTAGCTGTGAGGGATACCTCCTGGGAGGTGTTTTAAGGGGGATGGCTTTTGAGCCACCTCAGCAGATGCTGACTGAGATGGGCACAGAGAGAGATGGGGCAAGACCTGCTTCAGGCCCCGCACGACCTTCGGGGCACCCTGCTTCCGCTGAGGCCAGGCGGGCCGGCTCCCTGGGACGTTCCCCGGCCTTGGAGACCCACACCTCAGGCCCCTTGCCCAAGGGCAAGCCTTGGGAATGGTCTAAGAGGAAAACAAGGGCCAGCAGTACATTTCGCAGAAGCTCAGAGAAGAAAAGGCAGGTGGGGGAGAAAAGAGGCACCTGACAGCTTCCAATAGCAGGCAGCAACAAAACAGAAAAAGAAAGGAGCTGAGTGAGATGTTTTGCAGACTGCCTCTGATTCCGGGGAGTCCTGGCCTATTTTATTTCATTTTCCACTCACAGCCTCCGGCAATCTCGGTTTCAGTCACAGACTTTCCCCCTTCCCCCAGCCCACCCCCAGGGAGGACGCTCAGCCGTGGCCGGGGGGCAACCCAAACTGTCACCCAAACAGGAGGTCGCTCGCTCGGATAACCGCCTCTCGCTGCAGTTTTCCTCTTTGACATGCATATTCCGTGCAGAGAAACCCCCTCTCCCCTCCCACGCTCTCACCCGCGCCATCTGGTTACGGTTTGCACCGTGACGCGCTTCCTCTGTGGTTTATTTGCTTTTTTTAGCCAAACCCGAGAGAGAGAGAGAGAAATACCCTGTTTGCTCTGGGGATGAACCACCCACTCCCGCCACACATTTGCTTTATTTATTAGGGAGGTTTTGTGCGGCGGTTGGGGGGAGGTTGGGTTTTGTCCCTCCCCTCCCCCCCACGAAGCCAATAACTGGGCTCCTTGCAGCATCTGCTGTAGATTATGGAAAGCTTTACGAGGCTGTTGATTTTGAGAAACTTTGTCAGGTGATGATAAGGCAATGTGATCTAGCGGTCTGAGCGGGGGGGGCGCAGCGGGGGCACCTGGCACCCGCAGTCCCTTCGCCCAGCCCTCGCCTGCGGCCCCGTCGCAGAGACGGGGCTGTCTCCTCCTCGCCTCGGGAGCGCCGGTGAGGGCGGGCTTCTGCAAAGCGCTCCAAGCAAAACGCCTTCTAGGGATGCTGAATATTTTCCGTGTTTACACACCTGAAATACTTAACAGGCACCGAACACCAAGACTCCCAACTCCTCGGTGCCGCAGGCTGGGGCAGTCGCGGGTGTTAGGGCTGAAGGGGATCCTGACGACCGCCTGCCTTCCCAGTCCGGCTTGGCGCGAGCCACGAAGCTGAGCGCTGAGCGCACGGCGCTGCCCCTCCAGGCTCCTGGGGTGAGCCCAGCTGGGAAGAGGACATCACAGCCACCTCACAGCACCGCATTCAGTCCTCCCGACCACGCGGCATTTTACAGCAGGCATACAAATGCGTGCTTTAAAAACTGCCTTGTCCTGGGTTTTGACAGCTGACTTCTGCAATAACTAAACATTCCCCCTCAGTTCACACTCCAACCTTCTGCTCTAACACAGCCACCCATTTCTCCAGAAACAACACAGATGCTGTTGTTTTTCAGCCAAATATGTTTATGGCTCATACAGTTGTTTACTGAAAGCCCTCCTCTTCCATGGTTTCCCCCACCTATACAAGGCTCTCATGATGAGAGAGAGACCCCTCCCCATGGGACAAATTCTCACGCAGCATGGTTGACTTCGCTGTCGGTGTGGAAGCTGGTCTCACAGCCCAGTGTGTTTGTGCGAAGGGATGCAGAAGCCTCTCAGCCTTACCTAGTCCGCTCAGTGACTGGCTTCATCATTACCAGCAAGCATTTCAGATCTCACCTGGGTCATGGCCGCTTCACTGTACGTGTGCACGTGTGCGCGCAGCCCATTAATCCTCTTTACTCCAGACTTGATTTAATTTATCATTAGGTTTGGATGAGTAATTTTATCCTGCAACACAATTCAAGGTGATAGATGAGACCATGAGCAGGTGATAGCCCAGGCTTGACTCCCCCCCTTGCTCCCCTCCCGAGAAAGAGCACAGCCTGCCACATTGCGTGAAGAGATTTACTGCTGCTTCAAAGCAGGGCTTCTGCTGGTGAGAGCAAGGAGCAGAGATTTTAGCTCTTGTGAAAGGCTAGAAAGTGTGTGTGTGGGGGGGGGGGGGGAGAGCTGCAAGACTTGCTGAGCCCAAGCCCAAGCCCAAGCCCAAGCCCAAGCCCAAGCCCAAGCCCAAGCCCAAGCAGAATGGCTAGAATCCAGGGAACAGCAAATCAGAGCACCCTCTCCCCCTTCCCTTTTCTGTCCCATCACCCCTCTTGGACTGATTAACTCTTTGGAGGCCAGTCTTGCAAGAGACACATAATTCCACATGTCCTATGCGCATGTGTCTGCACTTGTACACGAACCTACTTGAAATAAGGAAAAAGGAAGCTAGGGTATAACAACTTGGGATTGGACTCCTGTTGGAAATTTCCCTGTGTCCATTCCCTTGCTTGAGGAGAAGCCTCACACTGTAATCAGATGCATGGGCCTCAGAGCATGCCTCAAGGAACCTGCCTGCTATCAGACTAATAAGGCACAGGATTAATGCCAAGATCCAATTGCAAAGGTGTCCCAATTCCATTCCCAGGCTGACCTGGAGTCCCCTTTAGTGCCAGCTGATCAGGCAGGATCTGTGCCAGGATGTGACAGTGGGAAAAGGGCCCTATCTCAGTCCTTTCCAAGTTGAAATGCTCTCTTCTTTTCAAAGAAATGCTGGCACCATCTCCTGAGACTCAACAGAAGAAACACTGTCCAGCAGCCATCTCCAGCAGTCAACAGATGAACAGCATGCAAGGGCCAACTTACCCAGGCAGAAACCTAAAGGTGCCCTTACCTGCAGTTGTCAACGGAGAAAAACTAGCTGCTTCAGTCCCTCCACCCTGCAGCAAGGTAGGAATAATGTGCCAGTTTGTACAGCTCATCACTGGCACATCTCAGTTTTAGTTCCATATATGCTTAA
Organism: Rhea pennata; assembly: GCF_028389875.1. NCBI lineage: Eukaryota > Metazoa > Chordata > Aves > Rheiformes > Rheidae > Rhea > Rhea pennata. The sequence goes on along the minus strand of NC_084684.1, from coordinate 4,863,032 downwards.
AATATAAAAAGCAGTCTGGACTCCAGGCACTTAATGGTATGCATAGATGTGCATACTTTGACTTTAAAAGGGACATTTCATTTGAAGCAGTAAAGGTATTAGAAGAAAGCCAAAGTTTTGTGCATGAGAGCTATGCTGATGTCTCTAATGCCTCTGCTCCCCATGTATCACCAGCACAGATGTTCGAGGTTGCTCCATTAACCCAGCATTGATCTCTCATCATACATGGGAGGAGAAGATAAAAACAACAACAACAACTACTTGCCATGAAGCAAGAAGGCTAGTGTGGACAGGAATGATGTGAACGCCAGGTTCTGAGATTCACTAAACACTCCCCTTCTCTTCATTCTTCTCATTATTACAAAATAATGAAGTGGTCTCCCCTGAACAATGAGGCATTGTGTTCAACAGAAGTCAGCAAGAAACCAGAGCTGGCACAGGCCCTGCCTACTCAAAGGCATCTGGCACAGGAAGGAAGCCCTCTTCACCCCATCCAGTACTGGACATTATTCTTAAACTACACAAGATCCTAACTTATTAATATCTAATCACAGAGTGCCACTTGGGTACAGTCAGGATAAGGTACATTTGGGTTGCTTTCTTTGCTTTCCACCACTTGTTCTCTTGTCATCAAAAATTTTTTTTAACTTTGCTCTTTCTAAGATGGCATGCTGCATCCAAAGGACAGAAAGACAGGATCGTGATGGAGGTATTTGATAATATTTGGCAATGACATAGAGATGTCATCCATCATATAATATAATACTCCCTCACCAACATAGTCAGTGTAGCCTCACTCCAGACCAGTGAAGATTTTACATGGGGGGGCACAGAGGGCACACAGAAGAGAAGTAACTTACTAACAGCTGTGCTGCCATGCTGTAGCAGAGTGGAGTTTTAATGGATTTGGGCTTCCTGGCTGCTTAGGTGGGGTTTTTTTTTTAGCAACACAACACTCTCTTCTCTTGCTCCTCAGCCCAGCATTTGAACATACGCTGTTCCCACCAATCTATCAATAATGGGCACTGACTGAACACCACGGAGATGGCATAGGTGGAAAATTGGAGAAAGAAGTGTGATCTGTGGCTTCTAGCTTGGCAGAGTGCAGAGAAAAGAGAACATTTAAAAAGGTTCCAGTTTAGTTTTTTGCTCCTAAGCCTGCAATAAAAAGGATGGAAGAAAAGCAGTGGTGAACCGACATGCATCATGCAAACATAGCTTTCCATTTTTCTTCCGCTCGCTCAGGGTGGTTTTGGTTTTACACCCAAAGAACACGTAGGGTTGCTGAAGACCCACACCTTCACCATGCCCAGGACATGCCACAGTGACTGACCCCAAGGGAGTGAAGTCGTCATTGCAAATACCAGCTGCAAAATAGCTGTGGGTGCCTCTTCATTCCCACCCACAAATTAAAAACTGACACACACATACACATTCAAATGCCAGCACAACTTCTGGATGGAAACTGAGTCCCACTTGTTAAATGAAACAATGTGTAAATTGTTACTAAACTTGAAAGTAATCATGGAGCTGGGCAGAGTATAGAAGAAAGAAAGAAATCGATGCCTTGTATGATTTTCTGGCATTGGCTTGCCACACTATTGGCCCACAGATGATGCAGGATGCCTTTGAATGCAAGCTAGAACTCCCAGAAGATAAAAACAAGTGGAGTCCTTGAAAGATAAACAGGTACAGGGGGAAAAAATAAAAAGGAAAGAGGAGCAAAGTTGCAGCCAGAAATCTGTGTCATCCCATGACTTCAGATATAGATGGAAGATTCCTACAGAAGAAAGATCAGCATTGGCAGGCAGGTGTCCTAAGAGTCCATGATGTTTTTTAGAGTAATGGTATCTCCCTGCACAATAACTGTGTCAATGTACTCCCTAAGGAACACATACCATAGGTAAATGTTTTCTGACTATTACCACTTGCCCACATAAGCATGGGGCGTGAGCTACTACTTAAATCTGCAAGATGATAAACAATGAGGCCAGGACTGCACACTCCGTGCTATGGGGCCAGCCAGAAATCCATGTTCCTATCCTATACTTGCTTTGTATGTTACCTCAGATAATCACTTCCTCTGCTACACCATGCCAGTGAGAGAATACACATCTCTGAAGAGTACTCATTCAAACCGAATTAGCCAGCCTGAATGCCCCTTTTACCCTGTATGCTATTCCAAGCAGAAAATATTGTCTCTAAAGCAAGACCCTAGGCTTTCTGGAACCAAAATATCAATAACGATGCATTCAGTGTTTCCATCCTCTTAAATTCTTTTAGCACATGTCTTTTACCATGCATTTCAGTCATGATTTCCAAAGCAGGTTCTCATTTCATCATGCACCTACAAGGTTATGTTTAACTGCACAGACACACGTATCTGTGTCAGAACTAACACAGACAGTCCAGAATGCAAATACAGATCTTTAAATACCTTCAGAAGTACTTCTGTGTGTAGCTAGGCACCCCCTCATAGATGTAGGGCTGAGTACATGCACTCATACACAATTATGCTAGACACAAAGCTAAAGTAATAGAGATATATGTGTGTGCGCCTGCACAAGCACACACCACACTGAGACACACATTCTCATTCATCATACACATGTACATCCTTTCATCTGCTTTGTGCTTCTCAGATTTTATGTCACAGAGTTATTGGAACATTACCATCCTACAGTAATTTGCCTCTCAAAAGTCTGTTACGGAAACAAGAATGACGACATGGAACAAATGGCAGAGACACTAGGCAGTTGTGAAGCTCTTCTCAGATTCCTTCTGCAGCTGAAGAAGCATACAAAATTGTCTCAATAATCCAGCTCACATCATTCCTCACATCAGCAAGGCATGTGACAAACAGTTACCTATTTCACCCCCAGGCAGACAAGTGCTGCCCCATTTTACAGGTAAGGAAACTGCTGCAAAGAACGGTTAAAGATCTTGTCCAAATAACGATTTGGTAGCAGATACAACAGCGTTACCCACAGTCCTAGGCTTCCAATTCACCTCCTCTGACCCCTCAGTAGCATCACTTCTTCTATCTGCAGTGTCACATGTTTATGACTAAGCATGCACACATAAACACAACCCTCAGAAGTCGTCAGATCCTTGCACCTTTACTCACAAAAATACATGCACCCACGCAATTTTTCCCCCCACTGGATTGTTTCATCAGCTAGGCCTCCTCAATTAGAAGCTTTTGTCCTGTACCTAGGTTGTTTACTGCTGAAACAGGCATCAATCTCCACTAGTATTCAGTCTTTAAGGCTTTACAGTCGTAATCAGCAGTACCAATCCTTGTTCCTAAAGCACTCTGTAAACTATGAATGCAGTCAGCCCTTGCAGTACTGTTAGGGATAACTGTTCATGCTCTGCAGTGTCCTCTGAAACCAAACTCTTAGTTTGGGACCAGGGTGGTTGTCCCCATTCCTTACCCTGCAGTGCCCCTCATGGCCACCTTGGGAAAGAATAGTCACAAGTCATAGTTGCACAAGCAAATTTTGGGCTTGCTCATTTGGTTGAACACCTTCCAAAATGCCATTTCTTTAACCACAAATAAAAACTACAAGATCCATTTGACAGAGAAGAATCTCCCTCCCTTTGCTTTAAACCAATACCCCAACACCTTACTGTTTCCTGTCTCCTCTTCTCCCAGGTGGTGCGATTCTTTCATCTTCAGCTGACGTTGGACTGGAATATATCAATACTTGGAATATTCCAGTGCTTACTTGCTAATAATTTACCTAAGTCTGTACCTCAGAATTCCTGTTTGAACAGCAAGAAATTCCACCCCTTGCCCACCCAGGCCATAGCTACAAAGCTCTCAACATCCCTTTTCTTCTGTACCTGCTTTATATGAGAGCTGGGGGAAGCAGGAATACTTCTGCTACTGTTGAAACCTAGTTTTCACAGAAAGGGGATCTTCTTTATGTTTTCTATGTGACATGTTCACACAGAGAAGGCCTCTGATTCACCCAAACAGATCTGAAAAGAAAGGTAAGAAAGCACATAGCCTTCAGGAGCTGACCCTTGTATTAATAAAATAGCACAGAGTATGATTCCCTTTTCATGCATGCATTTCTGCTTGCTTTCTCTTTTCCATTTCTTCTGCTGAATAACACATTATCCTTTACTAACAGCTACCTTAACTCTTTGTATTTTACATTTTTTTTTGCAGTCAGCCTTGGGTGCGGTCAGCATAGCAGCAGAACCTTCAATACCTGTGTTCATCCCACATTAGCTCTCTTGCAATGAAAGCTGTCTGAATTCTTAGGACACTTCACTTGAATGACACAACACTGGTTCTTCAAAAGCCTTAGATTTTATAGAAAGGAAACGGCTGATACACTACATGAGCATAGTGTATACCCCTGCACACAATGGTGATGGGCCATTCTTGGTTTACCAAAGCCAGAATGAAATACTTATGTAATTTCCATTAAAACAGTATTGGAACCTCTTAAATTCTTTAATGATTTGTCTACGTGAGACCCTTCTGAGTTAAAAGATATAGATTAGAGGTTGCACATACGAGGGATCAAGATGCAAAGAAGGTTAAGAATGTTTCCTGAAAGGTATCTGGGGACTTGAGCACTTTGAAAATACTGTGGATATGGATCTAAGTGAGCATTTTCCTGGCAGGGAGTGGGGAGGGGAAGGAGGGAGCTTTATAAAATTAATTATTATCGATAATATAATGTGTAGAAAAAAGAGATGTCATTCATATAGTCCAGATCTAAACAGTAACTTTATTCTAAATAAACGGTTACCTGATTAAATGGTAGACAGAGATGTATAAATTCTGGGCAAACTCATGCCTATTTTGTAACTTCTTTAGAACTGTTGTTAGGATTTAATACTAGGAGTAAATTAACTGAGGTTACTCTGTGACTTACTTTCTTTTTCTGTTAAATAACTACATCACCATGTACCTTGGAGGAATAGAATGCAAATAAGTTAGCATTTGCAAAGTGCTTTGAAGATAAAATGAATGATTTACCCAAAACCTACTCAGACACAGAAAAAACATTACCAAAAACCTGACAAGACCCCATAGCATGTCATACAGCTACTCCTGCGGAGCAGCCATTGGAATGGGGAGTTTATGAGCAGTGATGAGACACTAAATCTTGGAATGTCAATAATCAGCTTTCTATCTTCCACCTTGGCACACTTTGCAAGAGGCAGAAAGGAAGATAAAACTCAATCTGTTAAAACACACAGCAAGATCCACTGGGCTAGCATGCAGGTCTGCCAATTTGCAGCCCCATTCCTACTACCATCTCTAAAGCTGGACTGTAAGAGTATATTGAAAAAAAAGAATATTTTATGTTAGCAAGGGAGGAGATTACACAGGAGCTGGCCATGACTTGGACAAAGGAGAAAAGAGAGTCACAAAACAGTTAAAATGGAAATAATATAAAGCAGGGTAGACTAGAGGAGAGCTATGAGAGAATAGGGAATCAAAAAAAATTGGGGATTCCTGTTCAGAGTGGCACAAGAAAGATTCTCTTAGCAGCCACATTGGCTGCAAGGCAGAGGGCTGTGCAGTCTGCAGGGTACACACAGGGGAAGGAGTTAATGAGAAAGAATGAGAGCGCAGCACAAACAAAATGAGAAGTGACATTCTGGCCAACAGAGCATCTCCAGGGTGGGGAAAAACCCAAAGAACTCCTTGGTTCTATTTTCTGTCCTGCCTGAGGATGAGCTCTGGGCTGAAACTTCACCTTTAATCTCATTCCTTCATTTGAACAGAGCTGAGATGCCACAGTGAGGGTTCGTCTAAAAAACTCTGAACGAACCCACAGCTCACAAGTGTTAATCACCTGGCACCCCGCACACAATGACTTGCGGCCAGCTATCCTTGGGGTGCAGCTTCCAAGCCAATGCACCTGTCCACAGTACTTCAAAACAGAAGAAAGGAA